>NW_028261384.1:111942835-112652002 GCF_051295495.1 Thamnophis sirtalis
CTGGAAACCACATGGACAAGTCTTGGCAGTTTCCTTGGCAACATATAGTGAGCAGTCACTGGAGGTTTTCAGGGAAAAGAATTGAACAGTCATTTGTCCAGAGTAGACTGAAAGTTCCTGCATGGAGGGTGGTTATGGGAGCTATAATGGAAGACTTCCAAGATCCTTCCAAGTCTACGATTCTATGTTTTCAAAAGTGATTTGCTACTGCCTGCTTTCCTAGGGCTGAGCAAGAGTCAAAATTACTCAGCTGGCTTTGTGGCTAAGGGGAGATTAGAACACATGATGTCCTAGTTTCTAGCCTAGTGTTTTTAACCACTAGACCAAAATGGCTCTGCCTGTTCTAATTAGAATCTATAAAACAAGATTGCCATAATGACAGTTTATCTTGGGGGGGGGGGGGCTACCAATACTACAAAAGAAATAGACAATAAATAGTATCTGATCTGTAAAATTGGTAGCTTTTATATTTTCCATTTCACCTTGTCCCTTAAAATATTAATGGTAGACATTTGGTTATTTGTATCTAATTGTCAGTATACTTTATCCCTTCTCAGATTGGCACTGGATTCTCTGATGAGGACTTAGAGAAACTCCATAACTCACTCAAGGTAGGAACTTTTATCTGTTCATTTGAATATGGTTTACTGATATCTTTTATTCCTTCATTTTTTAATGTTTAAATTCTTAAGAAGAACTAAAGAAGAAAAAGCAGACTCTTTTGATTTGATGGGGCAATTACTCCTGATTTATTCTCTGATTCACATGTCTAAGATGACCGACCTATCCATTGAACTCAGTATTATACAATATTGCTAGTGCACTAATTGCTCTGAATGATTCAATTTGGGCTATATTTCAAGTTCTGAATGCTATCAAAAGTGTCAAAAAGTACATTTTAAATGTGAAGTAGAATATTTCCAATTTTTAAAAGAATCACAGATTCTTAGTACTCACTCTAGTCTCTGCATTACAGGATTGCGTGATTTCACAGCCACGACAATACTATCGTTGGGGTGGAACAGCTGAACCTGATCACTGGTTGGAATCCCAGCATGTTTGGGAAGTGAAGTGTGCTGATTTATCCATTTCTCCCATTCACAGAGCAGCATCGGGTTTGGTGAGTGATGGGTGAGACCTTGGAAGGGATTCATATGTGTATAGCAAGGACTACATGTAATTTGTACTTACCAAATAGTGAATAAACTGTTGATTGGCTGTCACTGCTTAGGAAATATTTTGAGATCACGGTTCTGGCAGTATTACTTTAGCATTCTGTAGCAATTTCAACTCATTTTCTTAGGCAAATGTGTAAAACTACATCTTCAGCTGTTAAAATGACATTTTAAGATTAGAAATGTCTGTTACTGTTTAATAGGTATAAGGATTTTATTTTTATGCCATGCATGTATTATTTAGGTTTTTTAATTAGGTTCTTCCATAGGCCCTAGTCACTGGAACAGTTTATTTTAGTTTTGTATAGAAGTATATAAGGCAGTGTTTTTCAACCTTTTTGTGCAAAGGCACACTTTTTTCATGAAAAAAAATCACGAGGCACACCACCATTAGAAAATGTTAAAATCTTTTAACTCTGTGCCTATATTGACTATATATAAAGTGTTTTTCCCACGGCACACCTTATACTATGTCACGGCACACTAGTGTGCCACGGCACAGTGGTTGAAAAACACTGATATAAGGTATAAACATTTAACTTGTAATACACACACACACACACACACACACATACACATACACATATTAAGTAACAACTGTTCAGTAATCTATACTGGAAGGAAATGCAGAACTATACTGTGAGTGACCTGGCTGTAATCTCAAAAGTTTAAATTTTATTTAATCATTTGAATGTTTAAAAATACCATAATTATGTTTTTGATGTTCAGCTTGAAATACTACATTTTGAAATGCTGTGTCAGCAACAGAATGACTAGGTACAGAAAAATATAAAACAATACTACTAAATAATGTTTAACAATGGGGACTGGGCATTAAGTGGGGCAGTCATAAAATGTGACATCATGTGACCATGTCACTTAGCAATGGCCATTCCAGCACTTTCTGATTGAAATCATTAAGCAAATCCCACACCCTCATTAAGCGAAGTTATTTATTTGCGATTTGCAACCTCCTGCCAGTTTCTCTATTGACTTTCCTTGTAGGTCACAAATGGTGATCATGTGACTGTAGTACATTGCCAGCATCATAATCGCAAGTTGGTACCAAGCATGCAGATTGGGATCACAATTGGAGATACTGCAATTGCCAGAACATCCGTGACAAATCATAAGTGCCACTTGTTTAGTTCTATCACAACTTAGTTCTATCACAACTAATGAATGGTCATTAATCAAGGACCACCTGTAATGGGGAAATAAATTTAGAATATGCTCTTAACCTAATGTAACTTTATTAATGCTAGAGGCATGTCCAAGGATTTGATAAGATCTGGTGGATTCTAAGCCCTTCACACAACTCATAACCCCAGAGCCTTTCTAAGAAACTTCAGATCTCATTGTTTCAGAAACCAGTGAAGAGTCATTCTGGTAGTGCTGGTTTTACTCCTAACAAATCATATAGTAGGAGCATGCAAGCCTTGAAAATGATCTATAAGTATATTTTTGAACTCACGTAATCATCTCACTTCTCTGCTATTACACGTTAATTTAATATTATAACATCATCATAGTCTATGCCTCAGATAAGCAAGCAAAGTTGAAACAATAAATATTAACTATTATAGCCATTGCCTTAACATAAACTTTTATATTTGAATAGGGTTGCTTCAGTATATAAACGATTGTTCATAATAATAGTTTCTACACCTGCAGAGTTGATAACTGGAAACTAATTTTTGATGTGTGGTCCTCCTCTGATGTTTCCCAGATGCATGATATGTGTAGTTTTGTGTGTGTGTATGTGAGAGAGAGAGAGCAAAGTTGCCCCCAGCAGTCTTGTGGATGGATTCAAATTAAGATCCAAAGTCATCTTTGCTAGCAAAAGACATTACTGGGAAGAGAACTAGCAATTAACCATTTCTCTTCTTTGCCCAGAAAACAGTACTTCAAAGGAGGCCTTAAGAAAGTAGCTTTTATGAAACTTCAAGGATAATTTATTATTCCTTGCAGGTGGATGAAGAAAAGGGCATCTCCTTACGTTTTCCCAGATTCCTGCGCATCCGAGATGATAAGAAACCAGAGGAGGCGACTAGCAGTGCTGAGGTAAAGATGGCAAAATATCTATATATAAAGAGGAAATGAATCAGTAAAGAATTATTTGCAGTATATGCAAAATTGGATCCATATCCTTTTACATTATTACCTGTAATCATGACAAGACATATTAAGCAATTTTTGTAGCCCAGGACTGCATATTTTTTTAATAAAAGCTTTGCTACAAGGTATGCGTGGGTGTGGACATTTCTATCCTTTTGGATTGAGCTTCAAATTACTCACATTGCTCAATTTTCTAAATGAAGTGATTGGAATGCGGTGGGGTTCATGGTAAAATAGATGCCTCATGTATACTAACATGACCCAAACTCCTGAAAAGGTCATTTCAGGCTGCTCTCATAGCTACAAAGAAGAGAGGGATGCTCAGATTATTTTGAGAATTGCAAAAACTGCTTTTATATGTTGGAAAAGAAATGTTAAATTAGTATAATAAAAGTTTCCCCAAGAGACCATCCTACAATTCTCATGTACAAATACTCAGCTGCCTTTCTTTTAATACAGGTGGCTGAACTTTATCGGAAACAGCAGCAGATCCAAAATCAACTGTCACTGGAAAAAGATGATGTTTTCTATTAATAATAAAGTTTATCTAATTGAAGGGGTTTTTTGGCATGAAGTCATAGTACTGAACATAAGTGATTTGTATTAAGTTTGGGGTAGAGAATAAAATGGCAACACTGATTACAGCTTTTTGTTTCTGAGTGGTTCGTATCCCAGCTGAATGAAATTTTCTGTGATCAGATATGAAATTTAAGTTGGTGAAAGTGTATAAGCCAACCTTGATATTTTAAAACTCCTGTTTATGTTGTAATACATCTTTCTGGGACATCTATAAGTCTTGACTCAGAGCAAGTGTTTAATATGTGTTTATTAGTGCATAGTTAGGTACAGGTAGCTTAAATTCGATAAAGTACATACAAAACAAAAAGCTAATACACAGCTTCAGGACTATTGTCCAGGTTGAGAGGAGGGGTGGGGGAAAAGGACACCATCCCAATACAGCCTTCCCTGATAATCCCGGTAATGGCAACAAACTGGCTAATCTTAGCTCTTTCCTACCACAGCAGTACCAATTTCTTTCAAACTAAATTCATTCTCCTTCCTCCACCATTCCTTATCTCTATAACTCTGCCTGTTTTGCATTACTATCCTACCCCAAAGGATAATGCAAGCTAATGTGCCAACATTTCCCAAACTAAATATCTAACATGCTTGTTCTGTTCTCGCCTACATACGCTGTTCCATAGCCTCCCCTCAAACTTTTCCTTTCATGAGGATAGAGGGCTTCTAGGGGGAGGTTCGCAAGCGCTGACTGCGTGCCTTGTACACTTCAATGAGCAGGTCTTTGACATACTGGATCTCTCTTTCAATAGATTCTGCTTTCTCTCGCAGCTCGCGATTGCGTGCCTCCAAGGCCTGGCACTCATCCCCCAATGCTTCATGTTCAGCTCGTTTACGCTGACGGTACCGCAGGGCTGCCGTCTTGTTCTGATCTCTCTTCTTCTGGCGTCGATCCCCTTTAGGCGTTAGCACAAGTGATTGCTGAACTGAGGCACATATTTCATTGCCCTGCAGGGGGAGCTCAGCAGGCATTTCCCCACCATAGAGCTCCAACAATTCTAAGCAACTTGAATCCAAGGTTTGCAAGGGTGCAGGTGTACTGTGGTGGTGGTCCAGTGAATGGAAGCCATCACCAAAAGGAAAGTGAAAATTCCCATCAGAGGGAGGGGTGCTGGGTGCTACCTGATCAGGTGAGAGAGTTTCCTCCAAGAAATAATCCTCCATCTGCTCCAATTCTTTTTTGAGCAGGGAGGCCATGGCCTCCAGGTCCGGAGCAGGAGGAGAGGGCAGTGAGATTGGCGAGGACTCCCCTGACACACTCAGGAGCGTGGCCAGGTCTGTGCGTTCCGTCATCCAGTCTGAGAAGCCATCGCCTATGGTGTAGCAAAAGCAAAATGGGACAAAGCCACAACTTAACAAGACAAGCTAGAAAGTAAACATGTGTTTCAGAATAAAGCTTGTTGCAGTTATGTATGGAATATTTTAGAGAAATAGGTTATCTGAATTAGTACAGGAACAACCAAATTATAATATGGGTAAACAAAAGCCAAAGTAGTGGTGATGATGGGGAAAGAAACTAAGGGAAGGAATATTGAAAGACTATTAAAAGCCCTACCCTTTCCTTGCTTAACTATCAAATTTGTGCTTCAAAAATTTATATCTTCCTTAGATTAAAAAAAGATTCAAGAAGATGCTAATTCTTTCCTGATCATCTGAATGCTTACCTTTGCCCTTGGTTCCAGATTGAAAAAAAAGATGACAACTGACTATGCAGATTAGACTCAGATACCTAAATGGATTTTTCTTTAAGTCTTTACTATCATCCCAACGCTAAGAGGAGCCTTTCAGAATGTTAGCACTCAATTGTATTAAAATAGCTGGCAAACTAGTAGTAATCTTATGTCCCTAAAGTGGATATTCCTTGTTTCTTATATATGTAAATGTTCTCAAATCCTAAAGTTTGTTCTACTATCACTCAAACTGGTCACCTGTTAGCACTGGCCGCTCCATGCCGAGGGCAAAGCCCTGATCCACAGGTCCGGGTAGCAGCTCACTGTGACCGGCATGGGGCAGCCGGTGCTTGAGCAGCTCCGGCCTGCAAGACATGGCGCTAGCTGGGATCATGGTCATGTCCAGGTCCAGGGTCAGTGCTGCCAGCAGAGACATTGTATTGGTGATCACTCAGGTTCAGTGCAGGATTTGTACGCAGCAGGCAAGATGTGGCTCTGCTCCTGCAGGCAAGGATAATGGTGGTAGTGGTGGTGGCCAAAGGGGACCTGGAAAACAATAGAAATGAATCTTATTTTCTCAATGAAATCATTAGCCAAGATTTCTTTCTATTTTTGAACAGACTAGAATTTGTTTTACCTGTAGTAAAAATCTTAGCACTTTGTTCAGTGGTACAATCAACTTCCGTGAAAATATTTGTAGATCAAGCCTCTGCTGGCAGGCCAATAATGGATACATAACTAGGTTGGGACCATACCCTATACAGGTAGTCCTTGATTTACAACCACAATTGGGCCCAGAATTTCTGTTGCTAAGCAAGGCAGTTGTTAAGAGTCACATCCCATTTTATGATCTTTTTGCCACAGTGAAGTGAAACATTGCAATTAAGTGAATTACATGGTCGTTAAGGGACAGGCTTTTGCTAGAGGTCAGCTGGGAAGGTCATAGGTGTGAATCACAGGACCCCAGGACATTGCAACCATCATAAATATACACCAGGTGCCAGACATTTGATCATATGACCTTGGAGATGCTGCAGCGATCATAAGTGTGAGACTCATAAGTCACTTTTTTCAGTGCCACTGTAAGTGAACAATCACTAAATGAATAGTTGTAAGTCAAGGACGATATGTGGTAGGTTAATTACAACTAGTAATTATATAATTACAACTTGGCCCTGCAAGAGTGTTAGCCAAATTGATGAAAATTAAGGGGGGTGTTCGGCTCTTCAAAATACCAAGGAGAACATGCAATAGGGACAATGAACTTTTCTCGCAGTAGAAGCACCATAGTACAAATTCCTCTTTTGCTAACAGTTGGAACCTCCCCCCACCGTTGGACTTCAACTCCCATAATCCTCAGCCAGCATAAGTTTTTTGGAAGTTTGATCCAAGACCTCTGAAGACCACCTCGAGGGCAGGTGCAGGTGCAGACATGCATGTTTGCGGGAAACAGGGGAAGGAGCAGTGACAGAGCTGCGGTCACACAAAGGCTCCGCTCGCCGCCCGGCTTTTCTCAGTGGGGTTACGCAAGCCGCATCTGCTTTCTTCCCTGGAGAGCAGAAAGTCTTACTCTGCTCCCCGATGGAAAGAGGGGCGGGCAGACAAACAGGTTTTAGCATGCTAGGAAACGGAGGGGGGGGTAGGGAAGAGAGGAAACTAGGACTGCTACTCTACATCTATTTAGACATTTGGAAAATCCCAACATCCTTGAACGCGTCACCCCCGCTTCATTACTT
Source organism: Thamnophis sirtalis (assembly GCF_051295495.1). Classification (NCBI taxonomy): domain Eukaryota; kingdom Metazoa; phylum Chordata; class Lepidosauria; order Squamata; family Natricidae; genus Thamnophis; species Thamnophis sirtalis. The sequence continues at coordinate 111,950,114 of NW_028261384.1, forward strand.
TTCCTTCAGTTTTATTTATTTTATTTAGTTTGTGGCTCATGTACAATATAACAGGAATAAGAATAAACATGAATAAGAACACAAGAAATGGGTACAAATAAATGGGGACAGTAGGACAGGGACTTTAGGCACCTTATACACGACCCTAGTTATCCCCAAGCCCACCGCACCCCTGGGTCCTTCTCCCATCGTAAGGGACCCCCCCCCCCTTTCCGTAGAGTGGTAGTCGGGAGAAGATGAATGGGAAAAGACAGCATCCCAACGCATTACTTACTCCATGTTGCCGATTCTGTTGCAGCCTGCAACACACGCTCGTTTTCCTCCGGGATCCACGCAGCCCTAGAAAGCCATGTCCTCGATTTCGCGTGCCTCGCCGGCGCTCTAAATCTTGAATCCTAAATTTGTGACAAGAGCAGAATGAGTCACAGCGGGGTGGAGCCTCCGTATATATATCCCTCTAGCCTCCACGCCTCATCGCAGCGGCGTCGCGTATCCTTCCGCCACTTTCTTGCCTGATACTGCTTTCACTAATGCGCATGCTTGGAGAGCGGGGAGGAGGCCCTTTTCGTTTATTTTCCGCCCCCAACCCATTTGAGGCGGCGATTTTTATTTTTATATATATAAAAAGTTCAAGGAATCAACATTTAGTTGATACATTCAGAAAAGTTAGCCTGCCCTTATTCGATACACTTTGCACATACTTAAAAATAACCTTGTCCCTTTGATACAAACTGATTTCCAAACTATAGCGCTTAATATGCTGGAAAAATCCTCTTTTCCACGGTACCCAAAGCTGATAGTATTTATTTGGGCAAAACATTCGGTATATTTCAAAACATGAGCAGAGGCAAGCATGTTAGTGCAATAAGTCTTAAGTTTAACTGTAAACTGAGCTTATGCTCCCATGGCAAATAAATGAAGCCACCAAATTATGAGCCAGCAGTGTGCTGCAGCATCCAAAAAGCTAATACAATCCTTGGTTGCATAAACAGAGGCACAGAATCAAAGTAATGTATTAGTATTAACATATTAATGCCGCTTTATAAAGCATTAGTAAGGCCACACCTGGAATACTACATCCCATTTTTGTCACCATATTACAAAAACATGCTGAAACTTTGGAAAAAGTGTGAAGAAGAAAAGCAACAGGACTATTAAAGGCCTGGAGACTAAAACATATGAAGAATGGCTGCAGGATTTGAGTTTGGCTACTCTAGAGAAAATAAGGCCTAGGGGGTACATGATAGCAGTATTTCAGATTTTAAGAGGTTGTCACTAAGAGGAGGTGGGGGTCAACCTACTTTCCAAAGCATCAGAGGGCAGAACAAGAAACAATGGATGGAAACTAATCAAGGAGAGAAGCAAACTAGAATTAAGGAGAAACTTCTTAACAGTGAAAAAATTTAACTAGTTGAACGACTTGCAATCAGAGGTTGTGGGTGCTATGTCACTGGAGCTTTTAAGAAGAGACTGGAAAGTCACTTCTCTGAAATGGTAGAAGGTGTCCTGCTTGAGCAGGGGGCTGGACTAGAAGACTTCCAAAGTCCCGTTCAGCTTCTATTCTGATTGGATTGGATTCAGTTGATTCTTTAACATCCCTTGCTAGCAAGAAGAGTTAGAGAGATAGAATGAGATGTGGAAAAGCCTTTGCTGTTATATGAAGCTTTTATTTTGTTAATTATAAAATATAACAAATTATTTTGGATTATCCTTATTCCACAACAACCTGAGCATCAAAGTTTTATTATTCCCATTGCATAGATGTATTACAATAAGTTCTTTCATATTGAATACTGTATCGGAATTATGATAACCCAGTAAATTTGCTGGGTGGGGAGGAACAGTGTTAACTCAGACTCACGCCACACATATAGCTGAAAATGTCACCCTTTGTTTACATTTATAATGCTTTAATTAGAAGAATAGGAAACAAACATTCTGCAAATAGGCTGCTGTCACCCTCACTTCTCAGTGCTATTTCCAGAAATGTTTTTAGACCTCAGATTGTCCTCATAAATGTGGCATGCAGCTGTTTGGGGTGGGGGAAGAGGCTGGTCTAGAAAAAGAACAAAAGTAAGCAAGGATAGTAGGAAAGTATATTCTGCTAAATATAAACAGCCATATGTTACAACCAGCCATGTTGTTAATGGGGAACGGTTGCAGCATCAATTTTGCCAAGCATGTCTTCAGCCTGCTCACAATATTGCTCCTTTGAAATCCTCAAATTTTTACCCCGAGACAATACCTGAATACAGCCTCCCCCCCCCCCAAAAAAACCTTAAAAGATAGAAGAAAAAGACAAGCCTTAGAAAAAAAGTTATTTCAGACTGCACATTTTATTTTTCCTAACATGAATATTTATTTGGTGTGGTGTAGTGTAGTGTAGTTGGAAGGGACTTTGGAGGTCTTCTAGTCCAACCCCTTGCTCAGGCAGGAAACACTATACCATTTCAGACAAATCGTTGTCCAATCTCTTCTTTAAAACTTCCAGTGTTGGAACATTCACAACTTCTGGAGGTAGGTTGTTCCACTGATTAATCGTTCAGTCAGGAAATTTCTTCTTAGTTCTTCGTTGCTTCACTTCTTGATTAGTTTCCATCCATTGTTTCTTCTCCTGCTTTCAGGTACTTTGGAGAATAGATTGACTCCCTCTTTTTTGTGGCAGCCTCTGAGATATTGGAACACTGCTATCATGTCAACACTAGCCCCTCTTTTCATTAAACTAGACATATCCAATTCCAGTATTCGTTCTTTTCATGTTTTAACATCTAGTTCCCTAATCATCTTTATTGCTCTTCTCTGCACTTTCTAGAGTCTCAACACCTTTTTTACATTATGGCAACCAAAACTGCATGTGTTATTCCAAGTGTGGCCTTAACAAGACTTTATAAAGTGGTACTAACACTTCACTTGATCTTGATTCTATCCCTCTGTTTATGTAGCCTAGAGCTATGTTGGTTTTTTTGGCAGCTACAACACACTGTTGGCTCATATTTAAGTAGTTGTCCACTAGGACTCTAAGATCTCTCTCAGTTACTACTATCGAGCCAAGTGTCACCTATGCTATACCTGTGCATTGGTTTGTCTTGCCTAAAAGTATGTACAACTTTACCTTTTTCACCATTGAATTTATAGACAAGTGATAGACTTACTGCAACCCAACCATCACACAGTGACGTTATTTCCAACAAGTCTTCAAATATTGTCCCTTTTATTTGGCATGTTTTTCTGGCAATCCTTATCAGGGGAAAATGTGTAATCTGCACAGTTAAACAAACAACAGAGGCTGCCAAGCAGTCATCTTCCAGTACAAGCAAAACTAAATTTGGATTCCCCCCCCCCAACAACTGTTTACCTTCCTAATTATTCCTGTTATAGTTAATCCTTTCCCAATTCGGGTATTAATTGGCAGCCATTGATCACTTTCTTGATCACCTTTCAAAATAAAATAATACTAGTAAAACCTACATAGCACTGGGCAAAATCTTATACAACACATCAAATAAATGGTAGCTTTAAACGCCCACTGTGAATTGGCTCACAAGGTTACACTCCTCCTTCCCTATCCCCATAAATATAGCGATTAACTGTACATTAAATATATCGCTTTTTCTGCACAGTGAAAATCCCCGATTGTGGCTGACGCCCTTTCACCACAGAGAGTCGGAGAGTCTAACAATCCACTCCGACTGAGATCATAACTCCGGCTTTGCGATTCATTTCTGTGCCGCCTACGCGGACTAGACATTAGCAGAGACAAAATGAGATTTGAGGACTATTTTATCGGCGCAGACAGCGGAACGCACTCAGCTAGCCGGAGATACAGTGAATTGCACCCGAGTTGCATCAGCTGTGGGTATATTTGGTGAACTTTCAGCGCTGGTTGCCTCTGATTGGCTACAAGGTAGGAGAGTGCAAGCCTAAGACTGGTCTCAGGAAACGTCAATCTCTCCACCGGTAAATTCCAAAAACTTTTTTGTTTGACCTGACAGTCATTGAGCCCAATGCAGGGCAATTCTTCCAGATCAAACAAACTTATTATTTGTTGTCCTCAGTGCTAATCAGGGTAAGAGTGACAAAAACTAGGTAAGGATTCCACCATTGCTTTCAGGGAGAGAAAAGGTTTACAACTTGGAGGCTGCCTCCACAGATTTGTCCCATGTCCCATATTTGTCAACTGACATTTCAAATGCCTCCATAAATTCTTGAAATAATGTCTGGGAAGCTGGATCAGAATCTAGGTTTCTGAATATTGGATCTGTGTGAGAATAAATTGCAGATTGAAACAGTCTCTGATTGTTTTGAGTGAGGAAAGATGACAAGTACGTGTGAATACTGAATTCTTGATGGCAAAATCCCATTATTCCAGGAGGGGAAAGTCCTAGCACAGAAGTCTTAAATTTACTGGATTGATTACTGTTTCTCATTCACAGTTTTTCTACTTTTGTCTATTATTTATTTCCCTCTGGCTTTTATCTTAATTCTGCTAAAAACTGGAAAAGGACTCTAGGCAAACCTGGACACAGAGAAGAGACAGATAAAGTAGCTGTCAAATAATTGTAAATAGTTTTTGAAGAACTCAACAATAACTCGCAATTTTCTTTTCCTAAGCAAATGTTCTCCTGTTAGTAATTTTGAACTATAGTTTCTGAGAAACTGAAAAATCTCTGTTCTTTTCTCTTATTCGAACAAGATTTCTTAATTAATTTTAATTGCTTTTAGAATATTCCTGCCCATCATACTGTCATTTTTCCTACATTTCAAAATATAAACTTGTGCAATATTAATATTTTTAATATAAAGATTGCATTCTCTTTCTTCACAAGGAAGCATTTGTCTATATAATTGCATTTGCTATTGTGTATAGCAACAACTGTATACATAATGTATACATTCCGGAAATTTCTATATTGCAATGATTGCTAATTTATGGTAAGAAGTCATAGATTAGGAAATTCACAGCTTAAGGGAGAAATGCAGCCCTCAAAACTTGGATGCAGTCCCCAGTGCTGTCCAAAATACTGTGTAATTTTTATCAATGCAACAAAAGATAATCATTAAATGTATTAGGTATTAGCATAATACATTATGTAATCATTAAATGTATTAAATGTATTAGCAGATACTATTTTACTGAACGGAATGTCTTCTGTTAATTAAATTTAATGTTTGCTTTTGTTTGATCCCATTCACTTTTTATGCTGACCCTATTAATTGTTTGCAGTGCCCTCCCAATATACTAGTCAAAGGCTAAAAATAACCTTGTCCTTAATTGTCTTTGAAATTAATAAGTTAATTTTGCTAGATTTAACTTGATTTAAACAATTTCAGGGATTTCAAAAAGCTTTTATGAAAGCACTAAAATCTCTATAATAACAATCTGGATATTTTTTATTAACATTACTTGAATTTTCAGACAACATTTTCATCATTGACAATCAGGGTTTTGGAATGGTAATTCTGGGTCATTCTTAATTCAACCAACTCTTAACACAACTACCAAATCCATTGATTTGTAGTATCATATATAATGTTTATGGGCTCAAATTCAAAGAAATACAAAATGCCTCATAAAAGCCCCTGATTGAATGTCTCCAGCAATTCTGAATTGTTTGCTTCACCTTCCGTATCAAGAACTGGGCCACAGGTCACCCCCTATTGCCTTTGGTTCTGTTCAACAAAGAAATGACCCTTGCCCTGTTCCAGGTCCATTCCTAGAAGTCAATAGCCCTGGTAGGGCAGAGGTTGCCATATGACACCAACATGGCAGGAACAAGGCCTCTGACACTCAGGTTGTGATTCCTCTCTGTTCCTTTGCCAAACATGAAGACAGTATGTGGAGATTGCAAACTCTTGCCTAGATCAGACTAGAAGAGATAGGGCCTATAGACTGTCCTTTTCCATGAATTTTGTTAATTGGATGTTGGCATTGTCTTCATTGCATGCAAGAACAAGAAAAAAATATGTCCAAAGTATCTCCAAACTAAAATTTGTAATGTAGGTGCAAATTTGCATTGGGATGAGGAGTAGGCAGAGAAGAAAGCCAATATGTACAAAGCACCATCTAGCTCTTCTGCTTTTTAGCAGAAGAAAAAATTGAAATATACATTCCTTATTTAAATGTGTGATATATTGGGAAAGACACAAACTTAGATTGCTTTAGGAGTGATGAAAACTAAGGAGTTATGCCAAAGACTTCTAGAAAGCAAGGTTTTCTGATTGACTTTTATCTCTTAACCTAGACTATCTGAAAGCATTGTTTTGGGGAAAGCATTGAAAGACTGATCTCTATGATATCTGGTGGACAGATAGGACGTAAATCAAACTTATCATAACATCCTGAGAAATCTTTTGTCTTCTATAGTATTTACTTTAGAGCAAACTTCTTCAATTTGGTGCTCTCCAGGTGGCTGGAATTACAATCCCCAGCATTCTAAGATTTGAATTGAATTTTCAGGACTGGATTTCCAAAACAATTGGAGTTCAGCATTCTAATAAGAGTTCATTATACAATGTGGTAATAGCCACTCATGGGTGGTGTTAAGGAGGGATTCAATAGAATCATGCAGGACGGCTATTAAGAGTTACTAATATTGAAGACTCTGTGTCTTCTCCAAGTTCGGGAAATAAGTTCAAACACCAATTGCAGGGAAAGACAGGGACAGAAATAAGATGCTAGAATACAATGGGGCTTAGCCTGATTTGACATGGTTCATATGTTCAGATTAGAAGCTGTTGATTTCAGAGAAGGAAATAGCTGTCTCTGTCCATTATCATCCACCATTTAAGCAATAATTTATCTTTGCCTCATGTTTGACTTAGGTGACTTGAAATTGCCTCTCCATTTATTTCTTACCATATATCAGTGTTCTCAACCATGACAACTTAAAAGATGTGTGGACTTCAACTCCCACATTTCCCTAGTCAGCATAGCCGGGCTGGGGAATTCTGGGAGCTGAAGTCCATATACATCATACAAGTTGTCAAGGTTGAAAAACATTGATGCTTATATTAATTAATATCTTGCTGGTACTGTACAGGTAGTTCTCGATTTACAATCATTCATTTAGTGACTGTTTGAAGTTACGGTGGCACTGAAAACATGACTTGACCATTTTTCACGCATGACCATTGCAGCATCCCTGTGGTCATGTGGCCAAAATTCAGATGCTTGGCAACCAGCATGTATTTATGATGGTTGGATTGCCTGGGGTCATGATCCCTTTAGTGGCCTACTGTCAAACTAAGTCAATGGGGAAGCCAGATTCACTTAAGAACTGTGTTAGTAACCACTGCAGTGATTCATTTAACAGTTGTGGCGAGAAAGGTTGCAAAATGGAGCAATACTCACTTAACAACCACCTTCTTAGGAATTGTAATTTTGGACTCAGATTTGTCATCAGCCGAGGACTATCTGTACATTACATCAAGTAAGAATATACCTCAATTGATCACTTATGCTGATCAGCTGTTCCCTTCCAGCCTAGAGATACACAGTTTAAAGTCTGATCCCTTTTCAGTTTATTGAAAACATAGTAACTTTCATTTTATTCCAGATTATGCTTTTGTTGCACTGCTCCTATCTGCCCTCTGGAATACCCAGTTTTCAGATCTGTGTGGCTGCTACTTAATAATATTCTGGAAGGCTGTAAAACCTGACTCTTCTCTTGAAGCCGTTGTTGAAGTGATTGTTGCACTTGCTGGTATATTTTGTTTAGTTTGTTTTGTCCAGATATGCAAGGTTTTGTCTATCTACTGTTGTTTCTATTGCTTTATTTGTTCTTTTATAATGTAAGCCATCCAGGGTCATTCTGAAATTGTGGCCTTAAATCTAATAAATCTAATAAATACATAAAATAAAACCAAATACAGGTAGTCCTTGACTTATAACGACAACTGAACCCAAAATTTCTGTTGTTAAATGAGAATTTGTTGAGTTTTGCCCTATTTTACATGTCTTGCCACAGTTGTTAAGTGAATCACTGCAGTGGTTAAGTTAGCAACACTGTTGTTAAATGAATCTGGTTTCCCCACTGACTTTGCTTGTCAGAAGGTCACATGGATCATGTAATCACGGCCATAAATATGAACCAGTTGCCAAGCATCTGAATTTTGATCGCATGATCATCGGGAAGTTGCAAAGGTTCTAAATGAAAAGTGGTCATAAGTCACTTTCTTCAGTGCTGTTGTAACTTTGAATGGTTCACTAAATGAACTGTTGTAAGTCGAGGACTATCTGCATAGTTCTTCTTACAAACTCATAAAATCTTAATATGCTTTTCAATTAGGAAAGTTTTATTAAACCTGAGGTGCTAAACTGGGACAGATAAAGGATGAAGTAGGGAGGAGTCTTTTGTTAAATCTGGGTTCACTTTTGAAGTCTGCCACTTGACCTGAAAAGAGATGAATAGTTTTGCCCTTTCCCATTTGGATCAACGGTTATCCAATTTGAAACTGCCACTTGGCTGAAGCAAAAGTACTGTTCTCTTTTCTTATTTCTCTCTGCTGAGCAGAGGTCTCCCTTAGAGGATTGTGTAAGTAAGCAATTGCTTTTCACAAGCATAAAATCTCTATGGTTACTAAGACACGCCTCTCTCTCTGGGGTATTATCATAGAGACCCCTTTAAGAATAGCAGGAGTTAATGTTCCATCCACCCTTTGCTTAAGGCACAGACATTGTCATGACAATGGGTCACTCCTGAGGGATGTCAGGCAGCACCAGCTTTCCCACTGAGATTTTGGAGGAAAACATATTTGGCCTATGTTAAAGTGCAGTAGCTAGCCTCACATCACAACTTAATCACTTAATGCAGCCAAAGTGGTTGGTCCCTATCATATGGTGCTATCATTTGCAATTTTTTCCTGTTCTTGCTTTTGGAAAAGCCTTATGAATACTTCCCCCACCCCCATCCCCAAAGTGTTGTACAACAAAACAGACAGGATAGAAAAATATGGAGGATGTGTGCATTAAATCTTATGGAGATAATAATTGTGTGACACAATTTCTCTGCTTCAGTTTTCTTCATATGATTTACTTGACACATTTTGGAATAAATTATTGGCAGCGGTCACTCAAGATCATACTAATCTTGAACTAGATTTGTTTGGTTTTTGCTTAGCATGCTAAGTGAACAAGCCATCTGAGCTATATTCAACAGAGTAGTAAATAATCTATTGTTTAGCACAAGGTATAAACCCAGCCATTCCCCTGTAGGCTGAAGATGTTCAGGCTGTAATTGGCTGCTGCCAGTCCCTGGAGCCTTCAGTAGCTCATTCTTTGGATACAAAGCAGCAAACCATTCTAGTGTGCATTACTTATTTGCTTTTCTTATTTGAGTTAATGACATTGAACATATGTACGGTAACTTTCAGGTTACCATCCAATGGGAAAAAATACCTCAAAGCACCAACTTAGCCATGATTACTGGTCACCATATTCCAACAAACTCAAAATCAGAACTGTAACAAGAGGGTGCTTTTGAGGAATGGCTAAACCTGTGTCCTCTTTTTGCCCATTCAAGCCTGATTTCCTGATCACTAACCTCTTCCAGGCAAAAGGGGGAAACATAAACTTTAGCACTCTTTCAATATTTGCTCCCCTCTTTTTTCTGAGTAAGCACTCTTTCATAAGCTCCATATTTATATAAATCTGCTTTATGGTTGCTCAGCTGTCTTGTTAAACATGGAAGACATTTTAAAGAGTGGTAAAAGGTGCCATTTAAAAAAAAAAAGAGTCAGGTTCATGTAGTTTTTGCTGAAACACCCCCCCCAGCTCCCCCCTCACTGAGAACCTGCCAGTAAAGCAAGGTCTTGCTATTCCAAATCTGGCATCTCACACTGAACAGCTGATCTTCTGGTTCCTGGAGGTGCTGGGTATAATGGAGTGCCCAATTAGAAATGGCTAGGCTCTCCCACTCCTCAAAACAAAATGGATCTGGAGGAACAAGCTCAGGGACCAGAGTGGAAGCTGAGTACCCACATGAGTTTAAAATGTCCAGTAGCTGCTAAACTAAGACTTTATAAATCATCTGACTTTATCCCCAACAGATGAGCAGCAAAATATATAATATTTAGCTCATCTTTAAAGTGCCATTGGATTTGCAGGGGTGGGTTCTGCCTGGCTTTACTGCCGGTTGCCTCACGCTGGATGCGTGCTACATGCGCATGCACATTTCAATTAAAATTGTTTTGCGCATGCACAGAACTAAAAAGCAAGATGGTGACAGCGCTGAAAAATGAACTGGTTTGGGGGCATTGCAGGCCTGGATCGTTGCCGGTTCCAGCAACCCAGGCCGCCATACCACTACCAGTTGTGCCAAACTGGGCCGAACCAGTAGTAACCCACCACTGCACCCTAGGGAGTTAGACTCTAATAGCAGAACAGGGTAATGCAGGGTAAAATGAGATGTCAGCAATGTTATGGCAAAATATTGCTGGGGAAAGTTTGTCCTCTGCTTAGGTGCATGTGGAAAAGGTCCTGTATATCATATTCTGACAGTGACATAGGAGAAGGATCTTTCTCTCCCACAGTCATCTCTTGCAGCTCCCTAAACAAACGCAATTTTGTCATGTGAGATGCTGCCCCATAAGTGTGAGTCTCAATACTGTTTAAAGATTAATATCAATGCAATCCATTAAGCAATAAGCAAGCACTGTGACTCTTTCTATACAAATATCACATCATCCCAGTACTTTGCGTCAGTTATTATCATTCTATTGCAATGCAGCTCCCAGCCACTGTTTAAAGATACCCCTATCAAGGTGTGTGGTTAGTTGTTACCAAATCCTACACACTCAGAAACAGTTGCCATTGACACATTCTGTGTAATTTTTCTTCTTGCTACATCTGTCAGCTGTGAATCTGACAACATTTGAGGATCAAGACACAATCCCAGACCAAGAATACATTCCCTGAACTTCACTCTCATAGTGCGGTTTCCTATTTACGATTGTACCTCTCTCTTAACTAGATCTAATATCAGTTCTTGTTTCTCATCCAAACCATCACCAAGCGTAGCAGAAATTAAGAAATACCAACAGAATTGATATTGGAATTGGATAGGGAGGAGCAGTAGCATTGACTATCATCAGCATGCTGGCAACACATCACTTGAGAATGCTGGATGATTTCCTTCAGTGCTTTTGTGCTGAACAATATTGGAAGCCAGATGGAACTCTGTGGGACTTCACAGATCAGTACCCTAGGTATGGAATGGTGTTGAATAACAATCACTCAAAATCATCTTCTGAATATATCAGAATGTAAGGAGCCAGAAACATTGTAAAATGATATTTCCAAGGCTGAATCTTAGCCAATGGCCCTCAAAGACACCAAACTCCTAGGTCAACCATTCTCCCATTTAGTTGCCAGCATAGTTCATCCAGCAAACAACCAGAGTAATTTTGGTGTCATGTTCTGTTTGGAAGCCTAAATAAAATGGTTCCAGATTGTTCATATCATCTATTTGCATTTTCTATTATAAGATGGTCATATTCTTGGTCCGCTTTCCCCAAAAAATGGAATATTTTTGAGACTAGCCTATAATTACACAGATTTATTTAGTCAAGAAATTCTGGAAAACTTCCATGTTAGGAATTAAGGAATACATACATACAACCTCTATGTTTTAAAAAAATACAATTACTGTCCAGATTATTGATAAAATACAATCAAACCATTATCATACAATACATACATTCAGGGCCGGATTTTCCTATAGGCTAACTAAGCTTCAGCCTAGGGCCTCAAGATCAAGAGGGGCCTACATTCAAATTGTTAGCAAAATTAAAATTACACTATTCTAAAAACAGTGAACACTAAAACACTGAACTGAAAATAAGGAGAAATTCTACGCATATGACTAATAAACAAACAAAAATGTATTGGTTAAGATTGCTCCAGCGCCGCAGCAGTTGGGGAGCCCATCCATGTTCCCGGCACCTGCGGTCGGGCGAGAGGTGTGGCCACTCCCAGTAGCCGCCCCGTCGACGTGGAGCCCACCAGCGGCCAGGCAGGTGAGGGCGAGGGGGCCGAGCCGGGCAGCTGAGCGCAGCAGGGGAGGCGGCTGGCCTCGCTGCCTTTGCCGCAGAGCAGAGCCGCTCTCTGTCGGGAGGCCAGCTATATATATTGATATATATCACAGTAATGATGTATTTTATTGTCTCTCATGTAATTTACAAACTTAAAAATGGGAGGTGAAAGGGCCTCATAAGTGGAATTGCCTAGGGCCTCTTTTCATCTAAATCCGGCCCTACATACATTCAGTCTAAATAGTGCCAGTCCATCCACATATATTCTGTGGAAGAGCTCCAGTAATGAAACGTACAACAGAATTTCTATGTCATGTTAATTACTATAGATGGTATTTATACAACTCCCACTGCTAACTTTTTAAGATCTTTGTCCTTGGCCTTTAATTATAGAAAGCTCAAGCTCGCTCTATCTCTCTCTCTCTCTCTCCCTCTCTCTCTCTCTCTCTTTCCCTCCCTCCCTCCCTCCCTCTCTCTCTTGCTCCCTCCCTCCTTCTCTCTCTCCCTCTCCCTCCCCCCTCTCTCACACACAATTCTTGCATATTATGGATGAGGAAGATTTGTAGTTTACATTTTGCTGACTTAATAGCTCTCAACAGACTCAGCTACAGCTGCAACTATAGCTTAATTGAATTTATAAATCATAACATAACAGAATAACAATTGGAAAGGACCTTAGAGGTCCAACCCTCTGCTCAAGCAGTAGACTATATATACCATTGGGGCAAATGGCTATGCAGATTCTTTTTAAAAGGCTGCAGTGATGAAGCACCCATACTTCCAAAGGCAATTTGTTCCACTGTTAATTGTTCTCATTGTTAGGAAATTTCTCCTTAGTTCTAGGTTGCTTCTCTGATTAGTTTCCATGCGTTGCTTCTTGTCTTGCCTTCTGGTGCTTTGGAAAATATATTGACTTTATTACATGTACAGGAACAAACCGATGTTATTTGTTTCCTGTTTTGTTAGCGATCTTTGGATAAAAGTATGTATGTATGTCTGTGGGTTATTAAAAAGAAACTAGAGAAATTAGTTGGAATTCACCTGTACCTTTACCACATCCTTCCTGCATAATGTTCTGAACAATCCCTAAGATATTATACACATATTTCTTAAATGCACTTGTTAAATAACAAAATCATTAATTGGTTAATCATTAAAAGTTTATATTTAAATGTCTTTTGTAACATCTAAACCATGGTTTTTCATTGATCTTCAAATGTCTTCCATTCTTTAGCCAGATTGCCTCTAGATGTGATGGGTTTGTTGGAAGAAAAATCCAGTCTGGTTCCAAGCCAGGAGAAAGGTGCTGGAAATAAAATGGAGGCTGATTGGAAAGAAATTTGTTGATTAGCAGAACCAACCACAGCATGCCGATCTGGGACAGCTGACAAATTGATTTGATGAGTACATGGATTTTTATAGGGTTCTGTGATGCTGTAGATAGATTGGTTGCACCCAGATCGGACTGGATCAGATGAAGCCATAGTAGCAGCGGCAGCAGACTCCGCCCACCCACCCAGTGGCTTCTGCACATGCGCAGAATTATCGTGTGTGCAGTGGAGCACACAGGGGAGCGCACCTGAAGCTGTAATTAAAAAATTGGCAACCCACCATTGGCTGCAGGGGGTTGTGAGCCAGGTGTCTTTTGCTATTCTGGTGTTGGTGTGGGGTTAATCTTATTATATCCTAAAGGTCCTGTTCTTAGAAATTGTGTGTGTGTAAATTCTTAATCCCATCATCTGGACCTGAAGGTGTTTTGTTTGTAAATAGGCTGGCCTGGATTTCTTAATGAGCACAAAATATCCACCTCTAAAAACTTCAGGCATCTGCTGGAGACTGTTGGGGCTGCTTTCTGCCTCATTTAATATTTTCCAAAATATTTCATTCTTTTAGTAGAGGGATGCATGATTACAGTTTTAGCTCTTATAACTACCTTCTACGGAAGGTGTAGTCCGAATCTGGGTCATTGGGATCTGGCCCCTGTGACTGACCCAGATTCAATTTTGCAACATTATCCCGAGACACATAAATTTACCTTTATTCATAAGGTGTAGTCCATTCTGCCTGGAGACTACATTACTGAAGAAAGACTTTTCTACAAATTTGACTCTGGCCATCCTAATGGACAGGAAACTCTTAAAGATCTAGTCTAGAGATACAGTATATAGGTCTTTGACCTGTCACTTGAATCAGGGCTAATTTAAACCACTTCACATTTAACATGTTGACTCATGTATGGACACGGTTTGATCCCTCTTGAAAATTTTCTATTTGTTTAAAAGACACAGGAGAGAACTAATAGATTTAGAAATATAATTCCTCGCCTGGAGAGGAAATGAGACACATGTGCCATCAGAGATCCAGAGGGCCTTTGCCCATCTCATCTCCATTCCCCCTTCTTAATGCCACTTTTACGGGTTAACCAGCAGGGGGACAGAGACTGCTGATCAGTACTCTAATCTGGAGTACAGAAACCTGTAGCGGAGTGGCTAAAAAATGGATGGAGTCAAAGCAGACCCGCGAGGATGGGAACCCGTGAAAGTGTTAAAGAGTATTGGAGATGGAAAAATAGAGGAGAGAGAGGGAGCAGGCTACAGAGATGGGGAGAGATTACAGTAATTGGAATAGCTGCCAGATCTGCAAAAATGAACAGAGGGCTGAGCTGTAAATTGTGGACAGCACACATTCTTTGGCTGGGCGGGGTGGGGGGGAGCTGCAAAGTGGTGCAAGTGTGAAAAGGGGCGGAGAAAGCAAGAGGAGGAGGTGGAGGCTGAAAGATGAGTGCCGCCAAAGCTCCCGCAGGAAGCAAAAAGGGGACTGTGTGCTTACCAGGGTGGAGCTGTCCTTTGAGGGGGATTTCCAAGCAGCTCTTGTGTTTTCCCCACCCCGTCGTCGTCTGTTATCTCTTGAATGGAGTTTGGGGGGAGGGATCATGGATTTCTTTCTCCATCCCTTCAGTAAGAAAGTGGTGGCGTTAATTTACCACAGGGAGAACTGGGATTACCCTGAATGTTTTGTCTACATGCACAGCACTTTTTAATTTGCTGACCAAGTAATTTAGGAATATTGGCGAAAGGCCCCCAGATTTCCTCTGTTACTTTTACCTCAAGGTTGCTGTCCTCCCAAAAATAATATGAAACTCATCGTCCTTTATCTAACCATTACTTGGTATCCTCAGCTATGTTGAGTTTCAACTGCATTCCTTAGGTCTGCAATAACTATGTGGAGCATTGACCTTAAAAACCAGTAGAAAGAAGAATTAGAAGCATTTTTTTTTTCATTTTTTATTATTTCTTTTTTCTTTGTTGTAAGGCGCCTGGAGTCCTTCAGGATTGGGTGGCCTATAAATTGTGCAAATAAAATAAATAAATAAAATAAATAAAATAAAAACAATTACATTTCAAAGATAAACTATAATTGCTATCAGTTT
Organism: Thamnophis sirtalis; assembly: GCF_051295495.1. NCBI lineage: Eukaryota > Metazoa > Chordata > Lepidosauria > Squamata > Natricidae > Thamnophis > Thamnophis sirtalis. Next base: position 111,965,574 of record NW_028261384.1, read on the forward strand.
GGTGGGAGAATTTCTACTGCCGGTACTCCTTTAAATTATGCAGGGTGATCTTTCTGTTCATTGCCTAAGGCAGGCATGTTTAACCCATGACAACTAATAATGCAACCTCTACATAATTGTACTTTATATTTTATAATATATATTATAATTTATAAATTTATAATATATATTACAATTACACCAAACTATAAATAAGATTTCATGTGATATTATAAAATTATGTTATGTATATTGCCAATTAGATTTGGTGGTTAAGGCACCAAGCTAGTTTGTTAAGTAAATCATTGCAGTTGTCATTAAGGGAATCCGGCTTCCCGCATTGATTTTGCTTGGAAACTGACTTGAGAAGCTTGCAAGTGGCAATCACATGACCCTGGAAAGCTGCAACCATTGTGTATACATGCCAGTTGCCAAGTGCCCTAATTTGGAACAGTTGCTAAATGAATGATTGTAAATTGAGGACTATCTGAATAATATGCAGTAAAATCAACATAGCATATTTTTGTAAAATGGATGTCTGTAGGAGCAGTAAGTGGGAACATATAATGAAGCATGCACAGAGTTTGGTCAGATGTTGGGATACAAATCTGAAAAGCCAGGGATTGTGTGATAACATCCCAGTTCATTCCTGTGTCATCATTTTGGCATCATCATGGTCTGCTATGGATGCTGCTATGTTAAAGCCAGTTGCATGCCAAAAGGAGATTATCAGAAGAGGTCATAAATCACATGTGTTTGTCTGGCCTCTGAAGCCTATTACAAAATATGCTAAGTCATTCAGACTACTGGCTCATTTCATGTATTTTTTTTAATGTTTCATTAAGTTCATGAAGGTTCAGCCCCACTTTTATAAATATTGGGAGACAGTGCTATATCCAGTATTATATATTTATGGTTCTATTGGTTTGAATGGGGGCTTGAGAGACATAGAAAATATTTGTTTTGAAAGAATTGCTGTGCCTATATTTGCATTTCATCTCCTTCAGCAATAGCTGAATTATAATCTTTACTTAGGTAAGTATAAAACAATATAGTACATACCATGACTTTCAGACTTTTATCAATTTTGATCCAGTGTAATGGATTCCTGAGATAACAGTGCCATACTACCATAATTGGCTGCCATTTTATCTGACATTTTTGGGAATTTAAAAAAAAAAAACAACTGGAAATGTCAGAGCTTGGCACTGCAATCCTGAGTAAAATGCATTCATTTCTGAAATCATGCATAGTGGTAGTAGAACTCCAATGTATATGAGATTTACAAATATGTTCCCAGGCAAGCCAGGATCAATGGTTATTCCAGACAAAAATTGCCACAAAACAAAGAGGAAAAGCAAAAAATATTTTCCTTGATTCAAAATCTGTGTAATTAATTTTCTTTTGAGTAATTCCATAGTGTACAAATGTGCTTGGCAACAGAATTTCTTTGCAGCTATTGAATGTTTAGGTAAATCATCTTTTGTGTGTGTGTGTGTTTGTATATGCATATATGTGTGTGCATGCATTCTTTCATTGATTTTAGAAGTTTCATTGGCAAGATTTCATTGAAATTTAAAGCTTGTTTACAACGTGAAAAAAAATCTGTACAAGACATCTCTTCTATTTTGAAAATAGTCAATTAATTGCATATAGTATATGCATATGATGTTTATACAAGAATATGTTTTGCATTTGTGGGCTTGGAGTACTTATGTTTCTACATGTACTTTTTTTTCTTCCTAGTTTTGGTGCAGGATTTGGTTGCAACAAAAATTGAATAATCTGCTTGTTGTCCGAGTCTGAAGTCATGGACTAAGAGAGAGTGACTGACATCCAAATCATCCAGCCAACTTTCATGGTTAAGGTAGGGCTAGTGCTCAGTCTCTTGGTTTCTAGCATGATACCTTAACCACTAAGCCAAACATGCAATAAAATCATCTATATTACTTTGTTTATATCAATTCACAGAAGCAATATAATATAGCAGCAATATTGCAAGGCAAAGCAACTCCTACAGTATATACAAATCAGTCAAGCTAAGCCACACCCAGGCTCCGAGCCGTCTGAGTCACCAAATAGTCCCCATTGGCTGATCTGTTACCATGTCTATTCCTATTCATGAACTCTCATACACTGAGAACTTCTCATGGAACCATTGTTGAAGTAAAGTCTAGAATCTACTGAAATAGGATGTCAAAGCATCTTAGGGAACCAGAATATAGTCAATGATGAAATGTATGAAATGGAAGAGAGTCATCCTAACCATATTGGAAAACTCTTCCTTTGAATGGGGTTTCTGAACCACAAATTGAGCTCGTCAAAAGCACAGCTTCTCAAGATAGTTTTAGATAAGCCCTCGTCTCTCAGCCATTGTTGTAGTACAAATAAAATGAAAAAAAATTGTCATGGCCAAGAAATATTATATAGGTGTCTCAAAATTTGTTCAATTCTTTGAGCACTAAAGTACTAGATAAGTGTCTTATTGTTGTAGCTAACCCTGCTCACAAAAGTATCAGTACAGTATCAGTTATGAAAGACATTGCCTCTCACCCACAAGTAGGCTTAGATGTTTCACCACATTATATGCCTGAGATTGACTTGGATCAGAAATGCCAGTATTCTTCAAAGACTATAGTGATGATGAAAAGAAGATTATTTCAGATGGAAAATCTCCAAGTATCTTCATGTCTCTTGGTGGTGGGGACAAAGAAGTCACCGTTGCTACCCTGCAGTTCACTTGTTTCCCTACCAGCAGTGGTTAAAGGGAATTGTGGCCAAAGAGGTGGGAAGGAATATCAATCCCTGATTGTTATTAATGAAACAGGACTAGTGGTGGGATGCAAATTTTTTTACTACTTGTTCTGTAGGCATGGCTTGGGGGGGCGTAGCTTGGGGGGCATGGCAGGGGAAGAATATTGCAAAATCTCCATTCCCACCCCACTCCTGGGGGAAGGATATCTCCATTCCCTCCCATCCCACTAATCTGCTTTCCAGCTCCGTTCTCCTATGCAGGGCAGCGAAAGAAGACCCAGCTGATCAGCTGGGACTCAGGAGGCAATTCTCCAAACTACTCAAAACTTCCACTACCGTTTTGCCAGAACTGGTCAGAACCGGCTGAATACCACCTCTGAGCAGGACCATCCCCTGGGAGGTGTCTAAAGCTTCAGAAGAAGAGGGCAGGGAAAAATAGACAAATAGTGAGAGAATCACATGATATTTCATATACAAATGATACTGTGCAACTAATTGATAAACAAGAAGTACATTCCTGAGCCAAGCTGGTGCCTACCTCTAAAGTATATGGAAATAAGCTAAGCCCTCTGAAGAATGGGACAATGGAGACATTTCAGAAAGGACCTTCCTTAGTTTCTTGGACTGAAAGGGCAAGAGGGAGATGTACTTTCAGATTTGCTAATTTTGTTAATTGTAATTTTACAATTAAAGATAGAGATAGTACAGAAAGTCCTAGACCAGTGGGTTCCGGCAGGCACTACTGCTGGTTTGCTTGTGTGCGTGCTGTGCATGCCCAGTGCAATTAAAATTGTTCTGCACATGCACAGAACTGAAAAACAAGATGGCGGCACCATCTGGGGAATCAGTTTGGGGCTGTGGCAGCTGCTGGGTAGCTGCTAGTTCCAATGACCCAGGCCGCCAAACCACTACTAATTCATCCAAACCGGTAGGAACCCACTACTGTCCTAGACCTACAACAATTCATTTAGTTATTGTTCAAAGTTAGAATGGCACTGAAAAAGGTGACTTATGACAATTTTTCATACTTAGGACCATTGCAGCATCCCTGTGGTCATGTGATCAAAATTTAGATGCTTGGCAACTGATTCATGACAGTTGCAGTGTCCCAGGGTCATGTGATCATCTTATGTAACCTTCTGAACAGCAAGTTCCATGGGGAAACTAGACTCACTTAACAACCATGTTATTAACAACAATTGCAGTAATTCACTTAACAACTGTGAGAGGAATAGTCATTAAAAAAGCGCAAAATTCACCTAACAAATGTCTCATTTAGCAACAGAAATTTTGGGCTCAATTGTGGTCATAAGTTGGGGACTACTTGTACTGCTTGGAGTGCTTCATATCCAGACTACCTTCAAAGGGCTAACTTTGCCACAGGGGCAATGCTCTTGTCCTATCTGCAGAAGAGGGCAGCGGTGGGGATGGGAAGGAATTGGAGGCTCAACAAGTTATTGTAGATGAGAAGTCATTCCAGGGTGCCATCTGTGCCAGGGCTTTTAAGTAGGCCTGGGAGCTGTTCAACCATGAGGTGGTACACAATGAGAACCACCCTTTCTGCTGCCAACCGTGTCTGATGAGAGAGTAAGAGTGGGTAAGAAGCATGTGGTGGGCTGAAATTGTAATCTTCCCTGAGCTATAGATATTGGAGTGCCAGGAAATGAAGGGTATACATTACAAGGAACACAAAGCAAACTATTGTTTCCTCCACGAGCCTCTAGAATGAGTTAAAAATTAAACCACTGCTTTCAGACAGAGCTTTGTACAGCTGGGAAGGATCAAGGATATTGCTCCATGCTTCCCACTTAAATCCAGGTGTTTTTTTTTGAAGGTATCAAAGAAAGGAGCTTTTTTAGTGACTTTTGACAGTATACAGAATATGTCTGGATATACTGAGCAAGGAGTGGGCGAGCAAGCTAGTTCTAAAACATCAGCTGCCCCCTCCCACAAATAAATGCCAATCCCTTGGAGTCTTTCCCCTCATCCTACTCATTCTTGGAAGCAGCTACTCAACTTTCCCCTTTGCAGCTGCATTCAAGGCTGCCTGACTACATCCTTTAGCTGCTAGACAATGAAGTGTAGTGTATTCAGTACAAAAAGGGGAAATTGAAAGGATGCAGGGGGGGGGAGTTGTAAAATGCCCTACCTATAAATTTTCCCATAGCTGTCCGCCTACACTCACTTGTACATACAGACTCATTCATTCTTTTTGTGGCTGTTCAGTCTTTCAGCATCCTTTCCCCATTTTGTTTAATAACTGGTAGCCACCAGCCACCCAAAAGCCATCAGCATTCCTTGACCAAGCAAAGATCTTTTGTTATTAAAGTGAAGAGCAAGCCCCCTGTAAATTTACATAGTCATGACAGTTGGATAGATGAAAGAAGCTGCTGGTAATTTGTACAAACAAGCCACTGTTTTTCTCTGTCTCACAGGTGATCTCTGGAGCTTGTTCAGCAGCTGGCTGGTGTGTTGCTTTCTGTCCTGCTTCCTTTCTCCCACTTCAGGCTTCACTTAAACCCCATTCTGATTTCAAAAGCCACTCCCTTGTGCACCACTGTGAGCTTTATGGAAAGTGTTTCAAGCAGGCATCCAATCTAGCCACACATTGCCACATCTACTTGGAGCAGTGGGTGCAACAATTTTGGGGTGGCAGGAGCCCCCCTTCTGCAAAAGAGGCCGTGTTGTGATGCCAAGTCCCACGTTAATAGCATTTGTGGCAAGCCCTGGGTCTAAAGATGCAGCCTTTGTGTCCATAAACAGATGCACCTGTGGTGAATGCTTATTCTCCTGTGCCCTTTGTGGAAAAGCTTTCAAGCAGTCCAGTGCCCTGGATTCCCACAAGCACATTCACATAGGAAAGGGGTATCAAACTCAAGGCCCGCAGGTTGAATCTGACCCACAGGGTGTTTAGACCTTCCTGGTTTGCGGACCTTCCCTGGAAAAAGCAAAGGGCTGGTCTGCGGGTGCCTCTGCCAGCAAAAATGGAGCCCGGGAGTGTTGCATGTGGCACTCCCTGGCTCCGGTTTCGCTGGCATAGGGTTAGCCAAACAAACTAAAAACAAAACAAATGAGAAATGTTTCTCCTTTTGCACTTAAGTATGAAAGAAGGGACAGGAAAGGAGAAAGGGAACGAGGAAAGAAAAAGAAGGAAAGATGGGAAGAAAGCAAAGAAGAGTAAGGAAAGAGTGGAAGGAATAAGAAAGAAGGAAGAAGGAAGAAAAAAGAAGAAGGAAGAGTTGGAAGAAATATCCTTCTGGGTTCGGCTCCAAGTGGGGAAAAAGACACTGGAGACATGGAGGCTGCTTGGAAAGATGGTTTATTGGTGGGCAGGACCGCATGGCTTGAGCTCCTGAACAGAAAAGGTGATCACATGCTTCAATGTTGGTGGAGAAGAAGAGAAGGGAGGAAGAGATGCTGAGTTCCTGGTTTTATCCCCCTCTGGCCTTTGATCTTGATCTTGTATTCTGATTGGTTGTCAGACTCCCATGGAGCCATGCAGGGGCAACTCTCTAGGCTGCGTTTTGAATCCAGGTTTGATTGAGTTCTCAGATGCCATGTGGCAAGTTGGGTAAAAGGCCAATATCATCATGCCTTAATCCCATCCCCCTGGAGCTGAAAGGGAGAATTCTTTATTATGTAAAGGGACTGCCTTGGCCTTCTTAATGGCCCATTGACAAAGTGGGTGAGGGCAGGAAGCTGCAGGGAGCTATTCTCTCTTTAAAACATGTTTCTTCCTTTTCACATCCAGGGAAATGTAATATTCTGCCATTTCAATATTTCCTACGATATTTCATTTTTCTGGGAGAGGGCTGGGTGATAACGTCCTACAGAAGGAAGGAAGGAAATTTTAATGAGAGTGAGGGAAGGTCTGAGGGAAGTCCTGCCTTCGGACTTGGCCATCACAGGTGCCCCCGACACAAGTTATGTTGAGCTGGCCATGTCCACCCTGACTAGGCCCAGTCCAGTCCACCCCCCTGAGGTCAAACACAATCCTGGTGCAGCCCTCAATGAAATTTAGTTTGACTAAATTTGACTAAATTGACTAAATCTCTCTCTCTGTCTCTGTCTCTGTCTCTGTCTCTGTCTCTCTGTCTCTCTCTCTCTGCATTATTTTAATTCTCTCTCTCTCTCTCTCTCTCTCTCTCTCTCTCTCTCTCTCTCTCTCTCTCTCTCTCTCTCTCCCTCTCTCTCTCTCTCTCTCTCTCCTACCTGTCAGTTCATGACAGAGTACATAGAAGGGAAACTCTTCTCTAATGACCTACCCGCCAGAAGGGCTTTGGGTATCCATCCAATCTGCTGTGATACTAGTGAAGCCATCAGATACACAGATAAAATGGTTTGCCATCTCATCTACATTAAGGTGTCCTTGATTAAAAGACATCTGATAGCAGCACTCCACAGTATGTTCACTGTGATGTACTGAGAATTCCATTTGCACTTCTGTTGGCACAGACAGTTGCAAATGATGCTCCAGCTTTACTCTATGGTTATATAAATATATTATTCAATGTTTCTCCTGCACTAGTCCAGGTACTTAAGAAACTATTGTTGAAAATTAAGCTATGTGAACAGCAAACATGTAATATTCAGAATAGACTGCTTTGAGAATCCTTGCTGGATTTGTTTATCTTCTTGTCGCTAAACACACATAAGATTGCTTATTCCTACTAAGTCAAAATATGGACATTCAAGCATACAGTTGATCAAGGATTTTGTTAATTATAATACAAGAGCTTCACTTCTCTATATAATCCTGGCCTGCTGAAAACAGTGTTCTCATGCAATGTTTTCTGTTCTCTTGAGTTGGGTGTAATGTATTTGTTTTTCTTTCTCTTCAGTCAAGCCCAATTCTCAAGACAAGTCTCTGCAGTTTTCTTGGCAAGATTTTTCAGAGGTGGTTTGCCTTGAGAGAAAGTGACTGACCAAAATCACCCAGGTAGCTTTCTGCCAAAAGCAGGACTAGAAGTCAGAATCTCCCACTTTCTAGTCAGATGCCTTAATTACTAATTGTGTCCATTTTATTTTTAAAAGTAATTTATTTGCACTGTCATCTCTATTGAGTATTGATTGGCTCTTAAATAACTTAAGGGGAAATGCATTTGAGGTTTTTATATAAAAGTATGAATAAATAACATATCCAGCAGGGTAATATAAATGTGTGTGTATAAACATTTTAAAATTTCTGATCTTTCCTTGCTATCATTGAATAAGGAAATGTTTTTGTGGTACTAAAGCAAAAGGGTTAGCAAAATGCCATGAACTTCTCTTATGTTCAAGAAGCCCAATTGAAAATATTTCCTCTAATTGTAAGGATGTGTTTTATGGTGTAAGTGCATTTCATTGTTTCTGGAATGCAATAATGTCTGTGACCTTTGCTGCCTATATTATGAGTAGCCATTTTGTGAAGAAGGGGATCAGAAGATCCTTAGCTTAGACCATAAGGTGGAGCCAGTCTAGCCATTACATCTCCCCAAATAAGATTCCAGTTATGCTAATTATATGTAGTGGAACTACGTACTTAAATTGAAATAAGCACTTTTAAGGAACCTACAGCAGTTTGCATATATTAGTTTGGTTTTTGATATAATGGTCAGGGAAACGTGCAACAGCAAGTCCTAGCATTTTGAACTCTTGTGTCCCTATTCCTCCGTATGCAACAAAAAGGACCTTAAACATAGCATTTGGGGTAAGCCAAAGATAAGACATCTCATTTGGTGTTTATCAATACCACTGCCCCTTCTAGCTTGGATATTAGAGCCTAACTTGGATAATAGATCCTACCCTGAATACTGGAAAGGGAAGTACTGCCCTTCCATGTTGTCTTCATTGCAAGAAATGTCTCCAGGCCCCATAAATTGTCTCAGAAAATTAAAATGATTCAAATGAAATCAGAATCATTCAGAAAGGCGATTTCCTATCCACCCTTCTAGGACCCAGGTAATAAAGGGTGCTTTGTGGAAGGTAATCTTAAGGATGGCAAATAGTATTCTGCTCAGAAGGTTGTACAATATTAAAGCAGTGTTTTTCAAGCTTGTCAAATTTAAGATATGTGAACTTCCAGAATTCCTCAGACAACATATAGCAATAGCAGTAGCTTATATACTGCTTCATAGGGCTTTCAGCCCTCTCTAAGCGGTTTACAGAGTCAGCATATCGCCCCCACAGTCTGGGTCCTCATTTCACCCACCTCGGAAGGATGGAAGGCTGAGTCAACCTTGAGCCGGTGAGATTAGAACCACTGAACTGCAGATAACAGTCAGCTGAAGTGGCCTGCAGTACTGCACCCTAACCACTGCGCCACCTCGGCTCATTTTTTTCTGTGAAATTCTAGGAGTTGAAGTCCATGAAACTTAAAGTCACCAAGTTTGAAAAACTGTATTAAAATAATGCAGAGCTTTAACAAATATACATAACTCCTTTCAACAACTTTTTTTTCATGTCCAGATGATGCCCACCAGGACAGAAGGCATTGTCTTTCAACAACTTATTAAACCGAAGCCATCTTTCTTCAAGACTCTCACATGTGCTAGAGAAGACAGTCACCCAATCCTGGAAATAGCCTTGGCTTTTCTTTAGGAATTGACAACAGGTGCTCCATAAGTGCCACTAGATCCATTAAAGCTCTCTTTTTTTCTGTTGAATTTGAAGCATTGCACAGCACGGCCTTGTCTGGTTTTAATGGTAGTTAATGTGTGAAGTAACAGTACCCCTCAGCAACCATTTTATGCAGTGATGTGCAGTCTGGTGAGGCAAGTGAGGTACAGCCTCACCTCTCATCATGAAAAGAAGAAAATGTAAAAGGAAAAAATAAATTAAATGCTTGTATTTATCTAGTAATCTGTACCATAAAGTTATTTTCCATTTAACTTCACCAGTTTTACATTATTTGGTATTAAAATTGCAGAATTTTCACATTTACCATTCAACTAGTCAGGCGAGAGTTGAGGTGAGGCTGAGCTAGTTGCTGCCTCGCCGTGGATAACTCTGCTTAACTGTTTTACATTATCTGTAATGAGACCGTATTGCTGTCTCTCTATATATTGCTTTTAATAGTTTAGCTGATGTATATAATATAAAATGGAGTGTTTTTTGTCAACAACTATGTGTGGAACATGTTTCTTGTGCTGAGCAATCATGAAACACCTAAAAAGTCAGACTAGGTGAGGCACACAGTTCTCCTGCCTCATAGTAGAGGGCGCTCGTTCTTCCTGTGATTCAGCGGCAACAGCGTGACAGCCACAGAGCGCGATGACATCAAGGACGACTTTCTTCCCTGTCCGTGATCACCATCGAGACAGAGAGACTTTTAAAACTAAAAGAAGACAATGAAAAATTCTACCAACAAGTTATAGATGCTTTTGTTCAGAAGGAGCGGCAGATGGACTTCATTTATAAATAAAGGTTAAGACCCATAATAACTTCAATTTTTTTTCAATTAAATGTGCTTTTTTGTATGCTACAGTATGTGTAAAGAATGTTGATAATGTAACCTGTTAACTGCTGCCAATCAAATATTGGATAAGATAATTTGTAGGATTTTAATGTTTGTAAATCCGATTGTGATGACGTCAGTGCCTCACCAGCCATAAACCTTACTGCACGTCAATAATTTTATGACAGGGCTATAATTCACTCATAAATTGCAATATGTCTACCACATTTGGTTGAGAAATCTAGAATATGATCTTATTTGAAGATAATCCATGGTGTCATTTTTTTTCTTGTGGTTCCATTATATCAACTTCCATAATTCCCAATCACAATGACCAAAGTCTCACAAAAATTGTCACTCCATACATCTGAAAAGGATTTTGTTGGGAAATATTAATTTATTGTTGGACATAGATAAGAGTTTATTATAATTAGAAAAATACAGATAATTAGAAGCTACAGTAATGTCTGACACAAAAGGGAAAAAAGGAGAGGCAGCTTAAGTCTACAGATCACCTGTTCGTGTGTGTTTTGTATGTGTGCAGATTATAAGATAAAACCAGAAGTTATTTGATAGATTAATCATTACTCTAAACTTTAGTTGATAGGATTAACTACAATGGCCACCTTATATTTTATACTAAGATAAAAAAAAGATAATGATTAGAAGTAGGCCTTGACTTATAACCATAACTGAGCCCAAAATTTAAGCTGGTCAGCAAGCAGTTATTAAGTCACTTTTGCCCCATTTTATGACCTTTTACCATAGTTATTAAGTGAATCATGTAGTCATTAAATAATCTGGTTTCCCACACTGACTTGCTTGTCAAAAGCCTACTGGGAACGTTACAAATTGTGATCAAATGACTCCAGGATAGTGCAACCGTCATAAATATATGCCAGTTGCCAAGCGCCCAGTTTTGATAACTGATGCTGCAACAGTTGTTCAGTATGAAAACCAATCATAAGTCACTGTGCCATTGTAATTTCAGTCACTAAACGAATGGTGGTAAGTCAACGAGTTATATATTGGAGAAGAGAGCTGATGTCGTGATGTCGAATTTCTGCTGCTGGACGGTCCATTTGGACCTAAACCATCTCACAGAATCAGTGATTGAGAAGGGCACCTCATGCTGATCTCAGAGACACTGCAAAGTCCCTGAAAGATCCAGGAATAGCCTTTTTTTCCAGCAACAGAAATGCAGCTAATGAAGCTGCTGAAGTTGGGGCAGCTCTCGGACTGGAATTAAGCGGAAAGAGAAAGTGTGTTCAATTGGTGAGGAAATTTTATTATTAGAGGAAGAGATTACCCAAGAAAATTTTTTAAGTTAAGTTAAGATTGAAGACAAAAGACTGTAGGCGGCGAGATTGATCTGCATTGAACTTAATCTGTTATCTAGTTTCTAATTTCTTTTTTTTTTCATGAATGGAACTTTTGCAGGGTCTCCCTATTTTTTAAACTGAATGGATTAATTCTTTCTTCTTTTTTCACTTTTGCTTATACCAATGGATTAAGATTCTCCTTTTTTAAAATTATGATTGATTTGATTGATTGATTGGATTGTTTTTGATCTCCATTTAAGGGTTTTTTTCTTAAGCTTGGACTATAAAGAAGAAAATAAGAAGCATTATAAAGAGGGTTGTAACAACAGGAGGAAAAGCAGTTACACTGCCACTTAGAGGCTGGAGGCTGGATACATTGTTTTTTCTTCTTTCTCTTTGATCACTTGAGATTCAAGGTTCTTTCAGCTTGTTTACTGACAGTGATAGTAGGAAGAGCACAAGTTGTTTATATAGGTGCCTTTTGGAAGTTCTATCACTAGCTATTGGAAGGAAGACAACATTTTGACTTGAAAGATAATAAATGAACCTGTTTGAGGTTTTTTAAAATAGCCTTGAACCCTATAGTGGAAGTATTTGCAAAATTGAAAGAATGCCCCAGCAGGAAAAAGAAATTGTAACATTGCAAATGATTATATTTGAAATTCAAAATCTATTAGTTGTGCAGAATAATGGCAAGAGCAGAATATGGAAAGGGGAGATGGATAGATTGGAACTCTACCCCAGACTTTAAAGCACAGAAGAAGAAAAGAGAGAAAAATTGACAGAGATAAGGAGATAAATCTTGATAGAAGCACTAGCAATAACCAAAGATAAGCTGATGGAAAGAGCAGATGTTGGGTTTCAAACTTTTGTGAGATACGAAAGGAACAGCATGTTGCCAAGGGAGATTTATACAAGATTTATTAAGAAAGTAACTAGAACATTAATGCTGCAAATTGCAAGAGATATAAGACCATACTAATGCTGGAGGGATACAGGTTGATGCAATGAAAATGTATAATAAAAATTAAGCTAAATTTAGTTTACTAGTAGTATGTATAAAATGAAGCGACAATAGCTATAGTTAAATGATGATTAATAATGATAACAATACATATAAATATATTAGTTTTATAATATAAAATTTAAATAAACAATGTATGGATATTATGAGAGGCGGTTTAAAAGCTTTTATCTAGAATATATTATAAAGATGTATTGTGATTGGATGATTTTAGGATGATTTAATGGAATGTTATATAATCCTATTCTAGATTTTGAATATTATATATAAAAGGACGTTAAAACAATTATAGTCAAATTAAGAGATATAATAATTGTGATATACATAAATATAGGTGAATTTGAAATATGCGATTTGATATGAAAAGCAGGTGGTGACTATGGAAGAGATGCATGGAAATACTGTAACCAACTGACACACTTTCTACAATTTGTAATGGAAGATGGATTTTTTATTTTTATGTTTGTTTGTCCTTGTTCAAAAACAAATAGAAATTGTTTTAAAAAAAAACTAGTGAGAGATATTGTATACTAAATCAGTATTCACATGGAACTATCACAATTATACTGCAGTACTGCAGGCTACTTCTGACTGCCAGCTACCAGTAGTTTGGGAGTTTGAATCTCACTGGTTAAAGGTTGATTCAATCTTCTATCCTTTCAACATCGGTAAAATAAGGACTCAGATTGTTGGAAACAATATGCTGACTCAGTAAACCGCTTAAGAGAGGGCTGTAAAAGCAGTGTGAGCAGTATATAAGTCTAGATGCTATTGCCTTGAGCTAAAATTCTTTTATTCCTTAGCTTGCACAGCTGGGGATGTTATTTGTGTTCCAGTCACATGCAGGGTTTTTCCTCTAGAGGGCATGGAAATTAATCTCTTAAACATTTAATTTCTTTTTAAGGCCATCTGCAGAGCATTGTCTGGCAACAATAACTGTCTGGTTGTTGGAGAATGGGGGAGGAATAGACAATAAGAGAGAGTAGGGACTGGATGGAGCAGCATCAATTAAAACATGGGGAAATTAACCTCAGATGGTTACAACTCCAAACTTTTTCTATTCCACTCCAGCTGAGAAAGTTCAGAATAGCCTACAAAGACCAAAAATCAAGCAGACCCTCCCAGTGTTCATCTTAAACCAATTATTTCTCAACCAGGGCAACTTTAAGGCAGATTTCAACTCCCAGAATTCCCTAGCACTCTGGTTGGGGCATCCTGGGAATGGAAGTCAATCTATCTTAAAGTTGCTGAGGTTGAGAAACCATTCATTTAGTCCATGAAAGAAATAACTCCGCCTATATTAATTACTATCTCCATATTCCAACCACGGCCTCAAAGTTTATACAAATATGTCAATTTTATCCTCAATTATCTTGAAGGTGTAGAAAGTTAGCACCTGTCTCTCTCCTAGGAAATGAGTATTTTAGGAAATATTAAATGGCAAAATATATCCCCCTAAAAGGGAGGAAGAAACTCATCCCCCACCACCTTTATCAATGGGCCATTAAGGCCCGGGGCAGAGAAACATGTTTTTAGGCAGGAAACAGACTCACTCTTAATTGCCCCACCTTTGTCAATGAGCCATTAAGGCCTGAGGCAGCCTAATCTATATAACAAAAATCTATATTACGTTATGGCTCAAGCAAACTTGGATTCAAAGCAAAGCTTACAGAGTTGCTCCTGCATGCCCCATGGGAATCTGACAGCCAATCAGAGTGCATTTCTTGCACAGGAGTGGGAGGTCCCGGGTGGGGCACAACAGAGGGGATAAAACCCAGGGGCGCTCAGCAAGCCAGCCTTTCTTCTTCTTCTTCAACATCTCTGAGGCATGTGATTCCCCCCTTTTCCCCACGACCTCAAACCATGTGCTCATGTCTACCATTAAACCATCTTTCCAAGCAGCCTCCATGTTTCCAGTGTGTTTTTCCCCACTTGGAACTGAACCCAGAAGGACATTTTTTCCAACAAAGAGAATTGATGCTGACGATACAGAAGCAATAGAGGCAGGATAGGGATTGGCAGGGCTGTATAAATGTTCATGCCAGTATAATTTTTCTGTCAACTGAAGGATGGGTGGAGAGCATTTCCACTCAGCCCTGGGAAAGGTCTTTACTGTATTGAATGAACCCATTGGAATGTGTTCTAATGAAAACCTGGACGTGTATTGTGTTTAGTACATCAAGATATTAGGAGCATGTGAGGAAGTAACATCGAAAGAAATGTTTATGGAAACAGAAACATGACGGGTCACTCAAAATAACATTTTCCAACAAAGTGGCAGCTATCAAGGATTTTAATTGTATAATGAAGTACAGTGGTCTAATTTTATAACACTACAAATATTTCTGAGGGAAATTGGATCCTTGATATTTCAAGCTCTGTAGATGGTGATCTTCTTTTCATGAACAAAACACAAATATGTCCTATTTTCCAAGAGTTAAGGGGAAGTCTTTATACCCTCAAGGAAAAATTCTTCATCACAAGAAGCTTTTGTTTTTGTTTCCTTTATGCATGTGGGTGTAAAGTCCCAAAGGCAAAAAGTTTTTTAGCTAAGTTGGAAATACTTTAAAACTTATTCATTGGAGGACAACCATAAAGCTGTTGCTCGCAGACAATCACAGTGCCTTTTGGAAATTCCTCCCTCTCAGTTAGAAGAAGGATAAGTCTGATATGCAAGAAGATAAATCACATGCCTCTCATATTTATGGTATATATTTACAACTGCACATTTCTTTAAATGGTCCTAGGGGCTATTAGGATGCTGTTTCTATTAGTTTTTGCATATATTTTTTTGGATTGAGACTGATTTTAGAAACTAACCACCTATTTGTTTATTCTATTTTTGTTATCATCATGAAGTCTATTAATTATGGCTCGTTTACAAACCAAGAAAATATATGTATTTAAGAAATGGTGAAAAGACAAAACAGCTTGGCAGGATGTGTGAAAAAAATTGAGGATACAACTGTATCTTCTTCATTGACCAAAAAGTACATTTTATTAAATTCAGGAGGACTTATGGGAAGAAATCCTTAAGTTGTTCTTGAAGCCATTGAGTTATTGGCTGTATTTACAAAAATGCAAACTTAGTAGGAACCAACAAGTGTCATATCTGTGGCAGACATTCCCTGCTGAGTAACGTCTGGATCCAGCTAAAAACATTCAACTCTCCTGATCTTATTCTGTGTCCAGTATCTGTTTGTTTTGTTTTGTCTTTATTTTGGGAAATTGGAAAATTGTAAATTGTTGAATAGAGGGGGAATTAAGTAGGTGGATAAGGAAGGATTGGGACAGAAAGATCAGGCAATAGTGTTAACAATAACACAAGCTCTAACTATAGAGGATGCAACAACACTTTCAACAAGCCTTGCCTACAGATAGGATTCAAAACATCTCATGCACATTTTTCCATCCACGTTTGCTTTACTTTGCTTTGTTTTATTTTTATTTGAATCAGACCAGCTAGAGTAGATTGAATGGACTCTAGGCAAACTGTTTAGTTAATTATTATTAGCCTTTGAAGCTGCTTCTCTTCTGATAAGTCTCTTAGTATAGCAGTTTCTCCCTCTTCTGTCCCAGGATAAGACATTTTATACAGGTAAGTGAATGAACATACACATGGGCATGTCTCATGTATGTATGTATATATGTATGTAGGTATGTACGTACATACTGTATGTATGTATGTATGTATGTATGTTCAATAGCAATTTAGTTTACGTCTTACTTTTTAAATTTCTGCCTTTTTTGTTGTTGTGCTTGGTCCACAATCCCCTACATATCCTTCTCCTTCTATAAAGGCAGACCAAATAGACATCTTTGGTCTTCTACTGTATATTTTTCATGTACAGGTGAAACTCAAAAAATTAGAATATCATGCAAAAGTTCATTTATTTCAGTAATGCAACTTAAAAGGTGAAATTAAGATATGAGATAGACTCATTACATGCAAAGCAAGATAGTTCAAGCTGTGATTTGTCATAATTGTGATGATTATGGCTTACAGCTCATGAAAAAAACCCAAATCCACAATCTCAGAAAATTAGAATATTACATGCAATTAATAAAACAAGGATTGTACATAGAACAATATTGGACCTCTAAAAAGTATGAGCATGCATATGTACTCAGTACTTGGTTTGGGCCCCTTTGCAGCAATTACTGCCTCAATGCAATGTGGCTCTGCTGAGGTGTTATAGAAGACCAGGATGCTTCAATAGCGGCCTCTTCTGCATTGTTTGGTCTCATGTCTCTCATCTTTCTCTTGGCAATGCCGCATAGATTCTCTATGGGGTTCAGGTCAGGTGAGTTTGCTGGCCAATCAAGCACAGTAATCCCATGGTCATTGAACCAGGTTTTGGTGCTTTTGGCAGTGTGGGCAGGTGTCAAGTCCTGCTGGAAAATGAAGTCAGCATCCCCATAAAGCTCGTCTGTGGAAGGAAGCATGAAGTGCTCCAAAATCATCTTGTAGATGGCTGTGTTGACCCTGGACTTAATGAAGCACAGTGGACCAACATCAGCAGATGACATGGCTCCCCAAATCAACACAGACTGTGAAAACTTCACACTGGACTTCAAGCATCTTGCAGTGTATGCCTCTCCATTCTTCCTCCATAATCTGGGTCCTTGGTTTCCAATTGAGATGCAAAAGTTGCTCTCATCAGAAAAGAGGACTTTGGACCACTGAGCAACAGATCAGGTCTGTTTTTCTTTACGCTTCTGATGTTGTTTGTTGTTCAGGAGTGGCTTGACAAGAGGAATACGACATTTGAAGCCCATGTCCAGGATCCGTCTGTGTGTGGAGGCTCTTGATGACTCCAGCCTCAGTCCACTCCTTGTGAAAGTCCCCAACACTTTTGAATGGACTTTTCCTGACAATCCTCTCCAGGCTGCGATCATCCTTGCTGCTTGTGCACCTTTTTCTTCCACACTTTTCCCTTCCACATAACTTTCTATTAATGTGCTTTGATATAGCACTTTGGGAACATCCAACTTCTTTTGCAATTACCTTTTGAGGCTTTCCCTCCTTATGGAGGGTGTCAATGATGGTTTTCTGCACAACTGTCAGGTCAGCAGTCTTTCCCATAATTGTGATTCCTACTGAACCAGATTGAGAGACCCTTTGCAGGTGTTATGGCTTAATTAACTAATTAGAGTGGGACACTTTGAGCCTAGAATATTGCACCTTTTCACAATATTCTCATTTTCTAAGATTGTGGATTTGGGGTTTTCATGTTGTAAGCCATAATCATCACAATTATGACAAATCACGGCTTGAACTACCTTGCTTTGCATGTAATAAGTCTATCTCATATATTAGTTTCACCTTTTAAGTTGCATTATTGGAATAAATGAACTTTTGCACGATATTCTAATTTTTCAAGTTTCACCTGTTTGGTATTAAGCAGTATTTTTCAAAGTTGGCAACTTTTAAGATGTGTGGCCTTAAACTCTCAGAACTTTCCGTCCAATTGTCTGGGAAATTCTGGAAGTTGACCTTCACACATTCTAAAGTTGCCAACTTTGAAAAACACTGACAATAAAGCATGATTAAGGCTGATTCAAAATCTACTCATATTCCATTGTTCTGCATCCCTGGCACCTACAACATGCAAGGGAAAGGACCATAGCTCTAAGGCATCTAACCCTAATTTTTGAACTCCTGGAGTCCCCAAAACCATGCCACCAAAGCCCACCATCAGTGACAATTTTCCAGAGTACAAATTGAACATTGTCATTTTAGATCTGCTTTTCTGGTGATTCCTGACATACTACAGCTTTGGATTGGTAGGGAACAGTAAGGAAAATGTGTGATAGGATCAAATTTTGTCTTCTGAGCTTTTGGACTTGGCTGAAGCCCATCTCTCTACCTAGAGAGAAGTTCCCTGAAGATGGTCTCCAGCACGAGTCCAAAAGCTCAGAAGACAAAATCTCTAGTCCCAGTGACTGATCTGGAACTGATCTGGATCTGACCCAGATTGAATCCTGTGACATTATCCTGGGACACATTTACCATATTTTTGGAATATAAGATGCACCTTTTTCCCTGAAAAAAGAGGCTGAAAATCTGGGTGCATCTTATACACTGAATGCAGCATTTTTTTGCATCCCAAAACCCCGAGCCCTTCACCAAAATGGTCATGCATAGCTTGCAAGAGGCTTTCAGAGAGCTCCTGGGGGCTTGGGAGGGCAGAACTTTTGCCCACCCCAGCCCCCAGGAGCACTCTATAAGTTTCCTAAATGCTATCCATGCCCCTTTTTTTTGGCAAAAAAGGGCCCATTTTCATGAAAAACAGGCCATTTTTGGCCCCTCAGGAGCACTCTACAAGCCTCCTAAGGGCTATTCATGCCCTTTTTGGGGGAGAAAAATGGCCGTTTTGGGGAGGTTTGTATTGTGCAAAAACTTTTTTTTAATTTGCCTCTTCAAAACCTTGGTGTGTCTTATACCCTGGTGAGTCTTATACTCCGAAATATATGGTATTCGCCTTCATTCATGAAAATGTGCAGTCTCTGGCTAAAAACAAAGTTCCTCACCACTGCCATAAGAGGTATCTGCCCCAATTGGATATTCTAAATCCTTCTCTTAGTTTCCATTTATTTTAAAAGGGTAGGTTGTCTCTTAGGAATATAGGGAAAGTGGTGATGTTATTCCATACCTCTTTTTTCTGTATGCTTGATTGTATAAATACTAAGAAATGAAAAAAAAAGAAAAAAAGGAAATAGCCATACTGTATGAGGCAAAAATGAATTTTTGATAGTATTAAATATATTTATGCATGCACTTAAATGATGATGTTCGTCCATCATGTTCGAAGAGGACATCTAAATAAAGATGCACTTAAATAAAGACAAGGGGAAAAGTGAGTAAGACCTTTTTGCTTGGTTTTTGTACTGCTGCTTGATTTACAAAGCCAAGCATACGTTCTAGTAGATGTACCAACGGTATGTTAAAAATATCAGAAAATGTATTGTGGGCTATTGAGTATATAGGCCATTTTGTCACATTCATGGACTCAGGATAAAGTACATAACTTGGCAGAGGTGAACAACGGAGTGAAAGATCAGGGAAAAATAATATAAACACTGACTTAAGTATGTTCTGTCTGTTCTGCAGATGGAGTAGAAGAGGCCTGAGACAACAGCTGCAGACACTTAGCAGCTTAGCTTAATAGCAACTGTTTTATTTCTTGCAGAGATTCTTGTGCAAGGATGGTTCCAAAGCTTTTGTGACTTGTCTCATCTTTTTTTTTTTTTTTTTTTTGGTGGAAAAAGACTTGCAGTTCTTGACTTTGACTAGAATACTCCAGGAGCTCATTTTTGACCATCTCAAATTGTTGCTATTTTAGACACTCTAACATGTTCACATAACATACTAATCCTTAATATTATTTGGGTTAGTGTATAGGGATAAGCCAATTCCTTTTAGTTGGGGGGAAAAAAATCCCATAACTTATGAACTAACTTATTGTGTGAGCCCAATCTACAGATGATTCAAAACCTGTGGTTGAACAAGTGATGATTTTGTGCAATGAGTGTGCTGCATACTGAAGCCAGCCAGTGTTTTTGAGTAAAATGCAATGGATGCCTCGTGGCCGTCTGGCAGAATGTGGCTAAGCACCGCCCCCACGGCATATGGGGAGGCATCACATGATAGCAAAAGGGGTAAAGTTTCACTGTATTGTGACAGCACTGCATTAGACACCAACAGTTTTTTTACCACCTTGAACACACATTCTTTTCTCCTCCCCTATGCCCACAGTGTTTTCTGGTGTAGCAGCCTATGCAAGGGTTCGGCTGCTGACCCTTTGTGAGGAAGAAATATAGCATAAAAATTAAGGAGACTTAAGAATGACTGTAGCTCTGCTCTGGTGGTAGGGATGGTGCGTTAAGAATGGCTGTAGTTTTAGTTGCTGCGAGGTGCAGACCTTTAGCATCAATGAGGAATCCTAAAAACTCCACCTGGGGTACAGCAATGTGACACTTTTCCTTCTTCACCTTGAGCCCCACTTCCTGAAACAGTTTGAGCACCACATGGAGGCTGGACATTAGTGCTGATTGGCTGTTTGCTGTGGTGAGCACATCATCAAAATATGGGATGACTCCAGGAATCCCTTGTAATGGTCTCTCCATAAAACTTTGGAAAAGGCCAGACGCTATGCTAACCCCAAATTGAAGTCACCTACATCGGAATGCACCCCTGTGGGTGATAATGGTTTGAGCCTCCACTGTTTCATCGTCTACCAGCAATTGCTCATAGGCCTGAGCTAAGTCCAATTTTGCAAAAATATTGACCTTACCCAAAGAATACAGCATGTGCAGCACTACGGGCACAGGATAGGCATGAGCTGGCAAGGCACAGTTAATTGTACACTTGTAGTCAACGCACAAGCGAAGGGACCCATCAGCCTTGATGGAGGTGACTATAGGAGTCTCCCATCTGGCGTGATCCGTAGGTTCCAACACCCCTTGTGTGATCAGCTTATCCAATTCAGCGCCCACTCTTGATTTAAGGGCAAATGGCACAAGCCATGGCTTGACACAAATTGGGGCTATAGTGGGGTCCAAATTGAATGACACTGGCTTCCCAGTGTAAGTACCCATCTTCGTCGCCAATTGTTCAATACTCAGAACATGTGTGGGTATCCCAAACAGGCAGACAGTTATCTTTGCAATAACCTTTATTCACAACTGCAACAATATAACTAACCTGGTGTCTTGACTCAACACTAACAGTAACAGTAACAGAATTCACTGCCTCCCTGTGACAGTTCCGTTTTATAGCTTGCTGTCAGACGGTCAGCCAATCAGGAGCTGGCTCCGTTCTAATGGCAGGAGCGGACCTTGCAGGCTTCAGTATGCAGCAATGTGCACCTAGTATCTCAGTTCCCTAAATTTGAACATCAATATTTGATTTCAAAGAACTCATAAGAATCACCACTATCATTCACAGAAGATGATTTCTCAATATATTGAAGATATTTCCCTTGGATATAATTCTGTGAAGTGCCTTTGCTTTGCTAAAAATAACTTTCAAATACAAGATGATGGTACCATCAATGTCACATAACCAAAATCTAGTAAGAGAAGGAACTGATTAAGGGATTGTACCAGCAAAGGGCACATTCTATAATTTCTGATCATCTGCATTATGACATCAACATACAATGACATGAATGACATATACTTCCTTAGGTATATCATGACATCCCAACATAACTGATACAAGTTGTCCTATTCAAAACATGTGATGCTCATGTTATAATGCAACAAGCCATCATTTTGGCTTCTGCCTACATACTCACATCCTTGGAATAGTACAGTGTGCAGCCTTGATTTGTATTTCTTCCTAATATTTAGGGTTGCACATTTTTTTTCTGACCTGAGGGCTGCATGTAATTTTGGAGTGGTGTGCCAGGAACCATATTTCAAAAGTAGGTGGGGCCAGGACAAAAATTAAATTTCACTCCAAGTCATTTAAATTTAGATTAATTTAATTGAGCCTAATATAAGTATTTCTTGTGCATTTAGTAATTCTCCCTTTCCATTTTAATACAAACTACAAATTTATGTGGCAGTCGCTGGGAGGGTTTTGTAAACCAGTCCAAGAATTTAGAAACTGCACCTGGTTCACCAGCTTAAGACTCTTCCCCTTTTATTTAAAACGTTAGTGAATAGCTAAGTCATACATGTTCTACGTTCTAGTAAATCCCTGGCATTTGTCTTAATATAACATTGATGAAGACCATAATCCTGCCTATTGGATTGTTGCACATTCCAAAGTCTTGGGAATTAGATGGTATAGAGAGAGAATTTATATAAGGCACTATTCTCTAACTACCAAGTTACAGTATATCATGACAGAATTGACATCATGAGCACTTTAAACCAGATAGCTTAAGTGCAGATGATGGATTCACTTCAAATGTTAGTACCAAAGAGAAGCCAACTAAAGGGTGTCATGAATTTACTTAAAGTAGTGCTGGTCAAATAGGGTGGCAAAATAATCTGGATCCATAGGCTGAAGGTGTCTGTTCCTTGCAATTCACTGGAGATGGACTTTCATATTGTTTTTATATGCAGTGCCATTTAAATAGATCCTATGTAACTGAAAAAGAGGTAAAAATAAAGGTTCCCCTCACACATATGTGCTAGTCACTCCCAACTCTAGAGGGCGATGCTCACTTCTATTTCAAAGCTGAAGAGCCAGCGCTGTCCGAAGACCTCTCCATGGTCATGTGACTGGCATGACTAAAAAAACAAAGGCACACATAACTCTGTTACCTTCCCACCAAAGTGGTCCCTATTTTTCTACTTTCATTTTTTACTGTTAGGTTGGCAGAAGCTGGGACAAGTAATGGGAGCTCACTCGGTTATATGGCGCTAGGGATTCGAACTGCTGAACTGCTGACCTTCTGATCGACAAGCTCAGTGTCTTAACCGAAATAGAGGTAGTACCCAGTTTAAGAACAAATTCAGTTCCCAAAGTCAGCCCTTAAGTCAAATTTATATGTAAACCGGAAGAGTATAATTGCATTATACTATATAAGTAGTATCTTCAACCATTGTGTATTTAACTCAGATTTTGCTACAATAGGCTCAATTTAACTATGAGCTGTCTTTAAACTGGGGCATTCTTAAACCATCGTTTTGCTGTACACTTGAAAGGAATTTTTCAGACAGTTTTTTTAAATTTAAAAATGCATGCAAAAAATAATAATCTGAATTCCCTCAGCATATTTGACTGGATCAATGGTGGATTATTTTAAATAAATGATATAAATCAATCAGCAGTGGGCAGAGGAGAGTTAGTTTTTATATAGAAAATGGCTAGAATTTATTTGGATTATGCTATGTTCATCTGATGAACCATGAAGTGCAAATAACCAGAATTCAGCCAAATGCAGTATAGTTCTAAAACCCTAATTAATTTGACTGAAAAACTAATGCAGATGACTATAAATGAAAATTAGAGTCCTGCTAACTACAGAATATAACTCCCTAGTACTGTGGCACTCAAGCCAAGTTCCTTGTCCAATTGGGAAAGGATGAGTGATATTCTCTGCCAATATGGTCCTGGTAGAAGAGTTCATTGGATATCACCATAGGCATCTACAGGAGGGCAAGGGAGAGAAATGATAATATGTGTGTCATGAAGTTATAACCTTCATATATCCTTCTAAATTCTACTAAAACTCTCAAGCATGTAACCTTTAAATGATGCATAATAGAACAATTTTTTTCAATCAAGATCAGGGGTGGGATCCTACCCGTTTAACAATCGATTTGCTTCACTCGCGCATGAGCCAGGATGCGTGCTGCGCGTGTGTGCACAGTTAAGAGAATACTTACCTCCCGGATTGCTGCTTGGGAAGGAAAACAGCTGAAGCAAAGCAATCCATTCTACCATGTGACTCAGCTGAGAAGATAAAGGTAGGTAAAGTATGGGGGCAGGCGGGTGGACCCCCTTGCCCGTGGTAGCAAACCGGTTCGTTTTCATCTGATCTATGGAGCTACAAGTTTGCCTGAACCAGTCTGAACAAGTAGAATCCCACCTCTGGTCAAGATACCTCAAATGGGCTAACTTACAGAATTCATCCATCATTTTTCAGCACAAATAATAATTTCCCTAAGACGAATTTTTAACTGAAGAGATGTTAGGACTAAAATTTGCAAATTCCCAATTTAATTTCATGACATACAAATTGTTCCTTATACAGAGAGGTCAGCACAGTGGTTCAGTAGTTAAGATGCTGGGTTTGTTGGCTGGAAAGTCGGCAGCCCAAGTTTAAGACCTGAGCTCCATGCAATTGTTTGAGCTCCTGTGTCCTAGCTCCAGTTCCTGCCAAATCTAGCAGTTCAAAAGCATGTAAATGCGAGCAGATACCTTCCTTTGGTAGGAAGGTAACAATTCTGTGATGTCATGCTGCCCCATCACCCTGGAGATGTCTTCGAATAGCACTGACTCAATGGCCCTGAAACAGAGATGAGCACCTCCCACTATAGTTGACAAGAACTAGTGGAGTAAAATTCCCAATATACTTTATTTAACCTTATATAGAATCAGGGATTCCCCAAATGTTCTTGGACACCAGTTCCCATAGTTGGCAATGATTAGTGGGGTAAAATCTTCAGGAATTCCTTTACCCTGGATATATAAATTGCAAGAGCCCTGAGACAGAAATAGCCCTTAGACTTACATACTGCTTCATAGTGCTTTATAGCACTCTCTAAGAGATGTGCTTGTTTCCTACTCTCATTTCTCCAAAATGTCTGTCCCTTTCATTTAACCGTTTCTTGTGAATTTCCTGAAAGACAATGGTGAGTTGGAAAAACAATGGAGCAGAAGATGGAACCTGCAGTAGACGTTGATGGAGATCAAGTTATAATAATTACCACTAAACAGAATGCTAGTTCCCTACTTCAGGGAGCTTTTGAATAAAGACCGAGACAGAAAAAGATTGATTGTATGGTTTTAAGCCACACAGCTTAATTGGAATTCCTCTGGAGAAGCCTTACTTCATTTATAGTAGTCCTTGACTTACAATTATTTATTTAACAAACATTCAAAGTTATGACTGTGTTGAAAAAAACGACTTATAACCTCTCCTCGCGCTTAGAACTGCCACAGCATTGTCACATCAGAAATGGGTCGCTCCCGATTTGGCTAGGATCAGGTGAACTAGTAGCAGCGCTGGCAGGAGGTTCCACCCACCCGGACACTTCTGCTCATGTGCAGAAGCATCACGCAAACACACCAGCGAACCGGTAATAAAAAAAAATAGCAACCCACCACATAGTCACATGATTGTAGCATGGGCACTTGGCAATCAGTGCACCCTCATGACAGTTGCAGTGTCCTGTGGTCACATGACCACCTTTGGTGATCTTGCCAGATGACTTCTAGCAAAGTCAACGGGGAAGCAGACAGGGAAAGGCACAAATGGCATTAATGTAATAGGCATTAATGTGAAATACAAAGAAAAAAAAGGGAGGGAGTTAAAATTGGGTGCTGTCACGTGATACCTCCTTAACATCCGTACTACTTAGTGACAGATTTTCCAGTCGTTATTATGTGGTTGTAAATTGAACATGACCCGTACTTCTAATTTTTTTTCACAGGCATCTGCTTGGAAAAACCTGGAGTCAGAACATTAAATTAAAATGAAATTTTGCCTTTTCCAAGTCATAATGCAAAACTCATGGTACTACATTGTTTACACAGATCTATTTCCAACAATGTTTTATTTTGGGGTGCCAGCTGGTTGTGATATGATTACCATCTTCAATGCAGAATTGGCTATGGATGGTAATAAAGCAACTACCAATGAACATGTTTAACCATAGAACAAACATATCTTGGCAATCTTTTTTTTTCTGGAATATATTCACTCCATGAAAAAAAAATGTCTTCATGTTGTTCTCAGTTTATGGTTGAGACATGCCTTAGCTTTACAGGGTTTAAATCAGTATTTCCCTCTATCTCACCATATTCAAGGGCAGTCTAAGGACAACTGAGCTATTGCCTTGTGTTACAGTCAAGGCTGTAGACATGGGGGAGAATTTGTAATAAGCTAAGAAAATTTCATACCAGTCCAGTTTTCTGTCAACTCAAGGAGAAATGGATACCTTCCCTCAGAAGTAAGGAAATGTCCTTAGAGACATCCTGTATCTTCTTTTTTCCAAGAATAATTTTTTCGTATTCAACATTTCCTATCATATTACTGCACATATGAGAGAAAGCAGATGTTAGATTTCTTATTTATATCAGTCCCTTTAAAAACTAACCCTGGTAGTGCAACAGCAGCTTTAATTCTATCTCTCCATTCCTGGACTGATTTCCACCCTACATTGTACTGACGTGTGTTCATTTGCAGGCATATAAAAAAAGTTGGATGTATCAGGGGTTTTCTGATGGTCTCCCATCCATATAAAAAGAACAGGATGTGTCATGGGATTTTCCAGTGGTTTCCTCTCTTTTTTTGCTAGGTGCTGTCACCTGTTGTGACACAGAAGGATGGGCCTCATATTTCATTTTTAGCTTCATGCATGAAGGTCAAGGATACTACTGTATTGGCAGGAAGGCTGGCAAGCAGGATTTTAGACTAGGCATTTTGTGAAAAGGAAGCTAGGAAAAAAGCATTTCTACATTATGACAGTGTCTTTCTTTCTGCAGTACAGTTGGATCCTGGTTTGACCACATTATAGGTTGGATGGAACAGAAGGGAAAACTTAATATTGTTTTCATAATGTATGAAGAAAGGAATTAGTACTAGTAGTATTAGTATTACTAATACTACTAGTACTAATTAGTATTAGTAATACTATGGGGCAATACCCTTTTTGATGGTTTAAAAAAGGAGCAGCAGTAATTTTAAAGCAAGGAAAATTCTTTGAATACCAGACTGGGAATCCTAGTTTAAAAAATAGAGGGTTGAAGGCAAAAATGTAGATAGTACATTTAATATTTACAGTAACTTACTTGTAAATGCATTGAAATGTAATGACTACAGTTTCACAGTTAACAATCTTTGTAATTTTTCATATCTTTATCATTTCTTTAAGAGTTGTAATGAAATATTTAGGATCACAATTAAGGTTTTTTGATGGAAAAGGGTAGATATTTGGCTTTAGGGTCTGATCATCTGATATGAAGTTACTTTTCCAGTGAAAATGATGAAACCTACTGAATTTATTCATTAACTGACACAAACAACCAAATGTATTTTATCAAAGTGAAAACTAGATTTTTAAAATGTTATCATGGAAAGAAAACATACAAAGTTGCCTTAGACCAAGATGGTGATCCCATAGGTAAGATTTAGCCTTGCATTTATGGTAAGTAAATTGTGTAAATTTACATCCAAATAGTGCAGATGTTAATACTGGACTGAGTGAAAACATCATCACCATCATCCAAAAATATCAATTTTAATTAAAAAAAAGATAATTTCTAGACTTGAGACTTCCAAGCATGTCAGGCATTTTTCTGCTCTCTAGTTTTCTTGTCTAGTTTCCAGTCTTGCTCAGGATCTACTGTATGGGCAGTGGCACCTTTGCAATTTCTTGGGAAAAGGCCTGGATAAGATATCTGTCTCCTCGGAAGCCATGATGAGGAACAACTTGTGCAATTCAACTATGTTCCCTAAGGATCAGAAGTGATATTCAGCAAGTTCTGACCAATTCTAGCGAACCAGTATTGAAAATTTTGAGAAGTTCGGAGAACCAGAAAATATCACCTGTGGCTGGCTCCACCCTCATTTATTCGCTATCTCCCGAGTCCCAGTTGATTGGCTGGGTCTTCCTCTGATGCCCTGCACAGTTGAACAGAGCTGGAAAGCAGGTTAGTGGGGTGGGAAGGGAATGGGGATTTTGCAGTATCTTTGCCCTGGAGTGGAGTGGAAATGGGGATTTTGTAGTATCCTTCCCCTGCCAGGCCCACCAAGTCACGCTCACCAAGCCATGCCATGGTCCCAGAACCTGTAGTAAAAAAAGTTGAATCCCACCACTGCTAAGGATGTTATGGATCATGAGAGGGGGACCTGCCTCAGGACGGGTCAGAAAAAGTTATAGAAGTCATGTTCTTCTGGGTTTTCTTTAACTTGAAGAACTGAAAGAAGAAACAGAAACAGAAACATGCCAGGCTAGAAACCAATAATTTTATATATTATCCTGCCAGTACCAAACCACAGTGCCAACAGAGGCAGAGCTGCAATATAGTTAGAAATGGTGGAAAACATTGTAGCTCTGGTGGTAGATTTTTGTGCAATGTAGTATAACAATTAAGCAGCAAAATATGGCCTTGTGTATGAATATTTGGAGTAGATCGCCAAGTATCTTCCAGTTCTTTGGGACTCTGTCTTTTCCCAACTGATAGAGCGGGGAAGTTGAAACCTGTGAAGGATATTGGTTTATTTACCCTGTTCTGGTATCACCATCAGAGGTGGTATTCAGCAGGTTCTGGAGAATTGGTAGTGGAAATTTTGAATAGTTTGGAGAACCAATAAATACCACCTCTGACTGGCCCCGCCCCCATCTATTCTCTGCCTCCCGAGTCCCAGATGATCAGAAGGGAATGGGGATTTTGCAGTAACCCTCCCCTGCCGTGCCCACCAAGCCATGGTCACAGAACCGATAATAAAAACTTTTGAATTCCATCACTGATCACAATGCGTTAGATTTAGGGGGAAGGAGAGCAGAGACATTGGAGAACTTCATCGTGGGAACAAGAAGAGGAGAGAAATATCATTCAAAAATATTTCTCTTTATGAATGTCAAACTAAATAATGGATAGAAGATTAATTGATATAACTGCAACCATCAAGGTCTAGGTGGGGAACAGCAGTGCAATAAGTCGTAACAAGCCAGCAAAACAAATCAATTCAGTAGTTTCAGGCTGCTTGGGCACTGTCTAATGTTAAACAAGATGTCCAAGTAAAAACTCTAAACTCCCTAGTTCTATGTGCTGGAAGACACTGGAGACATGGAGGCTGCTTGGAAAGATGGTTTAATAGTGATGAAAGAAATGTCCTTCTGGGTTCAGCTCCAAGTGGGGAAAAAGACACTGGAGACATGGAGGCTGCTTGGAAAGATGGTTTATTGTTGGACAAGGCCACATGGCTTGAGCCCGGAACAGAAAAGGTGATTACATGCTTCAATATTGGTGGAGAAGAAGTGAAGGGCTGAAGGAGGGGCTTGCTAGGCTTTTTATAACCTGTTTAGTCCCATCTCTCTGTTTCCTGTTCCTGTGTAAGAAATGTATTCTGATTGGTTGTCAGACTCCCATGGGGCCATGCAGGGGCTACTTTCTAGGCTGTGTTTTGAATCCAGGTATGGATGAGTTCTCAGATGCCATGTGGTCAGTTGAGTAAAGGGCCAATATTATCATGCCTTTCCTGTAGCTGCTGGTGAAGTCTTTATTATGTGAAGTGGACTAGCCTGGCCGTCTTAATGGCCCATTAACAGTGAGGATGGGCAGGAAGCTACAGGCAACTATTCTGTCTTTTAAAACATGTTTCTTTCTTTTCACATCAGAGGAATATTCTGCCTTTTCAATATTTCCTAGGATATTTCATTTTTCTGGGAGAGGGCTGGATGATACCTTCCCACAATAAACAGGACCACATGGCTTGAGTCATGAACAGAAAAGGTAATCACATGCTTCAAGGTTGAGTGAAGAAAAAGAAAGAGCGAGAAGGGCTGAAAGTTCTTGGCTTTATGCTCTCTGTTCGGCCCCACCTCTCTGTTTCCCGTTCCTGTGTAAGAAATGTATTCTGATTGGTTGTCAGACTCCCTTGGGGCCATGCAGGGGCAACTCTTTAGGCTGTCTTTGAGTCCAAGTTTGAGTTTCCAGATGCCATGTGGTGAGTGGGGTAAAGGGCTAATACTATCATGCCTTAATCCCATCACCCTAGAGCTGAAGGGGGGAAACTCTTTATTATGTAGAATAGACTGGCTTGGCCATTTTAATGGGCCACTAAGGAAAGTGGGAGCTATTAAGAGTGAGTCTGTTTCCTGCCTAAAAACATATTTCTCCATTTCTTATGCAGGGAAATGTAATATTCTGCCTTTTTAATATTTCCTGGATATTTCATTTTTCTAGGAGTGGGGTGGGTGCTAACTTCCTATATATGAATATAACAGACAGGTTCACATTCCCGCCTCCTGTTTTGACTTGTGACTTTCCACCTTTGAACAGCTCAATTTCATTGGTATTCTCAAAAGTTTGGTGTGGTGGTTTTGTACGATGTATTATATTTATTTGCACAAAAGATGACAGTTCTGCTCTTGCAAGCTCAACTTTTAGATCATTTTTAGTCTGTTTATATGGCACAATAATCCAGAGTTAGCTGAATTATTATGACCTAACTCTTTGCCTAGATTCCCTCAATGTATTGAACTACAAATTAAGTCTATAGGCTGGATTTATACAACACGCAAACTAACCAATCTCATTTAGTCTTGTATGTGGTGCAAATGAAATTTTAGCATACAACTTATTTCTGGAGATGCATATGAAGAGATCTTATAGGTTAGACTTCCCAAACATCTCCCAAGAAGGCAGACAGGCTGTTTTGTTCTGTTTTGTTGCCAAGGAGACTACAGGGACATCTCCATGTAGCCACCACAAATGTAACTCAATTTGAAGGACGTCTATAAAGAGCTTCAGGTTTCTGTGGACCAAGAACATTTTCATTTAGTTCAAATATGTGCATGCACATTTTTGTTGTCTTCGATCTTATTTTCCAGGTATTTGTGGAGACTGGAGGTCTGATTTTACTGTGGCATAGTCTGAATCCTTTGACAACGATTACCCCAAAAAGATGCAGAGTCTAGAAGAAACCTTCCCCTGGAATAAGAGCAGAGAGCATTTCTGCAAGAAACCTTGATTCTTGAACTTAAACATGCTGGAGCTTATCTTTTACCAAGACAAGATGTTTTCTCTCATCCTGATGGCTTATTGCTGTTATAGTGCTGTTATAGTGACTCAGAAGAGTAAGCAAAAGCAGTTTAAATATACTCAGAGGTCATGTAGGAAACTGGAGGGACACAAGGATGTACATGATGTATCTGTGTAAAAGGCATTGACTACAGGAACCTTGTAGGGGCTAAACAAAGTGTAGCACAGTTGGTATAGGTAGTTCTCAATTTATAACCATTTGTTTAATGACCATTCAAAGTTACAATGACACCGAAAAAAGTAACTTACCTTAAAAACCACATTCCTTAGCAAAGGAAATTCTGGTTCCAATTGTGGTCATAAGTCAAGGACTATCTGTACGTGGTTATATTTCCAACTTGTAGTCTACCCTGGATTCCACTGTAAGGAAAAAAAAATTGGATTAGTTCTTTTTTTCCTTTCAAAACAAATGTTACTAAAGTAAGCAGTGAATAGCAAGTGGAAATATGAATACAGCCAACATCCAAAGTGCAAATTAAGCAGAATTAACTTATCCTCTTGGAAGGGAAGACGAGCAAAAAATAAATAAATAAGATAACAACAATAACAAAAAATTGAGCGTGCATTACATTTCTATAACCCATAATGACAGTAATCATATTTAGGACCTGGCAATGTGAGTTTCATGTACCCTGTTATTCATGCTGTTTGCAGAAACAGCTTCTTCTGTATTCCTTGTGATTAAACTAAGGGAAGGATGGATGTAAGAGGCACCAGCCTACAGGGATGGAGGTGACGGGGAGCTAAGCAGCAGGGAATCAATGTTTAAAAGGGGAACCAAGGCAAAAACCTCAATGCAGAGCCTACATACACAAGGGGCTACATGACACTGGCAGGAAATGAGTGGGCAGGCAAGAAGGGGCTGTAGGAAGGGGGAAGGGGGAGGCTAGGAGGCCCAACTGAGTTGGCAGAAAGCTGGCTTTACCTCACAGTCTGCTTTTCCTGACTATAGGATTTTAATAAAAAATAATACTCTTCGTTCTTCTGGCTGAAAGTCTGGAAGCTGATGAAAGCAAAGTCATTTGACTTTCTCTGCAACTGCCAGCTTCTTGAGTCTAAAACTCCTTATTCCACCCTGTCCTCCTTTCATTTCAGGCTTAGCCCAGCTGGAACCAAATAGGCTGGAAAGTTTAGTTAGTTTGCTTTTTTTTTTTTTTCCTGGAATCCAAACAGACACTAAAAGAAAAACCTTGAAAAAAAAGTAGCCCTCCTATTCCTCCTATTGACATATACTGAAACAGTGCTAGTCTGTATTAGAATGTCTGTGTGTGGCCCAGCAGTTCATTACTAGAAATTGGAGAACAAAAGTTAATTTAGAACGTGTACTATTTATCCCATAGCTAGGTAGGTTAGCTGTGATTCTGCATTGGCAAACCCAGAAAGTTTAAAAAGATTAAAAACTGTTGCAGAAGTTAATTTACTTTATTGGATAATAATAAATAACACATTAGAAGCCAATTTTGGAATTTTATCTCTTTTTTCCTCTCTTAAATCCTTCTGCACTTGTTATACCTTTTCTAAATCATCTTCCATCTTCAGAGGAAATATAATTGTCAAATATTCAGGACAAACAAAAATAAATAAATTTAATGGACAATCTGGAGAAAGGCAGCTAGCAACCATTAGGACAAAATGCCTGGTTTAATGAAACCCCCTGCCTTCGTCCTTCAGGATTGATGCTTTGTATGTCACCTAGATATTAATAGTTCTGGTATAAATACATCAAATATGATTGGGGATTTGTAAATGTTCAATAAAGCCACTTAACCATGGTGTAACATATATCAAACATCCTGTAACCATGGTCTAAATCAGGGCTGTCAAACTCGTGGCCCAGATATCTTTACACGCTGGCCATGCCCACACCCATGCTTAGTGAAGGGGAGAAAAAGTTGTGATAAGTCACATGACACCACCGTGATGATGCGTGTTGGACACCTCTGGTCTAAACAAACATTCAACAAAGGTGGGCTCCAGCCAATTAAACACCATCCCACACATTTTTTTGCCTTTTAAGGGTCTCCCCACCCCAATAAGTAAGGATTATGATTGTATTTATGCATTTCTTCCCATCCCTTCCATTTTTAAAGACCCTTTACAACTAAATCATTCCTTGAAATTATTTACCTACCAATTGAATTATTTTATGTACTTCATGCCATAATAAACGATAATTCTTAACACAGACTTATTGGCTGGAGTGCAAAAGGCCTTGGAGCAAGAGATCTTCATTCCTCGTGGAAACCCATTTTTAGATGTTTATCATGGTATCTCTTATTTTGTCTTTTCTGTATGAGATTATTGTACTGTATTACACTTGGGACAACACATGTAAACTCACATTCAAGATCTGCTCAGTACTTCAGTTCTCTGTTTGTTAGTAACGTAGCTACTAGCAATGCTCTGTTTCAATGAGCCACTTTTAAAACGATGACCCATTTTTCACAAACCAATTGACTGCTGAGTACCTGGGGAGTGAAGAGACTGAGGGTCTATAGGGGTGATCCAAAAATCTACATGGTGATTCCAATTGCACCTCTGAATACTGTATAGCTAAACGCAAGGCAGGACTTTGCAGTCTTGTGTTTTTTTGATCCAGACACGATTGTGAAAAGGTGTTATCCAGCTGCCTCTTGGCATGTGCAGAGTTATGAGTAAGCAACTAGTGAACAAGTCAACCATCTGGTCGACTTCCCCCTACCCTGGTTCCTGACAGCTCTCTGGGAATCCCTGCTTCCCTTCATTGTCCAAAACTAACTACCGGTATCTCTTTTTTACCCAATGAAGATTAAATAAAATATTTATGTCAGTTTAAATGTTAAATGTTGTGATTAGGTAATCAGTTTGAGTGTGATTACCCAAAGGAAATAATTCCCCCCAATAGTGAAATTCATTTTTTTTTACTACCGGTTCTGTGGGCGTGGCTTAGTGGGCATGGCAGGGAAAGGATACTGCAAAATCTCCATTCTTACCCCACTCCAGGGGAAGGATACTGAAAAATCCCCATTCCCTCTCTACTCTTGGAGGAAGGATATTGCAAAATCTCTATTCCCACCCCATTCTAGGGCCATCCAAAGGTGATGTTTACTGGTTCTCCAAACTACTCAAAAATTTCACTGCTGATTCTCCAGAATTTCACCCGATTCCCCCCTCCCCAATGTTGGATAATTTACCCAGATTTAAGTACCACTAATTTGAAGTATAGCAGGCAGGCTTAATACAGATAGTCCTTGATTTACCATGGCAATTGAGTTCAAAATTTCTATTGCTAAGTAAGAAATTTGTTAATTGAGTTTTTCCCCATTTTCTGACTTGTCTTGGCACATTTGTTAAATGAATTACTGAAGTTGTTAAACTAATAACACAGTTGTTAAGCGAATCTGGCTTTCCCATTGACTTTGCTTGTCAGAAGGTCGCAAAGTGGATCATATGATGCCAGGATACTGCAATAGTCATAAATATGAATCAAGCATCTGAATGTAAATTACATGACTATGGAGATGCTACAATGGTTGTAAAAGTGAAAAATGGTCATAAGTCATATTTTTCAGCAACTTTGAACCAGTGGTGGGTTCCGGATCCCGTTTCAACTGGTATGGTTGGAAAGGGCCCGATGTCGCCCATATGGATGTGAGCGACGCGCGCATGCATCATACCTGCTTGCAACACCTCTGCAACGCTCCAGCTGCTTGGCGGAGCATCATGCAGGCGCCGTACGCACCATATGCATGCATGGAAGTGCCAAAGGCTTAAAGGACAGGTAAGAAGCTTGGGCAGGTGGGTGGGCCCTCCAGAGCACCGTACCGGAACAGTACCCGGTGTTCTGGGCAGGCTCTGATATGCCCATACCGGTGTGTACCGCCTACAACCCACCACTACTTTGAACAGTCACTAAATGAACTGTTGTAAATTGAGGACTACCTGTCTTTGAGTAGGATGAAGAGTCTTTGACCCCAATAGAAATTTAATTAAGGATGCAACTTCCCAGAGTACCTCCAAACATTAGCTAGTTCTCAATTTACAACCACAATTGACCCCAAAATTTTTGTTGATAAATGAAACATTTGTTAAGTGAATTTTGCTCTATTGTAGGACCTTTCTTGACACAGTTAAGTAAATCAATGCAATTGTTAAGTTAATCATATGATTATTTAAGTGAATCTGACTTTCCCTTTGTCTTTGCCAGTCACAAGTTCACAAAAGCTGATCATAAGACGCCAGGGCACTGCAACTGTCATAAATATGAGTCAGTTGCCAAGTGGTCGAATTTTGGTCACATGACCATGGGGATGCTGCAACGGTTATAAATGTGAAAAACAATCATAAGTCACCTCTTTATTGCTTTTGTAATTTTGGACAGTCACTAAATGAATGTTGTAACGCAAGGACTAGCTATATTTGTCCAGTTTTAGT
Source organism: Thamnophis sirtalis (assembly GCF_051295495.1). Lineage (NCBI taxonomy): Eukaryota > Metazoa > Chordata > Lepidosauria > Squamata > Natricidae > Thamnophis > Thamnophis sirtalis. The sequence goes on from NW_028261384.1 coordinate 112,000,958, forward strand.
AATGAAACTGAGAAATGGGATTAAGGATTAAATAATCGTGCTAGCGGTCATATTGTTGATATTGTATTTTAAAAGAAGACAAATTATATTTTTGTTTAAGTGGATGGTTCACAACATGCATCTTGTTGCTTAGAAGTAAATCCTGGCTTGCACACTCTGGCATCAACCTTATTTAGCATGCATGTTAAGGTGCTCCTATTTTTTTATTACACAACTATTAAAGATGCAGTAACCTGTCCTTTTTTACATACTGCCCAGTCTTCTGACAACGGTAACCAAGGAGACGGCCACCTCTGGCATACAGTAATTCAAACACTACCTAAAAGCAACAGGAACCAGCAATTTTCAAAGTAGCTCCACTTAAGAACATTTCTTTATGATTACATTTATATTTCATCTCTCTTCTAAGAACTAAATACAGAGTATACAATTCTGCTCCCTGCTATATCCTCCCAACATCTTTGCAAAATACAATAGAGTAGACTGAGAGATGCTGGTTTTGTTATACAATAATCTAAATAATGGTTTTGCTGGTATTCACAATTTTTTTTTCCACATCACACCTCTTAACAATAGTTTAGAAACCAGAAAGATTAAATTCACAGTAAGCTCCTAACAACAGAATCATAGTTTGTCCTCAGTTTTGCTCACAACCAGCTGATATTAAGGCCTGACTGCTGCTTTAGAGGAGCTGTATTGTGCACTTCAGGTGTTTTAATTACTATGGTTAGGTTTGGCTTGAGTTAAATTAGGATTCATTGCAGAAACCTGCGAAATGAATTAAGTAACCAGATTAAGTTGTTGTGAGAGCCCAGTAACTGGCTGCAACAAGCTGGAGATCTGACTTCCCCTAATTCAATCCTCTAATTACTGCACCACACCGAGTCTCCAAAGATATGGTTTTCTTAGAACATTTTTTTAATATTTCTTTCACAGAGAAAGCAAAGTTTGGGTTTCAAAAAATTGCAAGAATGTAACCCGCCTGACATGCAGGTCTTTTAATCTTATTTCCTGAACACGGAAGTGTGGACCAACATTTTCTCTGATCCGAGAAACGTGCGCTCTGCACAAGCTCAGAGGCACTCCCCTTAACTACCTCTGAGGCAATAAATGTAAAGCACCGAGTGAGCCGTCTGGAGTGGCGACTTGCAATCGAGCTGAGATCTTTTCGAAGGACTCGCGGCTCTCTTTCTCAAGGGTACTTGTAGGAGGCGGAGAGCAGAGGCGACGTCCGAGTCTGGTTCCCCCTCCTCTCCTTTCCCCATTCACTCAGTGCTGCCGCAGTCGCGTCTCCACGTGCCCTTGCCGGGGCTCCGGCAGGGACTGCAGCTGTAGGCAGCCGCGGCGTCGGGGGCCGGGATTTTTGCCAGGGGGTGGCTCCAGGCTGGGCTAGCAGGCCGAGGCGGGGAGGGGGACGCAACGCACGGAATCTCGACTGGAGGCGGCAGCCACAGATCAGGCGAGCCCGTCCCGTCTGTGCGTCCGCCTGAATGCGCCATGGTGAGTTGAGCTTTTGCGCGATTTTCCCGGGCAGGGGGGGAGTGCGGGTGGGTGGAGGGGTGGGGGGGGGAAGGTAACGCGGTCTTCTGGCTATCGCAAAGAGGTGGGCATTGTGATGCCTTGTTGTGGGGAGGACAGACATGGGAAAGGAATTCTGCCTGGTCACCTTCAAGGACTGAGACGAGCGCTGGACAAGAGCTGTGGGACATCGTTGGTGTGGAATGGAGACGCGGGGCGGGTGGTCTAGGCTCGGCTGTTGTAAGAAACCATTACCTCCTAAGGGAATTGGAGGGAGTTATTATCTTGGCGCAATATACCGCCGAAGATTAATTAACCATGTTTAATCGTAAGTAAAGGCTAATGATGGAACAGGCTCAAGCGGATGGTAGCAATACTGCTCTTTCATCAAAATAGTCAAATAAATGGATCCCCCCCTTCCCCCCCCCCCAGAACAGCCTTATATGAATGAAAAGATGAAGCCCAGACTATCTTTTCTAGTTCTGAATAGGGAACTAGAAATTACCACGGATTAATTAACACGGAATACAGAAGTATAATTTTTGAACTGGTTTGAAGCTCGCTCTTCACATTATGGTGATTAGCAACCAATATCTCTTTGTGTTTCTACATCATTAATATCAGATAAACTCTAATATAACTTATATTTATTACTTGTCTGTTGCCTTTATATTCTGTCTGTACTTTGGAAGCTCAAGATGGCATGCTTTACGACTTTTCTTCTTTCTGTCTCTTCCAACAACAACCCTATGAGGTAGATTGAGCAGAAAGATAATGACTGGCTTCAGAGGGCAGTGAGCTCATGGATCTAGAGTCTGCCCCCCCCCCCAAAAAAAACACCATGCTGTCTGATTTGATTTAATGCTGGGTTTTGCCTTGTTTTTCATTTGGCTTTGTGTTTTCCTCCCCTGTCCCTTAATAACATCAAGTTTATTGATTACATTCAGGTAGAAAAAAATACTTTTCTGTTTTGGAAGAGTGGGATAAATCAAGCATTTGAAAAGCTGGATTTTACTCTGGTGATCTCACCACTGAGCCTTGTCGGGGCTATTCTTTTCGTTGAACTAAGTTGGATGGTTTAAGCAGAATAGTTTTAAGCCCTTCAGGATGTAGATAAAACTATGATTCAGGGGAAGGTGAAAAACTGAAGTCCTGTTGAAAAAAAATTACAAGAAGATTGATCCGGAGGTGGAGTTAGTTTTCATTCAGTATTTTTTTTAAAGGAACAAATTTCTGGAAGAGACATAAATTGTCTCAAATGAGTACTTTGGAGGCAGAACAGAAACATTTTTTCTTCCTCCTCATTTGGTACTTCTTTATTACAGATCCCCAACAGCTGTTTTCCCAGTTCTGGGAACCAGTGCATGGGTGAGATAATCTTGGGGCCTAATAGTGATGGGAAAGGAAATATTTTGGGGAGAGAGCTAGTACCCCAGAAGGTTGGTGGGAAATGGATCAAGAATGTTTTCAGTCTGCTTTGTCTCCAGTTTATAGTCTCTTCACCCCAGTATGCTTAGACCAAACTGCCTATCTACTGAAGATTTCCGTTTTCTTCTACATGTTTGGTAGAGCTTCAAATGTGGTCCTAACTAGCCAAATTATTTTTTGTTAGTTAGGCACACTGAAAGCTATCTATATTGTGACTTGTGTGCTTAGGCTGTGCTCACAGACCTTTACAGGTCTGCACCTTGTTTCAATGCTTGAGGTGTCAAAAACAAAACCACAACTTATGGCAGAGCATAGGTGGAACCAAGGCAAAAAGGAGCAGAGAATGGCACATAGAAAAAGCAATATGCATACCTGAGGTTTGAGAATGCTATTTCAAGTCAGGAAAGACAACACTGAGTAAACTAATAAATAATCTGGGTTAACACATATTTAGCCAAAATATGACTAGATGCATAAGCACAATCACTGGTTTGTTATACCGCGATATACTGAAGCCTGCATATTTTGCAAACCACAGGGACTGACTTTATCCAGAATGATAAGGCCAAACTAAACAAAACATATTATGACTTAGTATAATGCATGAACTCACTCTATATTTGGCCAGATATAAAATAATTTCCAATAATTTTGTGCATATATTGGCTGCTTTGGTGGGAGTTCTTAACTTCAACCCAAAGTATCTAAGGGATTAAATTTATTGTGGAGCTTTACCAAGGAAAAAAGCACTACAATTATTCACCTAGGCCAGTTCATAGGTAATTTTTCAAGGTTTCTTTTTCACCATGGAAACCACTTCTGAGTATGCAAACATTTGCAGAAGTGTAATCATGATAACCAATGGTGCATGAATACCCCAGCCACAATTTTGAGTTTAAGGTGACGCTTTCCAAAGATGAGTGAGCCAGAAATATATTTGGAAAGAAAGAGTAATTTAAAGAAAAAATAACAGATCCTGTTGCATGTGTTAACCCAGATTACTGTTGCATTAATAGCAAGGGTACTCTTTATTGGGGATATCTTTTTAATAATATATTAATAATTAAAAATAAACAGGATTTTAGAATTGTAAAATTTATTGCATTCGAAGAAACATTGCAAAGCAAATTCATGAAATCAAATATGATTTACCACCAATACTTATAGTATTTGTAGAGTGGAAAGGAATTGTTTTTACCTGGACATCTGGCTGACAGCCTACAGTGTTTTTTGAGCTCCAGGCCAGTGGGGATAAGCAATTTAAATAATTTCTGTTTAGAACAGCAGCCAGTATCTATGAGTAAGAAGAAAGTTGTCTAAAGTCAGGCCAGGAAGTTAAATCATCTGTAGTCTGATTTACAAAAAGAGTAGCTTGCAACTTCTAAATCAAATGAAAGATACATTTTTTGGTAATAATACAATTAAAGAGTAAGAAACCCACTTGCTCATTCTACTGTCATTCTCTGGGCTTAAGATCTTATTGCTTTTGAGAACAAAATGCAGGCATAGAAGTCTGATCTGATTAAATCAGGCAGTTCTTAGAAAAGATCATGATTACTGTTCATATCTTTGCTCATATCTAAGGAGAAGGGAGCAAGAGATGATCTGAGAAGTGAAGGATCATCATGCTTTGTGTAGCTTTGCACCATCCAGCAAAGTTTATAGAGCTTTGCACCCACTGAAAATTGTTACTGTGCTTGAAATGGCATTAAGCTTGAGAAATGGTAGTAGAAGTGGACCTCTGGAAGAGAATTTCTGATTTGCAGAAACAAAATTGACTCTGCATACTTTAAACTACAGTGAACAAAGTTGGAAATAATCAGAAACACATTTTTTGAGTATGTGGAAGGAAGTTAAACAGAATTCAGTTCTGTAATCAATTTGTGGACACAAAATTCTTCTTTTTAAGTACATGTGTTTTGTACCCGGGTCTTGGGTATTTTGTTTAAAAATAAATAAAACAACCCAAAGTAAACTTTGTAAATCTGAAGTAATGTCCATTTTTCTTTAGCAAACCAGCAGTGCAATTTTTCTATGTTTGTGATTTTTCATCAGTGTGAAATGAATACACTGTGTGATCACTGAGTGAGGAGATAAAGTGGTGAACGATGATATGTCCATCATTCAACTAAGTTCACCAGCAAGCCATTTTAATTAAGAGGCTCTCTCTCAGCTTCTCCTGTTTATGTACCATGGGAATAATAATTGAAAGGACTTTTTGTGAAGATTGTTGAGGTAATGCGTTTGAATATTCTAGGAACCACACTAAAGATGTATCTATCCCTCCCTCTTAATCTAGTAAAGGGGAAGTTGGTTGCAGTCCTTGACTTATGACCGCAATTGGAAGAGGAACTCCCATTGCTAAGCGAGGTGGTCGTTAAGTGAGTCACACCTGATTTTATGACCATTTTTTCCTTAGTTGTTAAGCAAATTCAGCTTTCTCCATTGACTTTGCTTTTGGAAACTGCCTGGGAAGATCGCAAAGGCAATCACATGACCCGATGACAGTCATAACTATATGCTGATTGCCAAGTGCCTGAATTTTGATCACATGATCTTGAGAATTGAGTGATAACTTTAAGTACAGGGATTTGTCATTAGTCACTTCTTTCATCTTTCATCTTTCATCATAACTTCGAATGCGAACTAAGCAAATGTCTATACAGTAAGCTAAGAACCACCTGTATACAGAGACTTAGTAATAGTCCACTAGCAATTGGTAACTTTCATTGTTATGGGAAAGGTTAGCCCTGATGTCTCAGAATCATTGCTGGAGAAGGATAAAGTATTGGTTAACATTGGTTGGTTAACATTGACCGGCTCAAGGTTTTACGAGATTGGCAAAACGAGGACCCAGATTGTTGGGGGGCAATATGCTGACTGTAAAGCACTGTGAAGTAGTATATAAGTCTAAATGCTATTGTTTTGGGGAACTAGAGGCTATCCAGAAGTTATTGAACAGTATCCTTCAATATTTATTACAGTAGATATGTTTTGGTGACACTTGGAAGGCAGCATATTTGTATTTGTATTTATTGGGATTTATAGGCCGCCCTTTTCCCTGAGGGGACTCAGGGCGGCTTACATTCGTAGGGAAAGGGGGAGTGCAATATAAAACAAAAACAGTATGTGACTAAAATAAACAGTAAAAAACACAACTTTCATTCAGCATTCAACACTCGGGCGGGGTGAATTAGAAACTTATCCCCAGGCCTGACGGGATAGCCAGATCTTGAGGGCTGTGCGGAAGGTCTGGACGGTGGTGAGGGTGCGAATCTCAACGGGGAAGTCGTTCCACAGGGTCGGAGCTGCTACTGAAAAGGCTCTCCTCCGCGTAGTCGCCAGTCGGCATTGACTGGCGGATGGGATTCGGAGGAGGCCCAATCTGTGTGATCTAATTGGTCGGAGGGAGGTAATCAGTGGATCTGTCATACAATTGTTAAGTGCTGTATGGTTAGCTGTAACCATGCCACTACCTTTTGCCAGTATAAGAGACATTGCATCATAGTGTCTTAAGTTGGATTATAAATTAGAAAGTAGTTTAAAAACATGCTGCTGGGCTTTGGAGTATTTTGTGGCTGAGCTGTATAAATACAAAGCAACCGTAGTTTAACCTAAAAGATTGTGCAATGACAATCTGTACGATTACTTTCCAGACAAGCATGTTATGGAAATCCGGTCCTTTGAATCAGTGAGCAAACCATGGATAAGTTCAGCATGGGTAAATATATTGTGCAAACTCAGCGATTGTTTTTCTCTTTGATAAAACTGCCTCCCAGGATGGCTATCAAAGAATGTCTGTAGGCTGAATGAGGAAAATGTCTTTTTGTCCTTCATTTCAAACAGTAAAAATATCTTTGAACAATCTCCAACAATTGGGAATCAAGCTTGCAAGTTAAACTATGACTTAAGATCAGTCCTTGTCTAGCAGATGAGTGTGGAGAAGCTAGTTTGATTTATATTAATAATCATACTGACAGAAATATGTATGCCTGTGTGTGGCCATGATTCCAGTATAATTATTCTAAAATAAGACAGTTGCTTTCGGCAAATGCTACTTTTTTTTCATCAAGCGTTTAGTTTTGTATTTTGTAGCTGCCCATTTTGTGTTTTATAGCTGCCTTTCTTTTTTCCAGGAAGGCAGGCTGGAGGATCCTGTGTCATTCAAAAACTAGCTGATATAATGACATGCCCTTCTAAAATAATAAACTGAGTCTGTATGGTATAATGGGCTATGTCTTGAGCAACTTCAGAGAAAGCCAGGTTCTCTCATCCACCATCCTCAGGGATGGAAGTTCATCAGGTGACTTAGGATCAGAAACACTCTTAGCCCAAACGACCTCTTAGGCAGGGGTGAAATTCGACCAGTTGTATCTGGTTCAGGTGAACTGGTGGTGGCGGGAGGCTCCGCCCAGCCACCGTACATCATCACATCCCATTTTTGACACTGCGCATGTGTGGAAGGTCCTGTGCATGCGCAGTGGTGGCGCTTACGCTCACATTTGTGAAACTGTAGCGAAGATAAGTTGATTTCACCCCTGCTGTTACGGTTGTTACAAGGAAAAACAGTTGGTGCTTGAGCTGCATATATTGCCTTGAGCTCCTGGAGGAAAGGCAGCATACCTAATTAATCAATTAAATCTATTTAGTATGTATAGTGGCTCAGGTAAGAAAATCACCTGTAGGCTTCCCCCTCCAAAACTTTGTCCAGGATGTAAAAGGAAAACTCTTTGAGCACGGCTTTCTGATGAGATCTGCCATTTGACATATGGATTCCTCCTGCGCTCGACTATTTCGTTCTATTCTCCTTCTCCAACTTTCTGTCTATCAGTAATTTGCTAACATTTGAGGCTACTGAGCATATCTAGGCCTAATCTTTCTCTCCCCCATCTCTCCCCTCACCAAAAATTTGATCCTGCACATCTTGCGGTTTCACAGAACTTTTCTCCTCTGCAGGGGTAGTAACTTTTGCCTGCCAAGATATTCACTGTGGGGGGAACCACTGGTAATAGTATATGGAAATACAGAGAATCTGTTTCTCTGTGTGTGAGTGAGTGGGGGAGAATATTGGCAGTAATGCTTGGAGAAGATCTGTCTGTGTTTCCATCAGCCACGCTTCTCACGTGGATCTGTCTGCCTTGCACACCCTCCAGGACCCAGAGCCAAGAAGGGGCCTCCCCACTCTTCCTGCCAGTGTCTAGGTCTAAAGGGGAGGGGAATTGCCTCTTCCTGTCAGGGATATAAAACTCAAGCTTGGCTGACTGCAAGTCTGTATTTTCCTTCCCCTTTGCCAGAAAGTGGCAAAAGAGAGAGAGGTTTGCGTGTGCATTGGGCCTGGGGTAGTGGTGGAATTTGGGATCTTTGTGCCTCCACCTTTTTTTACAAAATAGTTTCTTTTGACTCATGTTTCAGTTAGGGGGGGAGGGAGAATCCCAGAAAGCAACCTGGTTCTTGACTTTGAACTTCTTTGTGGGAAGAGGACCACTTGCCTCCGTGTGTGTATGTGTGTGTGGTGTGTGGTTTGGTGTGGTGGTGTGTATGTGGAGGGGAGGGCTCTTGGGGAAAGGATATCCCTCCCCCCAGGGCACAACACCTGTTTTGCATGTAGAAGTGCTGGAGTATTGCCTTGCCTTCCAGTTAAACAATCTGAAATGGCGGACGGTTCCTTAAGAGCTTTCTATATCAAGAACTGAGCTGCCTAATTGGGAACAGTAAAGTCTGCAACAGCCCAATTCAGAGTTGACAAAATACATTCAGTCCCTGACTTAGCACCATTTGTTACTCATTGTTCGAAGTTTTTATAGCGGCACTGAAAAATGTACAACAGGTCCTAGCACTTACAACTATTGCAGCACCCCCACAGATATGTGATCAAAATTGGGGTCCTTGGCAATCGCCATTTATTTATGAAGGTTGCAGCATCCCTGGGTCTTGTGATTGCCATGTTGCATCTTTCCAGACAGCTTCTGGCAAGCAAAGTCAATACATTACAGTAGCAGAGTTGGAAGGGACCTTGGAGGTCTTCTAGTCCAACCCCCTGCCTAGGCAGGAAACCTTATACCGTTTCAGACAAATGACTATCCAACATCTTAAAGACTTCCAGTGTTGGGGCATTCACAACTTCTGGAGGCAAGCTGTTCCACTGATTAATTGTTCTAACTGTCAGGAAATTCCTCCTCATTTCTAAGTTGCTTCTCTCCTGGATGAGTTTCCACCCATTGCTTCTTGTTCTTCCCTCAGGTGCTTTGGAGAATAGTTTGACTCCCTCTTTTTTGTGGCAACCCCTGAGATATTGGAACACTGCTATCATACGCTGTCTCCCCTAGTCCTTCTTTTCATTAAACTAGACATACCCAATTCCTGCCACCGTTCTTCATATGTTTTAGTCTCCAGTCCCCTAATCATGTTTGTTGCTCTTCTCTGCACTCTTTCTAGAGTCTCCACAGCTTTTTACATCGTGACAACCAAAACTGAATGCGGTATTCCAAGTATGGCTTTACCAAGGCATTATAAAGTGGTATTAACACTTGACATAATCTTGATTCTATCCCTCTGTTTATGCAGCCTAGAACTGTATTGGCTTTTTTGACAGCTGCTGCACACTGCTGGCTCATATTTAAATGATTGTCCACTAGGATTCCAAGATCCCTCTCACAGTTGCTACTATTGAGCAAGGTACCACCTATACAGTATCTGTGCATTTTGTTTTTCTTGCCTAAATGTAGAACCTTACCAGTGGTGGGTTTTTAAGAAACCCTATTCTGTGGGTGTGGCCTATTTTGTGGGCGTGGCTTGGCAGTCATATGACTGGGCAGGTATGGGCAACTTGACATCACTCATGCACACTCAGTCACATGACCACCACCCCCAAGCCATGTGGCAAAAATTTTTGGGACTCCTATGAAGGGGGGCGGGGAAGAGAGTGGAAAACCTCCCAAAAATAGACAACTGGAGGATTAAGGGCCGAAATTAGGGAGATTGGAGAAAGCAGGACAGAGAGGAATCCAGTAGAAAGCTATCACATGCTGGTGAAAGAACTTTGGGAGAACGGAGGAGGCAAGACAGAGGGGAATCCAGTATAAAACTTATCACACGTTGGGGAAATAACTTTGGGAGATTGGAGGAGGCAAGGCAGAGGGGAATCCAGGACAAAGCTATCACATGCTGGGGAAAGAACTTTGGGAGAACGGAGGAGTCATGTCGGAGAGGAATCCAGGAGAAAACTGCTGAGCTTGCCACTGCTGTCTGGTGGATTGTGCCGCTGGACCTCTCCATGCTTCTCCGTTCACCACCTCCACTCCCAGGTATGGGACTTGACATCAAATTGGGCTAGGATAGTGCAGACGGGCGGGGGGGGAGCGAGCGATTGAGCGGCTTCCAGAGAGGCAGGGATGAAGAGGAGCGACAGGGCCGGGGCAGGCGTTCCGGAAGTTACTTCCGGGTCCACCAGTTGAACCTCCTCTCACTGGATCGGTAAATTTTACCATCCGGTTCTCCCAATCCAGTGCAAACCGGCAGAAACCCACCACTTAACCTGACTCTCTTTACCATTGAATTTCATTTTGTTAGATAGTGCCCAATGCTCAAGTTTGTCAAGATCCTCCTGTATATTGAGCCTATCAATGGGATTCTCTTAATGACCTCGCGTTCAGTAGCCGCATGATTCATGTAATAAATCCCAATTCTGGTTGTAAGTTGCAAATTCTCAGTTCCTTCATCAGAGGTTAAAACACAAGGACACCACTAAAACTGGAAGAAAACTTGTAACTGATGTTTAAGCCATGCCAAAAGTAGGTTATTCCTAGGCTGAATTAAAAACCTTTCTGTGCAGACATGGCTTAACCATTGGTCATACTGTTACCTACAATGTTTTTTAAGCACTGCCTGATGAAAAGGTTCTTGAAACTTGAAAGGTTGCTCATGCTTTCTGAACCTTTGAGTTGGCTCAAGCACGCTGGTTAGTACAGATTCAATTGGTTTAATATAAAATATTTCTTTATTACAGATTTTTTTCTCTTACGACCAGCATGACTACATTTGTTTCAGGAATATTACTGGGGATAGATTATTCACAAGTAATCCAGTTACCTGAATTATTGGCTTGAATCCCCTAAATGCTGTTTTTATTTCTGTATATCCCTGATATGCTGCATATACCTGCCTGTAACTTCTGTAGCCACAGTTAAGGAGTCTGTATTTATCTCTGCTAGATTAAAGGACACTCAAACTGAATTTTAGTTCAACATTTCTTATTTTGAAAAGTGCTGGTATTGAAGTACTCCAGTCTCCCATGCAAGGGTGGACACCTGCATTTTGCAGCCTAAAACATAAAAATAATTGCACTTCCTTCTTTCACCAAATAGGGTGCTTAGTTACTCAAGAGTGATTCTGTTATTTCTAAAAACATGGCAAAATAATAACAAGCGTTCCTTCCTCCCCCAAACAAAATAGTACATAACAAACATATTTAAATGAGCTGATTTTTTTTTAAAAAAAATTCAAACCAGCTGCTTGAAGTTGCTCTCTTACTATTTCCTAATGGCAAAACTAGTTCTATTAGAGTAAAGGGTCCTTTAAATTTTTTGCAATTTCTTTAAACCCTTGCTGATGAATATTAGGTAAGGTTTTGAAATAATGGACATACAGAAAGGACTGCTGCTACATAATGACTCCATATGTCCCCTTCCATTCACCACCAGGCAGTTTCACCAGATAGTGGTAAAATGTACAAAATAAGTCAAGATTAACAGTGGTTTTGCTTCCCTCTTTCAAAGGAGCTTTTGGAAGTGTGATTGCTACAGAAGACAAGCACACATTTTCATGCCCTTAGTTTAATAAGATTTTCTTTGTCTAATTGTCACATCAAGGCCCAGCGTAACTTTGTAGATTTTGGAATGCTCAAGAACAAAGAAGCAACCAGGAATGATTTAATAAAATTATTTAATCTGGACGCGGAAGCAAGGCAAGGATGCATAGTTCTTGTGATTTCCCTGCAGCGTCTTCCAGGGTGAGATTTGAATTCAGGGTTATGCCTCTGAAAAAAATGATAGTGACTCTTTAGCAGGTACACTGGTAGGTTTAAGACACAATGGCTCTTGCTATTGCCTCCTCCTCCCTCCCTCCTTCTCCCTCTCTCCCTCTCTGTCTTCCCTCTCTCTCTCCTCCCCCCAATTTCCTTTGCTGGGTGGAGCTGCGGAAGGAATGAGCTCACAGCTGCTAATGTATTCCAGATGGAACCCGCTCTCCATACTCCTTGGCGTCTCTCCAACCGTTTTCATTCTTGCTGCCCCCTCATGCCCTCTGCTCTTTTTACACACTGCCGGTCTCTGTGCACATTGCCCTGAGCAATTTCCTGGCTGCCCCTTGTTCCTTTTGACACATCACTAGGGGGCAGTGGTCTTCCTCCAGGCATAAAATGTGACCAGTTGCTCATTGCTGCAGGTAACCATAACAACCTGGCTCTTCCCTTTAATTGGCTGAGCAAGGCAATGAAAGAACATCAAATAGAAAAGGTTGAAGGCAAGAGGTCCTAGTCCTAGGGCAGCATCACGAGGTATGAAGTATACAGAAAACCACAAAACTGCGAGGGACATTCCTTGCATTGGGGCAAGGAGGGGAACAGTTGCAATTCTTTGGGAGTAGATAAAGGAAACAGCACTTGTTTCATTGCATAGTTTCAAGGGGATTGGATGGGCTGGTTGGAAAGCTCTTAGAGGCTCATGCCCTTCCCTTGCATATTCTTTGTTTTTGCAGGAACCTGAGCCTGTGGAAGAATGTGTCCAGAGCACACTGGCTGCCTTGTACCCTCCTTTCGAAGCCACGGCTCCCACCCTTCTGAGTCAGGTCTTCGAAGTGCTGGAGAGGACGTACCAACACGATGCACTGCGCTACACCCTTGACTTCCTTGTTCCTGCCAAGCACATCTTGGCTCGCATCCAGAGTGAAGCCTGTGTGAGCTCCTGCTTTGGTTTGGCTCTCTGTTCGTCTGGAGTACTTCTGAACAGGAAATCTAGCTTGGCAGTGTTGGGCAATAGAGAAATAATCAATGCTGGTGCCAGAATCCCATAGTGGCTCTCTGTGTGAAAGTTAGCTAGGACATCGGTGGCCTTCCAGAGGGTGTTGAGTTCCATCCCCCAACAATTCCCATAAGTGTTACCCAATAAATACCTGGAGGGCCACAGCTTATCTAATCCAAATTTAAGTATAGGAAATTTTTCTTTAGTTCCTGGGTATTTTTTAAATTTTAATTCTGTAGATAATTGCTTGACTTATAGCCACAGTTGAGCCCAGAATTTTGTTTGTAAATTTTGGTCATAACTTGAGTCACCATGAGACTAGACTTGATTTTATGATCATTTTTATGATGGTCAGTAAGTGAGCCATCATAGTTGTTCAGTGAATTGTGTGGTTGTAACTCCAAATCCAGCTGATCGAATGGGGGGGGGGGGATGTGATCCCATGCTGTAACTGATTGTAAATGTGAGCCGGTTGCCAACTGCCCAAAATACAGTCACAAAACCAGGAGTAGTGTGGCAGTCATAACCTTCAGGAGTACCTTTTTTCGAATTTGTCATAGCTTGATAAATTACTGGTAGTAAGTCAAGGACTATTATATCACGTTCCCACATTTTCTTAACTCTTTCATAAATAAACTTATATGGCAAGCAAGCATTAGCAAAGTGGATTTGGGGTGGGATATATAGATGTCAAGGAGTGTCTTAAAAATGTTATTAGATTTCCCCCGCCCCCTACACACTCTTGCCCTCCTGTTATTTGGCAATTTTAGTTTTTGTGTAGAATTCTAAACAAGTTCTTTATCATGGTAAAATGCCAGAACTGAGTTAAGCTAGGAGATGCTTGTTGTTTCTACATGGTGGGAAGAAAAAAAAACATATACTACCTATTAATGCAATATTGGTGTATTGCATACAGGAAGTCCTCGACTTATGACCACAATTGAGCCCAAAATTTCTGTTGCTAAGTGAGAAATTGGTTACGTGAGTTTTGCCCCATTTTACAACTTTTCTTGCCACATTTGTTAAGTGAATCATCACTGCAGTTGTCAAATTAGTAACCCGGATGTTAAGTGAATCTGGCTTCCCCATTGACTTTGCTTATCAGAAGGTCCCAAAAGGTGATTCACATGACCCTGGGACACTGCAATTGTCATAAACATGAAGCAGTTGTCAACCATCCGAATGTAAAACACGTGACCCTGGGGATGCTGCAACGGTCATAAGTGTGAAAAAAGATCATAAAAGTCACTTTTTTTGGTGCTGTTGTAGCTTTGAACTGTCACTAAATGAACTGTTCTAAGTCGAGGACTACCTGTATATAGTTTCCAGTATTCTGTATTTCTTGATATAACATTTAGCTGACTTCCCTTCTCTTCTCTCTTTCCTTCTTCCTCAGGCTCAGTATAGTGGCTTCGTCTTTTGCCATGAAGGTTGGCCCCTGTGCCTTCATGAAAAAGTCCTTGTCCAGCTGGGCTCTTTGCCGTGGCAACACTTGAGCCCCGGGGATTTCTACTTGCAAGTGGTGCCTCACCGGGAATGTGCTCCCCGCCTAGTCCTGAAATGCCTCTCGCTGGAGAGCCGTGGAGTGCAGGAATTGCCTGTGTCTCCTGACTCCTATCGATTTCTGTTCACTATTGAATGGCTTAATGGCATCAACAAAGAACGTAGAGTAGGGCGCCTGGAACGCTGCTTGCTGGCAGCTGGAGAAAAAGTGCTAAGCTTGCCCTGGGCTGAGCTGGTGTATCCTCAGTTTGTGCACAAAGATGGATTTATTGTGGGGCAGCACTGCCCTACGGATTTGACTCCCGAGATCCTGGGGGCAAGGAGTCCTGGTGACGGACGTCATTCTGGCGGAGAGAACCGGGAATCTGAGGGGGAGTACGTTCACCTCTTGGAGGTCAGTCCCACCTTGCATCAAGCACCCAGAATCCCACAACCTTGCACTGCCCAGATTCAGACAATGCCTGCTCGCAAGGGACATAGCAAAAATAGGAACCGGCGCCACCGAGCCTGGCTCCATCATAAGTCCGGCTGCGGGGAGAACTTTGCTTTGCGACAGGCTTGCAAAACTGAGGAGGCAGAGAAGTCTAGTCAAGAGAAGGGAAACCAGGATGAGAAGGTAGCTCAGCTAAGATCAAATCCTAGCCCAGCTTTGGACCCAGTCTTAGAAAGTCCCGGATCAGTTGGGAACTTGAATCTTAAACAACTGGAGGAAAACTTAGATCCCCTCGAAACAAAACCATCACCCATTCTGAGCAGTAGTGATGCTGTTGCTGAAGACACAGTCCTGGGGAAAGAAGAATTTCTTGAATCCGTTTACCGAGATCCAACTCCTCCTAAGGAAGAGAGCAAGGAAAGCCTGTCTCCAGCTTTAGCAACTCCAAAACGTACCACCAAGGGAAACCGGAGGAAAAAGAAAGGTGCTGGGAAAGGAGCTGGTGGTCGAGTTAAACAAGGGTCAGATTCTGCTAACCAAGAAACAGAAAGTTCTGATCTTAAAACAGGTGCTGAAAAGGAGGAGGCCTTTACTGGTCCAGGAGAACAGGATTCTGGGACCGTTTATGTTAGTACCAGAGATCCAGACAGCATCAAAGTATCCTGTGTTGATATCACAGAATGCGATGATGCCCCAGAGTGCGATGACACCCAAGAGAAAGGTAGCACTGCAGGAAACCAAAGCTTTGAAACTGGAGTTGAAGGAGCCAACAATGCTGACTTGGCTGTCAGCACTGGAGACTGTATTGCTAGTGCTACAGAGCCAGAAGACAGCAAAGGAAAATGTACCATTGGTGACAATGAAGGCAGCTCTGGAGAAGGAAACACAGAAGACCCAAAACTTAATACTGAAGAGCCAAATGCTAAACCCAAGACTAGTGAACCAAGAATTGATACTGAGGAGGTGAGCGTCCAAGAAAAAGAAGTGGAGATTTCTGAAGACCAGTGTATGGTGGAACAGCGTCTCGACAGCATAGAACCAGGGCTTACTGACTTGCCCAGTAAGAATGAATTAGCAAGTGTTGATGGGAAAGAAGAGACCGTAGACATAGCAGCTGATCAGGGTCCTGGGGAAATACAAAATTCCCTTTTACCCACAGTGGCTCGTCTTGGGGAATCTGTAAACTGGAATCTTCTTCAATCAGGAGTTTTTGCTCTGACAGGTAAGTCATCAAGTGATAATCATCTGGAGATGTTGAATTTGATTTGTTTTTCCCTTCTAATCTTCAAAAAGAAGTAGTAGAAAATTTAATCTCTAATGTGGCAATCCCTGATCTGGATGTCTCAATTGTTGGATTACTCTTCCAAAAGAGTATTCCCTAGCCAGAGTGGCCAAAAATTATCTGATTGGGAATTCTGAAAATTCTAAATTCAATACATCTGGAGAGTTCCAGATTGATGAATGTTTCTCTAGTGCTTTAATGGTTATCCACAACCGTATGGCAGAATAAGTTAAACTGGAACCTGAGGCTTGTTTATCAGTTTCCCTTGACATTATGGCATTCAGATATTCAGGACTGCACCTAACATTCATCAAACCAACATTGTGTGTGTGACTAACTTAGGGAATGATAGGATCTGTGATTGACACATCCAAATTGGTGACTATTGAAAGGAGTTCCACTAGCAGCACCTGTAAGGGGATCCAAAGCAGCAAGATCGCAGGCAAAGAGAGCCGAGGTGGCGCAGTGGTTAGAGTGCAGTACTGCAGGCTACTTCAGCTGACTGCTAGTTCGGCAGTTTGGCTGTTCAAATCTCACCGGCTCAGGGTTGACTCAGCCTTCCATCCTTCCGAGGTGGGTAAAATGAGGACATAGACTGGGGGCGATATGCTGACTCTGTAAACTGCTTAGAGAGGGCTGAAAGCCCTATGAAGCGGTATATAAGTCTAACTGCTATTGCTAAAGGATTGTTTTGCAAGCCCTGATCTCTCACGCAGATTCAGATATGTGGATTTTGCATCATGACACTTTTTGCCTATTATCTTATGATTTTCACATCTCTCAGTTCCACAAGTTAGTTAGTTAACTAGCTAATTTGCCTAAAACTAGTTAGTTTTAGGAAAATCAGTAGTGTGTGCAGTGCTTTGAATTCAGAGGATAGAGAGATGCTTCAGAGTGTGTGGGACACTAAGCAGTTCCCTTCTAATGGATGATACTTTTTGATCAGGGCTGTCAAACTCAATTTCGCATCAGGGTTGTGTTTGACCCTGCGGGGACAATGACTCTGTGTGTGTGTGTGTGTGTGGCTGGTGTGAGTGTAGCCAGCTCAACATCACTCATGTCGGGCGCTTATGGTGGCCTGAGTGCTCTGCAAGCGAAAATGGGCTTACAAGCTCAGTTTTTGGCTGTGATGGTCTCCTGCAACTATGCCAGTGAAAATGGAGCTCTGGAGAGCTGTATAGTGTTTCCAGGGCAGCCCTGTGGGCCAGATTAAAACACCCTGGAGGTCAGATCTGGCCTGTGGGCCTTGGGTTTGACACCCCTGGTCTAGATCATCTCTACTCTAAATAGCACAGCATCATTCTGCATTTGCTGTTTAGAAAGTATTAATGCCTCTCCCTAACTAGTATCTGCACTTTTTCATTATTTTTTTGCCTGCTTTGATTTCAAAATACTGAAGTTGGAGCAGTTTTTGTCCCCAACATGCTTATTTTCAAGGCAAAGCAGCCCTCTGCTGTCTCTGTTCCTCTGTTCCATTACATAGGGTTGAAGAAGATGTTACAATTAAGGAACATTGACCAACTGGAGTAAAGTTAATGGGATAACTTCATGAGATAATGGGTAAAGACAATGGAGAGATTTTGGATGCCATTAATCATAAATGGTTTGTTTTGGGGGACAGAGCACAAAATGGCACTGCAAGAAATATTTTTTGCTGATATTAATGAAGACTGATGTGTAAATGCATTATTCAGTTTTAGTTCCTATCAGTGGAGTTTGTGGAGGATATTGTGAGCTGTGACTCCAAACAGCATGACCAGAAGTGAAGTATACTGGAGTTATAGTTCAGGTGCATCATACGGAGGGTAACTACTTCTGTAATGGTGCAATCAACCATTTGCATTTTCCATTGTGAGCAGTAAAATAACTTGGGGCAATCCGGGTTGCAATTCCAGCAACATGACCTAACCAGAAAATTATATATATATATAGTTTATGCAACTATATATTTTTATGTATAGTTTATATAAACTTTATGAATTGTGTACTTAGCTCAGCTAACCATGGCTTCAGATTGCAGCCCAAAACTTTCCTGTGAATATCAACATTGAGTCTCTGCAGGCTCTTCCAACAAGCTTGTCCTTTAACCAGCATTTATGCCATCTTACTAAGCATCACGAGGACTGAGTGAGGCGAGCCTGGGTCCTCGCCACATCACAACAGTCTGCGGAAACCACTCTCTTGCCTCAAGCCACCAAACACAACCCAGAATGACACCAGTGCCTGATCATGTTACTGAAGGCCTCTGGCTTTCAAAACAAGAGGCAGGCCTCCCCGAGGGGATACTACATGGAAAGTGTAAACAAAGAGAGATTTAGAAATAAAGGGAAAATAAATAAGAGAATGAAGAAAAGTTGAAAAGGAAGCAGCAGGGTGGTGAATCCATTTCCAAAAAAAAAAGCAAGCCAATTAATGTCACCTAGTAGAATCCTTCAGTTTTATGAACATCACCCATAAAACCTGGATATACATGCAGTCCTCATGTAAACAAAAAGAATCAAGGTCAGAATTTCCATCACTAAGTGACAGAATCATAAATTGTAACAACATGACTAGCTACTTGGCAGTGGAAATTCTAGCACTTCCGGTTTGTATCATTAAGCAAAAGATTAAGTTGTTAAGTGACAGTGTTAAAAATTTTGTAAATTCTTGCTGGCATCCCCATTGACACTGCTTGTAACACTTTGGCAAGAATATTGCAGATGTGAGCAGGTAACCATAGGGACACTGCAGCTGGCATAAATATGAGGACTGGTTGCATCAACCACTCATTCAACACTGTTGTGAGTTCAGATGTGGTTGTTAAAAGAAAATAATCTGTAGTAACATCCAGTATGATGTTCCTAGAAGATCTACGAGCAGAGATGAGCAGATAAGTCATTCCTGTTCATTGCTCTCTGGATCAACTTGCCAGAGAGGCCATGCTTTTTAAACAAGGAGATTCTGATAGCCATTATTTTCTGCAGAATTTTCCAGGTCTTTCCATCCTTTCCATTTTGGTCTGGGAGATGCCGTAGCAATACTAAAAACAGCCAAGTTGGAACAAACTATTGCTTGATTTGGTTCAGTGTTCTGTGCCAGTGTTCCAATCATTTGGATGACTTGTTAGTGGAATGACACTCCTTCAAAAGTTATGGATGCTCCATCATTGGAGATTTTTAAGAGATTGGACAGCCACTTGTCTGGAATGATATCAGCTCTACTGCTTCAGCAGATGGTTGAACTAGAAGACTTCCAAGGTCCCTTCCAACTCTGTCATTCTGTTAAGTGATTAGGTCAGGCCCTGCTTGAGTGACCATTTATGAATCAATGCAAAAGGGGAACTATTCAGTACTTGCATAGGTGGATATGTATAGCTATTTGTATAGAACCAGATTTAGAACAAACTACAGTTTATATAGATATATCACATCTTAATGTACCACAATATAGACATTAAGTGATCTATGCTTTATATTTCTTATGTCTAGAAACCAGGGGTTAAATGCTACCGGTTTAGGCCGGTTCACCTGAACCAGTAGTAAAAAATGCTTAACAGCTCTGCTGCACAATGGTAGGAACTGTTTTTAAAACTTTTTTTTTTTAGCATTTGGGGTCTGTTTTTACTCCCAAGAGGCTTCCTGATGCCTGCTAGGCCAAAAATGGGGGAGGGGATGGGCGGTGCTGCAAAAGAAAGGAAGAGAAAAAAAGAAAAAGAAAGAAAGAAAGAAAGAAAGAGGGATGGGGGAAAAAGGGAGGGAAGGGAGAAAGAAAGAAAAGAAAGAAAAAAGAAAAAAGAAAAGGAGGGAAAAAGAAGAGGGAGGAAGTACCACAAACCTGGCACTAGACACAGCTTCACAGGATACCTTGAAAGAGCACAGCAATCCGGAGCTGGAAAGCACCTGGAGGTCATCTAGTCCAACCCCCTCACAGGACATTGTGAGTTTCTGTCTTTTGATCCCCCAGTCACATGACTACATAGCCACACCCATCCAATCACATGACCTCCACCAAGCCACGCCCACAGAACCTGTAGGAAAATTTTTAGGTTTCACCACTGCTAGAAACCAACAATTGATACTAGCTAAATCTTAATCTCTTGTCTGCATGCTTTTTCACACAGATCTTTCTGATAGAACAGTGTTTTGGTGTCATCCGGATGTATTTGGGATATCTCCCCTAGAATATCCTTTGCAATTGAAGGACACCTGTTTGGTAATGGTTCATTTAGATGATAGTGATGATTAGATAAATGGAAGATCTAAATTAGAAATCATAGTTAACAGTAATCCTCAGAATCTGCTATTCAAAAGAATAGCACATAATGGAGATGACATTTAGTTACAATGATTATAACCCCCGATTGACCTGTTTTCCATAATATCCTTTAAGAACCTTCTAAATTGGAGAGGGAAATGCCATTTCCTTTCAACTGAAGTGTTTGAGACATTTGGGATTAGATCCAAAGGTTGATTTCCTCTGACAAAAGGATCTTTTCTATCAGTGGAAGACTCTTTCCATTGGAGGAAGGAACCTTTGAATATAATTCTTGGATTCCCCTGTGAATGTATCTCTTTTTTTTTGCTCCCTATGAAATACTGCAGTCATTGAAAAGGGTTGATGCATACTGTTTATGCAGATTACGGGCAAACAATCTGTTGCTTTTCAGTTGTTTTAGAATTTAGTTCCCATTTGTTGTAACTTATATGTTCATTTGCAAAAGGATTGTGTGTGGTTGCTTCTTCCAGCATAGGGTAATTTCAGCACAGACCAAAGGAAAAAAGATAGCATGGAACTCCAGTGGCACTTGAAAGTACTGAGGCATTATTAAAAAGAAACCTGTAAAATTTATCACACAAGCCGAAAAGAGCTATCCTATTTCTAAATCACAGCTCTGATATCAAATTAGAAATGACATCTGTGAACATATCTCAAATGTGCTTTTTTAAAAGGCAACTAGACTGTATTTTTCCTTGAGGAAGATGTTTCACTTCTCATCCAAGAAGCTTTTTTCGTTGAATGGTGGAGAATGGATTTATATTTCTTGCAGTCATCTGGTCATTGACACTCTTTCTGAGAGTTGTTGAGACCTCTTGGAGGTTTATCTGTGCCCCAAGTGGCCTCAACAACTCTAAAACAATACTGACCAGATGACTGCAAGGAATATAAATCCTTCCATTCTCCATCATTCAGTCAGAACTGAAGAAGCTGATTGGATGAGATGTACCTTGAGGAAGAAAAAAAACCCAGTCCAGTTGCATTTTGAAAAAGCATCTTTGAGACAACTATGACCCGGATAACTGGGAATCTCCACATATGTCTTTGTATATAGTGTAGATTTCTATGCTGTAGAGATCATTGTATTTAGTAGCATATGTGCTGATTTGCTTGCAAGCCTGAAATTGTGCAATCAAAATTTAGGCTTAGGTAGTACCAAAGCACATACAGTGGGGCAAAAAAGTATTTAGTCAGCCACCAGTTGTGCAAGTTCTCCCACTTAAAAAGATGAGAGAAGCCTGTAATTGACATCATATGTAGACCTCAACTATGAGAGACAAAAGGAGAAAACAAATCCAGACAATCACATTGCCTGATTTGGAAAGAATTTATTTGCAAATTATGGTGGAAAATAAGTATTTGGTCAATATCAAAAGTTCATGTCAATATTTTGTTATATATCCTTTGTTGGCAATGACAGGTCAAACATTGTAAGTCTTCACAAGTTTGGCACACACTGTTGCTGGTATGTTGGCCCATTCCTCCATGCAGATCTCCTCTAGACAGTGATGTTTTGGGGCTGTCGCTGGGCAACACGGACTTTCAACTCCCTCCAAAGGTTTTCTATGGGGTTGAGATCCGGAGACTGGCTAGGTCACTCCAGGACTTTGAAATGCTTCTTACGAAGCCACTCCTTCGTTGCCCGGGCGGTGTGTTTGGGATCATTGTCCTGCTGAAAGACCCAGCCATGTTTCATCTTCAATGCCCTTGCTGATGGAAAGAGGTTTTGCACTCAAAATCTCACGATACATGGCCCCATTCATTCTTTCCTGAACAAGGATCAGTCGTCCTGATCCCTTTGCAGAGAAACAGCCCCAAAGCATGATGTTGCTGCCCCCGTGCTTCACAGTAGGTATTCTTTGGATGCAACTCAGCATTTTCTCTCCTCCAAACACGACGAGTTGTGTTTCTACCAAACAGTTCTACTTTGGTTTCATCTGACCATATGACATTCTCCCAATCCTCTTCTGGATCATCCAAATGCTCTCTAGCAAACTTCAGACAGGCCCGGACATGTACTGGCTTAAGCAGGGGGACACATCTGGCACTGCAGGATCTGACTCCCTGGTGGCGTAGTGTGATACTGATGGTAGCCTTTGTTACGTTGGTCCCAGCTTTCTGCAGGTCATTCACTAGGTCACCCTGTGTGGTTCTGGGATTGTTGCTCACCATTCTTGTGAACATTTTGACTCTAAGGGGTGAGATCTTGTGTGGAGCCCCAGACGGAGGGAGATTATCAGTGGTCTTGTATGTCTTCCATTTTCTAATTATTGCTCCCACAGTTGATTTCTTCACACCAAGCTGCTTGCCTATTGCAGATTGAGTCTTCCCAGCCTGGTGCAGGTCTACAGTTTTGTTTCTGGTGTCCTTGCACAGCTTTTAGGTCTTCACCATAGTGCAGTTTGGAGTGTGACTGTTTGAGGTTGTGAACAGCTGTCTTTTATACTGCTAACAAATTCAAACAGGTGCCATTAATACAGGTAATGAGTGGAGGACAGAGGAGCCTCTTAAAGAAGTTGTTACAGGTCTGTGAGAGGCAGAAATCCTGCTTGTTTGTAGGTGACCAAATACTTATTTTCCACCATAATTTGCAAATAAATTCTTTCCAAATCAGACAATGTGATTGTCTGGATTTGTTTTTCCTTTTGTCTCTCATAGTTGAGGTCTACCCATGATGTCAATTTCAGGCATCTCTCATCTTTTTAAGTGGGAGAACTTGCACAATTGGTGGCTGACTAAATACTTTTTTTGCCCCACTGTATGCCTGTAAATGTGGAGATTTTTCACAGTGCAGGTATCTATCTTTAGTTGTCATCAGAATCCCAACCTGTGAGGAGGGTAGTGAACTTTTCTGCTACTTACATGGATAATTCCATATTTTAGACTGATCACAATATGCTTATCCTGAATGTCAGATTAACCCACAAAATCATGAATCATAAAACATGTAAACGTAATAGGCTGCACAACATTCCTAGCTATGACGTTTTGTTCAGGTTAATACTAATTAAACTTTTTGAAAGATAGAGATGCCTTTGAGTTAAGCTTGATTTGTGGTGACTACATGAACATACAACATTTTCTTAGCAATAGTATAGAACTGCTTTTGCTTTCTTCCTGAATGTTTTCTATTTATCTTTGTCTTTGCCTACAGCCCTGCAATGCCCACCCATTTATAAATATATGAAAAGTGCATATCCAAGTCTTTATTTAACCTGGTTAAGAATTCATATTTAATCATGGCTAGCTGAACTGAGATTACATTTATCTAATTGGTTTCTGTTGAGATGAAGTCTATATGTCAACAGAAGGTGAAGTTGATGTCAACTGTGGTGGAATGTCAGTTTTCTGTCTTTTTTTGCAATGAAGAAAAGAATTGCTCTTGTTAAATCTGAATGCTTTTAGAAAGTTTATGAGATTAAAGGACGCATGCAGGCCTGAAGGGGGTAGAAAAGAAGAAGAAATGATGTGCCTTGTCAACAGCCTTAATTTTAATCAAATGATCATGATATCATCACAATCCAATTACAAATGACAAGAATAGCACATAAACAATACTTGCAAGTAATCTTTCCAGATAACCACTCTTTCCTGTCCCCCCCCCCAATCCTACACAAACATGTCTATAAACAGATTTGTTTTTTTAATCATTGAATCTGCTGACTTGGAATGATAGAAACTGATCCATCACAATGGGAAAATACTGTTTGGGATAAAACTGCAGTCTTACAGCAGTTAATGGGAAGATGTCCTTCATCTTATCCTCTCGCCTTTAACTCATCTTCCCACAAAAACTTGGTAACAAAAATTTCATCTTTATTGTTCAGCTATGTTAGCATAAAATGGGATTCTGATTCAGGCTATTTCTGCTTTCTAGCAAGTTTCTCTCTTCCCCACCCTTTCTTTATCCCTGATTGTTTCTCTCATTCTCCTGAAACTTTTGGATTTCACAATTTGCTATCGGTAGGAGGAGGAGATGGGGAATTTTTCCTCTGTAAATGACCTTATGTTAACTTCTCCCAGACTCCAAATGTATGTATTTTGTATTTGCTGCAACATGATATGTTGTAGGAAATGGAATACTGGATCTGTGGGGGAAGTTACAGCGTTTTTCCAGCAACATACAATTTGGAAGATGAAGCAGTTGTTTTTTTTAATGGAGAAAATGAGCTCAGATGTTCTTCCTGTAGAACACACACTTATAGACACACATGCAGACACAATCTATTTTGGTCTGATAGGTTGGTGTAGCTTATGAACTCCAGTGGTCTGTCCTCAGAACTGTCTTCCACATCTGCTTTGTATCTGCGTAAATAAAGATCCCAACTTCTGTTTCTTCTTGAAAGTAATTGCATTTCAACTTTCCATACGCTTATAAAATGCTGGTGCTGCAATTAGTATTGACTTCGTAAGGAAAACCAAGGGTTTTTATTATTCATGTAATATATCCTTAATACATAGTTTTAAGACAGATGTACAGTAGTCCTGAGGTTGGGAATTACAGCCCAATGTCAGTGTCATGGGTTATTTACATCGATCATATTCCATGTCACAAAGCTTGGAAGTCACTCTGTTTCACTTTTCCAGCCAAGGCAGGGGAAAACAAATCAAGAGAAATTTTAATTTATGAAAATTGCATAAATGCTCAAGTGAAATTCATTTTTTTTTATTTTGGAGAGTTGTTAATGGAGTATGATAGATATGCACTTTTTATAATATGGTAACCCAAGTCATATAAATAAATGGTCATGTGGTGCTGTTCCATTTGGTGTGCAGTTCTTTTTGTGGTTTGCAGCAATCTGATGCACCCAGCAAAGACTATTTGTGGAGAATTGGAAAAAATCCTACAAGTGGTTTAAATCTTATAAAGCACTAGAGATCATAATTCATCCAGTGTGGTTGGTAGGAATGTGGTTCTTTCCATGCACTCCTTTGTTGAAATTCTGAATATCTGGGAGTGGTCATGTGAATGGCTGCTGAATTCAGACTGTTTTGGCCCTAACTATGAGGTTTGGTAACCGGGAAGCCAACTCATATTTTGTGTTTACTGCAGTGGATGCCAGAAGCATTGCAATTTGGGATAAAGTTATGACTTAAAGCTTATATTTTCCTTCTGTTTCTCTCCACACTAGGAGGAATAGACAAGGCTGGCCATTCCTTGCTAACCATAGTGCCCCAGCCTCTTCAGGATGAGTTGCCTCCAGGACAAGAGGATCTGGTTAATACCTTAAGATACATGCACTCACTTCTCAGGTAACAAAAATTTCCTGACAAGACAAAAGGAGATAACAGCATCAAGGAACCACTGCTGGGATGCTGCTGTCAGTCTTTCTCCAGAATTGTTCTTCCTGAGTCTCAGTGACAGTGACTGTATTGCAGTCTGGATTCATTACCTTCTCTTGTCATCATTACCAATGTCAGAGTTTAGAGACAAAAGTAGTTCAAGCCACACATATCACTGACAAGATGCTCACAAAATACTTCGATCTGCTTCTGCTATGTTCTAGCATTTGTTAAGCCAGAGATGATAGCGTGATAAATGAGGAATGCCCAGATATATAGAGTAAGAGGCTGCTGCCATATGTTACCTTGTCTTAAGGCTTTTAGCTATAATTTATAAATAAGTGATATACTTAGGCCCTTGCTTAGTCAGAATGCTGTTTCCCTTGTCACAGGCAACAAAGTTAACTAGTTTATTAAAGAAAGTTGTCTTGCCAAAATCAGCTAAAAATCCACTAGGTCAGTCCAACTGATGCAATGGCTGTACTATATATCAAATTGCCTTCAGATGAAGCAGTCAAGGCTCCCTTCCAAAAGATTGAAGTAATTCATTGAGGCAGGTGAAAAATTCAGGAAATTCTTCTCATAAAATCAGAACTGTCAGGAAACTGCCATGGGAAGCCATTAAGAATCCAATTAGCTTAAAAGCATTTTGTTTGCAAAGGATGGTTGTTTTGACCCCAAATACTAAAAATGCCTTTGAGCTTTCTTATTTGGAAGAGGTTATTCATAAGCTAGTAGAATATAGCAGTTATGAAAATGAGCTAAATCTTCTTCCTCTGTATAGGTTGCCACACAATCTTTGATTAAAATAAACTGGAGTTTTAATTTTGATTTATGTGTTTCTTAGCAGATTATGTTGCATTATAGGATAATAGGCAGTCATTTAATTTTTCAAAGAAATAACATAGAATTATTAATATCCACAGTATAGATACAGTAATACTCAAGATTATATAATAATAGTCAATAATATTCAAGGTTATTTTAAATTTAGGGAGTATATTGGCTACCATATTTGTTACTGGAGTGAAAATTCTGATTTGTTAAGATTTATCCATATTCATTATATTTATTATCATTCTTACTATAATCTATATCCAATTGTTGATTTAGTACTTTGTAACAGGTTTGATAATTACACACACCCTATTTAGCGACTACCTCAGTTAGAAGCCATTTACAAATAGAATGGTAAGGTAAAGGTTCCCCTCACAACTGTGTGCTAGTCGTTCCTGACTCTAGGGGGTGGTGCTCATCTCCGTTTCAAAGCTGAAGAGTCAGCGCTGTCCGAAGACGTCTCCGTGGTCATGTGGCTGGCATGACTAAATGCCAGAGGCGCATGGAACATTGTTACCTTCCCACCAAAGGTGGTCCCTATTTTTCTACTTGCATTTTTACATGCTTTCGAACTGCTAGGTTGGCAAAAGCTGGGACAAGTAACGGGAGTCACTCCATTACGTGGCACTAGGGATTCGAACCGTTGAACTGCTGACCTTTCTGATCGACAAGCTCAGCCTCTTAGCCACTGAGCCACCGCGTTCCACCATTCTGACCATTGCATGCATTTATGATAAAAATCTATACACCTGACAAAACTTTACCAAGCGAGAATCAATCTCAATCTCTTCTCCCTCCCTCCCCCCCCTCTCTCATACAAAAGCTCTTAGAAATGCCTCCAGACAAATCATTTTGCCCAATTTTCCTATGATTTGGCCTTTTTGATAAGTGTTATGTTAAGTCAAACTGGCAAACGTGATGCTGAAAAGAAAGCAACTCTACTTGTGTTTTTTTTCACCTGTGTTCCAGGCAAGAACTAAAGATTCTTGGGCTGACAGTGCTGTTGGACTTAAGCCATGTGGATGACTGGGCCTTCCAGGCCCCCGTATTGCTGCC
The DNA here is from genome assembly GCF_051295495.1 of Thamnophis sirtalis. Lineage (NCBI taxonomy): Eukaryota > Metazoa > Chordata > Lepidosauria > Squamata > Natricidae > Thamnophis > Thamnophis sirtalis. The sequence continues at coordinate 112,028,571 of NW_028261384.1, forward strand.
AGCTTTAAGAGCATTCCAGGTATCATCCTGACTCAGCTGCCTTTCTCTTCTCCCTATAGTTCTAATTGGGGATGATGGGAAATGCAACCCAGTGCATATGAATGACACCAAAGTTGGGAAAGTGAACCTATAGTTTTTTCCTTTGGCCCTCAGTAAGCAGCCTGAGGGTCTATTTACCATTTTAATAAAATAGTACATTTGTAATAACTTCAAAATATGAACTTAAATAGCAGGTTTTTATGCTCCTGAATGTTGTTTATGTCACTAAATAACACTCAGGAGGAATGGGATATAAATTGTATGCATTAATGTGATTTTGATATGATTTATACCATCAACAAAACGGTGGTAGCCGGAAAAAAAACCCCCCAAACTTTCATTGTTTTATAATGGAAACCATGCTAAGCCTTAGATTAGCAGTCCCCAACCTTTGCAGCTTGGCAGCCCGGCTGGGTGGGGAGAGGAGAACTGAACTTACACGAGTGTGGGCCAGAAAAATATATTGGAGAACAAGGTACCTTCTCATGCCTCACTTTTTGGCTCTGTAGAACAGAATTCCCTCCCATTTGCTTCTGACTGTTGTATGCAACTTTTATGAGCCTGTGAAGCAAAATCTTTTATTATTTAGGAGACTACACCAACTCCCATCAGTCAGCTGTTGGTGATATTACCATCTGATGATCGTTTTGTACCGCATGAAGAAGAATTGACCCTAGAACCTGCTGTGGTAAGAACTCTGGGCTTCTACTGAAAACTATTTCCTGGAGGAATGTTTGCTGAAGAAGAAGGGAGAATATGGGCAGGGAAAGATATCTAGGTCATGGTTAGAGGCATTTTGCTCAGGACTCCTGATCAAAATCAAGATGGAAGTCACAACTAAGTGACTGAAACTTTACTCCTTTTTGTACATGTATCAATGTCCCATGGGATGGTCATTTGATAACACTGGGTGGGATTACACATTTTACTAAACTGTGATGTGGTTTGGTTGGCTTTTAGTTTAGAGTTTGGTACAAACAGTGGCTAAAGGTTTACTACAGCAGTCCCCAACCTTTCTGTCTTTGTGGACTAGTGGTTGCGGCAGAAGGGAAAGAGGATGGTTCTGCCTGAGCGGTGGACAAGTGCGCACGTGTATGTAGCTGCATTTGCACAAGTGAGAAGTGCCCACTGCTCACGCAAATTGAACTTTGTGCAGTTGCCCCCCCCCCCCCCCCGCGCTTGTGTAAGTGGAACTACATGCAATTGCGCACTCGCCTGCCACTTGTGTAACCTGGTTCTGAATGGGCCATGTCCTGGTACCGGATCATGGCCCAAGGGTTGGGTACTCCTGGTTTAACATGTTGTGCAATCCAGCTAACTCTAGCTTTTTCAATAATTCTGGTTAATGCATGCTTTGCCATGGTGAGAATCTACATGTTAACTGGAGGCAAGTCCACTATAGAAAAACTGGACTGCTAAAGAAACTTACAAACTCTTGGCCATCTGAAATGCAATTTACTGTTTATTTAACTCTACCTTTCTATCCAGTCGAGACATTTCGTCAATAATGCCTTTATCTTATAATGAAGAAAAAGCTGTACAATGTATTATTTTCTGCTTTAGGGCTGGTAAGTTTTGGGCTGAAATTGCACTGAAATCTAATGATACAGGAAGGAGGTAGCTTATGATTATGTGATTACATAAACCTCTGGACATTCTCTAGACCGAAGTGTATGAGTTGGGTCATTAACCAAATTTAGCTCATAGGGTCTCTTGTGTATAATTTATTTAACACATTCCTAGATCAAATCAATGGATTGATAGAGCTGTGTATCTACTCCCTTAAATAATTTGGAGGATATAGCAAAAAAATGTATGCATGCAAATAATATTAAGAGTTAGCGGTGAGGAGGAAATAAGTATTGTTTCTATTATGCAAGTTGTTGCACGAAGAAAAAATACACTTTTCCCCGGACAAAATAAACATTTTATTGTGTATTTTTGTCCTTCAAATATTATGATGTTACTAACTATTTCTAACATCACTTTAGGTCTAGCCTTGACCTAGGGTTCATGGCTGAGGTAAGGAAGAGTGATGACAAGATATTGGATATTATTGAAAAGGAATTTGGGAACTCTCTGTATCTGATTCAGTCTCCTTATCCTGCAGGAAATCCGGCTTCTTTTGCTGCATGAACTTCCACATTATGTGGCCTTGGATCAGTTGACACCAGCGCTAGGTGGGACTCTGAGCTACTCGCCACCTAAATGGGTTAGAGAACATCAGGTATGGGGAAAATAGTAATGAGTGGACCTTATATTGACATAAAGAATTGTTCCAAGAACTAAAGCAGCCTCCCTCGTTTCCTGCAAGAAGCTTTCCTGCCTTTTTCCTTCAAGAATATGTAGTTAATGTTTCCGTCTTCCATATATAGCTTTTATATATTATAGATGCTTTAAATTTCAGCACATATCTTACCATCCACTTCAGATGTAGTTCTAACTTGGACATTCTTATGTTAGTCCTTTATTAAAATATATTGTAACTCTCTGCTTCCATAAAACAATTGGCCCTTCCCTCCTCCCATCTCTGTATCTAACCAGGCTCTTGAACAACTACAAGATCTCTGCTGTGGTGTTCTCCAGACTGTGTGTGAAGCCAGTGACCACCTCAACGCAGTGGGAACAGCATCAAGTCAGGAGGTAAACCCATGTGATATGTATACAGAAGCTATGAGGTTATGCAATTGAATTATGCAATGAGAAGTAGCCTCTCCTCTTGCTAGTACTTGGAATACAGTTGCAGCAGTAGTCAACATAAGATACCAGTTTTCACTCTTGCTTCTCTGAGTAATCTCCCAGTTGAGGGAGTTCATTAGATACCAAGAGTGAAAATAAGTGCTAGTGGACTGAGTCAGTTGCTCTAAACTAATATACATTTAAAAAGCAGACAAAAAGCACCTCCCAGGACCAAAATATTTACCAACACTCTAAATAGCTTATGGGATATTCAGAAATTCAAAGAAAACAATACTATTTTAAAATTTACTGAAATATCATTAAATCAATCCTGAGCAGTTTTCACATGAAACCACTAATATTTCCCAAAATGTTGCTCCAAATGGTATGAGATTTCCGACATTTTATGCCCATGGATATATTTAGAAGCAGCCTAAGGTAGATTCTTCTGTTTTCTTCTCCAATATACAGTACAAAAATGTGCAATGGAAGGTTGTTTTAATTCTCTTTACAGTGACACAATAATTAAGTATCTGAATAGTTGGCTTTTAAACAAAGACATTTTAGCAGGAGTTTGGGTTATCATTTGAAATCAGCAATATGTGTAATTGTGGCTATGTTTTTCACTAAAAGTAGCAAAAGTATAAAATGAGAAATGAGAAACCATACAAGTACTCATTTTAATGATACACAATAAGTTGTATGGATACATGTATCTGCTTATGGCTTTATGATAAATACCAATAGAAGAGAATACAGGTAAATCAGGGTTGAATTGTCCGGGGCCTTGGGGCTTTCTGAGCTTAGATCTTTTCTTTTTCTGTTTTCATTACCAAACTAGGTAACATCAGTGCTAGTAGGGAGTAGGGTTTGCTCTTACAAAATCATAAATATACAGTATCATAAATTCTTGGTCTTGCAACTGGACTCATATTGCTTTAAAGCAAATCATGCTGAACATAGTAAACCTCATTTCTGAATAAAATTTTGCTGTAGCCTATTATAAATCATTTACATTCAATTGTGCTGCCAGGCATGAGATCCTAGGACAACTGCTCTTGGGTCTCACACATATACTCCTTAGAGGAGCGGTTCCCAACCTTTCTGGCACCAGGGACAAGTTTCATGGAAGACAATTTTTCCACATATGGGAAGGGGGAATGGTTTCATCTGCAACCTAAATCCGGCACATGAGCAGATGAAGCTTTGCTTTCTCACTTGCTTCTTGTACGACCCGGTTCCTAACAGGCCATGGACTAGTACTGGTCTACTGCCTGAGGATTCCTGCATTAGAGAACACCTTTCTTTTGATCATTTTATCCTTCCAATACTTTATTTTCCCCTTCTTCCCATTTTATCTTATTATCCAATTCTTCTTATCAGACTGGTGAATGATATACTGTCTGTGTTGCAGATAAACTTACTTGTCACATCCTATCAGTTTGACTACTCACATGATAGTTGCAGTGAGCATCCAAAACTGGACAGAGTAGATAATTGAATCATTCCTAATAATCTTGCACATACTTCATTTATTCTGCATTGAATCCCAATAAAAATCTGATGACTCTAAAGAAGCTCCATCTGCCCCACCAGGAAAAAAAAATCTTTCTAAGATCTTCTGTAGCTACTCCCTGTAGAATAGAAGTCTTCATACTTGGCAACTTTAAGACTTATGGGCTCCAATTCCCAGAATTCTTCAGCCAGCAGCTGGCTGGAGAATTCTGGAAGTTGAGGTCCACAAGTCTTAAAGTTGCCAAGGTTGAAGACCTCTGCTGTAGAGCCTCACCAATATATTTCCACATTCATAAGTTCAAACCAGTTCTCACAGAAGTAGTAGGAGAGTTGCTGAGCTCTACCCCTTTAGACCGCAAGATTTATTTATTCCAGTGCTTATTTATTGTACCTCACCTTTATTATTTTTACAAATAACCTTTATTATTTTTACAAATGAGTTGGGTTGGGCTGAGAGAATGAGTGGCCTAAGGTCACCAGGCTGGCTTTTATGGTGAAGAATCATGCGGTACATTCTTTAAAGAAACAGAATAAAGATGTCTGGCATATAAAATTGTAGTCTTCCAGGTTTCTTAAAGAAAGGACTATTTTTATTAACAGTGAAGAGGCAGTCAGTACTAAGAACCACATTTTCAATTGGAAGTGGTACAAGCCAACTAATGTTTGCCATCTCAGTGAAAAATAAGTACTCATAAGAACTAGGTCATTCATTGGAAATATTTTTCCAAGTGGAATTTGTATTGATGTCCGCTGTTCCCTGTGACCAAAAGAAACAAGATAAATAATACAACTATGGCAAATTCATTAATTTTTAAAGCATAGAATGTACAAAACAGTGGGTTTCTTTTACGGAGGCTTGTTAATTTTCAGTCTTTGTGGGAGAACCCTTCTCATTTTGTTGGCCCTGTATATTACCCTTTGCTGTGTTATCATCTGTACCTTTTTATCTTTGTAGGAACTGTCAACTCAAATCGCCTTGCACCAGGACACTATGCAGAAATTGCTTTCAGAGCCTCGTTTACTGGAGCTCCAGCGCCGGGGGGGCTCCTTGCTGGCACGGCTACCTCCATCGGGACCTTGCAGGTGAGGACCAGTTTGAGAAAATAATACAGGTTGTTCTCGACGTACAACAGTTCATTTAGTGACCGTTTTAAGTTACAATGGCATTGAAAAAAGTGACTTATGATCATTTTTCACACTTAATGACTATTGCAGCACCCCCATGGTCATGTGATCAAAACTAGGATGCTTGGCAACTGGTTCATATTTATGACCATTGCAGTGGCCCAGGTTCATGTGATCAGCTTTTGTGACCTTCTGACAAGCAAAGTCAGTGGCGAAGCCAGATTCACTTAACAACAATGTTCCTAAGTTAACAGCTGTTATAATTCACTTAACAACCATGGCAAGAAAAGTCACAAATGGGGCAAAACTCACTTTACAAATTTTTCACTTAGCAGCATAAATGTTGGGTTCAACTGTGGTTGTAAGTCAAGGACTACTTACTTGTACAATAATAGTGCAGATGCTCTTTGCTTCCTTTTCTAAAACATTCCACATTCCTTTTGGTTATCTAAGGTATATAAAATTACCTGTAGATGAAAAATCCCAAGAACTCTTTAAGTACTCTTCACTGTTCTACAGTGAGCTCTCCTGTGCAGTGAATTTGTAAAATAAAGTGACATCAAGAAGTGTTTGTATTTGCTATTTTATTTATGGGTTGGAATAGCAGTTTGACAACTTGCCATAATGAAAACAATTTTTGGTTACATGGGTATAGCCACCATAGTAAGTCAGCTGAAGTACTAATTATATTTTATTTGAATATTTTTCCATCTACGTCTCTGTTGTGGGATATACTTTGCCTTTTGTTTCTTATCTTAATAGGGCAGTTACAGAAATTCTTTTCCTATGAAAAACAAGAATTGTTTTTCAAAGTCCATTAAGAAGGTATTATAAACATTAGCAGATGACTGCAGTTTGTTCCTAAAGCATAAGAAGGGAGGTGGAGAGGCAACATTTGCCTTGTTTTAAGCCTTCAGAAAAAAACCCTACTACATAATACCCTTGTAAGCACCTCAGCACTCTAGCCTAGAAATATATTGAATTTCCAGCCAATTCCCTATTCTCAGCCTTTGTTCTTCATAGATAATGAAGAATTATTTAGATAACTCTTGCTGGATGTTTATCTGAATGCTTTTCTAAAAACATTCTTCTCACATTTGCCCTTTAAAACACAAGCAGTGGGCAGTTGGCGTCCCTCCACCCAATTGTTTGTGACTTAGGATACATTGGAGAGTCTGGTGAGAACTGCTGGGAATTGTAATTCATCAGCATTTGGAAATTAATTCATTATGTCCAAATGGGTCCTGTCTGGGATTAATTTGTTCCTTCTGAGCAAATGCTTTTTTTAAATGTGTTGCCCCAAAGTAATATTTTCCCCATCTTGTAGTAATCAAGCTGTGGATGCCACAAGGCTCTATCAAGAGGTAGATGAAGCCCTTCATGGACTTGTCCAACTCAGCAACCGGTGTCTTGAGTTATTGCAGCAGGAGAAAAAAAACCTACAGGTAATTAAGATTTGTTTCTCTGGGACGAGTTGGCTATACTGAATGTAATTGAACAAAGGAAATAATTAGGCCTAAAGTTTGTATCCACTATAGGAGCTTTAAAAAAAATGAACCTAGGCAGTTATTCTCCCCGAATGGAAAGGAAAAATTCTAGGATCAAAGCTTTCCTTTCCTTATTTTTAAAAAATCTTGCTAATACACTCATGAGCAGTCAAGGCTTATGACTTCTTCAAATCCTGAGACTTCTTGCTAGGGATTTTGAATGAGATGAATGGCTGTGGAGACTATCACCTCAAAAGCCTACCGTATGTTTCGGAGTATAAGATGCACATTTCCCCGCCTCTAAGAGGGTAAAAATTTGGGTGTGTCTTATACACTGAATGTAGCCCTACTCACTCACTGGCCCCAACTCTTTGGCCTCTGCCTCCCAGCAATTTGCCTCATTGCAGCAAACGAGAGCTTGCAAGGCTGCAATAAGCTATAGTAATCTCAGCAGCCTGAAAAAGTGGAAATTGCTGGGAGGCAGAGGCAGACTTTTTTTCTTGTGCTAATCAGGCTGTTTGCTGCAAGGAGGTAAGTCTATAACTATAAATGCCTATAGAATCTTCAAATTATTAGACTTATTTTTTAAAGACTGCTTTATTATTGTTCTAGACAGCTTAACAAAATGAAGCTTTTTAAAACAAATGCTTGATCTGAAGAGGCCCAGTGCCATTGTATCTTCTTTTAAATAACAGAGAATAACTATACTTCCTGAAAACACTTCAATTTTAACAGCATCTGTACAAGTATAGTCTGATATGTAACACTACAAAGTGTATATTGTCTGTACTGTTTGCTGTTTGTTGCAAGGAGGCAAATTACTGAGAGGCAGAAGCAGATATTTTTCCCTTGTTTTCCTCCCCAAAAGCTAGGTGCGCCTTATACTTTGGAGTGTCTTGGAGCGTCTTATACTCTGAAAAATACGGTAATTTTCTTTAGACTTGAGATGAGTGAGAGGTTAAAGTGGCTCTAAGGAGTTGGGAGTTAGCTGACTGGGGAAAAATGTTATGAAGGAGTTAGTGAGTGAGGATAGGTTTTCCCAGTGATGGCAGAAATTCCACAGTGATAGAATGAATTCAGCCTTCCTCAAAAGCTGAAAAAAAATCAGCCTTTCGTAGTTCCAGCCATTGCTAACTATCCTGGAAGATCCAGACCATAAAGCTGGAAGGCTCCTGGTTCAAGGGAGGACATCTTACATATTTCAGTGGATTAGTAAATTAGCTAAAAGAAACAGTGAAGGCAATATCTGGGATTGACCATGGTTCTTTTTTCCTCTAATCTCTCTTTCTCCATAGGTTCAGCAGGAAGGCAAAACATGCCTTCTGTCTAGTGACAGCAGTGTAGAAAAGAAGAGAGGAGGTCAGAGACCAGCTGAGGGACTAGCTGAAGGAACATCCTTGGAGAAAAAACTGTTACAATACCCTAGATCTTCAGGGAAGTCACAGGTCACGCCCAAAGACAGTTCTGTTCCCCGAGCCCGTGCATGCAGCATCAGTGCTTCTTCTTCACCTAAGCATGGCTTGTTGCTTGGGGCCAAGTTTGGTTCCTCTTGCAGTTTAACTTCTCTCTTCCAGCCACTTACTAGCCCCAAGGGCTCCCCACGTTGTTCTCCTGGCCGAAGCAATGCCCTAGACTGCAGGAAGAAAAGCCAGGGTCCTCTCAGCACTTCTAAAACACCTGCATCTCCAGCTAATAACCTGGCATTACGAGCCTTGAGTGATCCAGGTCGCCCTAGCGTGCATATACGTGGTCTGGAAGTAAGCAGCCGGGAACTGGCAGACAGGAGCTGTTCTCCCCGTGAACATGTGTTGTTGGGACGCAGCAGAACTCATGTTGCTGAAGCACCATGGGGGGCCACACCTCGCATGGAAAGAAGGCGTTGCCTTGGGTGAGTAAGAATGCAACAGAATTTGTGAGTATCTTTTGCTTAGTTGTTCCACAACAGAATGGTAGGATTAAAAAGTTGCTGATTGCCTAGCGGCTTCATTTAAAAAAAATTTTTTTTTAGAAGGTTTGATTCAAGATATTCCGGTACCAGAACAGAAACTTTAAATGGCTTCTTCCCTTCAGGACCTCTTCTTTGTCACATCAGAGGGTAGTATAATAATGGCTTTTAAGCTTCAGGGAGCAAGACTTTGAATATTAGGGAATTCTCAGAAAATAAGAGCAATTCCACAGCAGAACCAATTACCTACAGAGCTTCCTTGTGCTGGATGTTCAGACATAAGCTTGATGAATATTTGTCGGGGTGGTTTTACTTGGATTCCTGCACTGAGCACTGGAGTTGTCCTTGGTGGGCTAAATGGTTCTTTCCATCTCAATATGAACATTGCTTAGATTTGTGTTAGTAAGGCTTCAGGTATTGTATTCAGCTCTGGGCACCACATTAAGAAACAGACATACTGGAACACATTCAGATAAGAGCAATGAGGTTGTTCGGGGAATTCAAATAAAGTGTTAAGAAAAGACATTGAAGGAATTGGAAATGTATAGCCTTGAGAAGTATGAGGGGGAAGAATAGGATAGTATGAAAGAATAACTTGAAAGGATTATCATACCAAAGAAAATTTAACACTTATTCTCCATCAGTCTTGAATGCAGGATACCAAATAATGAATTCAACTCATAAGGCAGATTCCAATTGAATGTTAAAGAAAAAAAAACTACCTAATAGAGCAAAAACAATTGCCCAGAAAAATTGTGAATTCTCTTTCACTAAATATATTCAAGCAAAGGCTAGACAACTCTCTTTCAGAGAGGGTTAAAATTATATTCTAGCATTAAGTAGGGAGTTGGATTTCATGACCTAAGTGATTTCTTGCACCTTGGTTACTCTGTCATTTACATGGAACCTAGTCCTCTAAAAAATTATCCTCTGAAGTGTTCATTGTCATAGATTCGGTTATTAACACATCTTTTTGTGGAAGCTTGCTCTGCAAAGTTGATACTGAGCTGTCCTTGAGAGAGAATATAAGCTATCCTTCATTCTGCCAACTCTGAGGTGACCAAAATCTATTGTCAATAGTTAATCAGCTACCACATTGGTCAGCCCCATCATAACGTAATAAACATTTTACAGTACTATCCTTTATACTATTTCCTGGTCTTCTTGTATGTTCCTATTCTGCATTATGATTGTACATGTTTAGAAAAGTATTGCTGAAAGCAGCACTTCTCTGCTATTCTTTAAAGCAACATTGCATTTTAGATTTCTGTACAAACCTAAAAAAAAGTATGCTGCTATCTTAAAGAGCTAGCTAATTGCTAATCTGAAAACAGCTACATCTTTTCCCCATCCTGGCACAGAAATTTAAAAAATGATGAGCTGCTTTAATGAATAGCAGTGAGATATACTCGTGCAAGATTTGAAGTCTCTTCTCTGCTTTATTATATATATGCTTTCATTACATCCCAGTGCAATCAAATGCATTTTAAATTTTGCGTAGTGCTTGGAGAAACACTGTACGGACTACCATGTGACAGGTGATAAATATTTTAAACATATAAAACAACCTGGAGGCACTTTGAACCAGAATCACACCAATTAAAATGAAATTATATGTTTATAGATCTGCAGCATGGTTCAAAACACTGATTGCACAATGTTTTTTTTTTGGGGGGGAGCAGTCTGTGACAGAAGCAGCTGATAATCCTTGCACTGATGTTCTGTTGCCAGATGTAGCATTCCTCGCTTAACAGATTTGGCTGTCACCAGATGGTTCAAGTATGGCTGAGTGACTTTGAATGTGACCATTCCTTCTTCTTTCTCCTCAGGGTCCAACAACAGCTTTTGGTTGAGCTTCTGGAGTGCGAGCGGGAATATGTGGGTGCCCTTACCCAGCCCTTCTCTCTGTCTCAGGAGCTCGGGGGACATGCTTGGACAGCTGAGTTAAGATGCCTGGGCAGTGCTCTCCGGGCCACACGGGACCGGCTGCTGGCCTTCCATTCCAGCTGCCTCCTGAGCGAGTTGGAGGGATGCATGAGCCACCCGTCACGCGCTGGCAGCTGCTTCCTGCGCCATGTGAGTGCTTCCTTTCCTCAGCTGCTACTCCACCTGCTGCATGCTGGGACCCATTTCCTGTGTCAGAATTCCACCCCCTTCTTTCCTTCCTTTCTCACCCATCTACTGGCAAAGCTTCCTTAACCACATGACCATCTCTTAGTTCTGAAATGCTTTTTAAAAAATGTTCTGGCATATGTGAAGTAGCAGTGAAGCAGAGATTTCCTCTGAGCATATAGAGTTGCCTTTTCTCACCATTAGAAACTAAGAGTCTTTCAGTGATGCCAAAGTTTAGGGAAGAGAGCATAGCTTCCCAATAGCTTTTGTGTGTAGGGCCACATCTTTTTAAAAATCAACAATATTTATTTATATCCCCCCTTTGTATAGGAGCTGAAAATGGGGAATATAGCATTGCCACCTCCTATTTTTCCCACAACAACTGGTGGTAGGTTGGATTGAGGAGAATGGTAGCTCAGGTGGATCTGGTGCCAGTGAATTATCCTGGCTTTTAAAATGTCCATACATAAATCTTTAATAACAGGTAAAATCTCCTTTGAGTAGAGCATGACTCCCAACAGTCCTTGACTTACAACCATTAATTTAGTGATCGTTTGAAGTTATAATAGCACTAAAAAAAAGTGGCTTATGACAGTTTTTCACATGATCATTGCAACATCCCCATGGTCATACGATAAAAATTTGGATGCTTGGCAACTGCTTCATATTTATAATGGTTGCACTATATCCAGAGGGAGCTGCTAGGATAAATTATCTCAAACTGATAAAAAGTAAACAACCTCAGTCTTCAATACAGCAGCAGGATAGCCAGCCACTGTTCCTGGAGATATATCAGTCTGGTTCCAAGTAAATGCAGGGCCGTCCATCTTTGAAAAGCTAAGTAAAAGCCCCCCCCTTTTTTTTATTTAAAAAAATGGGTTTTTATCTTCATTTTTTAAAGGATATTCAGAAAGCACAATAATGGCCAAACTGCCTTTCTTTCTAGTTAATTGTTTGGGAAAGTCTCTCTTGATTCAGAGTGTTGCCCTTCTGCTTTCTCAGAATTATACTTTGCCTTAGTTCTCGTGTTCTCCATGTTCTTTGTTTAATTGTTCTACTACAGGAAACCTTCACCTACATGCCTGTTATAAAGTTTTTGCTTCTCTCCATTAATAAAAAGACCTCTTTTTTTCAAAGAGCCTATCATTTTATTAAAATGTTTTCTCCTGTGCCTTTAAAAGTCTGATAATACAAATTATCAAGCCAAGCTTTAATTAGCATGGAAATAAATTTATAAGGAATGTTAATTTCATAATTAGTGCATGGAATTCAAAAGCAGCAAGGCTGAGAGAAAGATGGTAGTCCTTGTTTTGAGCTTTCTCAGGGATAACATTTGTCCTGTTATAAAGAATGGAAGGAAGAAAGGAAAAAATAAGCATATGTTGTCCCCCAAGCTAGAGAGATGATTTTGCTCTGTTCCAATAGCTAGTTTTCCTGCAATTTGCCTGACTGTTGCTCCACTGATGAATGAGAGAGTCTCTGTCCCCCTGTCTCTCTCTCTCTTTCCTACCTTCAGAGAGAAGAGCTGCAACTGTATGCAATCTATGCCAAAGATCACCACAAGTTCCACGCTGCCCTGGCTTTGCTTCGGAGCACTGGCAAGGTAAATGAGCTGCGGCCACGTGGCAGACAGATGGAATTTCCCTTTTTATTTTTTAAGGCCGGATGAATCGCTCAACTGCTAAAGAAACTGCTTCTGTTCATAAGAGGCCCTTTTTACTCATTAGATCAGGTGTCCTTGAAGTTGGCATATTTATAGTTGCATTGAGAATTTGATGATGCACAGCCTGCTGGCCATCTCCCCCCCCAAAAGCTTGACTTTGAGACATTTGTATAGTTTCATTCACTGTAGAGATCTGGATGACGAGATTTCCAGGAAACGATGGTGTAACAGGTAACACCCAAGTGGTTTGTTTCCAGTGTTTCATTCTAGCCTTCTGCTTTTATCCTCTCTTTCCTGCAGAAAGGTCTGATGGAGCCACGTGAGGATGGACAGATAGCACACACTTTGCAGGTGCCTCTGGAGCAATTGGAGCGGTACCGGCGCTTCCTAGGTGAACTTCTACATGAATGTGAGCTCGAGCAGGGGCCTGACCGCCAAACCCTACAGGAGGCCCAGCAACTGCTGGAGTCACAGGAGCAGCGAGGCAGAGACCTGCTGGCCATAGAGCAGATCCGAGGCTGCGAGGTGAGCACATGGGTGCTTCCATCACATAGTGCTGCATTTTTCCTGCTGCTTACGGTGCATGTGTCATTTCCTCCTATGCTACTTGTCTAAACCCACCAGTTTAATCTTTTCTGACACTTGCAAAGTTCTGTGCTGTTGCCAAACTCTTGATCTTCTTGGATTTTGCAAAGCTCTAAATGCTTAATAGTAAACACAAAAATCCTGGTGGGCAAATTGGGGGAACTGACACTCTCCTCACTCTTCTGAGACGGAATGGCAACCGTAGTTTCACGTGTGTTCCTGCTCCTTTGCAGATGAGACTGTCAGAACAAGGGACATTGCTTCAGCGTGGTGAACTCATTCTGTTGTCCGGACGCCGTAAATGCCAGCGGCATGTTTTCCTATTTGAACAGTTGCTACTCTTTACCAAATGCAAAGGAGCTGAGGGTGGCTATGTCTGCAAACAGGCCTTGCAGGTAAGTAAAGTGATTATATTGAATAATATTTTCCCAGGCTTTAGGGATACAATTTGGGGCTATTTTGATCCACACTGATGAAATTATTATCTGGAATGAAATGGCTTTAATTATCCTTTCCATAAATAAACATAATTGTCAGACTTGCTCATGACAAATAGCTGAAATCCACTGCAAATGCAGTGTGGGGAAAAAGGATTGGGGAGAAAAATAAAAAGCAGGGGGGGGGGGAAGAAAGGGTCTGATTAAGTCACCAATAGCTCAGCTGACAAGAGGGAATAAAATTACAATTCTTGATGAAAGATCTTTCCAACCAGAAAACTCCCTTTTTTCCAGGATCACCTGTCTCAGGTTTGTATGTAGACTTACTTCCTGTTTCAGATGCTGCCACAATGTTTACTCAGAGACCTGGTTCATTATATTGCAGTGAGCAATGTGTTTAATAATGATTTACTGAATAAGTTATAACCGATTGAAGCTGCAGAATAGTTAAATAAAAGTCAAACTACATTGCGTCCGACTATGAACTGTGTACACTGCCACATTTTCTATGGTTTCCTCTGTCTTCATATAGACTGCTTCCATGGGATTGACAGAGAGTGTTGGTTCTAGTGGGTTACGTTTTGAGCTTTGGTTCGGAAGGGGATCATCCCGACAGGCCTATACATTGCAAGCGGCCTCTGCTGAAGTCAAGCATCAGTGGACAAATATTATAGCCCAACTCCTCTGGAGACAAGGTATGAGCATGCCTAACTGAGGATGGTCAGCTAAATAGGGGAATGTTTTGCTGGGAGGGAGGCTTCTGGTTCTTAAAATCTTTTTTCTTGAAAGAAAAGAAAGTGATAAAAAGTTGCATAAAATCTATGTCAAAGATTAACAATAATTTTATTTTGAAAGACAATCAATGCAGTTTTCTAGTATCATTACCCCCATAAGTTTAAAGAACTAGATCTGTCAGACAAAACAAGTGCTACTTTGTGTGATCAAGTGAGTTTGAAACAAAGGTACACTTTTGATGATGTCATTTGATTTCCAGCATCATGATGACTGGGGTTTCTAGATAGGCCTAATCTTGATACATTCCCTTTGTTTTGTTTTTGAAGGAGTGGGAGTTGCATGTTTATGGATGGGGCCTTACATTCCAGGCAGTTGGCTGCTTCAGAACTGATAAGATAAAAAAGCAGTAACAAGCAAACTGGAACAGACAGTGCAGTGATGCATTAACTCTAAGTAAATGTAGCCATTGCCTTTACTATACACAAAAAAAATTGCAGGGAAGAGAAGAGTGGAAATAGATCTGCAAACAGTGAAAACTGGTGGATCAATCTCAGAACATTTTTCTCTGTAACCAGAAAGCAAAGAATGGACCAAAAAAATATATTCCCCCCGCCTTATTAACATGAGTTTAAAATGGAGAAAGGCCACAAAAATGTGGTTGAAATAACATTTTCTGTTAATGAGATGGGAACAAACACTAGAGGGAGAGGTCTTCTCAAGGACAGGGGTACTGAATCAAAATGCCTTGGATGTTTGTCTCTTTTTTTTTCTCCCTCCTCTCACTTCTCTTCAGCTGCCCAGCCAAGTGTCTCAATGAGCTTGTCCTCCTGCCCTTCTCAGCGCTTAGCTCCTCTGGGCCTTGGCCCTGGTCCCCCTCCTGGTTTATCACTCCCTGGCCACTTTGAGGAAGAGGAATGGGACTTAGATGTCAAGCCCATCCCGAGAGGTAGCATCACTATTCTTCTATCAACCCTCTCAAGAGACTAGTAGTTGCTTCTACTGGTGCTTAACTATGTTCTGTGTTCCTCTCAGCTCACACCTCTGGGTCAGAGGGAACCTCCCCAAGCCACCATGAACCACTTAGGCAGGGGAGAAGTTCACTGCCTGGCAGCAGCTCTGCTTTAGGACAACATCAGTCGGTGAGTTTATTCAGTGTTGAAATGTTTTTTGGTGATAGGATTTGTAATTTGAGTTCTTTCATTAATTTGATACTTTTTCTTGACTGTATTATTTCAGGCTATATGTGGGGAAAGGGAAATTGTGCTAGACTGGCATTCTACTTGAATTAACTTTTGCTTTCAAAAACATACAGAGGGAGGGTCTCAACCTAGACATCTCATTATTATAATCAAGATCCCTTGGAAGTGACCCCACCTCATTCCCTGGGGAGAAGTGGTTACGGCCTGAAATACTGTGAATCAGAGAAATTATTAGCAGTTGAATCTGTTGATTATAGAAATCATTATTAAGAATGTGACTTGCCCCGAATGAAAGGGTGCCCCCAAGTCTTTTCACCTACCATTGCCATTTCTGTCCCATCACAAAGTTGTGAAAGACCATCTTTCAGCTATTGGTACCCTTCTGGCTATTTTAAGAGTTATGTGTTTTGTGTTCCAAATAGTATGATTCAGCTATTTCACCCCTTCCTCTCCAGGGTTCATTAGGTCATCCCTGAAGGCTTTTGTTTTTTTTCTTTATTTGCCAGAGCTTTGGCATTGCTGACGAACCAGTGACCCCACTCTGAGGTTGGGGCGGCCAGGTACAGCCACCTGCCAAACTTTTCTGCCTTTGTGCAACCTCCCACTCCGTTCCTGTATCTGCTCCCTGCCATCCCCATTTCCCTGAAGCTGCAGCACATAATATTCCCAAGAGCCTTTCTTTCAGTCTATATTACAGGGATACTTCAGGATGTCTGCTTCATCCCTGTTAAATGAGTGATTCTGTGTCCAGGTGCTCTTCCTTTTGTGTTCCACCGTCCCATAGCTTCTCTGTCCTGTGTGCCACTGCCATGCAGTTGTCTTTATATCACTATTGCTGTTTAAAATTCCTCTAATATCTATGCAGCTGGCTAACATAATGGCTAACAGTGTGAGCTGAGTTTTCTAGCCCTCCGTCTGGATAATGAAATACCAACCAATCTTGCAGAGTTGTTGTAACATAGTGAACAACTTGATGCCTTCCAGTACTGCGAGTTTCATCATCTCTTGCTGATGCTGATTGTAGCTGATGAGAGTAGAAATGGAACACATCTGCAGGAGATCAAGTTAGAAAGCAACCAAGCTGAAATGCTATGGATACTAAAAAAAAAAGTGCTACAAAGTGCTGCTTTCTAATTGCATGTTGGTTAGTGCTATGTATTATTTAATGCATAATGGTATTAAGAATTAAACTCATATTAAATTTCATAAGGTCAGAATGGATTTTAAAGATTCAAATATAAAGTAGAGATGTGCAGATTGAAAACTTGAAAGGGAAGAATAAGTGTTCAACAGACATATTTAAATTTTGTGATGAATTTCTAGAGTCTGATTTGCTTTTTCTTTTTAGCGTTGGGTGTGGAGCCTGCATCGGAAACTCTTCTCGCCAGGAAGCCATGGACGGCAAGATTCAGTTCCTAGGGATTCTGGGAACAGGACAGTTTGAGATCATTGCAGCAACTTGGGGATTGGGACACAAATGGATGGTCATATTCAACAATATTGTGACTTGCTCCTACGCATTTCCTGATGGCTCTTCAACCACTCCACAGAAGCATCTAGATCGGTCATATTCCACGGTGGGATTTCCATGTCCTGCCTGATTACTACTCATTGAGTGCCTTTTCTGCCATTTTCTTGGATTGTGAAGCTCAACTAGGAAACTTCCAGGTTCACCCAAATTAAAAGTTGCTGGGAAAGAGGGAACTTGGTGGGTTGAATCATCTTCTATTGAGGATCAAATATGGTAATACCCAGTGTATATGAATCTGTGCATTTATTGGTTACCCTATCTCCAGTCTTAACCTTTAGTCTTAAAATTGATTGGTATTTTCTCTCTTCACTGGGTGTTGAAAGAATCTAGGCTGCAGTTGTTAGGCAACTACAGTATCAATTTCCTGAACTTTCTCCAAGATAATTCTAGAATAAAAGGAAGAACGAGGGCATCTGGGCTACATAGAAGGGTATGTGATTGCCGTATAAAAAAACTATTCCCTTCTAAAATAGGATCAGTTATCTTTAGGTGAGTTTCTCAAGATAAGAAGAGTAATAACAGTATAAGAATGATGTACAGTATGCACAATGCCATAGATTCTCTCAAGATAACAATTTCTCTGGGATTGTGCCACTTTAGAATGCAAAGAAGGTGCTTGTCAATTTGTATTGGGATTTTGAGTTTTTTGTTTTGCATCTTATTTTGTAGAGTAATCAGCATGGCAAGGAGAGTTAAAATATGTTAGATATCTATTTTATGTTTGTTAATATTTCTATGCAGGGAGTTTTGATGAAGAGCTCTTGGTTAAACTATACCCCTACATTCTTGCAGTTTGAAGAAACATGAGAATCATTGTTTCATGATTACCCCGAGCATAAGGAAGAGATCCTTGAACTGCAAACATACATCTTCAATTTTCAAAATTATTTTTGAGATGATTAAATAATATAACCAACATGGCTTGTTTAAGGAACAAGATTTGTACAAAACCAATTTCCATGTGAAAATCTATTGCAGTGTGAGTGAAAATATCAAAGACTGGGGAAGAGGGATGGTTGCTTTTCCCTGTAGCATAAAGTTGACTTGTTTGGTTTTTTTATATGCAGTTTACTATAATTCTGATTGGGGGAAGTAATCTATAAAGAAGTAAAAATGGTGCTATATTTAGAATTGAACAAGAGTTTCTAATTTTTGAACGGGGGGAAGCAATGTGACTGTACTACTGGATACAGATTTTTTTTAATTTGGTAAGTTGAGTTATTTGGCATCTGTCCCTTTTTTATATATCCTCTAGGAATTTAATATAGGACTTTATTTTTTTGCCCACATAGAAAAAGTGATAAAAATCACTGAGGTAAATCCATATTAAGATACTTGCACTTAATGATTTTCAGTGGGAACAAAGGGCAATTCAATATTGGTCATATCTATTGTGATATTATTCCTTCAAAAGCAAGCAAATTGTAAGAAGATGCAAGAAGTAATGTAGAATATAAAGTCATACCATTGGAATAATGCACTGAGACTGAGCAGTATTAGTAGACATTTGAATATTGCCATAAATGCCACTAAATATATTGTGCCATGACTTTTCTTCTATTTTTAAAAAAATACTGAGATATCAGTTCCCACAACTGAAAGGATTACAATACTTTATAAGTATCTCTTTTGCTATTCATTTCTATTAACGAGGTGGTCCTACAATCCTTTTTGGAGCAGAATTATTTCTTTTGTTTATCACCAGTTTTGGATGAGCCTGGTGCTCATTTATGTTTGACCAGCATAAATTAATAGTGCTGAATTTAAATCTTATTAAAGAGGCATCAATGAAATTTAATTTTTCACCATGCTGTCCATAAAGTTGTAAGATGTATCAGTATTATGCAACTTGAAGAGCAACTAGATGGGACACTTAAAATTCTGCTAACTGATGGGTGAGACACACAAACTGTTTCTTGCAAACTGTTTATATTTGCTTGTATATTTTTTTAGTGTGCAGTTTCTTCTTAAAAGGGCCACACTAGGATTATCCCAGTTGCATTCATAACTTTTATTTTTGTTTTAAATGCACATTTAGCTGACCATAGTTAAACTAAGCTAATTCAGATCTAGTTAGGAAACCTGGAAGGGACTACCACAAGTATCAGGGATATAGGTAAGCCTGGGAAGTCAAAAGACATTCTGGAAGACAGTAGCAAATCACTTCTGGGTTGTTGCCCTGCTCAAAGCCCTAAACAGACAGGTCTATGAAGTAAATAAAAAACAAGGACATCTTTTTATTGTGTACACACTCACTTAGTCAATAGGACCAACATGAAGGATGTTTAATCTTTTCATGAGCTATAGTCTCAATGAAAACCATCTATTTCTCCAATTAACTATAGAGAAAAAAAAACTTTATCCAGGTAGCAACTGGAACTGTTTCCCTTCAGGGTGTTTGTCTTTCCCTGTGTAATCTAGTCCCAGTGACTCTCTTCCTCTATGCCACCCTGCTAGTATTAAAATATAAACAGTATTGGGGTTATTAACATACAATTAAGAATGGCTAATTTGACTTTTTGAGTAATTCCAGTGATGATTGATAGTGAATTAGGGGCATGATTCAGTATTCTTATCCTAGCTTTGCTTTTGCTGCTAAAATCAGATGACATTCTTTTCCTCTTTCATATTCGGGCCACACTTCATGCTTAAATGGAAGGAACTGCAGCATATACTTGAGAATATAGTCTCGCTCCCTCCCCTCTAAATAATTCCTCCCTAAACAAAATGGGAAAGTAAGAAATAAGGTTTTGTCGAGAGTAAAAAAACTTTTTAACATCCAGTCATTAGTGTGTATTTAGCCCAGATTTTTGTGGCATCCACAACTTTACACATATACTAGCTTCAAATTTTACGTTGTATTTCAGTGCTACATACTGAGCAACGAATGAGAGAAGATGGGGACTCATTTGATGGAGATTGCGATTGCTTTCTGGGCTGTAAAGATAGGGAATATTCTTAATTCTACTGGTTTAGAAAAATCAGAATGGATAAATCAATATTGGAATTGAATGTTCAGCATTTTCAGGCCCAATTTTCATGGGGAAGGTAAAATATGGGGATATCATGCACATTTTAACCTATTTGAAGTGATTTAGTTATTAACTACAATAAATGCAAGGCATTGTAAGTACTAAACAGAGCTGATATTCCATCAGAGTTGCCTAACAAGATTATATTTCTTAGAAAAGCCTGCTGAAACAATAATCATTTCTGTTCTTCATGTCTAAAAGCTACAGTACTGTATTTTTTCCACACAAGTAGCTTCCAATCTTATTTACTTCAGTTATAACTATACATTTCCCTTTTAGGCTACATAACTCTCTTCTTTCTATATCTATCCTGCCTAATCAAAATCATAAATCATAAGTTCATTTTTTCTATTTCATGTAAAAGTCTGATTTTTTTTAGTAAACAAGAAACAGATAGTATCTTTTCTCTGATCAAAGTTAATTTAGCATTTTCTTCACATTATTTTGATTGGAATATAAGCTTAGATTTGGGTAGTTTTGTTTCTATAAGTGGCTTTTGTTATTACATCAGCTGTATCATCCTTTAGACTTTTCTTTCACTTGGAGGGATCTCTAATGGAGAAAAAGCTATTTTCAGCAAGGCTTTATTTATAAATAGTTTTACAAGGCTGCAATTAGGTACATATTTGGACAGAAATCCCATTGAAATCAGTGGGACTTCTGAGTCACAAATACAGTACGTTGTTCGTGTATATAGCTGTACCTACGCAGTTTTATTAAACCTGCTTTTATCTACCCCTCCCTCAGCAAATCAGGGTTTTTCAGCTCACACTGTCATTTATCCATTTACTTTCCCTGGCTTCTGAATAGTCCCCCTCCCCCTTTAGGGAGAACACAATGCCAAGTTGATTTGGCCTCTTTCCCATCTGTTTTCCTGACTTAGATATTTGGCTGGTGTGCTCACTTTCTCATTCTTTAGAAAGCTACATGAGAGGTAGATAAAAACCTGACTTGTGGTTGCTTGGCAACCAGAATGTTCCTTTTCCTCGACTGACCTGAGTGGCTGAGCAGCAGCACTGAGAGGCCCTTCCATCAGACCACATGCCTGGAAGAACCACTTAGGTCTGCTTGTCAGCAGTGTGGTGTAACAAAGCACAGACAGGGCTTGACTCTTACTCAGTGGTAGCACAACCTACCTGTTGCTGCTGCTGCTGCTCACAAACTTGGCTGCGGCCCATGGCAGAGTAAAATGTTGGAGTGGAATTTTGCCTTCCCGTTCCTCCTTGTGCTTTTTAGAAGCCATCCAGCATCTCATCCTTTGTCCCAGCAATGCTCAGTTTCAGCTCTACCACATTCAGTTTTGGTCGCCACGATGTAGAAAAGATGTGGAGACTCTAGAAAGAGTGCAGAGAAGAGTAACAAAGATGATTGGGGGACTGGAGGCTAAAACATGAAGAACGGTTGCAGGAACTGGGTAGGTCCAGTTTAATGAAAAGAAGGACTAGGAGACATGATAGCAGTGTTGCAATATCTCAAGGGTTGCCACAAAGAAGAGGGAGTCAAACTATTCTCCAAGGCACCTGAGGGTAGAACAAGAAGCAGTGGGTGGAAACTATAATCAAGGAGAGAAGCAATTTAGAACTGAGGAGAAACTTCCTGAGTTAGAACAATTAATCAGTGGAACAGCTTGCCTCCAGAAGTTGTGAATGCCCCAACACTGGAAGTCTTTAAGAAGATGTTGGATAGCCATTTGTCTGAAACGGTATAGGGTTTCCTGCCTAGGCAGGGGGTTGGACTAGAAGACCTCCAAGGTCCCTCCAACTCTGCTATTGTATTGTATTAGCCTTAAAAGATGAGACGCTTTGGGATATGAAAATGACCGTGTGGTCAAGCATCAGTGATGCCAATCCCGGCCTGTGCCTTCAGTCTGGACACAGCAAAACAAAGCCAGTTTGTGCCTAACTATGCTGGGCTAACATTCTGCTCCCCTCCCTCCTGCCAGGGACACTCCGTCATCCCAAAAAATTGTATTGATTTCTTCCACTAATCTACAACAAAGCAGACAATGCTTGCTTGTGCCAAGTTACCAGCACTTCTGCCCACCCCCTTTCGTGGCCCAACTGAGCAGGCTGAGACAGGCTGATCCTGCCTCTCCAATCCTCTTCTCTGTAATCTTCAATTGCACTACTGTTTGCTTGACTCTAACAGCAGCAGGGAGTTCTTGGCTTACGACAGTGCTATTTTTTTTCCTCCTGTATGAAATACCATCCCAGAACTGGATGTGTGTCCCTCCGCGGGCCCCCATCAGAGTGCAGACAATAACTTGTGCCAGAGTAATGCCACCCATCCTGCCATTTTCTCTCGGGGGAGGGGGAAGCAAATGAAGTAAGTGGCAATCTACTATTCTCTGGCTCTAATCGTTCTGATCGCTCCTAGGGCTGCCCTGGCAAAACTGGGCAGAAAGGTTTTGGATGCACCGGAGTAAAGTGTCTACTTTCGTGGGACGAATATTTTGTCTCCCACGCCCGGTGCCCGAGCAAAGCTGGCCGTGTTTCGATGTTTCTCTCCTTCTTTCACCCTCCTTTCCAACCCGGGCTGCCCCCTCCCTCGAGGCAGGGCTGCCCCGGCCGAGCCGGAGCGCACAATGGAGCCGGGTGATCCCTCGCCGCGCAAGGCTCAGAAATGCAAATCGCCGCCGCTGCCTGCGGCTCCGTACAATGGAAGGGAGGGAGGAAGGGAGCGAGAGAGGGAGAGGGAGGGAGGAAGGAAGGAAGGGAGAGCGAGCGAGCGAGCGAGCGAGAGACGGCGAGGAGGAGAGGAGAGGGGGGAGCCCCATTGGCGGGGAGGCTGCTCGCCCCGGCCCAGCCCCGACGACGCGGCGGGTCCCCGGAGCGCCCCCTCCTCCGCGCCGCCTCGCCGTGCGCCTTGGTGAGTAGCTGCGCTGCGCCGTGTCGTCCGCCCGCCCACCGTGCGCCCCCCTCCCCAGAAAACCCGCCAGCCCGGCCGCTCGTCTCTTCTCCCCCCCACCCTTCGCCCGGCACCCACAGCAGGTGCATGGCAGGGCGGGGGGGAACGCGGCCCGGGCTTCACTTTTCCTCTTACGGGGGCGGGAGGCAGCCGGCCGCACGACCGCACCGGGCTACGCTCTGGGCGCGCACCGCTTTGGCGCACGGAAATCGCCTGGCTTCGGCCCCGGGCTTCCTTATCCCCGAATGACCCGGGCGATTTCCTTCATCTCTCTTTTTTTTTCTTTCTATATCCCTTTCCCGCTCCCCCCCCCCGTTCCTCGTCTCGCCCCCCATCCACGTGATTATGACTAAAATTGCCGGTGGGGGGGTGATCCCTTCTGCGGAAATCAGAAGGAGGAAATAGGGGGATACGGAGGATTTTTGGGGTGAAAGCATTCCGGAGAAGGGATGGAAGAGCAGGTGGCTTGCAGCCATGGGCGCGGGGGGGGGGGCGGAAAGTAATACAGGACGGCCGATGCTGTACTTAAAGACTGTTCTCTTCCCCTTCGGCTCTGCTTCCCCCTCAAAAAAAAACCCTCCCCCCCACCAGGCACACTTTGGAGGTGGTGGTTTCTGTTCCCCAGTCCCACAGTTTTTTGAACATTTTAGGGCACTGGCAAGGAAAGGGAGAGAGGTGGGAAGGTCGGTGGTCTAATGACCCAGTGCTAAGTTGAGGCTCTCAAAGATTGAAAACTATGGGTGGGGTCGAAGGGTGGGTGGGAGGAAGATCAGTAGCTCTTAGTCACTGGGAACAGCTCCCTTGGCTCATCCTCCAATTCCCCCCCCCCTCCAATGTGCACTGGAGCATTTGCTGAGGCAGCTGCTCCCTTTGTTTGGGGCGTGTGGGTGGGAAGTGGGGGGGGGGGAATATCTGTGTCTTGCTGGGACAGTCACTCTCTTGTCTTTCACAGGCCATGGCATGGTTGCGATGTGTGGAGACTGGTTGCTCCCATTCATATATCCTCCTCCCCCTACTCCTTCATGGCTTGGAAGTTGGCGGGAGTTGGCTTAAGGCCTGCCTGCCAGCCACCCTCCCAGTTTGGGAGTGGGGATCATTGAAAATTGCCACTGTTTCCCCCCCCCCCCTCTCTCTTAAGTTGCCTTTTTCTAAGAAGTAGCCATTTTGTTTATTCAGGAGGAAAAAAAATAATTGGCATTTTCTACCCTCAGCACCCCTTGGTACAGTTAGATTGCATTAAGAAAATAGCTCCCTCCCTGTGTTTTGTACAAACAAAACAGGACAATCTGCCCTCTTTGCACTGAGTGGGCCCAAAGGACCTTGTTTGTGTGTGTGTGTTTGTGTGTGTGTGTGTGTTTAACACATTCGTCATTAGGATACTGTCATAGGCCTAGCATGGCATGATGCCAAAATGAATCAGCTATCTTTTCTCCAGGCCTGTGAATACCACCAGCATTGCTGCTTAATTTGAGCAATTGTGCAGCAAGCTATGCCACCATTTTAGGCAGCCAGATATTCCTTAATAAGGGTGGCAGTATAATATCTGAAGTATAGTGCGTAAATCAGGGCTTAGCTTTAATGCATAATCCTTGAATTTTTCAATAAATAAAATTAAAATGAATTGAAGGACAAGGAGGTTTTTTCCCCCTTCTCTGCTAACAAAAACTAGCCGCTCCCACTCTGATTTTGGGACAGATCTTCCAAAACGGGCTGTTTTTCAATCAGATTTTAGCCCTGCTCCCTATTTTATTAAAAACTAAGCTTTGGATAGGAGCGTCCTCTTTCTGAGACAGTAACTTTTCCTAACGGTGCCTTTTGTTAAACAAGTTATAAGTTTTCAAATTGCACTTATTTCAAGATTGTAAGCTTTCAAATGACACAGAGCTATTCTTCAGACAATAATGAAAAGAAAATTAGGCAGTGCCCCTACTGCCTATGGAATGCTTCTGTGCATCCTGGAAGCATGATGCGTTGTTTAGCCTGTTTCTTCAGGGGCTAGTTTGTACAAGTTTGTGATGTCAATGTAAGATTACTATATTGAAAAAAAAAGCTTTGTCTCTACAAGTAAAAAAAATATGAATAAGATTCTGCCACATTCTTATTTACTGTCTTGGTTCATTCAAAGATGTTCCATATGAACTCTACAAGTGGTCACAGATCTATCTGAGTTTACAGCCTCTATTCTTCTATTATAGTCTACTTGGTTAGACTATAATGCTCATCTTATCAAATTGCAATGGGCATGCAGGCTAGGATAATGGAAGCTATAGTAATTTAATATTTTGAAGGGCACCAGCTCTGAAGAAGTATGATTTACTCCAAAGAATATGCTATTAAATTATCCGGAGCTGCTAGGATAATTTGGATAGCATGTAGACAGCATGTCAAACCCACCCATGCACCCACTCCCCATTTTTGTCTTTGGTTGTCAACAATTTTTCTGCTCTTTTAATCTATCCAGAGTTGGATAGATTGAACACTCAAGTCTTGCTTTCCTAGAATTAGGGCAAATTAATAGATATGTACAACATGATTGTAAATAATTTAAGTGACAATTTCCATGATCTCCTTGGGGAAAGAGAAGTCCTGTTAGTTATTTTGCTATGAGAGGTGAAAAAATGTAGTGTGGAGTTTGCTTAACAAGTTCCTCACAATACTATTTATATCCTGTAAAAGTGTCCTTTGAAACATGTAAAATTGTGCTGATTTTACATGTTTCAAAGGGCATTGTAAGTATGCAGTGCACATCAGGGGGTAAATGTATGTCCAGAGGAATATGTAGATCGTTATTTCAGATTATAATTCTAAAGGCACAGATAAGGTCTGTACATAAGAAAAACAGCAAGAAATGACATCTAGGAGGAAGATTTGTTTTTGTGTTAATGATAGGCTGAATTCATATAATATAGTTAAAACATAATGTGGTTTGGTTTTGGTTTACTGTGTACTTCAATCCATCCCTTCTGATTTCAAAACCAGGGTTTATGAAAGTATGTTTATTATAGTTTATTCAATAAACCACAACCAAGTGAATCTGATTTAATGCAGTGTATGAGTCAAGTCATCATAAATAAACAGGCCATTTTCTATAATTCTAAAAGCAGTGGTTAATAGTTATGACATTTCTCTAGTTGTGAATTATTTTGTTAAAATTGATACATATGTTGTTCAAACATTACCTAAAATGTATGTCACTTGAATTGAATCCTGGGGATTGGCATGACAGTTCTGCTCCTGAAAAATATATGCTTTGCCCAGATGTAAGGCTGAGACAATTAAGATTAAGTCTAGCCTCTCGGATCCTATGGTTCTATAAGCACAGGAAGTTGAAAAACAGCAAAATGAAACATGAGGCATTCAGCCATGTACATAAAATGTCAGTTCTGTGGAAGTATTGTCTTACTGTAGTGAATATAACCTCTAGATAGATAATTTCTCATAATTTTTCTCAGTTCTTCTGTGAGGTCTGTTGCTATCAGGGGGCAGGGCAACCATGTCATATGATAACAGCATGAGTTCACAGCTCTGATTCATTCATACTCAACCCTGCTATGAATGTAAGTTTAGATTTCTGCCCACCAACTGTTTCTCCTTTTGCTAAATCCTCTGAATGCAGAGAAGACTACCTCATTTCACCTTGCTGCTTACATTCTCATTGTTAGCTCTCACATACTATACAGACCCTTTCTTTTCTAAGACAAGATTTATAAGGAGTAAAATGTTACACAGAAGATTCCTTCCATGTGCAAGATTGTACAGGCATACATTCAAAATATGAACTTTCATTCAGATCTACCAGTTCAGCTAGCTCTTTATATTCATTGATTTGATTGATTGATTTATTTTATTTGTATGCCGCCCTTCTCCGGGAGGGACTCAGGGCGGCGAACAACTCGAAGGGGAAAAGGGAACATAGAACACAATACAAGTAATTAAAATAGCCAAGAATCACACAGCCACACAGGTCGAGAGGTCATAACTCACGGTGCTTAATGCTCCAAGTAATTTTTATTTCAGGTTAATTAAACTGGGGCTGAAAAAAAGAATAATTCATGTTGGCTCAGAGGCCTACAAATGGACCCCATTAAATATAGTGGACATTCTCTCCTGAATTCTTAGAAAAGGTGAATTAAATTGGGCTTATTCGATTTGTATGACAATTCACATATTGTATTAAACCTTAATGTAGTTTGCTTGGTATTGGCATAGTATGTAGATCTAGACTCTTCAGTTTATACATTATATTTTAAGATACGCAAAAAATAGTAGCTTGGAAGTAGAATGTAGCACACCACGATCCCTTTTGCATTGCCCAAAATAACTAGGGACACACATCTTCATGGACAATGGGAGAACTCACCACAGCCATCTAGCCATGGTCTACTCGCCACAGCCAATTTGCCACGGACAATTCGCTGTAGGACAATTCAATTCAATTATTTCAAATAATTAAAAAATATTTTCATATTTGTCATTACATTTGAATTCACATTCAAAGGAATGCCTCCTTTGGTATTCTTTAGTGAATTCTATTTGGCTACTTCTCTGATATTAGTGTAACTCTTGTTCTGCAGTGAGTTGTCCCACAGTGAGTTGGCTGTGGTGAATTGGCCATGGAGAGTTGACCATGGTGAATTGACTCCAGCAAGTTGGCCGTAGACCTTTTTGCATGGGTTCGCAAATAATGCTAAACCATACATCAGGAGTCTCTGTTGTGTCAAGGACTTTAGTTTTGTCTGTTTAACTTCTGAAATCTTTGCAAAAAACAGTCTCGGCCCACCCATTTTTATTGTACAGCTCTCAGAAAGTTCTGGAAAACCTACTAAAGTCCTTGACACAACAGAGGTTTTATTAGACTCCTGATGTATGGTTTAGCATTATTTGCGAATTCAGCTACTATATTTGATCATCAGGGGCAGGTTAAGACAAATCATGGCTTAGCATGATAAATGATCTCAGAATTCAGACTGCTTTGAAAATTGGCTCCATAGCTATAGCCATTTTAAGATGGAACTGTTTACAGGATCTATTGCTTAAAATAATGTTTATTGCTTTTAATACTATAACAAAAAATTTAAAAAAAACAAAAGCAAGAAACCACAAAGAAATACTACAAAAACACTGTGCTTAAAAATAAGTAGAAAAAATGCAAGAGAAAAAAAGATATGGAGTATAATATATTGTATCAATAAATAGTTACCATTCCATATGTAATTTTTTTGAATGCTTCTTGATCTTTTGGCTAACAGCAAATATAGTAGGATTTATAACTTTTTAATAGTTTTGGCTTTCTTAAAGGATCCTCAAGAATTGGAGCTGTTGTTAAAATTCATTCTTAGAGATTCCCTCCGTTTATTTCTCTTTTTTAAAAAAGCCAAATGTACTAATATGCATACATTAGTGTGTGGAGGAGATTTGCTATGATCTTAATGAAAATTCACTCACATTTGTGTAAAATTCATTGGGCAACTCTGGGCTAGGAAGTATTTCTGAATCCAATATGCTTATGTGAATTAAAAAGTGTCTTTTGGTAAAACAAATGATGACATGGTGTAACATTGTGTTGTTCACTTGAGGCTTATTTACTTACTTTTAAGAACTGCTAAGGATCAGATGATTTTTACTATGTCCTGATATGTAAAACCACAAAACTAAAATAGGATGTACTTTCTTTTTGACATGACTATACGCCTTCTTCAGCTTACTGGAAGAAGATAACAAAGTTATACATAAAGAAATGTGTCCTCAATATCCATTTTGCTCAATATCTTAATTTTCTTGTATAGCTCCTGCCTCACTCCAGTTGTGATTTCAAACTGGAAATGCATAGTGCATTTTTGCTGGATCATGGCTAGCTAACACTTTTATCCACATGGTATTGGTCACAAAAGTAGAGGCCACAAGTATTCAGAAATCTTTTACCAACATCTGGAGATTGAGATCCAGATGAATATAATTGTAAAGATGACAGCTTTCCCTGAGGTGAAATGGGGTGAAATGGAGCACCCCATGTCAATCAGAGCGAACCTGCATATGATGCATATTCGTGCGTATCATATATATGTAACTTTGCCCAGAATTTCCTGGCATTTATTTTCATATGATTAAACTTTGATTAATGGAAAGCAGCTAGCACGAGACCCACATGTCAGCAGGACTGGTTCAGTTTCTTCTCTCCCTTGAACAATCCTTCATCTTCTACTATATCTGCTGCTGCCTTAGATTTATCTCTAGTTCTACCCTGCTTCCCCAAAAATAAGACCTCCCCGGATAATAAGCCCAATCAGGCTTTTGAGTGCATGCGCTAAAATAAGCCCTCCCTGAAAATATTGCAACACAGTAGCATCCAGGAGGTGACCACACTCGCCATCTTCTGCACCTCAAAAATAATAAGATCCCCGAAAATAATGCCAAGCACTTATTTCGGGGGTCAAAAGAAAATAAAACCCTGTCTTATTTTCAGGGAAACATGGGAGATGTCCTATTTTTTCTTCCATAGACCCATGCTTGCCAGCTCACTGTTTCCTTCAGCTGCCTTATTTCCTTCTTGCTCATAACTTTGTATACATTTTTTTTACAGCCAAAACAATATTTTTATAAAAGCTACTGTTTATTATTTCATTCTGCTGTTAATGGTTTTGCTTGTGACCATTGCCTGGTATTGTTGAGGTAAGCTAACATTAAGAGGAGGAGGAAGGGCCTGTAAACCACACCTACATATAATATTTTAGAATATTTGTGGAAGAAGAACAAATAATATTCAGATGAGATATTACTTCAGTGAAAGGCTCTCAAGTAACATGTTATCAATACAGTTTATATCCCCCTTTTTGAGTTCCCAATTTGTGGGCTTCCCCTTATTTTATTGGTATTAATACAGGAAACTTGGGTGTTCTGTTACTCAAAAATAGTGGGATGTTTGTGTGCTCTATTGAATTGTGCAAAGCAATGGGATATTACACATGCAAAAGCTTGCATTGTGAGATTCTTTGAAGCACTGGAAAATATTTGGTAACATCAAAACTCTTAACATTGAGTCCTGAGTGGTATTCCAGTTTTTCCACAACAGGCTTACCTCTTATGCAAATAGTGACTTGCCCAATGTAGTCACTTGAGTTTCATGATCATAAACTGAAATGTTGATCTTTTTTTCCAAGTCAAAGGACAATACAACTAAAATGTTTATCTGCATCTCACAAATTTTTCTTTGAAAGATTCAGTGGGATCAGTTTTGGTGGATCTGATTAAAATTTATCACAAATTATCACAGCAACTAAGACTGAACTGGAGCTGCTGTCTTTTCCTAAATATCTTAATATTGGCATGAGATGGAGAATAATGAAAGGCAATACATCTTGGCTTCTCTTGCATTGTTATTCACATCAGCTTCCTACTTCCGTCTGGTTCTAATTTGCCTGCAGCAAATATAAAATTGTTATGGAAAGTGGAAATCAAAAGCTAGAATACTTTCTTGCAAATGGACAAACATTTCCCAATTGCAATCTGAAAATATTTTATTTGGATGTCTCTCTCCCAGTTTTCTTACTGCTGAATTCCTCTTGCTTTGACAACTCAGGAAATATTGGTCAAAGATCCACTGCAGAGATAAAATTCTTGCCAGCTTTCTACAAAGCAATTATTTTGCGACAATGAACTAAACATTGTCAGGCTGTGTCACATCAGTATTTCAAATGTTTTCATTTTTCTCTGCAGTCTCTAGAGAACATCAGGGCAAAATGTTGTTTATTTAATGAAAGAACAGACCCTGATTGCAAATTTACAATTTTTAAAAAAGGAAAATGTTGAGGAAAGTGAAAAAAAGCAGGGCAGGCATCCATTACACAAAATAATATTGTAATACTGAAATCATATGGTTTAGGGAAGAGACTGAAAGCTGATACCCCCTCCATTTATGCCTTTGTCGCTTGAGAAAGGAGTCCAGTGGAGCTGGTTTCTAAGAGATATGTTCCAAGAGCCATGCTTCTGTTTTTAAATTCTTGCTGGACCACAGTTCTACCTGGAAACAATCCTTGCACTCTATTGGAAGACTTATGCCTGATAGGTAAAAGCTCCCTCAATTATGTACCAGTAGCAAATAAATTACACTTTTTGTAAGCCGCCCGGAGTCCTTCGGGATTGGGTGGCATATAAATTTTAACAATAAATAAATAAATAATTTCATGGGTATTTAGTTCTATTCCACACACACCAAATTAAGTTATGGGGGAGCATGTCTGGATAAAAATTCCATACAGGCCTAGTGCTCATCATTCTAAGCCACACTTTTATAATTACAGTTTACAGAACATATCACTATTGGTTGGGTTGAGCAATACCGTGGCACGACATAACCCCGAACGTCAAAAGCGTGCCGACAACACCGCGGCGCTAAAACCGCGATGTCAAAAGCGCGCCGACAACAGCGTGCCGACAGAAGCGCGATTTAACTTAAGGTAAGGTTTAGGGTTAGGTTTAGGGTTAGGTTTAGGGTTAGGGTTAGGTTTAGTTATGTTTAGGGTTAGGTTTAGGGTTATTTTTAGGGTTATGTTACAGCGCGCTGTTGTCGGCGCGCTGTTGTCGCGCGGTTTTGACGGCGCGGTTTTGTCACCGCGCTTTAGTCACACGCGCTTTAGTCGACCGCGGTTTTGTGGTGGAACCGAGCAATACAGAGGCAAAATGTGATCTAATCACAATGTGGTATAAGCATAGTCATTATTAATTTCAAAGTAGCCTTTGTTGATAAAACATTTACCGTTCATTTATATGACTTTCACCACCCTCTTTGTTGCAGCAAATGCGTCTACTTAACAAGAGTGACATGTCAACTTGGCTCTCACTGACTGTTCCATCATCAGTCAAGGATTAAAGAATGTGATCAGGAGCACCATGGAGGTGAGTGGCTTGAGTCATAAAACCAGAGGGGGGTGGGGAGAATATAACAGGATGGGGAGCTCCTGAAATGATTTTTTTTTCTCCTCCCTACAGTATTATCAAAGTAAGTTACTCTAAGACCACTTTAAATTTTCTGAAAACATGCCGAAAAAACAATTGATACCAATCTGCCTTCCATTGAAGACCTGTATACTACATGAGCCAAAAAAAGGGCTGTGGAAGTATCTACAGACCCCTCACTTCCTGGACATAAATTGCTTCAACTTATATCCTCAAAACAAAGTTTTAGGGCACTGTACACCAGAACAACTAGACACAAAGATAGTTTTCCTCCGAATGCCATCACTCTGCTTAACAACTAATTCCCACAACATTGTCAATAATTTACTAAGAATGTATTACTATTATTCTTCTCTTCCTTCCTAGTATCTGTCTCTCCCCACTTATGACTATAACCATGTGGCTTGTATCTTTCAATTTATATTGTTTTTATTTGTTTCCTAGTACAATTTGATAGCTTATTAGTAACCTTGACTGTCAGTAAGTGTTGTATCCTTTTATTCTTGATGAATATATTTTATTCTCCTTATGTATACTGAGTGCACATGCACCAAAGGCTAATTCCTTGTGTGTCCAATCACACTTGGCCAATAAAGAATTCTATTCTATTCTATTCCAGTTTAGTCTATTCAACTTGGCAATGGTCCAAGTTCTCTTAACTGAATTTTAAAATCCATTGAAACTGGAAAAAGAAACACTTTTAATAAGGACAAGATGAAGAAGTATTTATATATTACTCATTTTAATTATTATAACTTACTTTATGGATACTCTCCTTTTCAGAGTGATTAACAATTAGATTGCCATTAAATATTCAAAGAAAAATCAGACAACGTAACAGAATACTGCCATTGCAATTCATAGCCAGCAAGTACAGAAGCTTTTTTCAGCTAGCCTGCCACAAGCTTCTTATGTCAGAGAGAGACTGGCAAGGAATTAGTCTAGAATCCCTATATAGGCAGAAGAAGGCAAGGTCTGACTCTTGAATGCCATTGAAACTTATGTAGCTTGGCTTAAATGCAAACCACCAGTTTGAGAAGATTCCTGTGTTATAGGCATGAGCAATAAAATAGCTAATTGAGCTCCATGTGTAGATTTGTTCGTTCGTGCCTGACACATAGGCCTCTTAGCATTAGTTGGGGTCAGAATGGGATATAGTATGGTAGAAATAGTAGTTTTCATAGGTAATAAGCAAGATAACAGAAGTCCCATCTCAGTAGTGGATTTCAAATTTTTTTAGAACCTATTCTGTAGGTGTGGCCTGTTTGGTGGGAGTGGCTTGGTGGTAATGTGACCGGATGAGAGTGGCTTCGTGATCATGTGAAAGGGTGGGAGTAGCTTGACAGTCATGTGACTGAGTGGGAGTGGCTTGGCAGTTAGGTAACCGGGTGGGAGTAGCTTAGCAGTCATGTGACTGGGAGGGAGTGGCCAAGTCGATGTCACTGAATTCTTTGCCCCAAAGAATGATCTACAAAAATAAGATATAAAAAAAGGAAATTTATTATTTTCTGCACTTACTACTTAAATAAGAATAAAATAAGTACACAAAACAATAAAACAGCTACTTACAGAGGAAATATGGCTGTCCTTGCTGGACTTCAACATTACTGACCACCTCACACACACACACTTCCAGCCCCTCTGTCGCTTCCATCTTCCTGGATTTACTCAGGCATTTTTAAAACTTACAGCCTGTGCACACACAAGATGTTTTTAAAACCCACAGCACAGCCTGTGCACAGCACACACTCTTCTAGCCCCTCTGCCTCATCCCTCTTCCTGGATTCACTCAGACATTTTTAACTCACGGTCTGTGCACAGCACACACACTTCTAGCCCCTCTGCCTCGTCCCTCTTCCTGGATTTACTCAGACATTTTTAAAAGAGTGGAAGAGTGTATGCATGTGCACCGGTTGTGAGTTTTAAAAATGTCTTGTGTTTGCACAGGCTGTGGGTTTTAAAAACGTGTGAGTGAATCCAGGAAGAGGGAAGAGGCAGAGGGGTGGGAAGTGTGTATCTTCCAGCCCCTCTGCCTTTTCCCTCTTCCTGGATTCACTCAGACGTTTTTAAAACCCACAGCCCATGCACACCCACACATGCTTCCAGCAGCCCCTCTGCCTCTTTCCTAACATCTTCTCCCCCCCCCCCCTCCACCCCAGCCACACAGTTCTTTCTTCTTCTGGTTCTTCTTCTGACAACTTTTCGGCAGCATGGTGCGGATGGGCAGGGTGAGTGAAAGAGTGAATGAAGGGAGGGAACATTCCGGTACGGGGCTTCCTGACCAACGGGTACGGGAAGGCACACTAAATTTCACCATCTGGTACGGCCGTATCGGTCCATACCAGTTGATACCCACCCTTGTCCCATCGCCACTAGAGAACCCTTGAACATAATGGGACAATTCCAATCTATTATTTCAGTAAAATTAAAAGGGAGGGGCAAAAAATCCTAACAATATTTCTCTTAATTAATTTTACTATAAACCTAAAATGATTACCAAGATTTGCCTTTGAGGCAGATTTTACAATCCCATTAAATTTGTTTTGCACTTCAGTTTTGTTTCTCTCTCTCTCTCTCTCCCTCCCTCCCTCCCTCCCTCCCTCCCTCTCTTTCTCCTACTTACTGGTCTGAAGTTCTTACCTATTCTTTGGTTCACAACCATGTTTTACTGTTTTATCACAGGATATAATTCCCCAAATTCAATCATGTTTTTGTGGACACACAGATGTATTTGTAAGTGCTGATTGATTTTCCAAAATGCTGTTAGTGAAGGAAATTGGGACACCTGCTCTTGGGAGTCTCCATTTTCCTATTTCCTCTAATAATAAAGCAAAGCTTCTGCTTTCCAGTCATAGGAAAGAAAGTAATTTGGCTGCTTTTATCTCAGCCTCTGCTTTGCAAAATGCTGAGTGGAAAGGTTGCTGGCTGAGGACAGAAGGGTTTCTGTATGTTTTGTACAAAGACAGCATGCCAGCCACCAGTTTGCAAACTGCACTGAAGGAAATCCAGAGCCCTGTCTCATTCTGCAAGGATGTTAAAGTTATTCTTCTTTTCCTGTACCATCAAGCTGTTAGGCAACATTATTGATTGAAAAAACTTAGGAAAGGAAAGGATTCAGTATAAAGGCTTTAACTTTCTTCTTTTCCTCTTCCTTCCTACAGGGTGCAGATTACCAATTGCCTTCTGCCAACTCAGCCAGTGTTGCCCTTCCTTCTCCTTCCTCGTCTTCCAGTGATGAAGCTGACATTATGGCTTTCAATGGGGAACTGGACTTACAACATTACTCTAATGGGCCAGGGGGGGCAGGAGGGGAGGATCGCCCTTATCCATGTCCTATCTGTGGCAAGCGTTTCCGCTTCAACAGCATTCTGGCATTGCACACCCGTATCCACACCAGCTCCTATCCACTCACTTGTCCGTACTGTGGCCACCAGGCAGGGCAGCGTGCCAGTTTACGTCTCCATTTGCGCTCCCATTGTCCTGAGGCCCAAACCCGGCTCAGTCACCAGAGCCGCCTACTGCTTGAATTGGAAGAGCGGGCACTTTTGCGGGGTCAAGAAGAGGAAAAGGAAGAGGAGGAGGAGGAGGAAGAAGAAATGGCTGCTCCTATTCTTCCCCAACCTCTACCCACAT
Organism: Thamnophis sirtalis; assembly: GCF_051295495.1. Taxonomy (NCBI): domain Eukaryota; kingdom Metazoa; phylum Chordata; class Lepidosauria; order Squamata; family Natricidae; genus Thamnophis; species Thamnophis sirtalis. The sequence goes on from NW_028261384.1 coordinate 112,064,147, forward strand.
TCCGCTGCTCTTTCTGCAAGGGCAAGTTTCGCACTGCAGGGGAACGCGAGCGCCACCTTCGCATCCTCCATCAGCCGTACAAGTGTGGGCAATGTTCTTTTGCTGCCACACAGGAGTCAGAACTTCAGTGGCACAACCAACAGGCTCATAACACGCCAGCAGCTTGGACACCCACCCCTCCTGCCCCTGTGCCCACCACTACAGCTCCACCCACCCCTCCTGCTTCCACACCCACCCCTTCTTCCTCTGCCTCCACCCCTACGGAGTTCCGCTGCCAGGTCTGTGGTCAAGCCTTCACCCAGTCCTGGTTCCTTAAGGGTCACATGCGGAAGCACAAAGACTCCTTTGACCATAAGTGCCAGGTGTGTGGGCGTGGCTTCAAGGAACCATGGTTCCTGAAAAACCACATGAAGGTTCATCTCAGTAAGCTGGGCCTCCAGAGTGAACAAAGAGGACCAGGACCGGGACGGTCAGCACAGAGTTTACTCGTGGGTTGTGAGGCCCTGTATCCATCTCTCCTCTCTCCTCGGCCAACAGATAAAGCCAGTACAGGCACTTTCCTGGGTTATAGTGATGCAAGCTGTGCTGAACGACTGCAGGCCACAGCTCGCGCCGTGGAGAGTAGTCAGCAGTGGCGGGAACGTTCTTATGTAGTAGGGTCCAAGCTTGTGAGAGAAGATTCGGGAGGGAACCATCGCTGCCCAGACTGTAACCGGACATTTGGTACATTCCAGCAGATGGCCTTGCACCGGCAAAGCCACCTCTCCCGTGAGAGAGAATGGAACAAGGGACAATCACTGGGTTCTCACCTTCTCAGTGGACACTGGCTTCCAACAAATGTGAGAGCTTCTACTGCAGCCAACACCAGCTCAGCTCTGCTGACCCAGAAGGAAAAAGGCAAGTACAGACAGAGTCCAGATCCTACTTAGCAGTTTTATGGGAACGATTGAGCTGGGTGGAGGTGACTGACTCTGGTCACGGAGAATAAGAAGCAAGACTTTCATTTAGTTTGAGGCAATGGCCCTGGGCTTCATGGCCAGAATTGAAGATTCAATTAATAGAATTAAGTCTGCTTTGAATTTTGGAAGACAATTTGTGGTGTTTTTTCTTCAAAAAAACCCACAGCTCTATAGTTGCATGCATGAATGTAGGCATCTCTAGTGAAATTATATGCTTTAGTGAATCCCCAAGCAAACAGAAGCTGACACAAGCTCTACACGGTATAAACCAAAACAGGCCATCTTGCTGCAAATTTGAATGCATAATTACTGTTTACATGCAGCTGTTTACAGATTCAGAATAAGAAAACTAATACAAAAGTCTGGATACCCTTCAGCCTGTTCTTTGTAATTCTTTGACAAAAATAACAAATCTTTTGTGAAGCCAGGGAAGGTTCATTGTCTCCTCCTTTTCTCCTTCTCCCCTCTACCACCACCTCCTCCTATTCCTGGAACTGTTTTACCTCCTTCGTAGGGGCTGATTAGAGTGTGATATGTTTGGGATCTTTTCCCTCAGATTTTCAAAAATATTCTTGTTTGGGAACTGTGACATCCACCCCAAACCTTTTATCTTTATTTCCTGTAAATATTTTATAGATGATATAGAAGTTTCTTTCACGTCATAATTATTGTGAAATATATGAACATTTTTCAACTTCAGTTTTCTCAGTTTTGGAACATGAGGTTGGACAACAAGTGGATATTTAGTTATTTCCACCCATAAACTGCTGTCATACAACCCCAAATATAATAGAGCCAGATCCATTCTTACTGGATTGTTTTTCTTCAAAAATGATTCACCTTCTTACTTCCAAATGTATCTTGTGAATATGGTCATTAGTCCAAAGCACTTTCTATCAAAATATTTCAATGTTTTCTCCTTCTGATAATATTCACATGCACATAATTATTGCATAAGCAACACTATGATGTGGATAACTAATCCAGTGTCAACTAAACTTTTCAGCAGGCTCTTTTGAAGATCTAACCAGCTTTCATGCAACTGTAACAGATTTTTTGGGGGTCTTCCAGATCTTGTTGACTTTAGTAATCCATGCAACTTTCACTACTTAATAGTGTTTCTCAAAATTAAAGTTGTTAGCTGAAAATGTTCACAAATATTATTTATAACTTCCTCTGCTTTAACAATAAATAATGTTCATTTTCAAATATTCCAAGCCCGCAGCTACTTAGAAGAACTGTTGGTTGTTGAAAATAAACAGAACAATCACAATTTGAGAAGTTAGAAGGTTTAGAATATTTGCTTACCTGTGGAGTTGTCTTCACTTGAGTAACTGTAAGCCTAACAAATAAATCTCCTTTTGGAACTTTAACAATTTGATGATAATAACAATGAATTTCGTTTGAAATTAAAATGTTGCTGGTTATTCTTAAACAACTGCTCATAACTAATAAGCATCAGTTCAAATTTGCAGAACCCTTGTTCCTTGTAGAAGTTGTATCATCTTCTTTCTGTTCACTAAAGAAATTATTGAAATAAGCAATTTGACCAGGCATGCATAAACTTTCGCATGCAACTTATATTACTAAAAGCTGAATGAACATGATTTGTGTGTTTCCAGTCTCAAAGTGACAGAAAATCACATTGGAAATGTTTATCAAAAATGATCAGAATGGCAAAACCCCCTGCTTTGTAAGGCACATGTGCTCATAGATCTAAACTGATTTGTGTTTTACATGCTAAAAAGTCTTTGTCCCAGAACACTTCCTTCCCAAACAATACAGCAAGAAATAAAGATATTAGACATGTTTGCATAATGTGGCTGACCCAGCCAGCTGCTCTCCTGATTACTCATCCCATATACTGCATGATTAAGAGTCAGCTGGGAAGCAGCCATTTTCTATGCCTCCCAAATTACTCCAAAGGAAAATAGAACGTGTGTTTTGACATAGGATATTTTTGGGGGAGCAAAATCTCCCACCCCTAGTTTAAAAATCCTTGGTGTTTCAGTTGAGAGCAACACTGAGCAGAATCTTTACTCCTTTGAAGTCTGAATAAGATGATGTCATTTGTTCCTGACAATACCAACTTGTAAACATCTCTGGGCAAGCAAAATTTGGATTCCCAAGCTCCATGATTGCCAAACTGGTTTGATGGGATGTACCAGGTAATACATGTGCCATATAAATAAAATATCCCTCTTCCACACAGGTAGAAGATATATTTCAGTTGCCCTGATACACTTCCCAAATTGCCTCTTCCAATGCTTTTCCCTGCCCTTCAACACACTACTGCTTTGACATTATTACCTTTGCTTCCTAGTTATACGAAGTTTGATTAAACAGTTCTGAGCCTCCTTGGTGAGAAATAATTTGTTATTAAATGAGATTAAATCTGTGATGTGAAAATGGACTACTTTTCATACTATTTGCCTCTTTGAAAAAAAAAACCCATGAGGTTGGAATCACATCAGGTTACACAAGAGAATTTGGCCATGTCATTTTGTATGGTGGATATGTTATGCCCTCAGGTGGCAAGAGCTGGAATTTATCACACTAGACATAATAATTAGGAATTAGGCTTTGAGATGATATAGTTGGGTAAACTGTATTCTTTCCACTGATGGCTGTCTTTAACAAAACATTAATGCAATAATGGAGGGCAATACCTCCCCCCTCATCTGTCTCTATTATATGTGCATTTCAACTTTAATTCAAGACCAGAATAAAGCACATTAAAAACATTTTGCCCGATTTTTTTGAATTTTTAAAATTTTGCTGCTGGATGAAGCTGCTGAAGGAGGAGATTTGCTCATTCACAAGCTGGTTGTCATGGGTGAAAATGTAATTGCTCTGTTTGGCTTTTCTGAATATTTGCATATCTTTACTGCAGAACTTTCAACAGAACTCCTATAGTAAAACATAAAGGAACTTAGAGAAAATGGATAAACACTGAAATTTGGTGTTGTTTCATTTACTCTATAAATAAAAACATCTAAGGTGGGGTCTGCCAGTATGGAAAATAATGTCCATTTCCATGTTTTATGAACTATGATATGTACGGCCAGCACTTCTTTGAACATTTGGAGCTGTCAGCCTCGTCCCATAACAATTGCACAAACTTGGGCTCCCCTCATTATATTGAAGTTGCCACTACACAGATTTAGAGTCATGTTAGGTTCCTTCAAAATAAATAAATGAATTATTAATATTCCTTAGTCTGGAAAAGTTGTAGACCCATTTCAAAAAGCTCTACAATCCTCAAAATGTCTTGAAAGGGAAAAAGTAGTGAATAGTGAGGTTTTCTTAGAATTACCGTCCTGTCAAATCACTCCCAAATTCAACATAACATTGTCAATGAAGTTACATACAACCCCAGGACAATATCTAAGTACCTACTGGCCTAACTTACATTGGTTAAATAAATAAATAATTCATGACTCCATGATCAGAAAAGCACTGAGTAAAAACAGGATTCCTATGTTCGCCCCTAAATTGCATAGAAATGTTCTGGCAGGATCAGAAATGAGCATTTGTTGCTAGAAAACCACAAAATATTACTGAGTTGAAGCAGTTTGCTATTTTTGGAATGGCCAGAAATCCTACATAACTATATGATTACATTAAATTAAATTAAGTCAGGTAGTGGAGCTGCAACTAGTTACTGAATCTGAGGGAGTGATTACACTTTCAATATTCTTTCAACAAGAATTAGGCCCAGTGCATTTTGTGAAATTGCTTAGCAATGTTTTCAATTTTTGTGGGGTTTTTGTGTGTGTGTTTTAAAGTTTACAACGCGAGTGTTTATTTGATTGCTTCTCTTGTAGAGGCTTTTTTGACAGCATATTTTATAATGCATTTCATTTTTATATGTCATTTTTTGCCCTCCAATATGGTAGCTAAATAAAATAAAATAAAAAGATGTCTATCTTAGTTTGGAAACTAAAAGGAAGGGAAACTCAGCATTTTGTTAAATTAGATTTCCTTTCTACATCTGTCTGACCCATATGAAACTCCTATAATATTCACAAGATATATAAAGATTCAGAAAGCCCCAATGAGATCAATTACTTTTGCAAAACTCTGGAATGACTTGGGACATTATGATCTCTACGTTCACAAACTCCTTTAGGATTATTTCCTCTATCTATCTTTCATTCTATAGAGAAGAGAGAAGGAAACATCTTTACAATACTTAAGAATAGTGATTGGAATGACTAGGAAGGACCACTTCATCCTCCCTTCCAACTTTGTGAGGAAGGAAAAAAACAAAAAGAGCTTTCAGATAGTCAAATGATTCCATCTTGCAACAAGAATTTACTTTCTCTGCTCTCACCATTCCTTTTTCTTGCTCTGATTTATACAGATGAACACCTCCACCCCAAATCTTTTAAAAAAATTGTTGCCTCTGAAATAAGTACTACCCAGATAGTTGTATGGGAATATAAATTCCTACAGTTAGGGTTAGGGTTAGACATTTTTTTTTATTTTAACGTTTGTTCATATAACAATAAAAAAAATAGAGAAAAATACTTAAAATACAATAAAATGTGACTTTGACAAATTCAAGCAACCTCAGATGTCCTCAACATTGCCAACATCTCTCATTTGTACATTTTTCCTTCCTGCATTTCTTCTTCTAGAAAGTGTTCCCATTTTATTGCATCCTGTTTTCTTTTCCTAAATGACAGTCATCTTGCTGAAGGCAGATCCTTGCTAATAGTGCATTTTATTTCAGTTTCAATTTTATTTCAATTGTTTCTTTATTGGAAACTTAGAACAACATAAGTTGTTATTAAATACACTCAGTATAATTCTTTATACAAATTATAGTTCAATCATCTTAGATATAAATCTAAATCTATAGTGATCTAAAATAGAGATCCCCAATCCCTGGGCCGCAGCCCACTATTGGCCCATAAGCTGTTTGTAACCAGGCCGCAGAAGTGGCAGGTAAGTGCCCGCATCTCCCACTTGTGCGAACAGCGGGAACTTGCCTACCAGTCTCATGGAACCATTCCCCCCCCTGGCTTTGCTAGAGAAGTAAAATGAGACACTGGTAGCATTTGTGCTTCTAAGCCTTTTTGAAAAAGAAACTGGTTCTAGCAAGCAAATAATATAAAACAATACAAAAAATATGAAAATATTGAAAAGAAATAAGAACCACCAAGCAATCTTCAGCTCATATTAAAAAAAATCTTTTTGTCTTCACTTTGCCTTTTGCAGAAATACAGAGTCAGTCACGCTTGGATGGATCCCGACGAGGCACCGGGAAAGATTGTCCATTCTGTGGAAAGTCCTTCAGATCTTCCCACCATCTCAAAGTTCACCTCCGTGTCCACACAGGTAAGAGTCAGGAGCGGAAACATGGGGTAAGTAAAATACGGAAATAGGTGATAAGATTCATTTGTCTATAACTTAACCTTTCACATAAAACCATTTCTTGCAATCTAAATGATGCTGTATTGGAACTGATCCTCTTGAAGGTATATTACAGGAAGACCATTTGGTTTAGACAACAAATTTCAGTGTCCAAGTTGGGTTAACAACACTCTTCCTTCCATTAGCATGGTACATAACCAGAGCTGTTTTCAAGAACTGGAATTGCTGAGTTCCTGCTCTGAGATTCTTCACAGTTGTTGCAAGTTTATTTGCATTCTCTTGCAGTGTTTTTTTAAGTACTTTCCTTCTCAATTTGTATTTGCAGGGCCCAGAGGCAGTGGCAAGTGAATGAAAAATGCTGACAGCAAGTTAAGCTGCCTTGTTCATGGGCCTCTTCACACTGAGCATCGCCCAAATCAAGTCAATATGGATTAGCCAACTGAAATATTGGCTAATTAAAATATTCTATACTATTAAAATATTCTTGTTCATTCTAGTAAAGGTTTTGCAAGAGAACTTCTGTAAAGATGTTTAGGTCTTTCTGCAGTCCTCACTTGTGTTATGTCGGGGTCTCTCTTAATCTCTTTAGATACTTTTAAGGCAGTATTTCATGCTCCCCCTTTCCTACCTCACAGACTTTATAAAGAGAAAAGACAATTCCCAAGTACGATGCTCTACTTTGAATAACAGACACACACACAACATCATATGAGAGCATATGCACCAAAACAAATTCCTTGTGTGTCCAATCACACTTGGCCAATAAAGAATTATATTCTATTCTATTAACACCTATACATACATACAAACATACATATACACACATCATATTATGGATTGTTTTTCTTTCCTTTGCTCATTAATTGCACAGAGAGGGTTTATGGCAAGACCTCTTCCTAAAATATTACAGAGAAGATATTCCCTCTCTGAAAGCTGTAATACAGAAAGCTGATTTTGTTCATGGTCAAAAATGTGATATTTGTATTCTGTTTCATGGATTGGGAAAACTGAATCAGTCAGACACCTAAATGGAGTCTCTTGTCATATGTTGCAACCAACCAGGGAAAATCACACCAAAGAAAAATAATCATTGCTGCGCCAATTAATTTCTCCCCTTTTTTTCCCTATAGGTGAGCGCCCATACAAGTGCCCTCACTGTGACTATGCTGGCACTCAGTCTGGCTCGCTCAAATATCACCTGCAGCGCCACCACCGGGAGCAAAAGAATGCTGCTGCAGCTGCTGCAGCAGCTGTAGCAACAATGGAGCAGTGCCACATGCCCCTGGCCCCTACTGCAGTCCCTGCCTTTCCCCCTACGCCACTCACCAAGAGTCATGGGTCCTTCCTTCCTCTAGGTGGCATGGGGGCAGCTCGGTCCCGCCAATCCCGTCGCAAGTCACTGCTAAACGGGAAGGCTGATTTCCAGCCATTGGATCTTTCTCTACGTCCAGCCCTGGCAGGAGGAGCCCTCCACCGTTGCCAGTTTTGCCCCTTTGCCACCTCAGCTCCTGAGCTTATGGAGTTACACCTTCAAGTCCATCACAGCAGGAAAGCTCGTACCCGCCGCTGCTCTCACACAGCTCCTAAAGCCCAGGTGATGTTGGAGGAAGAAATGGTTGAGCTGAAAGAACCAGAATCCCCAAGCCCAAAGGGGGAGATTTCCAAGACCCAGAGTTTCTGGTCCTCTGAAGATCAGGAAGACTCTCGCCGTCTCAAGGTGCCTCAGGGGAAACCGAGTTCTGAGGGAGCAATAATTGGCAGCCTTTCTTCTGAAGCTGCACTGAATCAGCAAGAATGGGAGAAACTATCACAAGACTCCGAGGAGCCAAAGCCAGAGAAGGAATTGTCTGGTCCTCTGTCCCCAAAAGCACCACGTCAGGAGGCTTCAGAGACAGGCCAAGATCTCATGGAATTACAGTTGGAGCCGGTACAGGCCTGAGTCTACTCTGCATATATAAACCAGTCCCGAATCTGTTTAGCTATCATGATTACTCTCGACCAAGGGACCTGGGAATTGTGGCTCTGTTCTATCTATTGGATAATAATAATTCCAGGTCTTTGAGAAATGCAGATAAAAATGCCAAATCCAGTCTAAATAGCTGGCTGACTGTGTGACAAAACTAATTAATAATAATAATAATAATAATAATAATAATAATAATAATAATAATAATAATAATAATAATAATGCTGCATATAGAGCTACATTTCCCAAAGTTCATAGGCAGGTGCTTTGCAGAGCTCATAGCATAGTGGCAGAACACATGCTTTGCATGCAATCGAGCTCCTTATTCCTTTCTATCTTCAGAATAAAAAAGTATCAGGGCCGAGAAAAGTCCCTGCCTGTGATCTTGACTGGAGGCTGCCTCCGAGAACAGGCAGTAAGAGGCTAGATGGACCAATGTCTGCCTCAAGAAAAAGCTCTTTAAGGCAGTGAAAGCAGTTTCAGACCTGTTTTCATATGTAGTGTAGATTTGCAGAGACAGCTTGTGAGTGGTCACCTCACATACAACAGGGTCATGCAGCCATCTGCAAGAGGTTTTGGAGTAAGACGTAGTAAGAGTTACCGACTATTTTTTGAAATAATTCTTTCTATTTTTAACAGCAGCAAGACAAACATAGCAAGATACAGGGATTACCTGCCAAGCAGCTAAATAACAGCACAAGAGCTCCAGGAGGGAAAAAAAAGACAAAACTACAACATAACCAAGTACTGACCCTGGAAGGCAAAAGCTGTAGCTGCAGTGGAGCACTGGTTAAAGGCCAGAGAAAACATGGCAAGGAGATTCAGTTCATGCCTTGAGTTGATGGGGGAAATTGCAGTTCGTCTGAATGGGATTATAATCCTCTGCTTGATCAAGAAAGCTGTTTGCTGGGGGCTCCCAGTTGCAAAAACAAAATACCCCAATGGACACCCTGCAGAAACTCCCCGTCAACATGAAGAAGACCCGTTTAAAGGATATGCTGCTGGTACTGGTTTCCCTGTCTCCTCTCCATGCACTGGATATTTGAAAGGGCTGCTGTAGCAGTTCTATTTAGTCAAACAGGGTTTGGAGGTGATTATCATTGGGGTGTATTAGAGTTCAACCCCTTGTTTTCACCTCAGTTCTGAGCTTAATGCTGCTTCTTTTAGGTTCCACTATCTGAGGACCTGGTCCCTTGGGGATCCTACTGTTAGGACGTGGAGGGTTGCTGGGCTTCATGGGGACAAGACTCCTGTAGTAGTTCTTGGAAGTTTTCTTTCTTTCTTTTTTAAGGGGAGCATTTCTGCACTTGTAGCTTTTCTCACCATAGTGTTCATGTGGTGGGAGAAGCAGAGCTTGTCCAAATTATCTATCCTCCAATTATTCATAACCCAGGAGCCCTGTCCCCATTACCCTGCCATATCTCCTAGAGCCAGGGCAGTCTTCACCGACCATTCTTGGCCCAAGGGGATTTCAAGCACCTGGGATGTGGCTGTCTCATCAGATCCAGGAGCTTAAGCCTCTCATGTTCCCGTAGCAAGCTACCTGATGCCAGTATCTTTATCTCCGTAGCTACCCAGCAACAGAGCTGTGTTTCTGTAGTGACCTGGCACATCAGGGTGCTTGACAACTTCTAGAGTTTTCTATTTTTTTATTGTTTTCTTGTAGAAAATTTGAAACTGGAAATAAAAATTACATTGAAAAATTATATATAGCTTGTACGAGTCTGCATTTTAAAACAATGTCAGGCAGCCATAGATTGTGTTATGAGAGTCTAATTGCAATTTTGTCAAATCTTCATTTCTTAAAAAAGCCTTTCCCTTCCCTTGAAGGATTAAATCAAATTTCCTGAGAACCATAAACATAAGAAGCTAGCACAACTGAGTTTCCACTTCCACTTATTTTAGCTGCCTCTTCTTTCTATTTGAGTTGCTGATCCTTTCTTTTTCCTTTTTTTTAATCCTCCCTCTTTTAAACCCTTTTCTTGTAAATCACACAAACAAGCACAAAATTTGCAGAGGCATTCATGATGGAGGTGAGTGGCTGGGACAAATGAGGAAACAAGCATTTAGTATTGGAAAAGCAATGATAGGGAATGATATATTGCTTGCTTCTATTGCCCAAAAAAGCTGCATGAGGCCAGCTGACGCTTGACTCAAAGGGAATATTATTTTCTAATGCTGAATTACTAAATTCTCCTAATAATCTTTATGATAAACTTGATAAAAAGTAGATGGGCATTAATGTCCACATTTTTAAAAAATATCTGAAACAGCAAAAATCATTTTCCAATTCTGGTTCTTTAAGCACAGAATGCATTTCTTTAAATAGCAAATGCTGCTCTTTGTGTGGGCTTATAGGCAATGTTTTCAATTATATTCTTAAAATCTGATTAAAAACAGATGGAAAATCTGGCCATAGAAACTCACTTAATACATTAAATCATATTTTACTGAGAAAATCACAGTTATTTCAATGATCTCATTGAGCTAAGTCATAAACAGGGTTGCCACATGTGGCCAGCAAAAATCCAGGCAACAACTAGATGGAGCAAAGGGATATACAGCAATACCTCGATGCTTGTTGTTAATTGGTTCTGGAAAGTGCGATGAATATCAAAAATGACGAGTACCAAACAGTTTTAAAGAATGGGAATAAATGTAACACATTCCCAAACCAAAGACAATGCACATTTTTAAGGCAATATGTAAACAGATAGGGTTGTTTATTATTACTTTGCATGAGAAATGAACCTAAAAATAAATAGATGCTTAGATTAAATAAAATAAAAACTTTATTTTACCTGTACTGATGAAGGATAAAAACACAAAAATGCCCAAAATGACCACACAAGAATGCAAGGTGATCTACACAGGGCAAGACCTACCAGGTGATTAATGTGTAACTTCATTTTGGCTGGAAAGGATAGCGTTGAGTACCAAACAAACAAGTATTGGGACAAAATATTGTTGTGAAAATGTGCTGAGTACCAAATTTGATGAGTTTCAAAGCAGTTGAGTACTAAGACTAGAACTAGCCGAAAAGCTCAAAGCAGTTGAGTACTAAGACTAGAACTAGCCACAAAGCACATTTTCTAAGCCACAAAGATTATATACAAATGTCATTCATGTCTCAAGCTACCCCAACTATATGAAATCGTAGCATAATAGATCTGCAAACCTTTATTTGGAGTGAAACTTAATGGGATTTACATTGGAGCCAACATCTCTAGAAAAGCTATGCTCAAACTGCAATTAAGCTGTATCTTAAAACAGTGGTAGCACTGTAATTCCCTTTCTGGGTGCCAAATGTGAAGCTATAAATGTTAGGGTTCCACCCTTATAACAATTATGAACCAGTTGCCAAGGATGTGAATTTTGATTACATGACCATGGAAATCAGTGGTGTGATTCAAAAATTTTTACTACCGTTTTTGTGGGCATGGCTTGATGGGTGTGGCATGGCTTGGCGGGCGTGGCAGGGGATACTGTAAAATCTCCAATACCACCTCTGTTGGAGATGATGCTAAGATTGTATGTGTGAAAAACAGTCATTTCAGTGTTGTTGTAAACTAAAACTGTAGTAAGTCAATGACTACCTATACCACTGATGGCAAACCTTTTCGGCACCAACTGCTTAAACCGGAATATGTGTGTGTGTGTGTGTGTGTGTATACACACCGGAGCACCAGAAACCCAAAGACCAGTTTGCTGGTGCAAGTTTCTGGCGTTCCAGCGCGCATGAAGATCAGCTGGCCAGTGCACATGTGCATGCCAGAAAACCAAAGACCAGGGGGCCAGCGCGTACATGTGCATCTGCCAGGTGGTCTTTGGGTCTCCAGTGCTACGGCACATCCGAAGACCAGCTGGCTGGCATGCGTGCCCACAGAGAGGGCTCTGCTTGCCACCTCTGGCACATGTGCCATAGGTTAGCCATCACGGGTTTAGGGTTTCCTGCCTAACCAGAGGGCTGGACTAGAAGACTTCCAAGGTGCCTTCCAACTCTGTTATTCTGTTCTATTTTAGATCACAGCAAGCTTTAAGACTTTGTTCCACATTGTTGAGAGAACGAAAATTTAAGTGGGCAGAGGTATAGTATCTCTGAGCTCCTTAGAAAATTGTTGGGATATATGTCGATTTGCAATGACATAAAAGCAGTATAGTTCCGTGATGACGAACCTATGGCAAACGTGCCAGAGGTGGCATGCGGTGCCCTCTCTGATGGCACGTGAGCCATCACCCCAGTTCACCTCTTCCGCACATGCGCATGTGTCTCCCACTGGCCAGCTGGCCTTCAGGTCTCTGACATGCATGCGGGGATGTGGGGGGTCCATGTGTGGGGGTCCATGGGGGGTCAAGTGCCCCTGCTTGGGGGTAGGGCATGCATGTATGGGAGGGGCATGCACATGCGTGGGGATGGGGCGTATGTGGCAGTTGTGCATGCATGCAGGAAGGCATGTGGGGGGGTCACATGTGCATGCACAGGGGGCACTTTGGGCACTCGGTCTGGAAAAGGTTAGCCATCACTGTTCAAGAAACTCTAATTCAGTCAACTAGGTTAGCTACTGTTAACTATGTCCCAAGGAAACAAGGAAATGCTGTTATCTGCTCATTTCATCAGGAGAAGTTGTAAGGACAATACCAATAATTCACTAATAACACACTAATTGTTTATCATCTGGGATAGAAATAGGTAACAGGAGTCAAATTCCACCTGATCTGAGATGCTATTTTCCAAAACAGCATAGCCTATGCTACCCTGCCAATCTGCTTTTTTTTCTTGCCTTGAAGACAAAAATGACAGAATAAATGGGATACAGATAAGAAGTAAGCACAGTAACGTTAGCATTAATAAATATGAACGTGGGATAGAAATTTATATAAATACCAATAAATCCCAGAAAGTTCTGAGAGTTCATTTATCCGATACCTGGGGGAGGATGTATAGTTTTTGTAAGTAGCAAAGCTTGTATTATCTAAGCCCTTTGTATCCCCGATGAGTTAAATTTCCTTAACAATATAAGCCAGGAAGATCTGGATAGACGGTAGCGATCCAATTGGCCAACGACTGTTGCACTTGGTGCAAAGGAAACAAACGCAAAGCACTGGGGCATCTTCCCTGGAAGCATCCAATCACATGTAATTATCAGAAAACAATCGGTTTGAAGAAAGTGGAGTAAGACGGAAGGGGTGGTCTTAACGCCTTTTCTGGTTTCTAGGTGAAATTAGGATACTTCACGTGGCCGGAGGAGAACTCGGGAGCCAAGATCCCGGGAGAATTAGGTAAGCTTAGGGAAATGTTTTTTGGCTGGATCCTGATATATCTTAGCTTGCATTTTGGATTTTGTGGTGGGAACGACAGAATTTCTGCAGGATAAAGATGAAACAACTACTCGGATCCAGCGCGCAAGAGGTTCTTAGATTTGAGCGTGGGATTATTCTTAGTCTCCAAAATTGCCGCGCCGCTACCAGTCTTGGGCTGGCAAGCGCCGGAAAAGGCAGGGGCACATTTAAGGAGGCGGAGGGGTCCTTATTACTTCTTTTCCGCTTCTGATCCAATACAGCCTACAGTATCGAGTTTTAGAATGAACCAGAGACCAAAAGAACTTAGCACAAATTAGTCCAAAAATAGTTGGCGGGCGTTTTCTCGAACTTACATGTAAAGGTTTAATACATGTAAAGGTGGCTTATCCATTATTATTAAATATTTTTATAGCAACTTCCCAGTCGCACCAAGGCTGCTGACAAGAAACATTCTTAAGGTGGAACTGAAAATGCAAAACGACGAAGAACAAAATGCAAAACCTCAGCACAAGATTTCGCAAATAGTAGTAACACGTGTAAATTATAAACGAACATCCATTACTTTTAAAAGATTGATATGATTATAATGGCAGGTAGTTACAAAGGATAAAACTAACTTTAGAATAATTAGAAATATGTTTGGCTTGCTTTTGTTGAAGACCTTTGGGTTCTATCTCTTAAGTATGGTGTGCCTTTAACTTTATTTAAAACTTATTTTAACATAGTCTTGATAAAAGACTATTTTCTTATGTTTACATTAATGAAGCATCTCTTCCCCCCTCAGATTATTCTAGAAGCTTATATAATTATTTCTCAAATAATACTAAGGTAAAACTAGGGAGACACTTCTGTTCCCAACTCATATTTTCCCTCTATTTGTAGAAAAGGATAGTAGATAATATTAAATATTTACACATTTAAATATTTATTCAAACATTTAAATTCAAACATTTCAAATTTAAGAATGGTTTATATTATGGTATCAGCAAGGCAGCAAAACAAATGTTAAAAGATACATTATGTTATTCATCTGCTAAGGACTTCTGTCTTGCAAAGTTGACCCACTTTGGTTCACTCTCTAGAAAAGGAATCACATCAAGTCAGTGTTGGGTTTTCTCCATGATGATCTATGATCTATCCCTTACTTGATCCTTCAGGTCTTCCAATATGGCATCCATTTCTGCTGTAACTTAGTCCATCCACTTAGCTGTTGGATCATTCTTTTTCCTTCTACTTTTCCTACCATTAGACCCTTCTCCAGATAGCTAGCTCTTCACTTAGTCTATCCAAAGTCTGATGATCTGAGACTGGTTATTCATGCCCCAAGTAAGAATTTTGGATTGATTTGTTTGATACATTTGTTGAGGTTTTTTTTTTCTGTCCACAGTACTCTGAGGAGTTTTCTCCAACAACAGTGTTCATTCTCCAATTTGTCCCAAAGGAGCTTTTTCAAGAGACAATTGGATTTCCTTTGTTTTTTCTTGAATACTTTCGCTTGTCATCCAAGAAGTTTCTTCAGTTCTCTTGAATGAGAAGCGGAATGTCTTCAAGGAAAGTATAGTTGTCTCTTTAAAAAGCACCTTAGAGACAACAATGACCTGGATGATTGAGAAGCTCCGTAGACATGGCCCAATCTAGTTTCTAAGTCCTAACTTTTGCTTCCATAGAGTGTCATGAAAAATACCATTGCTTACCCTATTTTGATCTCTGCAGGTATAGTATAGATCATGGTATTTGAATATCTTTTTCCAAGGCCTTCATGGCTTATTCTATCAAGTGCTATCAGAAATTTATTTTATTTTCTTATGTATCACATTTTAAAACTACCCATCTCATCAAGGAATTGCTTGTTTTTATCGATGTTTGACCCTGAAAAGTAGAAATTATTTACCATTTCAATATCTTCATTGTTAATTAACTGGACCAACTTGAAGCAGAACGGGGAAAGTCTAGAGCTGCAGTTAAGGGCACATTTATTTGACTATTCTCTTCTTTGTTTTCAAGTTCATTTTCATTCTAATGTGTTAAGAGAGGGGAAATTAAAATTAATATGACTTCAGTAACAGAAAGAAAGCGAAAACTTCAAAATGCAGTCTGTAATTTATAGCCCAACTGCAACTCACAGCAGAGCCTGTGTAGTGGCTAAGGTAAGTGGCACTGCAAGATCTAGGTTCAGAGCCGAGGTGGCGCAGTGGTTAAATGCAGCACTGCAGGCTACTGCTAGATTAGCAGTTCAGCGGTTCAAATCTCACCGGCTCAGGGTTGACTCAGCCTTCCATCCTTCCGAGGTGGGTAAAATGAGGACCCGGATTGTTGGGGGCAATATGCTGACTCTCTGTAAACCGCTTAGAGAGGGCTGAAAGCCCTATGAAGCGGTATATAAGTCTACTGCTATTGCTATTGCTAGGTTGAAGTACATCTTCAACTAAGGAAATTCACAGGGTGAATCTGGGTCATCTCTCATCCCAATTTACTACACAGGATTATTATAAAGAAAAATGTGAGTGTGGGTGTGGGAGGCAACATCCCTGAGCTCTTGAATGACAGGTGGGATATAAATTGGCCCAGGTATCATGCCCAGAAAAGAGCAATCCCGGGAATGGTAGTTTAGCAACATTTGGAAGACTGCAAACTCTATACCCCCATGATACCTCATATCAAGCTCTTATCATTTTTTTCTCTGTTCAGTCTTGTTCGATTCTCAGAAACTGCTTGGACGAGTCCCTGCAATTTTTCTTGGCAATGATTTTCAGAAGTGGTTTGCCATTGCCTCTTTCCTAGGGTTGATAGAAAGTGACTGACTCAAAGTCACCCAGGTGGCTTTGTGCTGAAGGCAGGACTCAAACTCATGTCTCCCCATCTCTTCCCTAATTCCTAACCATTACACAAACTGACTCTCTTTTTAAATTTATTTAAAGTTTATTTCATATAACCATATATAAGACTTTGCTGCTGTATAAGGTGCCAGTAAACAAAGGTGATTAATTACATCATTTTTCCATTTAAAATTTATGGTGGAAAACCAGTATCAGCCAACAGTTTCAATTGCAACCAGTATTGTCCAGTTTGCTAATCCCTCGCCTGCTTTGCTTGTTTGTGATTTAGCACATTGCCTACACTTAAGCAACTGTGAACTATTCTGTAAACTGTGGCTAAACAAACCATGTGATCTGACAGCACAGCTGCAGAAGAGATGCATCTGTTATAGATAAATAAACTAGAAGCAGATATTTAATACCATTATAGAGGATGGGGACCCCCTAACTCCTTGATCAAGCAAGATGGCATTCTAGTCACTTTTGTCACTAAGGACTCTCTCTCTCTTTCTGGTTACAAACACTGTATTTAGAGCAGATTAGTGGAGTTTTTCTACACTGCTATAGTTGTCTGATTGCTGTAGAATCAGTAGCAAGTATTTTCAATTCTATCCTTACAAGCAAATGATAACAAAACCAAGTTTTAAAAGGCAATCTGGCTTTGATGACCTTATGGAATATTTAATTATGGTCAGATAATGGGATTTTGTTGAAAGAATGAGATCAATGTGCCTATAGTTAAATATTCCCCCCTAAACCTTTTCTGAAATTTCTCAAGCAGGCAACTGAACATCCTTACCTTATGGAGTGAATATCCAGTGTGCACCTAAGATTGCTTGGCGTGTACTTGGCTTTGGGAAAGAAATGGCTGCTCTTGAATCAGCATTCAGTGAAGAAGCTATGGCTGACATTAATCCTGCCTTGGATAGAGAGAACTTGGCAGCAACAGGTGAGGAAGAGGAATCTACCAAAAGACCTTAAATGTAGCTTGATTGGAATTTTGAGTTAAAGGAACTGTGTGAAAGGGTTGGACTAGGACTGAGGACATGTCAAGGTCTTGTCTGCCCTTGGCCCAGCCTACCTTACAGGGTTGTGATGAGAAAAAGTGGGAGGAGGGAACACTTTGTACACTCCTTGAGTACCTGAACAAAAGACAGGATGTAAAATTAACAGAAATGCTGTTCTTTCAAGACTCAGGTTGGACCAGAAATGTTGATATTATTTATATAAAAAGCAAACACACAGAGACATATACATCCTGTTATCTCAGAATATATTGCAGTGCCTGACCTAATACTAGAACATTCATATTTCTTTAAGAAATGACTGAATGTATAATAGAAACATACAAATTAACTAATATTAAACACAATGTAAAAATTAATAGCCTGAAAAAGCCTGTGAAAATAACGTACATTTTGAACCCAATGTTTAACTGCACTAAGGATGTCTATGGCTGTCTATTATCTATTTTGGGTCCTGCCGTGAAAAAAACTAAACTGGGATTAAACATTCCTCTGAAAAAATCCATAAAACTGGTTTGGGAATGTCATTTCAATGTGAAACGGGCTGTACACAATCAGCTTGGGTAATCCTTAAGGCCATGATAGTGAACCTATGGCACGCGTGCCACAGGTGGCACACGGAGCCATTTCTGAGGGCATGCAAGGCATTGTTCTGTCAGATCCAGTGTGCATGCGTGTGCTGGCTAGCTGATTTTTGGCCTTGATTTTCGGCCATTTTTCACCCTCCAGAGACTTCCCGGAAGCCTCCGGATGGCGAAAAACAGCCCAACACACAAACCAGAAGTTCGGGAATGGAATTCAGTGATTGACACCCAAGAGAACTACATACATCCCTGTGGTATCTAATTTTACCCCTCTGACTTAAAAATAACAATGGCCACGTTCAGATACCATTTTGAGACAAAACTTCACAATTACATAATGGCTTGATGCAGTTTATAAATTCAGTCAACATGTTCCATAAGCCAAGGAACTAAACATGATTTATGATCTTGAGGAATTCTACCATTTGGCAGCTCTCTTTTTAGGCAGGCCATAATAACATCTACCTGTTTGTCCTTTGCAGAATGTCCGGAATTCCAGTTTAATGCCAACTCTTTAACAGGACAAGTCAATTATGCATCCCAACTACACTGGGAGCATGTGTCTTACATGGTTAGGACGTTGGCTTGATGAGCAGCAAACTCATGTTCGAGACCCAAGTAATGCCTTAGGGTGGGGTGAGCTCCCGTCCTTTACTCTAGCTACTGAATGAGATATAAAAGAAGTCCCCAATTGGGCATCCCTCGGGCAACAGTGATATCACTGGCTAATACTTTCCATTTGGAATCGCCTTGGGGCCTCCAACACAAGTATGATGCAATCAGCTGCACTTTCTTAGGACTAGTTTGTTCCTCTTAATCCTTATACCCATAGCCTGAAATGTTAAAAAACCTAGGTATATATTTGGAGAGTTCTTTATTACAATACAGTTTTATTATATTCAGTCTATTAAAAATGGAGTTTGTCTAACAATTCAACTTGCAGGTTTAGACTAAGGGAAACTATAATGTCAAAAGGAGAAAAAAAAACAGGCTATCTCTCTGGTTTTTACATACAGGATAATTTTGAAGAAACATTTAGAGAAGCACATTGGAATTATTCTGGCCAGGGAGCTATACTATATGCTTGCTTGATTGTATAATTTAAGGCTTGAAATTGATGATACCCTAATTTCCTTGTTAAATGCCAGCGGTCTCAACATTTCCATTACCAAAATAACTCTATTTTCTTCAAATCATATGATGAGTGTTTTAACATATCAAGCTTTTATAGCTGCACATAAACAAGAACAAAATTTGGCAAGCTTACTTTCCAGAGCAAATTCCCCAAATGCAAGGAATGAAGTACCATATTTTTCGAACTATAAGACGCACCTTTTTCCCTCAAAAAAGAGGCTGAAAATCTGGGTGCGTCTTATACATCGAATACAGCATTATTTGCCTCCTGAAGCCCCGCCCCCTTCACCAAAATGGCCATGCAAACCCTTATGGAGGCTTTCAGAGAGCTCTTGGGGCTGGGGAAATGAGAAAAAAACGGGTCATTTCCCCAGCCCCCAGCAGCACTTTATAAGCCTCTATAAGGCTATGCATGCAATTCTTTTGACAAAAAATGGGCCTGTTTCCCCCACCCCCCCAGGAGCACTCTGCAAGCCCCCCCCCAAGGCTATTCATGCCTTTTTTTTAAAAATGGGCCTATTTCTGTGAAAAACGGGCCGTTTTGGGAGGTTTGCGGAGTGCAAAAACTTTTTTTCCCCTTTTGGAAAGCTCTTTGACTGATTGATGAGAATTACATTGATTAAGTACTGTGCCAGCAGAAACAAAGTCTTAGGTGCTGCAGATTGTCAGCGATTTCCTTCTGCAGCACATGGATAAATAAACCTGGAAACATCTACCTACTTACCTACCTACCTACCTACCTACCTACCTACCTACTCTCTCTCTCCCTACCTACCTACTGTATATCTCTATCTATTTCTCTAACTACCTACCAACTTTTTAAAAAATTTGCCTCTTCAAAACCTTGGTGCGTCTTATACTCCGAGGCATCTCATACTCCGAAAAATACAGTAGATGTTTGTTTCTCCTACAATTAAAATACATTTTTAAAAGGTAAGGTCAGTTTTATGCCTAATGTGCTCTCAAAGGCTCCAGGTTTTATTTTCAGTGTTTTTAATTTTTGCAGATAATGAAGGTTTGGCGACTGATCAGCTGACAACTACAGAGAAAGTAGCATTGAAGAATTCAGTAAATGCAGAAGCAGTTTGGGAATATCCATGGCAGTCAGACAAAGTTGTGACCAATCTTTCAGTACCCCACCAGGATGGGAACATTTCTGTAAAAGATGAAGAAGCAAATAGCCAAAGTTCAAAACAAATTAATAACCACGACAACCAAAACAAAAATCTGTACTTTTGTGATGTAAGGCTTAAGAAGGACGTTCAGCAACCATCTCTATTTGCCCAACATAAAAATGTGTTCTGTCCAAGTAAAGTGCTCATGCAGAACAAGCAACTTAATTGGGATCAATTGGAAATTGGCAGCCCATTGGTGCCAGACCAGAACAGACAAACTAAAAATTGTTCAGTAGGTGATCAATATGGAGAAAATAACCAAAGTCTATCCTACCTTTCCCAATATTGTAAAAATATTCTTCTAAAGGAAAACTCGGCTTGGCAGCATCAAAACTCCCAATCAGAAGCAAGCAGTCTGATATCAGAAGCATGCAATCAAAGCACTTTAGTACCTGTTCCTCTTCGGGCAGAGAATATAATAGAATATATTGATGAAGCAGTTGGTCCAAATCCAATACAAGTGACAGACCAGAGAACTGAGACTAAACATCTTCATATTTGTGACCAGTGTGGAAAAGAATACGAGTGGCTTTCGGAGCTTATCCAGCATCAGCTATTTTTTGGAGGAGAAGCAGATAGACAGTGCCAGCTTCATATGGAAGGTAGAAATACAAGTCATTTAGCACCTGTCCCTATTCTCTTCCAGGGAAACAATATGTGTGCAACCTCTTGGGAAACTTTCCAACAAAAGTCAAGGGATCATAATACTCATGCCAAGATTGGAAAGGATTTCTGCAGGTTCTCTCTACCCAAGAGGCATACACTACCTAAGGAGGAACCGACTAGACAGAATGAGTCAAAAATAAATAAATCTAGTACCTTGTCATTTGTCCCCCTTGTGAGAAGAAATACATTTGCAGACTCTTGTGAAATGTCTAACGTAAATTCAATGCTTACACGTTCTTACACAGGGAAACAACACAGTGACCAATGTGGAAGATGCTATCACTGTCTTTGTGCTCAACAGCATCTTGATAATTTTGAATTGAAATCAGATACAGATGAACTGTTCAATTTGGGAGCATACTGTCCAAAAAGTTTAGTGCCCATTCCTTCGTTAGCAGAGAAAATATTCAGTGAAAACTCAAAAATCCCCGTAGAACAAAAGAACTATGCTAAGAATCTGAACACATTTAACTGTGATAAGAACGATTTCCAGCGTCATTTGTTGACCAAACATCATCTACATGTTCCCTTGGGAGGGGAAGCAGACATACTGGACCAACTTAAAATACAAGCAGGCAGTTTAAGTCAATTTCAAATAGAAAGAAAAGTTATAGAATCTTCTGAATCAGTTAAACCTCAATCAAATCTCACAACAAACCAAGGTTTCCAAAATAAGACGGAATGTGAGAAGGATTTCCAATGGTCCTCTGCCCTGACTCAACATCAAGTTGTGAACTCTGGGAAAGTTAATTGGAAACAATGCCCATCAAAGGTAGATGATCAAAATGATTCATCACCTGATCTCATGGATCTTGACCAACCTGCCCATCTGAAGACAAACCAATTGACTGAGAAACACAAACCCTATGCATGTGGTCACTGTGGTAAAAGCTTCAAGTGGCCTTCTGGCCTTGTTCGACATGAACAGACTCATTATAGAACAAAACTAATAAAAGGCAAGTGCACTAAGCTCAACAAATCATATATTTGTGGACACTGTGGGAAAACTTTCCAGTGGCCTGAGCTTGTCCAACATAAATACATGCATTCTAGAAAAAAATTACTGCGAGCCAAGGACACCAAACCCAACAAATACTACACACGTAGCCAATGTGGAAGGAGCTTCCAGTCGCTTTCTCAACTTGCCCAACATGAACACACTCATTCCAGAAGTAAATTAGTGAGCAGAAAGCTCAAGCCCAAACCCCATATCTGTAATCAGTGTGGAAAAGGCTTCACGTGGCCTTCTGACCTTGCCCGACATCAACAGACTCATTCTAAAAAAATAATATTGAAAGGCAAGGGCATCAAACTCAAGAAATACTACACCTGCAGTCAATGTACAAAGAGTTTCCAGAGGTCTTCTCAACTTGCCCAACATGAACACACTCATTCCAGAAGTAAATTAGTGAGCAGCAAGCTTAAGCTCAAATCCCATATCTGTAATCACTGTGGAAAAGGCTTCACATGGCCTTCTGACCTTGCCCGACATCAACAGACTCATTCTAAAACAATAATATTGAAAGGCAAGGGCATCAAACCCAAGAAATATTACACACGTAGTCAATGTACAAAGAGTTTCCAGAGGCCTTTTCAATTTACCCAACATGAACACACTCATTCCAGAAGTAAATTAGTGAGCAGCAAGCTCAAGCTCAATAAATCCTGCATCTGTGATCAGTGTGGAAAAAGCTTCAAGTGGCCTTCTGACCTTGCCCGTCATCAACAGACTCACTCTAAAAAAATAATATTGAAAGGCAAGGATATCAAACTCAAGAAATACAACACATATAGTCAATGTACAAAGAGTTTCCAGAGGCCTTCTCAACTTGCCCAACATGAACACACTCATTCCAGAAGTAAATTAGTTAGCAGAAAGCTCAAGCCCAAACCCTATATCTGTAATCAGTGTGGAAAAGGCTTCATGTGGCCTTCTGACCTTTCTCGACATCAACAGACTCATTCTAAAACAATATTGAAAGGCAAAGGCATCAAACTCAAGAAATACTACACCTGTAGTCAATGTACAAAGAGTTTCCAGAGGCCTTTTCAACTTGCCCAACATGAACACACTCATTCCAGAAGTAAATTAGTGAGTAGAAAGCTCAAGCTCAATAAATTCTGCATCTGTGAACAGACTCACTCTAAAAAAATAATATTGAAAGGCAAGGACACCAAACCCAACAAATACTAGTGTGGAAAAGGCTTCATGTGGCCTTCTGACCTTGCCCGACATCAACAGACTCATTCTAAAACAATATTGAAAGGCAAGGGCAAGAAACTCAAGAAATACTACAACTGTAGTCAATATACAAAGAGTTTCCAGAGGCCTTCTCTACTTGCCCAACATGAACACACTCATTCCAGAAGAAAATTAGTGAGCAGAAAGCTCAAGCCCAAACCCCATATCTGTAATCAGTGTGGAAAAGGCTTTATGTGGCTTTCTGACCTTGCCCGACATGAACAGACTCATTCTAAAACAATAATAGGGCATCAAATTCAAGAAATATTACACATGTGGTCAATGTACAAAGAGTTTCCAGAGGCTTTCTCAATTTGCCCAACATGAACACACTCATTCCAGAAGAAAATTAGCAACAAGCTCAACAAATGCCATATCTGTAATCAGTGTGGAAAAGGCATCACATGGCCTTGAGACCTTGCCCGACATCAACAGACTCATTTTAGAAAAATAATTTTGAGAGGCAAGGGCATCAAACTCAACAAATACTACACATGCAGTCAATGTAGAAAGAGTTTCCAGAAGCCTTCTCAACTTGCCCAACATGAACAAATTCATTCAAGAAGTAAATTAGTGAGAGGCAAGTATACCAAGCTCAACAAATCCTATATATGATCAGTGTGGAAAAGGCTTCACATGGCCTTCTGACCTTGCCAGACATGAATGCACTCATTTTAGAGTAATGTCACACAGAAATAAACTCATGAAGCTTCAAAAGCTTTTTGCGTGGTGTAGAAAGAACTTCCAGGGGTTTGTCTCCCATTGTTCAACTTAAATGCTCTTATTCGGGGAAAATAATGACTAGAAGCAAACGCACCAAGCTCAGGAAGCTGCACACCTGTTATGGAAGTGGAAAAAGCATCCAGTGGCCTAAACCTGTTGAATATCAGTGTGTTCATTCCAGAAAAAAAATTAAGGCAGAAATGTATCAAACTCAAGAAATTACACAGTAAAGTTACAGTTACATTGGGAAACTCAAGAGGTAGCATTACCTTGTCCAGCATATCCATGTTTATTCCAAAATAAAATTAATAAAAGGCAAATGTACCAAAGCTTCTGGTGTCCTGTTTTTTCCAGACATGAAAAGATTCACTCCTAAAGAAATGTTAGCCAGTGACAAATATATTAAGCTCGAGAAATTCTCTTTGTCTTCTGTATGAAAAAAGTCTCCAGTAACTGCCTGAAGCTTTCTAACAATAAATCTGTCAAGATTCATTCCAGGAAAAAGTAATAATGGGTTTAGCCTGCCCATTTGTCCCAGCAGAAGGACTTACTGCAGACCCTGTCAAGGAAATTTGGCTGGTAGAGTTGAGGAGAGCCTTTTCTATTGTGGTTCCCACCCTGTGAAATGATCTATTGCCAGTGAGATCTACCCCTATACTCTGGCCTTCCAGAAAGGCCTTAAAACCTGGTTTTGCCAGCTACAGTATTGGGGATTCTCTTTGGTGGAGAAGATTGACCCAGTAAGAAGAATACCTCATATCCTTGGTTTTAGTTCTTATATAAGTCATTTAATTTTTAAATTATATTTTTTAAAGAAATATTTTTCAGAAAATATATTAATTTTTAAATCTTAATTTTAAAGAGCCATGGTGGCATAGTACTGCTGGCTAATTTAGCTCACTGTCAGGAGTTATGTCCTCCGTGACTCAAGGTTGACTCAGCCTTCCATCCTTCTGAGCTTGGTAAAATGAGGACCCAAATTGATGGAGGCAGTATGCTGACTCTGTTAACCACTTAGAGAGGGCTGTAAAGCACTATGAAGCGGTTTATAAGTTTTAAGTGCTATTGCTTTTGCTAATTTTAACTCTTTTATGTCTTATCTTTGTTGTTTTATAAGCTGCCCTCTCATACTTTTGTTGAGATGGGCAGCATATACATTTATTAAACAAGGCACAAATACCTCAAACTCAAGAAAAAACCATATGGTTGCTATGGAAAAAGCATTCTATTGGCATCCTGGCCTTGTCTAATAGAAGTGCAGTCCTTAAGTACGTCTTTTGACTGCTATTTGGTTAAACATGTTCATGGGGTGCAGATTTAAATTATGCCATTTGTTGGTATTCATTCATGTTTTGTTCAGCTACTGAAGCACCAAAAAGCTGATAAGAAAAGCGATGAAGTAGAAGAGAAAGAAGGTAGCCGAATAACAAAAATGCATATGGGAAATGATCTCTGTCTCCTGTCTTTCCATAACAACTTCTGGACAGCACTGCAAAGCTTATGCTCATATAACAATTTGTGAAAGAGGAGGATGTCGTACTACAGATGCTGAGCTTTGTAATCTTCCTCTTCCAAATAGGATTTATAAAATTAAATTCACAGAAATTGCTTCTGATTTCTCTCTGATAGGAAAGCAGGTACTGTATTATCTACTTTTTGTGTTAACTTCATAACCAGCATTAAGTTTGAAATCTATACTGAATTCTTTTGAACAAGTCAAAATTAAATCTGATCCTAAGTGTCACAAGTGGAAGGATCCAACAAATGTTATGAAGGATGATGCTTCAGTCATCACTACCTGGTTAAGCCTAATTTTTGGCCAAAGAATTCGAAATGGCCTCATTGCTCAAGTTGATAGGTTCACCTAGCATTCCAATTTGTGGGAAGAGCAAGCTTCCTGCTTAACCCAGATGATCCAATGCTCCTTCAGTGATTGAGTATCTGTGCAACCACTGGATAGAGAACCATAATTCCAGGTATAAAAAACAGGTGATCTAGCATTTCTACTATCCAGGCATCATTAGCTTTATAAACTCTTAGCATTTTTCCATGCAGTTTTCATATCTGCACATGCATTCATGGTTCATATACCACACTTTTCCTGTTAATTCTTCACAAAAGTCAAGATCAGTAAAAAAGATATACAAATACTTGTATTTGCAGATCCTGTACTCTAGATCAGTGTTTTTCAACCTTTTTTGTGCAAAGGCACACTTTTCATGAAAAAAATCACGAGGCACACCACCATTAGAAAATGTTAAAAAAAATTAACTCTGTGCCTATATTGACTATATATAAAGTAATTTTCCCACAGCACACCTTACACTATGTCACGGCACACTAGTGTGCCGTGGCACAGTGGTTGAAAAACACTGCTCTAGATGGGGAGTATCAAAACTGTGTTTCAGAAACCAACCCATAAACTTGGAGAATGAACCTTCACCTAATTTTCACCCTCAGATTATCAAAATTCCCAGCACATTTAGAGAGCATCAGATTGAGCAGACTATTGTAGTAGCAGAAATAAATTGATTTCTAGTAAGAATAATGACATTTGGTTGTATCTCGGTATGGTATGTTTCAAAATGGATTGCAGGTAAATCAGGCTTTTTCAGAAAAAGTAGGATAGTTCAGAAATACAACTTACTATTCAGCATTAGAAGGAAGTAGTTTTGGAATGCCTTTGTAAAATCCCAGTTTTGAATGGAAGTTCTCCACTAAATAGTCTTGCCAGAACTTAAAACTCACTTTTAAAAAGGTCAACACATGATATGGTGATCATGAAGAATTTACTGACATAGGCATCACATCGTGCATTGCATCACTGAGCTGCCTGTTACTCCCACTTCAAAAAGAAATATCTTCTTTCCACAAAGTTTCATTTCTTGATAGGGAATTGAAAGTTTACATTATTAATGACATCATAGGCAAACTACAAGGTCATAATCAAGATTCAAATTATATGTGTAGGTGCCTTCAGGCAATGTATAAAGAGGACTTAATGGGGGCTTTCTGCAACATAAGAAAAACTCTGCTAATGGCTACAGTAACAGGAAAATAGGTCAAAGGCGGTGAGAATTAAGCTTTGGTATTTGATTAAACTAGCTATTCAAATTTAGCGACATTAAAATGTGTGGACTTCAACTCCCAGAATTTTCTAGCCAGCCATGGTTGGAGCCAAATTGCCAGGTTTGAAAAACCATTGGGTTAGATGATCTCTGAAATCATTCTAACCTTAAGATATAGATACCAGGACATATCATCCCTAAACTTAAAATGTGCATACTTTTGAAATGCAATATATTTTTAAAATTGTAATAAAATATTACTTTAGGAATGAGATTTCAAATGAGCTGTTTAGTTCACTGCGCAGTGGTTAGAATGCAGTACTGCGGGCTACTTCTACTGCCTGCCTGCAATTTGTCAATTCAAATCTCATAAGGCTCAAGGTTGACTCAGCTTTCCATCCTTCCCAGATGGGTAAGATGAAGAACCAAATTGTTAGAGGTAATATGCTTGCTCTGTAAACCCCTTAGAGAGGGCTGTAAAGCACTGTAAAGCAATATATAAGTCTAAGTGCTATTGCTATTGTTAGTTGTGTCCTTCCTAGGCAATACAGTGGAAGCTGGATAATTGCCAGTTTATCAAAGATTGCAGCAGCCAGTAAAGGTGCACCTTTCATGATAAGTATAAATCTCATCACTGTTGTGAAATATCATTTATGTTTTCCCTTATAAAGCTATGCAGCTATAATAGAAATGTTCTCAGATAGTGGAACACATCTTACCAATTTAGAACATAATGGGTATTGACTTCAGGCCCAGAATTATATACATTGAGAAAAATTGTGGCCTTTTCAGCAAGAAGTGACAATTGCTGCTATAGCCATTATCCATTGGTGAGAGATTGTCTTCAACTTCCATTACTGCCTTCCAGCAAGGAATTCTGGGTTATCTTTTCAAAGGTGTTGCCCTCTTCTCCTTATGACATAGTTTTGGGCCTTTTCTAAAGACATCATGTCCCCTTCACTCTTGCAGAAGGAATGTCGGAACTGGAAAAAACTTTTCTTAGATTTTCTGCATATGGAGAAACAGCTACACACCGGAACACTATGTCTCAGAAGAACTTCCTCAAGATGTTGAAGGAATGTGGTGTGATGGATGGAAAAGTCGTGACCAACATTGATGTGCTCATTGCCTTCAATGAAGTCAAGTAAGCTTGGAAGGATAGTGTCGGGAATATGGCAAACAAGCTTGCAGGGACTATTGAAAACACTAAGATTACTAATTGTTCACAGCAGACTCTGTTTAGCTCCCAAATGCTGTTTTCTGCATTCACAAACAGAGGTGGGTTGCTAATTTTTTTACTACTGTTTCGGGCATGTTCTCATGTGCACTCGTGCATGTGCGTAACACTTTTGTGCATGCACAGAAGCATCCAGGTGGGTGGACGGAGTCTCCTGCTGCCGCTACTGAACCAGCAGCAGCCCACCACTGCCCACAAACCATACTAAGATGATGTCCTGCCTGCATTTGCCAAAATCTTTTTGTGTCACGAACCTCTCTGGAAATCTTATGGAAAATACAGAGTCCTCAGAAAGATGTATTCAAATGTGTAAAATAAAATGCATGGATAGAAATTATAAGGAAACAAATTGTATTCCAAATAGTTAATCAAAGTATTTTTTTAATTAACATCAGTAATATAATAGTAACATGTTTCTTCAATACAAGACAATACCACTTTGTAGAGTCTAAACTGTGAGATTTATTGAAGCCAAACATTTTTGGAGTCTAGAGACCGTACTTTACTGTGTTGCTTACTTGAAAAACTAAATTTCAGTTATGGATAGTGAAAATATAGTTGAAACCCTTTTCCCATCCAGGTTCACAGACCTCTAGAAACTGTATTTATCCATGAGATTAAAGCCTTAATCTTAGAGGCTTATGTGATTTCAGCCATCTGTGATTTACAGCATTGGTGCACAATGTTTGAAGGGGCATAAGTATAATTCAGTTCTTAAGTTTCCAAGAAGGAACAAAGATAAATTTTTCATTCTCTTTTTATTCTGTTTTTAGGGGTTTAGGTAGCAACCCCTGTAGAGTGCTAATCACCCCCATTTTCAGTCTTGAAATGCCCCAACCCCAGAATGCCTTGCATTTTAGACTGACTTCAGCCATTTTTCAAAGTTTTGGCAGCTTTAAGGATGGGTATGAGAGTTGCAGGCAAGAATAGGTTGCTTACCGTTGCATCACAGCTTAGGGGAAAATGAAAATCCACTAACATATGGTTAATTGATTTCCCCCTCTGTCTCCTGCAGGTTTAAGGGGGCCAACCACATTAACTATATTGAGTTTTTGCAAGCTATTAAATTGCTGAGCAGAAAGTACTTTGAGGAACGATCTCCTGAGGAAGCTCTGCAGGCCATATTGAAGCTAATCGAGGGGAAAATGCCATCCAACCTGGAAGAATGAACAAGTAAAGGTTTCTTTGCATCGAGAAAGACAGCCTGATTTCAAAACTCTATACATTTGAATTACTTGAGTAAAAAGATGTAGTTTTTTTTTTCCCATGAGTATATCGGAAATAAGTAAGGAATGGGATGCAAGGAACAGAATTCAGTATCTTGCGAATCTAAGTTTTCTTTTCAAAGAAAGAAATGTTTTTAGTCTCTTCGTTTGCAAAGATATACCGGTATTTGAAAACAGGAATGTAGTAAAATGTCAGAAACCATATAAATGAAGATTTCCAGTGAGGGAATCATGTAGGCAAAATAAATTGTGAAAACAAAATACAAATAAACATTTTCTTTGTATAAAGTACACAAATTGGTGTGCTACTGAATTTACCTATTAATAGAAAATTGGGAGAGCTGCAATCCGAAATTACAGCAGATTGGCCTGGAATGAATCTGGATTTGATTTTGAATTGAGTTTTAGGTCTAACCCATATGTAAAATTTTCAAGTGCATTTGTTGTAATTCTGTGGTAAACTGAGGAACACAGGCAAATACGTTCCCATGAGAAAAATTTGGACACGTGGCAGTGAGACTGGAGAAGATAGTTGAACATATTGGCATCTAGCATAAAGTGACAGCTACTCTACATTGCAACACCCAACAATGCCAAAAACTGAACAAATCCCCGGATGTTAGGTAGAACTTGTAGCATCTTTGGAGAACCTCCCTTTATCCTTGGATGGGGAAGCCTATGAAACACTTTTCCTCTGGTATTCTGTGTTCAGTGTAGGTGGTGTTTAGGATCACCCATCCAGGTCACTGAACTGGGCCACCTTGGCCCAACCAAGCTCTGAACTCTGAAGAACTGCTTTAAGCCAGAACAAACCAATAGAGAAATTCATGCTGGGAGATCATTGCAATTAATCTTGGAATGATCCATAACCAAATAGAGCATGCTATTTTTGCATGATTAGCATTCTTACAGCAGATTTCGGTACCCACAAACACAATATCAAGACAGCCTTCAACACTGACCAAAAAATAGCCAACATCTTAAGAAACCCCAAAGACAAAATCTAGCTAGAAAACCAAGGAGACTACGAAATATCATGCAAAATCTGCCCTGCAACATACATAGGACAAACAAACAGGGGAAATAAATGCATGCATCACAGAACACAAGAACGCAGTAAGAAAAAAAAAGAAAAAACTTCCTCCCTTTTCCAGCACCTTAAAGCAGTGTTTTTCAACCTTTTTTGTGCAAAGGCACACTTTTTTCATGAAAAAAATCACGAGGCACACCACCATTAGAAAATGTTAAAAATTTTTAACTCTGTGCCTATATTGACTATATATAAAGTGTTTTTCCCACGGCACACCTTACACTATGTCACGGCACACTAGTGTGCCACAGCACAGTGGTTGAAAAACACTGCCTTAAAGCTACAGGAGGAGCCACATCGCTATATTACAACGTGCTGTCTCGGAGTATCGATACTCCGAGACCGCCATTGACACTTTTGCCGCTGGAGGGTCCCGTAGTGATGGTGATCAGGAAGACAAACCATTGCTGGTCTCAGGGATATCGCAAAATCCCTGATAGACCCAAGGGAAGTGCTTCAAGCCAGCAGTAAACAGGCAGCCCCTAGGCTGATGAAATCGAGACGCTCCGGAAGGAAGGAAGTGAAAAGAGAAAGTGAGTCCATCTAGTGAGGTATTTTTTCTATTTTGCTAAAGACTGCCCAAAGAAATGTTTCTTTAAAGCCAAATTAGATCCTTAAACAAAAGAACTGAGTGGTGAAAATAATCCTAATTGGATCGCTGTGAAAGGTTTTTTTTGTAACTATTTTTTGTGAATTGACGTGCTCGTAATGTTTTTCATCTCTCCTTTTAAAGTGAACGGATTAATTTTTTTTCTTCTGCTTCTTGCTTTATTTTTTGACTTCTGGATTAAAACCTTCCTTTTTATTTTAACAATTCTTCCTACTACTTGTTATTAAACCACACTAAAAGAAATCTAAAGAACTTTGTTCCCTATAGGTGAAAATTAACTGCCACTCGAGGTCAGAGGCTGGAGTTTTTGAAACAACATATCTCTTTTCTTTCCTTATTTGACTTCACTAACTTTGTAGCTGAAGGGTTTGCAACTTGCAGAACTTTACAGAAACTGATAAAGAACCAAGGGTACGAATTGTTTTCACAGGTGCCTCTGAGAATTATTTTGGCAGGGAAAGAAAGAAGAAGGGGGGAAAACAGAACTCTTCCCCTTTGAAAAGCATAAAAGAACTTGTGTTCAAGTCAATTTAAAATAAAAAATAAGAGAGGCCTGGAAGGCTAGAGTGGCAGTCACTATTAGTTTTTTCTCTCTCTTTCTTTCTTTCTTTCTTTCTTTCTTTCTTTCTTTCTTTCTTTCTTTCTTTCTCTCTCTCTCTCTCTCTCTCTCTCTCTCTCTCTCTCTCTCTCTCTCTCTCTCTCTCTGTCTCTGTCTCTGTCTCTCTCTCTCTCTGTCTCTCTCTCTCTTTTCTTTCTTTCTTCTGTTTTGGAAACATGGATCAATACTTAGATGAGGAAACCGTAAAATTCCAAATATCTTGGCTGGAATTCAAAATATTGGAAGGATATGGGAGAATTGAAAAGAAGTTGGAAAGACTAGTCTTCCTCACAGCAAAAGATGATGAGGTTGGGAATTAAAGGGGATTATGTGGTTGTGTCTTTAAATATGATTTGAGGTAAAAGCATGTTCAAATAATCATAGTCAAATGAGAATTGTGGTACATTGATAGTAAGATATAGAAAGATTTTTGACTTAAATTGTATAATCTAATATGAACTATAAGTAATGATTGTGTTGGATGTTGGATGTTTATTCAATTTGTATGCCGCCCTATTCCTGAGAGAAGAAATCGAAGAAATGCACGAAAGTTATCTGTAACCAATCGGCATGCTTTCTACAAGATGTAATGAAGGATGATTCTTTTTTTGTGTTTTTGTTCAATTAAAATAAAAAAATTAAAAAAAGCTACAGGACATGAAATTAATTTTGAAGGAACCAGGTTAATCTCCAAAACTGAACACTTCAACAAGAGAATAATTATGGAAGCTATCAAAATAGAGAAACACCCCCACAACATGAATAAATGTGATGATACCTCCCGCCTACCAGACATCTGGAAACCAGCCCTGGTAAACAAATGAGCCCCACCCATCACCCAGGCCGTTACAACACAAAACAACAACGGACCCACAGCCAGCACCAATCAGCACCAATCTACCAATCATGATACAGCCACACATCCAATCAATCCACTTGCTGAAATGGGGCCAGCACTCCCCCCCCCCAAGATTTTTAGAGGGACGGCAGCTCCGATCACACTTTAAGCCCAAAACACCAGCCTGAAGATGGCGAGTGGGACCTCGCTGAAATGTTGCCAAGACAATCTCAATCTTACATATGTGTGTGTGTGTGTGTGTGTGTGTTGCATTTGTGCTGATAAATAAATAAAGGGAGACTAGTATAGATCTATTTCAAGCTATTTAGCTCTCATCAGCTAGCCATACCCTTATTGGGAATCAAACCTTGGCTGTATTATATATCAGGCCGTTGTATTAGCCACTAAGCCACAGGCTCTCCTCCTTTATCAGCTAAGCCAGGAAATTAGGTATGTATTGTGTTACAACCCCTGGTATGCCCAAATATGGGATTTAGCTCACATCAGCTAGCCTGTGACACAATACATACCTATTTCTCCTGGATACAGGTATGCAGATCCGAATACACCAAAACCTGCATATATATATATAGTGTATGTATGTAGGTCTCTAGTTGTTCGGGTTTTCTCCCGCGTAGAATTGGAGATGTCTTGGCGACGTTTCGACGAAGTCTCATTCGTCATCTTCAGGCGGCTTCAGACTACTTCAGGTTTGGTGTTTCCAGGAGTGTGTATGTATGTATATACATATACTATATATATATACTGTATACACACACACATACACACACGTAATACAGAGAAATTACCAAGCCCCTTAACTTTAGGAACCAGTGGCTCTCCAGATATTGGTGTGTTAAAATGCCAGCAGCCTCAGTCAGTTGCTTGGGTCATAGATTGCCTGTTCTTAACCCGATTCCCTATCTTACAGTAGTTGTAGCCTTAGAAACGAGCACACTTGTGGGAGTGAATGGGTTATTTTATTAACATGAGGTTTTGCAAATTTTAAATAGGGCATGAAGCTATGGGCTGCAAAAATCTGGATAACCTATGGAGGGAAGCAAAGAATTAATATTTTTAAAAAATATTTCTGGCATCTAGATATTGTAGGCAAGAATGGTAACAGCAGTTTAAGCCTTTTGTAGCAATAGGGCTGAGCAGATAAGAATTGCAAGATGCAGATTTTCAGGCTCCTCTCCCACAGGCTGTCTATTTTCCTGCTCCCAGTTAAAACTGCCACCACTTATCCTGGGAATAGTTTTGTCTGGTGTCCACTGACTTAACTCTGGGCAACATGAGTGAAACAACCACTGACATAAACTGGGCTCCTTACTGGCAAGCAAGGAAAGAAGACAAGGGAAATGAAATAAATTATGTTTGCATCCCCTATTTATTTTTCCTCTATTTTTCAGGTTAACTGTCCCAAGCCTCTTATTATAGGCATTAATAAAATAAAATAAACCTGTCAGCGTCCCCGAAGAACCCAACTCCAATTAAAAACTCTGAGATAGGCATTTTCTCAAAGTTCCCTTTTATTAGAGTGCTTATACTGGCACATCTGGGACAACCCAAATCGGAGAATTCTGGGCTTTCCTTCAGTAGACCAAAAGCCCAAACCCAGCTCCTGCACCCATCAGTCCATAACATGGTCCAAACACAATCTGTCCCAACTCGAGACATCACTTCAACCACTCCTCCTCCAGGTGCAGGAATATTATCACCTTGACTGAAAATAAGAATGTTATTATGCCTAATTACATTCCCTCTACTAAGTCCCCTCCTAATTTCCCAAGCACAAGAGTGTGGCAGCGTGGATGCTTCTGGTGTTAATATGGCTTCCAAAACTGACAAAACCTTTGTAAATAATTATATACACTTATAATTAAAACCCTTCCTTCCATGTTGTATAAACGCAGTCAGTCTTTGTATTTGTGTGTTTAAAAATTAAAAAAACTTCCTTCCTTCCTTCCTTTCCCCCTTCCTCCCTTTGAAAGCACTACACTAAAAGGAATAAGGGTTTATTTTGCATCACTACTAATATTCAAAGAGTTTTACAACTAACATACAGATCTCTGTATAATCTGTCAAAATGCTAATCTCATGGTCATGCAACAATTATGGATGAGATACCTTATTTCCTCATAATGACTTTTCCCCAGCTTCTTCCTAGAAAATGATATGTAGCTGGGATCTGAAATGCCAAGAACATTTGAAGCTAACCAACCTTCTTACCACAGGCCATCTGTAGTTGAAAGGAAATCAGATTACCAGAGTGAGACCAGCCATGATGTCATAGATAACTTGATAAAGTCACAATTCCCACTGTAAAGTAAACTCCTAAGCCCCTGGTGGTTCAAACTCAAAGCAGGCCTTGTCCTTCCTAGGAGGAACATATTCAAGAAAGAGTAAGGCAGGGGGCCCCAAGGCCATTTAGGTAAGTCCATTTTCAAACCAATCATTGGAAGAAAGTCCTCTATACCTCATTTCACAGCCTTGCTGGCAGGAAGGGATAGATTTAATCTAGCATGTTTAAGGGTCTTGAAGGCATTTTATCTTGGTTACATTTAGACATTCCCTTGAATAGAAAAAGAGTAACACCCATGGATACCAGTCATGAATCCTTAAAGAAAGTCAAGATGTACACATAATAATAATAAAAAATCAGTCAGTTATGCAAAGGTTTTTGAGAGGATTAAGGAAGTGGGAAAGGGATGGCTATTTATATGTAAGAGAAAAATGATTTTAGTTATAAATTGTGTTGCTCTGCTTTTTTGAGGAGGGATTATTTTTCTTGGTTACATTGGACAATTAAACGTAGGACTGATGAGATCCAGAATCCAATTGCCATTCCCAAAGTAAGCTCAGAATATATATATATATATATTTAAAGCACAGGTTCGATTCCCAACATAGGGTATGGCTAGCTGATGAGAGCTAAATAGCTTGAAATAGATCTATACTAGTCTCCCTTTATTTATTTATCAGCATAAATATTACAAATATATATATATATGCAGATCATGTGTTGTTTTCTCTTGCCTTTTTTGACCTTCCCCTCTGAATGCTGTGAATTGACACAATCTCCAAATTTTATAGCCATAGATTCCACAAATTAGCTATGTATAACACATAAAGATACACCTTTCTTTTATCAGTTCTAAATCTTGCATTTAGATTTAAAAGATGACCCCATATTATCATTGTGAGGAAGGAGAAAAAGTTATATCTGCATTTTCCATATTGTGCATAATTTTTCTATACTGTATAGCTCTATAAGGTGTCTCCTTTCATGCCAAGCTAAAAAGCTTCAGGCATTGTTGCCTTTCTTCCTATGGAAGTTGTGGTAGACCCTAAATAATTTAGCTGCATTTCGTTCCGCTTTTTTATCACTACACTTTTTTTTAAAGATGTGGCAACCAGAATTGCACATGATGAGACAAGTATAGCCCCATCATAAATGATAAAAGGGCTTTATTATATTGCTGATTTATTTTTAGTCCTTGTGCTACCAAACATGGAATTTGGACCCCCTACTTTTTTAAAAATGTATCCTCTCCAACTGCATCCCAAATGGCTCAACTTTGCCTAAGCCCCAATACTCTGATCCAGTGTTCCTCAACCTGGCCTGGGGAATACTGGAAGTTGAAGTCCTTGCCAAGTTGAGAAATAGTGCTCTGGTTAAAGTCATGAGATCCAAATTATTGAAAATAATTGCAAGACAGACATGACTTTAAGAATCTGGCAGTACTTTTCACTCATGACCAGACCAGAATTCATTTATAAATGGGCAAAACAGAAAAACAAAATTTTGAGTTCTATTTTTATATACCAGCACTACTCAGGTGACCCCGAGGACACAGATAAACCTCCAAGTGCTTAAACAACCCCCTAAAAGGATGCAAATGACCAGCTGTCTTCTAGGAATATAAAGACACTTCTTAGATGAGAAGCAAAACATCTTCAAAGAAAAAACAAAGTCCAATTACTTCTGTATTTGCTCCATTAAAGAGAATCGCTCCTCAAAATCCACTTGCTTCCCTCACATTTCTTTGAAAGCTGTTCCTTAATCAATGGAATGTATTCAATTCCCTCTAGATTCTTCATTGTTGAAGATTTTTGTGTAACGCTAACGCTAACTACTGAATTCCAAATGATAGTTCATGTCATTGTATGTCATAAGCCTAAAATATTCTACATTGAATTGATAATTTTATTTTTGGGCTAATAGAACACCTGAATGATTAATGTGCTAACCATTCATGATTAATGATTCAAGATCCCAATGGAACTGGAACCATAAGGGTCTCTAGTTTGGAGTACTTACTTGGCTGTATTTTGTGATATTTTGTCAAGTGTGGAAATCAGGAGTCCAGACAGTTCAAATGAATATATAGGTTTATGCAAATTTAAACTCTCTACTAGAATCTGAACTACTAACAATAAAACCAAATTGGCAGTAGGTAAGAGTCAACAGAATTCAAGGTGAACTAGATTTAGATCTCTTGTGGGCATGCAGAAACTCAAGACTGAAAATGGGTTTGACCCTTCCATGAGGTTCAGTCTGGTCATCTCCTACACACTTTCTATCATTTCAGAACCAGTAATTTATATGTATTTACAGCTATATATGAGCATAATGCATATGGGATCAAATCCTGTAGAATTTTTTGGCTGGGGCTCTCAGAATTTTTCAGAACAGCTGAAAGGCACCAAGTTACCTATCTCAATTACTTTCCTCCTATCCAGGAGATCTATCTTATGAAATCCTGATAGTGCCATTTAGCAATTAACTCACCTTCTGGCCTTGCTTTGGCCATGATGGGGTGAACATATGAGCAAGTCCTGCAAGTTCTGTTGCTTCCTCCTTTTGTTTCCTTTTCCCAAGTGTAGAGGATGTCAGAACTGGAAAAAGCCTTCCGCAAATTTGCGGTGTATGGAGACACAGCTGCCACAGGCAATGACATGACAGGCAAGAACTTCTCCAAGATGTTGAAGGAATGTGGTGTAATGGATGGCAAAGCAGTGACCAGCACTGATGTGGACATTGTCTTCAATAAAGTCAAGTGAGCTGAAGGGTTGATGTGTGTATATATTTGTGGACAGGCATCCAACCACGACGCTAATGTGTAAATAATGATTACTGCCACATTGCTCTTCTTTTTAAATTGTGAGCCAGATAATTTTGTTTCAGTCAAGGCATATTTTCATGTCCCTTCACTGTCAGAGATGCCTTGGTAGCCATTTCTTAAGGACATGTCCACAATGCAGGGTCTGTTCCTCACCCCCAGCCTATAGTTGAGGCCACGTAAATTCATTTATTTGATCCAATATTAAAGTGATACGTACCTCTTTTCCCCATATAAACCTTCATAAATATACAATCTAGGTGGCTTTAAAATGACCAGGGTGTGTGTGTGACATGAAGGTAACTAGGATCTTGCCAATATGAATTGGGAGAAGCCATGTTTGTAATCATAAAAAGCTGAAGGCAGATCTACTCAGGAAGCAAAATAATGCAAGATAATGTGGTATCCCAATTCGATAGAATTGTGTAGAAGTATAATGGTATGTGGGAATGACCTTGGGATACAAGAGGAAGGCCCACAACCTAGGCAACAGGGTAATAAGGCAGGTGAGTGGTTTGTAGGTGGGGGGAAAATGCATGAGAAGCATTTTGAATGGGAATGTCCCTTGTTTTCTGGAGACTAAAAAAAGAAGGGAGAATAGAATAGAATAACAGAGTTGAAAGGGATCTTTGAGGTCTTCTAGTCCAGCCCCTTGCTTAGGCAGGAAACCCTATACCATTTCAGACAAATGGTTATCCAATATCTTCTTAAAAACTTCCAATGTTGGAGCATTTACAACTTCTGGAGGCAGGTTGTTCCATTGATTAATTGTTCTAACAATCAGAAAATTTCTCCTTAGTTCTAGATTGCTTCTCTCCTTGATTAGTTTCCATCCATTGCTTCTTGTCCTGTCCTCAGGTGCTTTAGCTTGACTCCCTCTTCTTTGTGGCACCCCCTGAGATATTGGAACACTGCTATCATGTCATCAAACTAGTCATACCCAATTTCAGCAATGTTCTTGATATGTTTTATCCTCCAGTCCCCTAATTATCTTTGTTGCTCTTCTCTGCACTTTCTAGAGTCTCAACATCTTTTTTTACATCGTGGTGCCCAAAATTAGATGCAGTAATCCAAGTGTGGCCTTACCAAGGCCTTATAAAGTGGTATTAACACTTCACCTGATCTTGATTTTATCTCTGCTTATGCAGCCTAGAACTGTGTTGGCTTGTTTGGCTGTTGCTGCTGGCTCATATTTAAATGATTGTCCACTAGGACTCCAAGATCCCTCTCACAGTTACTACTATTGAGCAAGGTACCATATACCTGTGGATTTTGTTTTTCTTGCCTAAATGGAGAACCTTACTTTTTTCAAATGATTTCATTTTTGCAAGATTGTGTTAATGTAACCTTACAATAAATTAGGATCAGTTCATCCCTGTACATCTTGTCTGGATTACATCACAAATCTGACACCAATTTTCCAAGACTAAGTATTTCATCGTCCTTCCTTTGTTTAGTCTCTTTTATTTAGGTTGCAGATCTCCCTCCTGTCTTCCAAGGTCATTTTAACCATTACAGGAAGGTATCACTGTCCTCCTTTAACTGGCTGCTTAAAAAGAACATGCAAATAGAAACCTACTGTAAAGAATGTTACAGAAAAGTAACATCAGAACTAGAAATTACTTTCCTGGCATGCCATCTTCTGTTTGTAAATAATTCTGCCCCCCCCCCCACTATGTTTTATTAATTGGACAATTATTCTCCCCCATTATGTTTGATTAATAGCATAATTGTCTTGAAATGATTGTTTATAATACTATCTTCTTTGTAAATTCTTGGATGCCTTGTTCACGGTTTGTCTTGTACTGAGGGTCAGAGTTGATGTGTTGGTGTATTCCCAGGGCTAAGACTGCTCGCAACATCACATATTCAGAGTTCCAAGAAGCAATAAAAGAGCTGAGTGTTAAACGCTTCAAAGGAAAGTCCGCAGAGGAGGCTTTGCAGGCCACTCACCAGTTGATGGAGGGCAAAGAACCAGGCAATGTAGGAGCGACGGTGAGTGAAGAGCTCCCCATACGTGAGGGATGCAGCCAATCAATGATGGTGCCAGGGATACCTGAGCAAGACATATTCAGATACACTACATTCTTTAACTGTAATCCCTCTACCCAATTTGTTTTTGTTTATTATTTAATTTAATTTATATGGCTGCCCATCATGCCCTGCTGATTTCTCCCCGTATTTCTTGCTCTTCCTTTCTTCCTACTGTAATCACTTTCCTGACCAACTTGCTTTCAAAGGTTGTGGTGCTCCATCATTTATTGAAGGCTTTTAAGAAGAGACTGGTCAGCCACTTGTCTGGAATGGTATAGGGTCTCCTGCTTGAGTAGAGGGTTGATCTAGAAGAAGTCCAAAGTCTCTTCCAACTCTGTTATTCTCTTATTTCTTCTTCTAATTCTTTTTGATGACTAAGCTACTGATCATATCATATAGCTGCAGGGAAGGCCTCTTATAGATTGCAAGCTTGTGATCATCATTAGTAACATTGCTATAGCCAATTATTTGTGGCTCACCAAACAGCATTGAAACAAAACCAGTGAATTCTTTTTTGGAAAAAATCCACATGATACTCAGAAGAAACCACATTACCTCTCATCCAGGGCATGTCACTGATTTTACTCTGCACCTTCAGCTATTACTGAAGTGACAAGAAACCACATTCTATCCTCTCTCCCTCCCCTTTCCCTCCTATCTCCCCCCCTCCAGAAAAGCACAGTGTTAGGAACAGTTAACATGCTGGCAGAACCCCTAAAAAAGCCCATAATCTAGAATGATTCACCCAATATGGGTCTTCTTGGCATGAATAAAGCCTACACATCCCATTTGTTGCTTCTCCCTCTAGTTCGTTTGTACTGGCCTGTGAATTTCCCATGTGTTAGAATCAGCTTAACTTCAGCTCATCTTCCCTTCCCCAAACCCCATCAACAGTCGGCAGCTGACACTTTGCAAAATTGTCTTGCAGAAAACTGTTGCAGCTGGTGCAGTAGACAGACTGACGGACACCAGCAAATACACGGGTTCTCACAAGGAACGCTTTGATGAAAGTGGCAAAGGCAAAGGGATTGCTGGGCGTGCAGAGTTGACTGACAACAGCGGCTATGTTGGGGCTTATAAGGGAGGTGGAACTTACGATAAGACCCACTAAATCAGGAGTGGGGCCTCCTGCCTGTCCTCCTTGGCCTTGGAAGGA
This sequence comes from Thamnophis sirtalis, assembly GCF_051295495.1. Taxonomy (NCBI): domain Eukaryota; kingdom Metazoa; phylum Chordata; class Lepidosauria; order Squamata; family Natricidae; genus Thamnophis; species Thamnophis sirtalis. The sequence continues at coordinate 112,105,103 of NW_028261384.1, forward strand.
GATGTCAATAAACACCTGCTCTTAAATTATTGTGTTTAGTGTTTGTGAGACTATAAGTGATTGGTATCTAAATGAGGAAAAGGTTAGAATTGTTCCCTTGTTTTGGAAGATCCTTCATTATCTACCACGTCTTACTCAACAAGGCATAGAAAAAATATGTCATCATTTTAATACTTGTGCCCCATTTCCTTTCATTGCCGTAATCAAAGACACAAATGTTTCTTCATACTGACTTTGAATGTTCTTTTGTTACAGATTCTCATTTAGATCTCTACTAAAAAGCTTAATGATAAAAAATTAACTTGCATCATTCACTTGCAAAACTTATGTCTGAGCTGTCAAATTGACCTACGGGTTATCAAAAGATGCTTATTCTAGGTATGAAGATGTTAGGTCCTTAAACTTCAATCATGTTTGCTTCTCTATATGTATGCATAAGGTTCAAACCTTTGGGCTACGAATCCTCCACTTAATGCCATCATCTATACTAGCCAAAATCTGGAAGACAAAAACATATGGTTATTTTGAATTTCTTCATCAAAATTCTGGGGCCTGGACTTGAATTGGCTTGTACAGATAATGAAGCTTCATTTTTTAGACATCCTACTCCTTCTTCCATTGTGCTGATTGGATGCTCCAAATAGTGTAGGCTTGAGCCAGATCTATGACTAGGTCAGTTGCATCTTTGAGTCTTTTTCCTGTTCTTAGCCAGGAAATAGTAAAACGGTTAGCCCCAAACGGGAAAAATAGTATGGGATGTAAACATATGTATAATCTTTAGGGAATGCACAGAAGGAATAGCAGTGTCCCACGTGTAAACCTTTTTGAGTTCATGGAGGAGACTGGTTCTTGCTGCCAATGAACCGAAACTGCCAATATTACTGGATGATATCCTAATTTAATTTTAGCTTGCAATTTATTGTAGATTATGTTTTTGCAAGGCAAGACATGAAGTGTAGAAGATAAATGATCTGGGCTCATTTAGTATCCTTAAAAACATTCTGCCAATGCTTTTAAGTAGAGGCAGGAATTTGTTTTATAACATGTTTATGTGATGCACATTATGCAACACATTAGTGCCCAAACTCCTAACTTCTCATACAAACTAATGGGAGCAGGAAGTGACAGATGTTGGAGCAGAAGTAGTCATTATCTTACAACTAAAATGGAGCCTACCCTTTATGGTCAGAAGTCTTGATGGCCGTTATGTGAAACGCTCAAGTGATTGTTCAGGACTGCCAAAAGGATGGCCATTCTGGAATCACATTGCATGACCCATTGACAAAGTATCTTGTTTTGCTTTCTTAATGTGAGTTTTACAATGTTGGAAGAAAAATCCAGTTCCAAGCCGGGAGAAAGACACAGGAATTAATCAATTTGGAGACAGGCTGCAGGAAAGGTCTCCATTTATTTAGGAATCAAAAGCAAAGTGACTCAGCATCGGGTTCTGTGTCAGCTGTTCCAGAACCGATGCTGAGTCACTTTGCTTCTGATTCCTAAATAAATGGACACCTCCTTTCCTGCAGGTTGCCTCCAAACTCATGCAGGCTCCTGCATATTTCTCCCTGCTTGGAACCTGACTGGATTTTTCTTCCAACAACAGCATTCCATTGCAGAATGCTGCAGAGTTTGTGTTAAGAAAGCAAAGCTGCTTTTTTGCTGGCCATTTCTGAGATCATCGCGATAGGGTGGGGGAAAAGACTTGAAGGGAATCTGTGTGTGTGTGTGTGTGTGTGTGTGTGTCTGTCTGTCTGTCTCTCTCTCTCTCTCTGTGCGTCTAATGGAGGATAGATAGGCAGAGGGTGGGGAGAGGGCACTGCAGCATCTCTGCAATTGATCCAGAGGTGATTTTAAGGCCACTTCTTTCCGGTTTGGGTGAACCAGTAGCGGCTTCTGTGGGAGCCTCTGTCCACCCGCCCCGAAGTAATGCGCAAGCATTGCTCATGTGCCGATCAGAGGTGGGTTGCTGCTGATTTGGCCCGATTCAGCCAAATCGGTAATGGAATTCAGGCCTGGGTTGCAGAACCGGCAGCAACTCAGGCCTGCCATGTCCCCAAACCGGTTCCCTCGCCGCCGCTCAGCCACTGCCATTTTGGATTTTAGTGACTGCGCATGCGCACTTCACTGTAAATTGTTCAGTGCATGCATGAAGAACAATTTACATTGAACAGTGCACTCGTGGGTTGCGAACCGGTAGTAAAACCAGCAGCAACCACCCCTGGTGCAGATGTGACGAGTGTGAGCACTCACATTTGCGAACCAGTAGGGAAGTTAAGCTGAATTGATCGTAAGGGTGAATGACTACAGGAACTTTGCAGCAATTGTAACTTTCAAGAAGGAACCACAGACCTACAAACTTTATTTATTTATTTATATGGCTGCCCATCTCAAGTGATTCTGGGAGAGTTTGGGAAAGGAGCCATGAAGTCTTGAAAAAGATACAGGTAATCCTCCAGATAAGAATGTCTAACTTAAGGGACAACCTTTGGATATGAATATGCTGCCTGTTAACTGAAAGAAGTGGTTGACATTGTCCTTAAGCGAATGAACTGTTGAAGCCATGCAATGTTTTATGAATCACTGAAGTCATATGTTCTTTTAATAAAAAGCCTATTGTTAGTGGTTTTCAGTAATTTATGAAAACACTGCATGGCTTCAGCGATTTGTCAACTTGAGGAAAGGCAATGCTGTCTGCCATTTTTAATAGCCCATTCTTATATATAAATTCTGACTTGCATACAGGTGGTCCTCAACTTACAACAGTTCATTTAGTGCATGTTCAAAGTTACAACATCACTGAAAAAAGTGACTTAGACTGTTTTTCACACTTATAACCATTGCTGCAACCCTATGATCACATGATCAAGATTTGGATGCTTGGCAACAGGTTCATATTTATGAAGGTTGTAGTGTCCCAGGATCATGCGATCTTCTGACAAGCAAAGTCAACGGGGAAGCCATTACTAATTTAACTACTGCGGGGCTTCACTTAACAATTGTGGCAAGAAAGATCATAAAATGGGACACAAAATTAACAACTATCTCACTTAGCAACATAATTTTTTGGCTTAATTGTGGTCTTACTTTGAGGACTATCTATGCAAATTCAAATTAAAGACAGAGTTAAGAATGGAACTTGTTCAAAACCCAAAAACTTCCTGTATTGAGATGCTGGGAAGTGTATATTTATCAAGTTCAGAATTGTGTGGGCAATGGTATTCCCCATGATGTTGATTCTTAAACTTTGGAGAAGACTTCTGAGTATATCATTAATATGAGCCAAGGTGGCGCAGTGGTTAAATGCAGCACTGCAGGCTACTGCTAGATCAGCAGTTCAGCGGTTCAAATCTCACCGGCTCAGGGTTTACTCAGCCTTCCATTCTTCCGAGGTGGGTAAAATGAGGACCCAGATTGTTGGGGGCAATATGCTGACTCTCTGTAAACCGCTTAGAGAGGGCTGAAAGCCCTATGAAGCGGTATATAAGTCTACTGCTATATTTAAGGAAACAAATGGATTATCAAACAAATCCAGAATTCCCACTCAAAGCCTAAATAACCAGGCTTGATCTGGAAAATAACTAGCTCTCTGGAGGAATCTCTAATGCTGGGAAAGGTGGAAGGAAAAAGAAGAAATTGACAACCAGGTCAAGCTGGCACTTACTCAATAAACATTCATACTACACAATTCCTTTAATGGCCAGCAGAGGGCAGTAGCCCATTACAAATTTCCATAGTTTATGTCCATCCTAAATTGCCTCCTCACTCCATAAGGAAGAGCTAGTACAGTTAGTATCCATCTAGTCCCGGGATGGCGAACCTATGGCACACATGCCACAGGTGGCAGATGGAGCCATTTGTCAGGGCACACAAGGCGTTGCCCTGTCAGCTGGCCAGCGTGCATGTGCGCACTGGCAAGCTGAGTTCAACCTTTTTTTAAGCTATTTTTTTAAGCCAAGTGACTTTTGGTTTGCTTGTAGAGCCGTTTTTAGTCCCCTGGCGTCCTCAGGGAAGATCCTGAAGCTTCCGGAGGGCCTCCGGGGGGGGGCTGTTTTCACCTTCCCCAGGCTCCTATAAAGCCTCTGAGCCTGGGAAGGGTGAAAAAAGCATGCAAAAATGGGGGGTTTGCGCCTGTCATGCACGCTGGGGGACCACGCATTGCATTATGGGTGCAGCACACCCACGCAGGACTCCCCTGCGCTCCCCCTGCTTATGGCTAAAAAAGGTTCACCATCGCTGATCTAGTCAATATCCTTCATTACAGTGAGACTGCTAAGACACTTTTAATGTATTATTTTAGTATTGTAGTACATTAGCTCTTTACTACTGAAATAAAATGTTTTAGCAATAGCAGTAACACTTAGACATATATTGTTCGATAGTGTTTTGCAGCAATTTCTGAACAGTTTTAAATATCAGTGTATTATCCTCAACAATCTGGGTTCTCATTTTACTGACCCCAGAAGGATGGAAGACTGAATCAACCTTAAGCCCCATCAGGATTAAACTTCTGGCAGTGGGCAGAGTTAGCATGCAATACAGATAGTCCTTGACTTATAAAAGTTCATTTGGTGAACGTTTGAAATTACAAAGGCACTGAAAGAAGTGAGTTAGGACTATTTTTCACATTTATGACCATTTCAGCATCCCTGTAGTTAGGTGATTACATTTCAGACAATTGACTCACATTCAGACAACTGACTCACATTTATGACGGCTGCACTGTCCCGGGATCACGTGATCCCCTTTTACAATCCCGACAAGAAAAGTCAATGGGGAAGTCAGATTCACTTAACAACCGTGTTATTAATTTAACAATTGCAGTGATTCATTTAACAAAGGCAGCAATAAAAGTTGTAAAATGTGGCAAAACTCACTTAACAGATTTTCTTACTTAGCAACATAACTTTTGTGATCAGTTGTGGTCATATGTTGAGGACTGTACTGCATTCTAACCATTGTGCCACCAGGCTTCTTTTTCTTGCCATGTCCATAGGAATATACTTCAAAAAATTCTTAGGCAGGATTGGTTTTGTTTTTTGTAATAAATATCCTTCACAGGTTTGATTGATGAGTGTATTCAATCTGTCGTGATTCAGTCTATCCAGTCTTGTCTTAGTAGACATAAAGCAATTATTTTTCAGAAATAAATTCTTTATTTTCTTGGCTAGTACTTCCAAACTGCCAGCTCTTTCCCCAAGCTCGTCACTTAAGAACTTCTTGTTCCTTTCTTGAATCCTTCCATTCTGATGCTCATAAGACACCGTGCCAACATTCTGAAGATTAATCAAGGATCCGTCTCTCATTGCAAAAAATATAAACACATTAGATGCAATCCTGTCATTATTTTCCCAGTTCCTGCTCAGACTTATGGGTACATTTTTTCAAAAGTATAGTACATTCCACAAATAAGCTTAAGGGCATCACTGTGCACAGACCATTCAAATTTATAATGAAAAAAGTAACTTGACCATTTTAAGCATCTTCATAGTTAACATGACCAAAATCCAGATACTTGGCAACTATATTTATGATGGTTGCACTGTCCCAGGGTCATATGATTCTCCTTTTGCAACATCTGACAAGCAAAGTCAATAGGGAAGCCAGATTCACTTAACAATTGTGTTATTAACTTAGTAACTGCAGTGATTCACTTAACATCGTTGGCTAGAAAGGTTGTGAAATGGGATAAAACTCTCTTGATAATGATCTTGCCTAGCAATGGAAAGTTTGGGCTCAACTATGGTTGTAAGTCGAGGACTATCAGTAGTTAGTTTCACCAACTCAACCAACCAATCGGGCTACGACTAAAAGGTAGATTCTTATGGACTCTGCCCTGGATATACTTATACTTGAAAAGACCGAAACGAAGAGAGACATGATAGCATCGTTGAAAAACATAATGGGAGGATGGCATTTAAAACAGAAGGCTGTGAATTGCTTCCATCTATTCCAGATAAAATTCAAGATGAGGGTATAGAATCAGTTCAGGATTGCCTTAATTTTGATTCCAGCCATGAGAATGGGATCGGATTCAGGAACTCTAGGAGTTTATATTTGGATTTTGCTACTTTGCTAGAACTATCAGAATGGGGAATACCGTAGAAAAATCTACCATTTTGCTTCTTAATAATGATATTGTTTATTCAACTGCCAGAAATCTCGTAAATGCTAGTAATAGGTTCAAGTGCATCTGTATAGAAGTCTGAGTAACGATATATCTCTTAAAACATTCCTATGATTTGCAGAGTGCATTTAATTTCAAGGAATTAGTTCCGATATGTGTTCAATAGTGACATCAAGCACTCATATTATTTTCACTTTGTAGTTTGTAACTTTCCATTTAAGAACACAGATAATAAAAATGAGTGGGGTAAAGAACCTATATTGTTTAGACCTGTGATGGCGAACCTATGGCATGTGTGCCACAGGTGGCATGTGGAGCCATATCTGCTGGCATGTGAGCCGTCAGCTCCACTGTGCATGTGCGTGTCGACCAGCTGATTTTTGGCCTTCCGGAGGGCCTGGGGAGGCAGTTTTCGCCCTCCCCAGGCTTCAGGAAAGCCTCCGGAAGCTGGGGATAGCAAAAAACGGGCCCAACGGGCCTACCAGAAATTTCCTAACTTCCGGTAGGCCTGTTGGGCCCATTTTTCACCCTCTCCAGGCTCCGGAGTCTTTCTTGGATCATGGAGAGGGCGAAAACGGCCTCCCCCGCCCCCTGGAGGCCCTCTGGAAGCTGGAAATGGATAGTTTCAAAACTTCCAATCAGCCTATAGGGCCTGTTTTTTGCCCTCCCCAGGCTTTGGAGTCTTTCCTGGATCATGGAGAGGGCGAAAACGGCCTCCACTGCCCGCTGGAGGCCCTCTGGAAGCTGGAAATGGATCGTTTCAAAGCTTCCAGTCAGCCTATAGGGCCCGTTTTTTGCCAATGTCTTGAATTTTGACTAAATGCTTAGTTAAAAGCGTAAGTGCCAGTTGTATGTCACTTTTTTCAAATTGATTGTAACTTTGAATGGTCAGTAAATGAAGTGGTTGAAGATCAAGGATTATCTGTAAAGTTAGATAATACTCTCTTCTGTCTGCAGGCTCGCTAATCTGGAGCAATGGAGAATTAATGGGAAAACCGAGAGGGCATAAGCATTCTCTAAAAAGAACAATTCAGTGGTCAAGTTTATTTATATATATTTGTTAATGACTTTTATATAGTCACCCATCTTATATCAAACTCCGGGCAGCTTCCAACCAAATTCCTATTTAAAAATTGAAAAATGTTAATAGGAGCTGCAATATTTCTGTGGTTGAGGAGCTAAAAGTCTTCATGATGTAATAGTTTAGGGGTCTCACTAAGATTGGGAAGATCTTAGCCGAAGTCTCTACCCAGCCATGGAAACTCACTTCAAGCCAATTTATTAGCCTAATTTATCTTGAAACATTACTATGGGGATGGGGGGATTGGGAAAGGGAGTATAATATTTTTCAATCTCCTGGAAAAAAAAACAGAAAACCAATCTAAACAAATAATTTAAAAAATCCAGAGAAGACATAAGCATCCCCTTTGATGCCCAGCATTTTGTACAAAATAAATAAAATTAAGAACAACTTGTTTGCTTCTTTCACATCTATTAGTAGTCCCTTAGGTAAGATGGCCAGTGTAGATATTTGACAGATAAATAAATAGGGGGAGGAGAGGAGAGAGAGAGAGACCCCTTTGGAATGGTGTAACCATCTCCTGGATTGTCAAGACCAAGTTTCAAAATGCTTCTTTGTTCAGAGAAACTTGGAAATGCCTAAAACAAGATCAAAAGGTGAAGCAGAGGAAAACTTTTTATGCCAGTTACTCTTTCAATGTCCTATATAGAACTGACCACCAGGTGGTGCTACGTGAATGGTCAAAGAGGGCTATTCTTGCTTTTTATTCTTTGCAGCCCAAGGGAACATTGGAAGGAAATTATGTAAAGGAATTAGGACACTCTTTGTCAGCAGAGAAACTCTTTAAAAAAAACAAAACAACTGGACCAAATTTGAGATGGTGAGAAAGCCCAAGCAAACAAAACTTGAATGTGAAAATAAACCTGGCTTAGCCAAGGGAGAAGCAATTAGGCACCGATTCCTTCATCTTACAGTTCACTTGTCCATCCCCCACCCCACCCCAACTATGTGATTTAGAACTCAGTGATCCTCAATCCATGCTTTGCATGCTTTCCTGTAAACAAAATAATGGGTGAACTCTAGGAGGATGGGTTGGAGGCTTCGTTGTAGCCTTCCTGAGAGCTAATGCCCCAGTTCTGGAGATCATTTTTAGTTCTACAATTTCTTGTATTGACTCGAAGGACCATGAGTAAAACAGGACCCCTCAGTTATGGTGAGGGAAATTGGCAGCCTGCTTGGACTGATTCCAGTCATATTCCACAGAAGGCACCTTGGATACCATGATTGGGCTGAGAGAGATCTTACTCTCCAGAGCTGTCGTTGATCTAAGATGTGATTATCCTTCAGAGTGGGGGGCTTTTGGTGAAAGTGGGGGGCTTTTGATAACTTCCCAGGTTTTATGTAAAGCCAGAGTGAATTAAGAGAAAAAATGGAAAGTTGGCCTTACTTCCCCAGCCTGGAATTAAAAAAAAAGATTTGGGTTGTATTGGAGTAATTAAGAGGAGCAGTTCAGTGGTGGGTTGCTAACTGGTTTACTACTGGTTTGATCGTGCTCGCGCAATGCTTCTGAGCATTCCCGAAAGTGTGCCTCCCGCCACCGCGACTACCAGTTTAGTCAAACCGGGCCAAACTGGCAGCAACCCACCCCTGGAGCACTTTATTGTGAGATGCCCTCTTTCGCTGTAGGAAAAATACTTGATAGGCTATGAAAACCTTGATATAGTTTGATAGGTTAAGATAACCTGGTCTACTCAGGTCTAGTCATACCCTCTGGTTAAATGTGTCAGGGTGTAGCACTAAGTGTGCATCTTGCTTAACGGACTAAACCAATTAGTGAATAATTCTGCCAGTTTTCTTAAAAGACATAATGGCAAACCTAAGTTTTTACATCAGAAGAATATGTGGGGAGAAGCTGATGCCCAGTTGCAGTTTCAGACAGTTACATGTAACAAATTGTGACAAGACAAATATATTTGAATGGAGATACCAACAGAAACAATGCAGATTATAGGACAACACTTTGATACACAGCACCAAATCTGAATGAATGACACAACAGGATGTGCGCACTAAATTGGATGCCCTTTGGCCGCATGCTTCATCTGTATACTACTAAACTCTAAATATTTTTCACGAGGCAATTGGACTTCCTTGTTTTTCTTTTAAGACGTTTCACTTCTCCTCCAAGAAGCTTCTTCAGCTCTGACTGTATGGTCGGGAATAGAAAGATTTATACTCCTTGCAGACAGCTGGCCATTTGCATTCTTTTAGAGTCATTGAGGCCACTAGGAGATTTATCTGTGTCCTCAGGGTCACCTGAGCAGTGCAAATGGGTGTGGCCCCTTCTTGGAGGTGCTGAAAGAACTGTGTTGTAGACTGGAGATAGATGATGTCAAATCCCTACCCTGTGTTGAGAAAGGGCTGTTTAATTTTGACATGCTGTAGATGGCCTCTATGGGATATGACATCATCTGTATTGTTTCTATTGGTATCTCCATTCAAATGTGTGTCTTCTCCCAATTCTTTACATGTAACTGTCTACAACTGCAATTGGGCATCAGCTTCTCCCCATATACTCTTCTGATGCAAAAACCAATCCAGCCTAAATCTTTTTTTAAAAAATTCCAGGCTGGGGAAATAAGGCCAATTTTTCATTTCTTCTCTTAATTCACTCTGTCTTTACACAAATGACTCTCTAAAAGAATGCAAATGATTAGCTGTCTGCAAGGAGTATAAATCCTTCCATTCCTCACCATCCAGTCAGAGTTGAAGAAGCTTCTTAGATGAGAAGCAAAACATCTTCAAAGAGAGGTGGAGCTCTCACCTCACCATCAGGAGGTTGTGAGTTTGATCCTAAGTAGAGGCAGATGTAGGGTCTCCTGCTAGGGCAGGGGGTTGGACTAGATGTTCTGCAAGGTCCCTTCCAACTCTGTTAATCTGCGTGAAAAGCAAGAAAATCCAGTTGCCTTGTGGAAAAGCACTTTGGGGACATACTAAACCTCTAATCCCTGTAACTGGAAGAAATGTTACATCATATGACAGAATCTTTCCAACCGAGGTACCTCAAATGGTACCTAATTTACAGAGTGCATCAAAAACCTAGGACCCAGACTTCTGTGAAATTGAAATTTGGCAAATTTAGAAAACATTTTATGACATAAAATTATCATAAAAGTTTATGACATAATATAAAATGTCATAAAACATTTGCTGTGCTAATGTTTAACTCTATATTTCAACATGAGCTATTTTTAAGACAGATACATATCTGAATGTATCCCAGCCTTTCCAATGAAGGTAGTACATTAGAAGCTCAGCCACTGTTAAAAGCATTGAGGAAGCCTGCAAGGAAATAGCTCAAAAAGGAGAGGTTTGTTTAGTTGGAATTTAATGGGGATCATATTCTGTATATTATATAGCTATTAGATAATGTAACATTATGTGAAGTGCATAACTTTGTTCCATCAAGCCAATGTGGCATTTAGCCCAGCATTTTGTGTCACATCAGGTGCATCCAGGAAGTCCACAAGGATGGGCAAGAAAATAAATTAATACATCTTCTGTGTATTTAAGGCACAGCTTCTATAAATCAGAAACCAGCTGTCAGAACTACAGGTAGTCCTCAACTTACGACCTCAATTGAGCCCAGAATTTATGTTGCTAAGTGAGAAATTTGTCCCATTTTATGGTTTTTCTTGCCACATTTCTTAAGTGAATCACTCAAGTGGCTAAATTAGTAACATGATTGTTAAGTGAATCTGGCTTTCCTATTGACTTTGCTAGCAAAAAGTTGGTTACATGATCCCGGGACACTACAACCGTCACAAATGTGAACCAGTTGTCAAGCATCCGAATATAAAATTACATGACCCTGCAGATCAGTGGTGGGATTCATTTTTTTTTTTACTATTGGTTCTGTGGACGTGGCTTGGTGAGTGTGGCTTGGTGGGCATGGCAGGGGAAGTATATACTGTTAAATCTCCATTCCCTTCCTTCCCACTCCAGGGGAAGATTACTACAAAATCCCCATTCCCTCCCCATCAGCTGGGACTCAGGAGGCATAGATGGGGGCAGGGCCAGTCAGAGGTGGTATTTGCCAGTTCTCTGAACTACTCAAAATTTCCACTACTGGTTCTCCAGAACTGATCAGAATTTGCTGGATACCACCTCTGCTGGGGATGCTGCAATGGTCGTAACTGTGAAAAATGGTTCATTTTCCTTCAATGCCATTGTAACGTCAAATGGTCACCAAACAAATTGTTGTAAGCTGAGGACTACCTATAGTCGCATAATGGTCCTTAGTCTCCTTCTGAATGTATCCGGTTCCCCTTTTAAGCCTCTCAAAATGGGTGCCACGAAATGGCAAAACCCAGAGTTGAAGTAGCTGGGATCCGGCATATGTACCGGAGATGCAATGATGTTTTCCTAATGCGCGCGCGCGCGCCTCCAAGGGGACCCTCTGACCACTCACCCACCCTCCCTCTCCCCCTTCCCCCCAGCGAACTGCAGGGTTTCTGCCTGAGGTGCTGCTGTTGCATAGCAATCTCCGCTCTCCACGCCGCTGCCTTTTTAAACAAAAGAGCCTTCCAGCCCTCTTGAGGAATTGGGAGACCGGACCCAAATTCAGTTTGGAGTGAAAACATCGGGCGCGGTCACGTGGTCTGGAGCCCGGCCGAGACCTTTTGCGGGCTGAGAACTCCGCGGTTCCGCAAAGATTGATATTCTTTTTGTTCTCCGAGAATTGACAATAAAGAGGCTTTGGTCTTCCTTGGCGGGAAAGGAGGGAGAGAACTTGGCAACGGGCGAGCTGTTTTGATCTTGGGGCTATTTGCTGGCAGAAACGGGGGGGAGGGAAGGAAGATTTACACTTTTGGCGTTGGAGAAAAGGTCAACTTTTACTGGACAGAAAGTTCGGGTGGAAAACAGCCTTGTCTTTACAGGCGTGAAAAAAAACAACCCTTCCCTGGGTGCTTGGGCGAGAGATTTTCGGCCGGAAGATTATGCTACAAGTTAACAAGAGATGGTTTGACGCATTGCACAGTGGCACCATTTCATTCCCCCCTTTTATTTATTTCTTTAAAAAAAAATCTAATGAAATCAGTAATAAATAAAAAAAATATGTTAACAACATCTGTAATAAATTAATCCATGTCTCCATGTCCATGTTTTGTCATTTTAAGGAAACTTTTCTTTTTTTTAATGTGGGAGAAGATTGGGTTGTTTTGTTGTTGAGCGTTTTCTTTGCCTTTTTTTGTCTTTTCAGTTCTTTTAAAAATGAAAACCAGGGCTGGCCCCATTTTGCACAGAGCATTGATTCTGGCTCAACATGGGATGGAGGGGAGAAGGGGAATAGCAGCAATGTGTGTGCGTATATGGCAACAACAGCTGTGTTTGTGCCTGTGGAGAGAACATTGCCTTTGCTGCATCCCTTAAATTAAGCTGTTTTTTTCCAGGGGCATGAGCAGACACATTGTTGTTCACAACTGCTTATTCAGTCAACTTCAAAATGTGGAATCAATTATTTTTACCTGGATTTTGTATTTTGCAGCAAAAAATGCCTCGGGTAATGCTGAGCCTTCTTTTGCAGGTTGAAATGGTATAGTCCAGGGTGTTGCTTGGGTCTAATCTGATCAGACCCCTCACATTTCCAGTTTCTTGCGGTTTTCTATCCTCAGCCAGCTATTTATCAAGACTGATGTGAAAATCAGACAACTGGTCATTTTTATCCCTCTCATAATACAGGTAGTCCTCAACTTACTATCATTTGTTTAGTGACTGTTGGAAGTTACATAGGCACTGAAATGATTTAGGAGGCCACACCAGGAAGCTGAAGCAGACCCCATCAGAATTTCTGCCCCTCTCCGACCCACACAAAAAGACCCTGATGAGGGAGACTCTCTGCACCAACACAAACATTCATTGCATATATCCATTCCAGGGGCCGTGGTTTGAGGAGCCCTGATTTAGTGCAATATAAAAAATGCAAATAATTTTTCTGTGGACGACCAAAATTTTCTCGCAGACCACCAGTTGGTGACCGGTGATTTAGATGGTTGCAGTGTCCTCAGGGTCACAACCACCATTTTCACTATTCCAGCTGGCTTCCAATGAGCAAAGTAATGGGGGAAGCTGGAATCACTTAATGATTCAGTTAACAACTGCAGTGATTCACTTAATAACCATGGGGAAAAAGTCATAAACTGGGTGCGATTCATTTAACAATTGCCTTGCTTAGCAATGGAAATTCTGATCCCAGTTGTGGTTATGAGTCAAGGACTACCTGTATCTTTTTCTTGTCCTAGAACCAAATGTGCTTCACCTGAAGCTGCTATTAAATTTATTTTGGGGTAAAAAAGTGAAAGTAGCTTCTGTACTGTTCTTTCTTCCATTTCATTGTTAATAACAACTTGAGGAAGGTGGAGGGAACAGTAAAGAAAAGACCAGAAGCCATTAAATATTATCTCTCAGAGCATTATGCCGTAGGCTATAAAACAAAATAAATATGCATAAGGCAAGTGTTCTGTAGCCTCCCCTGATACATTTGGATAATCATTCAGAGAGGGACAACTTGGTAGCTTCATATCGTTGGCCTTCTCCTGAGTCAGCAGGGCTAGTGGCAAATTGTTACCTAAGAAAGGAAGTAGTTTTGATACAGATAGTAAATACAGATCTCTCCATGAGAACAGCCTCTTCGAACATGTTTTGCAAATCTTTCAGAGTAGGTTGTGAAGTGAAGTGGAAATTCTAAATGGTAGCAAGCAGCTATTAATTTTAGATTTGGCCCACAACCAAAGGATTTATTATTTTTATTGCAGAATCTTGGAGCCAAGATTGCTGGAGCAAAAAGTTAGGGAAGCTGCATCTGTTAGAATGTCATGATTAGGGCAGTTCAACACTCATCTTTGCTGCCAATTTCCTGGGCATCTATAGGCATGAGAACATTTTTCAGCCTCAGCTCATCAGCAGTAAGAAGATAGCATGTACTACCTACTTTCCATACCTTATTAAACTCGTATGTGAATATCCTGTAACTATAATATACATTACTAATGGGACCTGCAAGAAAAGGTTAGCCAATTTTTCCTAACATCTCCATGGCCATATTAGATTCACATAGATTATGTGATGTGTCTGGTTTTGACTTGGGATGATGGGTGACTGATCAATGTGATTTGTAAATCTTTATTTATAGTTTAATGCAGTGGTAGCCAACCTGGTCCCTACCACCCACTAGTGGGCGTTCCAGTTTTCATGGTGGGCTGTAAAGGTTTTTTCCGATACTGAAGCACTTTCCTTTTTTTAAATTTAATTGACTTAAAAAAAAAATCATAGCATTATTTAAAAAATTTTCATTAGGTTTTCATAAAATCACCATTACTGTGGAACTGGTGAGCGGTTAGAAAATTTTACTAACAGAGATACAAAAGTGGGTGGTAGGTATAAAAAGGTTGACTACCCCTGGTTTAATGTGTCTCATGAACTCAACCAAATATGGATTACTAAATATATAAGCAAACCACATCTTAAGCCTGTATCTCCAGTTTTTAATCTGTAAGGAGCTCCATTGTTTGCTTCTCTTTTCTGCAGGACAATAAATTAAACAACCTCAATTCTTGTAGGACAGGGTGGTTTTTTGGGGGGGAGAAGGGCAGAAGCTGCCTCCCCAATCTATAAAAAATATTTTTCAACTCTTGCCAAAGTGATTTCTTGCTTCCTAAGGTCCCCATTTTGGTATCAGATTTCATTGAGGAGGCTCAATCTTGCTTATTGTGAATTTCCTGGAGGCAGCTGAAATATCCATTCCTGAAATACTGAATGCTGTGGAGTCTGGTGCTCTCTGAACTTGTTTTGTTACCCTAGACAGGTAGCAAAATGATGCAAGCAAACAACCAATGCAGAGAGCATCAAGGACTCCACAGTTCAATCCTGAACTACTTATATTCTCTTCTATTGCTACTCAATGCTGATCTGATGTCCAGCCTTGTTCCTTTGATTTATATAGCACTCTTTGGTGATCTTCCCTGTTGAACAGAAGCTGTTATGGCCTGTGGCCTGCATGCATGGACTATCCATCTATCATAAAAACGAAGCAAAAACTGATTCCTCTAGAGATTTTTATTGTTAAGAGTAGGGATTCACCATTGACTGCTCTGGGAAAAATAAAGTAGAGCCCACACATTCTCAAATACAAGGATCCCATTACATGTGGGAGTTAAAACTCCAGCTGGAGTCCTTTTCAAACAATGCCCCTTTTTATAGGCAACTGAGCAATTAACTCCCAGTGCCTGTTCAGGTTAGGGAATAAGTAAGATATCTTCTAGTTGGACCAATACCTTTCTGGTTCCACTGGAGGCCTTATGGGCTTATTCAAGACTGTATACCATTCAAAACCTTACATACTGATACCCCCAATAGCTGGTCCAAAGTTAGAAGTTTGACCCCTTAAAACATCATGTATTCCTTATTTTGTGAGATCAACATGGCAAACATCATCTAAGCATTTAGGTCTTTAATACAGCTGATAACATTAAAAAGAACTGATACAGTCAGAATCCGATTACAGGAGTTCCTCCTCCATGGCACTACAGGAGCCCCGCTCAAAGCCAACAGCCAGAACCCACTAAATCAGCGCTTGGTGCAAAGGAAAAAAAAAATCACAGCCAATGACGGTCGGTGTCTCCTCCTTTCATCTCCTTATGTGAAACCACAGACACATTGGCTATTGTCATTTGTGCCTAGCACAGCTGCAATAGTGCAATCTGTCTCAAGCTTCCCGCTGCCCCCAGCATTCCCCAAAAGGAACCATCCCACCCTCCCCAGTGCCCCCCATTTCAATCTTGCCCAGCCTCCCAATGCCCCAATCGCAGAAAACAGTTGCTGTCTTAGCAGGAACTGTGCATGCACACCACAAAGCAGCTACCATCTATGAAAGTGGAAGGGAAGGGAGACAAAGAAGCGGAAATGTAGCCTTTGACCAGGGAAGAATATATGCACAGGAGGAGGGAAAACTATAAAAATAAAAGCCAAGAGAGATCTTACAGGACGGGAGGGGAATGAAGAATCTAGTTTTATTTTAAAAGGTGAATGAAAACAAAAACACGTCTAAGCCTCTGGAAGGAACCAGAACCTCAAAGACCACTTAGATGGATGGAATCAGAAGAGATGAGACCAAGCCAGACAAGTACAAGGGTAGAAATGGGTTGGGTGGAGGAAAAGCAACTCCTGTTTGGGAGCACTAGGTTAGCATGACAGTAGCAAGTCAAGTCCTTACTGGGGCTTGTGCGTCTCACTTGTGAAATCCTGCTTTTTATTTTTATTTTCCTCCTATGTACACTCCAGAGGGGACAAGAGAGAGCTTGCAAGGCAATGAGATGCCATCCGGCTACTCCAAGAATATATCGCTCAAGATTTAGGGGGAGGAACAAGGGTTAGTTATGATTATACAGGGGGGAAAAACAAAGCCCAATGATAATCCAGATCTCCTATATCAAGGAATCTACATGTGCAAGATAATTGGAGGTCAAAGGGAAACATCAGAGGAGATACTGATTATCTGATAATTTAGAAAACGTGTAGTCTTCCATCCATACCTCCCTAGGTACTAAGGATCACTATAGATACCAAAGGCTGACAACACTAGCTTTAAGTTACGGGAGAAAGGAAGGCAAGGTTGGTAAGGAAGGTGGATATGATGTGCTGGATTTAAAGGTTGGGGGAGTTAATGTTTTTTTTTAAAAGAGTAAAGTTGCATCCCATCTGGGCCTCCTTGGACTTTTAGTACCGTTAGGGGAGATCGTCACCTGGCCCAGTGGCCGGAGTGCATTGTGGGATAGCAGAAGGAGTCCTGTTCAGAGGTGGGAGGCGGTCTCATCCCCTGGCTCGGAGCTCAGCAGGACACCTCCATGGTGGGGGCAGGTGGCTGAGGAGCTCCTGCCTCGCTGCTCTGGGACAGAGTGCGAGACCGGGAGCGATTCCCGTCCCCCGAGGTGGCGCTGGACAGAGAGGCGGTGCGGGAGCGAGAAAGGCGCGTCATGCAGGATGAGGCCACTGTGGAGAAAGGAAAAAATGAGCAAAGTTAGATAAAACTCTTGCATATTATAAAAGGCAATTATCAAGAGCTCATTTTGAATTCAACCAATGATGGAGCAAGTGGCACTTGTGTGAAAAGAAGGGAGCATATCAAGGAAGATACCAGCAACAATCAGGGAATAGTCTAAAACAGTGGTCCTAAACCTTTCCAGCATGGACCAGTGAGGGGAGAGAAGGAAATGGTTCTGTGTGAGTGGCAAGCAAGCACATAATTGCATGCAGCTCTAGCCCACTGGTTGCACAAATGGAGGTTCACACGCAAGCGTGTGCAGTCACTTGCCACTTTTGTTGCCTGGTTCTGAACAGACCATGGTCCAGTAAAAGGCCACAACCCAGTAATGGGCTGTGGCCCGGAGGTTGAGGACCCCTGGTCTAAAATTCACCCAAGTGAATTCCTTGCATATTGGATCCTCTCTAAGATTTAGAGAACAAGCAAGGGGAAGTGAGGGTTGCTTAGAACCTAGAAAGGGAAGCACCTCTCAAGAAAAGCCTGTTTGGTGCAAGAGAAAAAAACAAGGAGAAAATTTCTAATCTTCTAGGATAGAAAGCATATACACCTTGTTATTTTCAAATGTTTTCTATTGACAGCCTACACATTCTCTTCTTCACAGTTGGCACTTATCTTCAACTTGGCTCTCTGGCTTTGGTGCCAAACAATGAAGTTGCATACCATCAGCCCCTGCCTTCCCCAATATGTAACAAGAACCTCTTAAAGGTATGGAGTGCAACAGATCATTTGTAGGCAATTAGTACACTGGCATAAAAAGGTTAATCAAGTGAGAGGTCTAATTTTGAAATCAAACCACAGTGCAGGACTGCTGGCAATCCTTCTGTAATAACGTACCAAAGATCATCCCCGTTTGGGCACACAACAGAAATCCAAACAAAACAACGCCTGCTTCTGTTTTTCTACTACCACAGCAAACAACTCGGTGTTCTTTAGTGGAAAGGGGAGGTTGTGTGTTGGGGAGTGAAATAACCAGGGGAAAGGTGAGCAGACATGTTGGAGGAGAGAATTATGGGAGATGAGGGAGAAATACCACATAAGGTACCTGACCCCTGGCTCAATTTCTTGTCCAATACATGTGGGACTGAGGAGAAATAGGAAATGATATTCTTAGGCTAAACTGATCGAGAACTTGTACTTGGAATGAATGTTCCACAATGGTTGTTGTTGAAGGGCTGAGCTGATAGGTTGTGGAACTGAGCTTTAAATAGCTATGGAGAGAAGGTGGATGTACAAGTGGGGAGGAAAGAGGGATTCAAAGAAAAGGAGAACTTATAAGCAATCCCAATTATCTAGAAGCATCATTTTGGGTGCAAGAACCAGCCAAGAAATAGGCAGTCCCAGGAATCAATTATGGCGTGTCCATATAGTATCCCAAGTGACAATGTTCTTTTTTTTCTAGTTTAGTTTGTAATCTCAGCCAACATTATTTATAACCTCACATGTTAAGCAAGCTAATATAACTCTGGTTTATTTATTAAACTACATCTAAAAAAACCTACGACTTGGTGTACTTTGTGAGTGCAATCTACAGTAGGGTACAAAATGACCTTGTCAGGAATGTCTCTGCTCTTGGCTAGATGAAACACAGGTTTTGCAACCCAATAATGTATGAACTTTGGGGGGGGGGGTGCGCAATGGGACAGAGGTTCTCAGATCCAATACTTACTATAACCCATTCCTTGCACAAAGTATTTAAATGCCTCTGTCAGTTTCCCAGGCTGAAAGACAGAAAAAGAGCAGAGAAAAACATTAAAAAATGCATATATGGAAAGAAAGGGTGGGGCACAAAATCCTAAAGGTTAAATTATTTGCTTCCAAATTACTGCTCATCGACTATATTTGTGGGGAGGGGACACCAAAGGTTAGAAAAACATCTGACATGGAACCCATTCAAATCTCTTTTTATGAAATTCATTAAAACAAATTCTGATTTCCTCACACTATGGGAAATGATCCATTGCAATAATTCTACTCCACGCCCCAAACTCTCAAAAATGCTGGGAGGTAGTCTGTGATTTATTTATTTTTTACTTTTACTGATTTGAAATGCCAAGAATGAGAAGTGAAACTTATGCCATGCAGGTTCTACAGCTACAAAACTCACTGTTCACAAAAGAACAGAAAAATAAAAACAGGATCTAGGATCCTGGAGCTTTAGAGGAGGGCTAATCTAGTGCTGAAGATTAGAAGGAACTGTCAAAATTCGGGATTTCTCTTCTGCTTTTTTAAAAATGGATTTCTAAGAAATAGCAGCAAAACTATCCAGATCACTTTTCTCATAAAAGATCTGAAATTCAAGATCCAAAAAAGGGCACAAAGCAAGTGTCCCCTTAGTGGAGAAATACACCAACTAGATTCATAGTGGTTTCAACTACATTGAAGAACTTCATTGGAAGTCAATCAGCTCACAACTCCAATGTTGTTTATGTGGGAATGCCTGATGTTTTCAAACTGGTATGGAATACTTTTTCAGAAATGCCTACAAGTTTCTTGTCTACTTCTCCCATTCAACAAGGTTCTTTTCCTTCTGCAGACATATGTTTGCATGACTACATTGGGTGGAGTAGAGCAGAAGAGATGTTATTTTCCTAACCAAAAACGAACACCTTGTTTAATGAGATTTTATTTGGTGAGTGTATGTACAACATCTTAGCAATTACCTACGATTTCTTCCAGTTTCTCAGAAAAGATATTATAAGCTCTATTGAATTGCAAACTAAGGTAAGAACTAGTCAGCTATATTTCAGCCCACTGCACTGTATGCTCTAGTCTAGCCCTATAAACCAATCTAGATTATAATTCAATGTTTCTGCATTGATAACAATAACACTTTAATTCAATTTTCTGTGTACAGACCTCGAATGGTGTATGGAGAACAGGATTGACTGAATATATTACAAGTCTGCAATCATATGTAAGCATACAACAAATGCAAAAACCTTAAAACTTAAGTTTTGATGGAGTTGGCTGAAATGGCAAAACTGACCACTTTGATTAAAGAAAAGAACCGAAGTAGTTTTATTTCTACAAGGACACCACTTCTGAACTTCGTGCTTGATGTGGAAAAGAATGAAATTCTGACTTTGGGTTTTACAGATTAGATTGGTAGATCTTAATAGAAATAACTTCTTCATACTATTATTGAAAAGCAAAAAGCTGTGATTTGATGTGAATGCCTTATTTTACTGTAACAGAATCGTAAGTCAATGCTTCTTTTTATTTCCCCATCTTTCCTCACTTCTCTTCTCCCTTTCCCCTCCCCTCTCACTGCTCTTCTATTTACTTTTGTATTTTATAATACTCTATAACTTAATAATTTTTTAACCCATACATTTTTAAATAATACTCAAATAGAAGGATGATACAATCAGAAAAGAACACTGCCTTTTAAAAATATTATGAAATGCAAAATTAATTGTTAATGAATCTGTGTATCGGGTTATTAGTATATTTTACTTGTGTCAGCTGTGGTTGTCCTCCTGAATCAGCCATCTGCAATATAAGAAAGAATAACCTAAATAAGACACTTGCCTAAAAAAGGATAACTCTTTCCATGACAATCTGGTCTGGGAGCTGTTCCATGTTGGGAAAATGTGTGATCGGATATATTTACATGAGATTGTTGATTTGGTCTGCAGCTCCCATGTAGGATAATAACATATGATCTTGGATGCCACAGTCAAATGGGGAATGCCCATTTTTTTTCAACTCAAAAATAGTTGGAAATTTGCTACTTTCTGCTTTTCAAAAAAATATAGAAAAATAATCTATGATGGCATGATCAATGTTAGTAGCACCACAGGCAAAATGGTAACTGAAAATGGACCTAACTTTAACTCCTTTCCACCAGTTTTATCACCCTACATAACTTGCAGGGATAGGAACTCTGCAGCCCAACATAATCCTGGAAAGAGTTTTGCAAGTTGGGATTTGGTTGTATCTGAAATCAGCAGTGGGATTCAAATATTTTAGCAACCGTTTCTCTGCCTGGTTGCTGGGTGGGTGAGGCTCTTAGCCTCCTGCACTATGGTGGTGGGGGCTTTTCGCCCTCCCCAGGCTTCGGAGGCTTTCCTAGAGCCTCCAGGAGGGTGAAAACAGCCTCTCCCAGTCTCCAGAAGCCTTCCGGAAGCTGGAAAAGGGCCCATATCTGGAATTATAAAACTTCCGGGAGGCCTGTTTTTCACTCTCCCCAGGCTCCGGAGGCTTTCCTTGCGCCTCCAGGAGGACAAAATGGCCTTCCCCTGGGCTTCAGAGGCTCCCCGGAGGCTGGAAATAAGCCCGTTTCCAGACATCCAGAAGGCCCGTTTTTGCCTTCCCAGAACCTCCATGTGGGCCCTGCACTTACCTGGCATCCAAAATAATGGAGATTCCAGGGAAGGGTGGGGTGGGTGGGGCCAGCCAATCCTTTCAACTACCAGTTCGTCAAACCAGATGTAAAATTAGCATCTGGTTCGCCCGAACCGACTGAATCCTACCCCTGTCTGAAATGCATAGCCTACCTTGAGGAAAGAAGTCTGGGTGGGATCCAGTTTGGAATTGCACTCCACCTGGAAAGAGAAGAATGGTAGATAGCTTGAATCTAAAATATACACGAGGTAAGAAAGAAAACATTCTTGCTTCTAGGTAGGTTAAAAACAAAAGACAGATAATAGTCAGAATCTACCTACCATTTTGTGAAGTTTTTAAAAAAGAGAAGTCTTCATCACTTACCACAGCATCTTCATGTGGAGCCTGGTCTCCCACCACCAGCATGATAGGACATCTGGCAAGAGGACAGGAAAAAAGGGAAAATGGTGGAAAGTTAGAATTGGAGGCCAAATTACTATAAATTGCTTGCAATAATCAATTTTGGACCTACAAATTTAGGGACTGACTCCAAGTTATGTAAAAGAGCATAAACAGTCTAATCACAGAGGGGGGGGGGAAATGTAACCAAATAATCAAAATGTCAAAGCAACAAAAACCCCAAGAACAAACTTTAGTTTTGTCTTTTTGTTTCTAAGTGTGTGGGAATTATGGATCAAAAGATTTGGAAGTAGTGCCAGATAGGTTGGGCTAATATGAGGGAAAATATGAAGGGAGAGACTAAGGAAGAGAAAAACTGAAGTCACAGAAACAGCATTCCTACATGCTTGGTTACCAAGTTAATCATTTTTAGAACACATAATACCTTGATTCACAAACCAATGAAAATAACCAGGTTGGTTTATCATGCTAAATTAAGATTTGAATGCAAAGCCAATGCATCCTGCAGTTCGCTTTCTAGAAACCTAGTTAAGCCTGCTGTGTCAGCGCAGCCAGAATCTACGGACTATGAAGGGCTGGAGTTATCATTCCGATCATCAGGGCTGCTGCTGTGCAAGAATTAAAGTAGGTGCTGAAGACTAGAATCCTTTTCTTTCTCTGCCTACACACACACACACACACACAGGCACAGGCACACGCACACGCAGAGAGAGAGAGAAAGCGAGAGAGAGAGAGAGAGAGAGAGAGAGAGAGAGAGAGAGAGAGAGAGAGAGCGCTGATCTGTTATTTTCTCCTCCATTGTTTACTTCTTCTTATCTCTCTTTCTAGTGACGAATATTTCTCTTGTGCCAGAATGGAGAGTCATGGGGAACATGGGCAGTTAATATAAAGCGAGATAAGGCGAGATAAACAAAAAATGAAGAGCGTGCCTTATGCGCTACGTATTTGTATTTCCCCATCTCTTTCTGTCGGACTGTGCCTTTGACTCCCCCCACCCTGTTGATTGGCAGTGTTCAGGCAATAACTTGATTTGCTTAACCATGGCTTTAAACCCCCAAATCTGGGTTCACGAACCACGCTAAGTCATAAATAAATAAATTAGGTTTGGGTTTATTTGTAGTGTGAGCACAGCCAGTTTAGCATAGCTGAAGAAACAGTTGCTATAAGGACCTCAAACTTTCAAATGACAGTTTTATTGTAAGAACAAATTCTCAATCCAATAAACATTCCCCTTGAAACCTGGAAAAACAGGACATGGAGACACTACTGCAGCAAGACATTCTCGGGATTGGTTCTTTCTCTTGCAATTGGAGGAACTTCAAAGAAAAGCCCCATAAACTCACTTAATTTAAGGGGTGGGCAATCCACAGATTACCCATTTTAAACCAATTTGTGTGGCCCCAAAAGATGCATCAATGAATTGCTGCAGATTTTTGGCAGGGACATCAATCATATGTTAGTCAGATGCTCTTTCTTTGCACGAGACTGCCTCTGAAAAATTGAGGCAGACATTCTGTGGATCCAAGTTCCAACATGAATAAGCGAGGGGGCTCTGTTTAGAAATCCCCCTTCTAAACACATTCAAAGAGAAACGAGCCAGGCTTGTTTATATGTATTGAAGTGGCTTGCTGCTGAATTTCTGTGGTTGCTTTGACAGAGAGCAAAAAAGTTACTGTATTTTGCTGTTCCTCCCTTACCCCCCTTTTGGCCTCTTCTGTGTAGGACTTACATATAATAAGACAAGAGCAGCAAAATTAATTTTCCCTTAGAGCAAAAATATAGAAGCGGGAGGCCTAACTCCCTCTTGAATTTGGCAGAAGAATCAAGTCCCACATGGATCAAAGGACTCTTTTGCATTCTACCAAAGTAGCTGGCATGAACACCTGAACAGATGTCTTGCTGAGTTTATATAAATTCTGGATTTTGGGGCTGCACAAACAGAAATGAAATTGCTCTTTCCTTTAGCACTCCTTGGGGATTTCTTTGTCTATACAGACATTATATTATCCAGAAAGCTAGTAGGTGACAGGTAAGAATAGCAAAGGGGAATTGAATATTTGGATTTTTAACAGCAGCAACATCAGTAGCAGACAAAGATTGGTAATTTTTCAGTCCAGCCTCTAAACAGGGACCCATGGAAAAGAAAAAGAAGCCGCCAGTTCTTATATTTAGACCTAACATACGACATGTCTTTTTTTAGTCCCTCAACACACTCTTTGAGCTAGCAGTGTGACTTCTGTCTCCCTCTTGTCACTTCTAAAAGTTATTCACATGGTGACACATTTTATTTTGGATTAATTAATTATAAGTCCTGATGATTCAGAATAAGGAGCAAAGAAGATAGGAAAAAAAATAGAGAAGTATAAGTTAATTAGAATACAATTAATTAGAATGAAAAGTAGAAGAGCAGATGGAGGGGGGCACTGCTGCATTTTTAAAAAGTTCTTTTTCAGGTTTTCTCCCTAATGATTTTAAAACCTAGGGTATAGGTGTTTAGACATCAAACATCTGTATAAAGAGTTGTCAGATTTTAATGCTTTAAACCACACCTTTTTCTGGCATCATTTTCATTTCCATACTGTGAGAAGTTTCATTTGCAGGATATTACATTCCATAAAGACAGGTCAGCCCTTATTTTTTTTTATTAGCTGGCAACTTCTTTGCATACATTATTTTTAATGCCAAATTACACCAAACTGGTAAATATATATAACTTCACCCTATTGCTAAATTTTCCCTTTTAATAATTCAACCTTAAGAATTCAAAGTTAATTATATGTGAGCTCTGTCAGACGTGTTAGTGGAAGCTTTGGATTGTATATGCACAGAACAAATAAATGAGCTTAAGAAGAGGAAGAAAGGGTAAAGACTGGTAGATACTCACTTGAATGTGACATCCCCTCCACGTTCCAAGCACAAATCTCTGCGGCTATGAAGAAAAAGGGAATTGTAAATCACTGCTTCAGCCTCCTTAGGATAGCTTTTTTTTATAGCAATCACCCAGTCCCTCTCTCCCATTTTCTCCACAAATATGGAAACATAAAAAACTGATGGCAGAAAAAAAACCTAATGGCCCATCAAGTTGCACTTTGAGGTTATTGATTTTTTTGTTTTATTTTTAAATAATTTATTTTTTTTAATTATTATTTTTATCCCAAGCATGTTTAAACTCACTTACTGATGCACTTTCAATTGCAATGTATGGCTGTGAAAGTTGGACCATAAGAAAGGCTGAGTGCCAAAGAATTGAGGCTTTTGAACTATGGTGCTGGAGAAGTCTCCTGTGAGCCCCTTGGACTGCACGATGATCAAATCGGTCAGTCCTAGAGGAGATCAACCCTGACTGCTCTTTAGAAGACCAGATCCTGAAGATGAAACTCAAATACTTCGGCCTAATGATAAGAAAGGAATCACTGGAGAAGAGCCTAATGCTGGGGAAGATTGAAGACAAAAGAAGAAGGGGACGACAGAGAATGAGGTGGCTGGATGGAGTCACTGAAGCAGTTGGTGTGAGCTTAAATGGACTCCAGAGGATGGTAGAGGACAGGAAGGCCTGGAGGAACGTTGTCCATGGGATCGCAATGGGTTAAACATGACTTCGCAACTAACAACAACAACTGATCATGATGATTGACCCACTATCTCCATTGAAATTCATTCCAAGCTTGCACTACTTTCTTTGAAGTAATGCTTTTAACATTACTTTTGAACTTCCCTCCTGTCAATTTGAGGTTTTGCTCCTATATTCTTGATTTTTGCTAAATATTGAAAATACTGCCTTCTAGAACCTTATTGATATCCTTAATATATTTAAAGGTTTCAGTCATGTCACCCGTTTTCCTTCTGTCCTCTAGGCACATTACCTAGGTACATATTCAGTTCCTCCAATCTTTCTTGATATGTTTTGTCCTTCAGACCTTGCGCCATTTTTGTTGCCCATTTCTGGAGTTGCTCAATCTAATCTAATCTAATCTATCTATCTATCTATCTATCTATCATCTATCTATCTATCTATCTATCTATCTATCTATCTATCTATCTATCTATCATCTATCTATCTATCTATCTATCTATCTATCTATCTATCATCGTCTGTCTGTCTATCTATCATCTATCTATCTATCTGTCTGTCTGTCTGTCTGTCTGTCTGTCTGTCTGTCTATCTATCTATGTCTCTAGAACTACATACATTATTCCAAATGTGATCTGACTAAAGCCCTACATAGTGGGATTAAAACCTATTTTTCCTGCTGGTGATCTGTCAAGAGATGCATCCCACAATTTTGTTTGCCTTCACAGCTGTCTGGCCACACTGTTCATTTTGAAGTCATCTGCTATGATCACACCCAAATAACTCATAACCTGGCTTTCTACTTGATTTCCCTGATTATTTCTAATATTTTTGCTGGTGTTCTCTACATAACTGGAACCACAAGAACTCAAAACCTAACCTAATTTGATAAGTGAAACCTCCAGTCTTCAGAGTGAATATTTTGGAGTCACAAACTTGATAGTGTTTTTAATCTTTTCTTTTCATGTGGAGAAAACAGGTCTATCAGATTTGGATTGCTATCATGGTAACAGCTAGGTGGAAGCACAGAATGCCTTGTGAATATCTTTGCTGCCATTTAGTATTTGTGTGGATTTTTGCATACAAGTTTGGTAGCTCTAGAAAAACATCTTTAGAATCCTAGCGCATATCAAACATGTAATACTGATTTAGCTATTTCGGGATTTTTCAAATTTGGCAACTTTACGATATGATGATTTCAACTCTCATTAGTCAGGACTCTGGTGCTTCTGGGAGTTGAAATTCATACATTGTAGAATTGCCACAGTTTGAAAAACTGTGAACTATTGTCTATTGTTATTAATGATAAAAGTTTACAATTTTTAAAATAATGTTATACGGGATGGCTTTTAAGATCAAAATTAAATATAAATATTTAAGTCATCTGCCGTTTAAGCTTAATAATTAATTCACTGATTTACATTTTGGCATTTCAATACATTGCTCAAATCTCCAGAGCCTAGGTTTTCCAAAGTTCTAAAGAGAGCAGAGACTAAATTTATGATTTAGTCATTAAAAAAAACTGCCTGTTAGAATGGCAATTCCTAAACTGAAAATTATGAAGAGGTTCCTGAAACAGACCTGGAAAAGTCAATTAATTAAATAATTATAAAATCTTATAATTATTGAAAAACCCACTCAGGCTCAGCTTCATTTGAAATAGGAGGCTTTCTTAGGCCTATGCAAAAAACCTATCGGTCTGTGACTGGCTACTTTAGATGCAGCTTGTGAATAGCTGAAGTATCTCTGTGAAAAGTACATTGTTCTCAAGCACTGATCTAGGCCTATCTTCATAGGCTAGCAATCAAAAGGAAAGTGTTTGAGAAGTTTATGTTTAGGCTGGGTCCTTTTATGTGGACATCCTTCTCTATTGTGTCCTAGTTTGTTTTCTACCTGTAGGGCTATTCTGGCAGCCGCTGAGAGCTTAACCTGGACTCAGCCTTGCCCTGTCCTCCCTGTCCCTACAACCTGTTGTAACTACTCCAGTAGAGTTGAATGTTGGGTAAATTTGTAGCATGACTCAGGATATCCCGCTGTTGTTGCACCATCTCAGTGTTCTTGGAAAGTTCCTCCTGTGGAAGAAGAAGAGTGTTACTCCTGTAACTTAATCTCATCGCTACTCCATTAAATTTATCTAACATCTAGGGCTGCCAAGTTCTGAACCAGTCTCTGTTGCTTGTGGCTTAACATCAATCTCCTTTGGCAAGGGATTTTCTACCCTCGATGCTAAGAAAATTTATGCCTGTTGACTTCTGCACCTCCAACTGATCTTAAAGGCACTTGAATAGACTCAGGTTTCTTCTACCATTTTCTCTTAATCCAACTGTAATTATGATTAGTCATATAACTCCATCTCAATGCCATTTCCCCTGGAAAATAAATATTACAAATAGAATAAGGAACGAGGATAATAGAAAAAAACTAAACTTCTAAAGCATTGTTTCTCAGTCTTGGCGACTTTAGAGATGTATGGATTTCAACTTCAGCAGGAGTTGAAGTCCACACATCTTGCCACAATTGAAAAACACTATTGTAAAGTAAATAGTACTAGCCTGCTTTCAAAAAATAGGAATTATTTTCTTGTTTCTTATTGTTCTCCAAGAATCATTCAAATTGCCAGTTAGCATGGCTACATTAGAAGCTACATTAACTTTTGAAGTAAAGTACCATAGTTCAAAACATGCATTTCTTAAAAAGCCTGTCCTAGTATTACCAGAGAGCTGGAAATGAAGTGAGACTATCTATCTTATTTTGCTTCTTTATGTACCACCCATCATTTCTTTCTTCTCTTACTGCTCAGGCTTACCTGGCTGAAGAGATGTCCTAGGATCATCTCAGAAATGGAGGAGGTGAGGCCGGTAAGCTTACAAAAAAAACAGAATATGATTAGAGGACAGACAAGCATTATTCTGAAAGGGTAAAACTGATATCTGTACAGGTAGTCCTCAACTTATGACCACAATTGAGCCCAGAATTTATGTTGCTAAGTGAGAAATTTGTTAGGTGAGTTTTGCCCCATTTTATGACTTTTCTTGCTGCATTTGTTGTGAATCATTGCAGTTGTTAAATTAGCCTTTTCAGAAGGTGGCAAAAGGGGATCATGGTTCTAGGACACTGCAACCATTATAAATGTGAGTCAGTTGTCAAGCATCTAAATGTAAATCACATGACCACAGGGATGTGGCAATGGTTATAAGTGTAAAAAGTGCTCATAAGTCACTTTTTTAGTGCTGTTGTAACTTTGAACAGTCACTAAATGAACTGCTATAAGTCAAGGACTACTTGTACAAAAGGAAAAGGTGAAGGTCTTTGAAATTAGAATCATTGACTTATGCCTCCACAGCTTAAACAGTGCTCAAGTTTAGATATTTTTTTGTTTAATTTATATGCCACCCATCTTGCTTCAAGAATAATTTAAAGGTTGATCCTGACAGTATGCAATGTACCACAGAAAAGGTGCTTTTGAATATATGCAAACTGTATTTTGTTGTACTTTTGAATTACTTTTGAAATTCCTGCAATATAGAAGTTGTCCTTTAGATATTTTACACTTCTGTACTTTCTAATCTTTTTTTTCCTGTCTCTCTCTCTCTCTCTCTTTCTTTCTCTCTCTCTCTCTCTCAAAAAGTTGGAAAACAAGATCAGAATAATGTATGGTTAATTTGCCTAAATTTTAAGTGTTTTGCTTTTTTGGAAGGGAAATTGATTTTTTTTTAGATTTAAGAAATAATGAAGTATGTATGAGAAATGTGCCAATTTTGTTTGCATGTATTTAAACCAACTCTGTATTTAAATTCACCAAGAAACTGTTATGGAGAGTCAGAGATGAGCATTTAAATGGCTTAACTTAAAAACTGGAAGAGTTGGGAGTTTCCTATTACTTGATGAAATATTCTAAAGTCTCCACCCCACCTATCAATATATCCCAATGTGAAAACAATAAACTATTTTTAGTCTTTAAATCTCAGCAGTGAAGTGACACATACACATGAGCAATTGCTGATTTTCTGTTGAAGCTATATGGCCAACATGTTGTACTGATGGTTGTACTGTTACCATAATTTTTAGCAAAAGTATGACAGACAAACATATAGGTGTTTCAGATCTTGGACAAAATAATTAAACCTTTTAGAGAATAAATGGAAAATTGAAAACAAAGTGCAAAGATCTTGGGAGGAATAGGTTGCCATTCATTGCTTCAAATCAAGCACGGATGGGCATTTTAATTACTTGCTATAACAGAGCCCTGTGTGCAGTTTGTTGCCACACAGTGATGAGCATCTTCCTCAGTCTTACCTTATGAGCAGCCCAATCCATCCAACCCTTGGCATTGGGGTCAATGTTGATCAGAACCAACCCCTCCACAGTGTCTGCATGTGAGAGCTGTGGGAAAATAGGAACAAACAGAAATAAGCATAACCATTATGATACTTTAACTGCAACGACACAGCTCAAGCATACTTTAGGATAATTCATCACATTCCTCATGTATATTTTCAGACCTGGCCAAAATATACAGTAGTGGAAGACTATAGAAAGAGATATACCATTCAATTTTCATGGTTCATATCTATGTCCAAACTTCAATGTACACTGGTTATGTTCACATAACATGCTTAACTCATTATTGAATTAATCCAATTTCTATGTTGAACCATAAGCTCACCAAAAGGCCTGAGTTGACAAGAAAAGTCACTAGAATGATTAGTGGTGTGAAATACATTTTTATATGCCAAGGTTAAAGCTGGTTTATTGTAGGAGATGACCAGGGCGAGCCCAAGGGAGGATTCAAATACATCATAAATCATGAGTCTCTGTGTGTCCACATGAGATCTAAGTCCAACCCACCTTGAATGCCTATCTTCTTTCCTGCATTTCCCATAACAGTCAGTTGTTCAGATTCTTGTGGATAGGTTAAGCTTGCAAGAAATCTTTATACTCATTTGAACTGCCTGAATCTCCTGTTTCCTCCAGCACTTTACAGTTATATAGTTTAGTATGTTCCAATGGTTTGAAACCCTAACTTCCATCAGCAGGACACTGGGAATTATAATTCAAAATATTTGATGACGCATCAATATATTTCTGGGCTAGGGTGTTGGGGACAATGGGGGGTGGGCAATGGGGGAGACAACTGGCAGAGAAGAGCAGTTTTTTACCAAATTAAAAACAACAAAAGGAAAAAATGAAAACAAAGAGTCCCTGCGGATTTTACTCTGCTAGTCATTGCTGACTAAAGAGAGTACTGCTCATCTCTGTTTCAAGGCTGTTGACCCAGTGCTGTCTGAAGACATTTCTGTGGTCACAGCATGACATTGCAAATCATTGTTTTCTCCCCACTAAGATGGTACCTATTTATCTACTAGCATTTGCATGTTTTCGAACTATCAGGTGGGCAGGAGCTAGATGAAGGTGGGCAGTTACCCCATTGCACAACGCTCAGTTCTCAAACCTGGGCTGTTGACTTTCCAGCCAAGAAGCCCAATGTCTTAACTACTGAGCCATTACACTACACCCAAGGCCACTATATTAAAAACAACAAGGGGAAATGGAAATATTCTTCCACTGTCATGGGACCATGTGGGATTCCTTATCGAAACAGATCAATTGAAGATTCAGCATAGACAAAGGAAAGCACTATTGGTTTACTTCACAGAAAGTGTACGGTAGTTACCGTACAGTACCTACAGTAGACTACAACCACACAGGATGCAGTGTGGTTGCCAGTTTAGAAAAGGTAGCTTTGGTTATGATGATTTGGGTCATCATAGAAAACTAAGCAAATTTTTAAAAACGTATTAAAGGAGATGGAGAAAGGAAAATAAGTCTACCAAGGAATGTGTTACATAATAATCAAACTTGCTTAAGTCTCAAAATGATACAGATGTTTAGCAGAAGATATGTTATTATCAGTCAACAGAAGCAATTTGAGACAGAAGATGAAGCACCCATGACAGAACGCTAGTCTTTTTCTGCTTTTTGGTTTTGGCAGGGGAAATTCTTCAACTAGATTATTTTTTTCTATTCTCTCCCCAATATGCATGCCAATTATCAAAGTCTTAAACACTAGAATGACACTGTTTTATTTCAACAACATTTATGTATAGAGGAGGCAGTGTTAAGTGAATCAAACTAGGTCTTGGGCAACCTAGTTTCATATACTCAATATGTACTCTATCTCAAATAATTGCTGTATTTTCTTTTAGAGTGGGAAATTACGCATGCTAGCTCAAGGAGAACATGAAAGATAATTGGAGAGTCATCTATTGATGGCCCATCTGAATACCACATAGCTCACACAACTAAAATCTCACTGTGAATTGCCACCCCCTCCCCCCTTAGTCCTGTTATAGTCAGGAACCCAGAAGCCAGCTACTCAGAGGGCTGATTTGCTTGTGACTTTCAGAGATGATCAAGTCACCCTGACTTAAGGATCTGACCATGCCCCTTTGGCATGCAGAGCATGTTTGCCTGCATGACAGATGCTAGGTCCCATTCCACTTACACTATAGCGTGCCAAGATATATGCTCCAGCTCCAACTCCAATTCCAATGATGCTGGTGAAACTGTGGAAAGGAAAAAAGAGGTTGCAAAGGGCAGTGGAACAGGGACTGCCTTGATAGCCTTGAGGTTCAGGTAGAGAAATAGTTTCCAAAATTTGTTTTCAACTTGCTGATGTTGTATTTTTTTTAGTATTTGAGTGTTTGAAATGTCACAGGTTGCGTTTTTCACCTTGTGTAATTTTAGTGCTACTGTTTACATTTCTCTCTCTCTCTCTCTCTCTCCCTCCCTCCCTCTCTCTCTCTCTCTCCCTCCCTCCCTCCCTCCCTCCCTCTTCTCCATTGTCTATATTTATTTCTTTACATAATAAGGGTTGGCATCTACAGCCTGAGAAACTTCATGGCTGCAAGTTGTTGTTGATGTTTTTTTGCTACTTCAGATACCCATTTATTTGGTTTAGTTTCAGTCGTTCTGAAATATACAGCTATAACATAAGGGCTAAAACAGACTTATCACAGTTTTAAAAAAAATAATCCTGTGTTAAGAAAAATTAAACTGTAGTCTTATTTATAAGTGTAATTACTCAAACTTTAAATACCCATTTAGATATGGGCCTCATCATGACAACTTAGTCAGTAATCAATCATCAGGTTTTTAAACCATCTTCTAATGAATTACTCTAACTACATTTCACAAGCAGTAAAATACCAGTTGGTAGGGCTTTGCAATGCCTCAAAGAATGAACGGAGCATGTGTCTTCAGCTTTTTAAAGCAGCCACCTTTTTTCCTAAGATTATTCAGTTGCCCTTTGCAGCTGCTATGCAATCTCAGATAAGAAGACAGAATATTAAGACATGACTGCTTTAGATAGCTGTAGACAGGTATTATGTTTTCAGTTTCACGTCCTCCAAAGAAGCATATTGGAATCAAATTCAAAGCAAGACTTCCTTCCCTATCCTAACAGGTACACGTCATATCATCCTCTTCAGACTCACTTGACATATTGCAAGATGCAGGGGATCATGTCAGCCAGCTGGTCCAAAGAAGGATACTGATACCTAGAATGATGAGAGAATAGGGGCTGTATTAGACAGCTTGATCCCCTTCGCACTCAACACAGCGGGTGGGGCAGGAACGGGGGCTGCAAGGCTCACCCCAGAGGGAAGGCCGGGGCCCCCTCCTCCATGCCAGGTGCGTCCACATGTATCACCACGAAGTTCTTTATGATCTCTTGCATGTCCTCATAGTGGAAGAGAGTGTCGAAGCACGAATGATCTGGGGTGGGGGTGGGGATGAGGAGACAGAAGAAGGGGGTGTCAGGCTGCAGAAGGGCAAGTGGTCATGCCATCAGACGGGCAAGGCCTAATAAAACAGGGACAACCCTACTGGGAAGTAGCCATAGTTTCCTGGGTGCCAATCAATGTGTTTTGTGATATTTTGCTTCGCAAGGCAACCCTGAGCATGTTTATTGAGAAATATATCCTCCTGTATTCAGCAACATTGAGGAAATAGGTAAAGGGCTCCAGTATTTGCCACAAACACATCTCACAAGAAAGAAAAACATTTGGAAGATTAGGTAAATATGAATTAGGCACCTTCCATACCTCCATGTAAGAAAAACCTGAAGGAGGGAAGCCCTAAAGGGAAAATTCAACCAAATGGGTGGAGGGAGAAATGCAGAACAGGCTGTAAATCATACTGAAAATGGAAAAATATTTTAAAAATAGTGTATTAAGAGTTTGAATTTGGAATCTTAACTTTAAAGGGTAAATACATTTTTAAATTGCAAAAAATAAGTAGTTTTGTGATGAAGCAACATTTTCTAAACTTGAGGTCTTCTAGAAATGGTGCAATTGAATTTTAAGAGAGATCCCAACACATGGTATTGGACTGAAGAAAATTGGTATGGAATTGGTGCTTTCTTTTTTACTTAAAATTGCACTTTTGCTTAGGACAACAAAAATTAATTCTTTTCTGCCACTTAGTGACTATCTGGTCTTTTGCAACTCAGATCCAGTATTCCTAATTTTGAGTGGAAACTATGAAAGGCCCCCAAACCCTCAATAAATCAGCAAACACATTTTGTGATGATTTAAACTCTTTGATTGTGGAAGGAAGGCTGTAAATAATATAAAAATGTACATGTAATTCTCGCAACAACCTATGAGAGACAACATTATTGTTTCCAAAGAGAGAACTCCACGTTTGACTCCACATTAAACTTGCCCTGATGATAACTGTTCCAAACAAACCTGTGCTGGGAAGTTGAACATTTCCTAACCCATAAGCAGAAATAGCCAGACGGAATAAAAATATTATGTACGGTAGAGAAAGAACAGCTCGTTTCCTTCCTTTGTCTCCTGTTTACCTCTTTTATTAAGTGGCTAATTTCTTCTAGCAGTTGGAAGAAGGAGGATGGAAAATTAGCTGCTAAGATAGGGAGTGATAACTAAGGGGAAAATTCAACCGGCAGAATTTCATTCTTTTTCCTTAATATCTTCATATTTTACTGCATGCTATTGGATGAATTTTTGAAGTGTGCAGTAAAGAAAATAGCTTTGGAGAGGCATGCAGGAGGCAGACTCAGTATTATCTGCCTAATATCTTCATTCAAAGATCATCAAGCAGTCAGAGTTGGAGATCTGGAGTGTTACCGTTATTCATAGTGGCAGAGGTAGGTTTCTCCGAGTGAGAATAGAGACAGAAGGCAGAAGAAAATAGAACATTATCCATAGATAAGAGGAAAGCACAATAATCTCACTTAAGACTACAGAGCCAGCCTTCCTTCCTTCCTTCCTTCCTTCCTTCCTTCCTTCCTTCCTTCCTTCCTTCCTTCCTTCCTTCCCTCCCTCCCTCCCTCCCTCCCTCCCTCCCTCCCTCCCTCCCTGTATGTTTGCAGCCTAGGTTTCATAGTTTAATCTGGTATG
This sequence comes from Thamnophis sirtalis, assembly GCF_051295495.1. Lineage (NCBI taxonomy): Eukaryota > Metazoa > Chordata > Lepidosauria > Squamata > Natricidae > Thamnophis > Thamnophis sirtalis. The sequence goes on from NW_028261384.1 coordinate 112,140,092, forward strand.
TCAAATTGCAACTTGCCACCAAGGGCCTCTAAATCCCAGTTCTTTAACAATAGCATTGACAAAAAAAATTGTTCCAATTCCCCAATTTGTAATAATTCAGATATACATTTGTGTTTGTATATATAGGTCATGTCAATATGTGGTTATAAATGGCAAAAGAATTTGTTTTCCATTTCCATTCCTTTCTCTCAGCTATCACTTGGAATTGTGATTTAGTTGAGCTTTTAATAAAACACAAAGTCAGCACTGCATGTATACACATACATAAGTTTCTGACCTTGCCAAATGAGAAATTCTTGGGATTTTTCCAGAACAATAAGATCTTTTTAAGGCTGCATGAGTTTTACTGAAGTTCTATATACTTCTTGGTGAATTATGTTAACCGTGAAACTGCTGGTTTCCCATCACCCACAGCCCTCAATCAAATGGATATTCTGGTCTTACGATTTTGTCCCACATCATGATAGGTGAGGATAGCTGGACGTTTGGGCTTGGGTGTTCCATGGATGGTGATGGTCACAACCCCATAAGGTGTCTCCACTGTGTGTTTCTGTAGAAGAAGAAGAAAGACTAAGATGAACAAATGAAAGATTGCAAAGACCTAGGCCTGTGGGAGTAATTGCAATGAGGATAACCCTGAATTCATAGAAAGAGAAGTTAAATTGTGAGGGTTGGTGAGACCTTCAGGCAACATCTTCAAGTATTTGGGAAAACTCTGTATGTTCACAAGCACTCACTCTGCGATGTGGTATCAAACAAATTAGGATTCTCCAAATTCTATGTAAATGAAGCTTGTATGCATTTATACACACAAACAAAAATTTGTTCCTATGGAGCTCAGCATCACCAACAGCTTTTCCATATAAAAAGCCCAAACAACATGCTGGGGGAAAAAGTCCTTTGCAGCCAAAAGACAACACAGAACTGGCAGAAGTTCAAACATTACTCAGGTCATGTCAGTTATGTATGTGAGGCTAGGTAAATATAGTGCCTGCATTAAAATAAACCATTACTGTACACAAATGTAAAAAAAAATTTCTGACTTTTGCAGATTAATTAGCTTATTTTGCAAATGTATTTTGCTTATCCATATAACACCTGCCTCTTTCCACTTGTTCAGTCTAGTTAAATTGCTAGGGGAAAAAAGCAAAATAACTCATCATGGAATATTTCTGTATCTTTAATTAAAAGTTTAATTTTTAAAATATCTTGTGTTGAAGGGAAAGTCTCATAGCACAGATACAGGTAGTCCTCAACTTACAAAAGTTTATTTAGTGACTGTTCAAAGTTACAATGGCACTGAAAAAAGTGACTTATGACTGTTTTTAACACTTATAACCATTACAGCATCCCCATGGTCACCTGATCAAAATTCACATGCTTGGCAACTGACTCATATTAATGACAATTGCAGTGTCCTGGAGTCATGCGGTTAGCTTTTATGACCTTTTGACACGCAAAGTCAAAGGGGAAATCAGATTTACTTAACAACCATATTGCTAACTTAACAACTGCAATGATTCACTTAATAACTGGGGCAAAGAAGGCTGTAAAATGGGGCAAAACAACTGTCTCACTTAGGAACAGAAATTTTGGGCTCAATTGTAGTTGTAAGTTGAGAATAGCCTGTAAAAGACAGCATTTTTTCCATTCTATGAGCTACATTGTCCTGTTACCTACCAGGCAGCTGAAAAACTGGTATTTTTCTTCCTGCTTCCCTCTCACCATCTATATATCCATTTAAGGGATGGAACCTTGGTTCCAAAAGCCCTTATTTTATTATTGTATCCTCACTGAAAACAACTACATCAATACTGTAGCTGTATATATCTCTATTTTGACATTTAAAAAAAGCAATTCTCAACCTCAACAACTTTAGGATGGAGGGATTTCCACCTTTAGGATATTATTGTTAAAAAATCATACTTGTTATTAAGTTTTATGGTTCCTGATAGTTCGTTTTCTGCTTATTCCTACTTGGAGTTCAGCTCAACATCCTTATGCCAGTTTTCACCCTTCAATATAAATATTAAATTTATAATATATAAATATAATCTGTAACTGTAAAGCCTATCTTGAATACACTCTGCACTGAAGGATTTGGTAGGTTAGAAAGTGTGACTTTCAGAGCAAGCCTTGCTTGGTACTTGTCAACCGTAATGTTAATGTTGTCTCTTCTACCACATTTCAGAACAAGTGCTCAATTCATCTTGGAGAAAAGACTATTTCCACCTTGTAGTTTTCATAATGCCCGGAGAAGGACTTGGGTCAATAATGAAAAACAATCAAGTTCTGTTTTGTTTTGCCTTAACTTCATTGTTTATTCTCCCAGCCCTTCCTGCTAAGATTTTTCTCTGATGGCACACAAGCGAGCTCAATGTGTTCAAAAGCAACTAGAGAAACAGGGAAGGGCTGTGACATTTGGCACCCAGAGACATTTCTTTCCAGAACCAAAATAACACAATGCAAGAAAAGGAGGGAAAGTGGGAAATGAAGAAAGCAGTTCAGAAGACAGGTAGCCAGTTTAGATGTAATCGTGAGGAAGGGGATCAGAAAATGAAAAAAAAAAAAGGAGTGGGAACTCATGGGTTCAGATGAATAACCTTGGAGCAGCTCCCAAATGAAACAAATGTGAACAGGTAGTCCACTATTTACAATAGTTCGTTTAGTTACAAAGACACTGAAAATTGCGACTTATGACTGTTTTTCAGAGTTACTACCTTTGCAGCACCCCCGTGATCAAATTCAGATGCTTTGCAGCCAGTTCATGTTTATGTCCATTGCTGTGACCCAAGGTCATGTGATCACCTTTTGCGACCTTCTGACAAGCAAAGTCAATGGGGAAGCCAGATTCACTTAACAACAGGGCTACTAACTTATCAACTGCAGTGATTCACTTAGCACCTGTGGAAAGAAAGGTCGTAAAATGGGGCAAAATTCACCTAACAAATGTCTCACTTAACAATAGAAATGTTGGGTCCAATTGTGATCAAAAGTCAAGGACTACCTGTAATGTGTATTGTGGCTGGCTAACTAACTAGCTTTTTCCTTCCTCTTTTTTAGTAGGATCTTATGTAGTGGATAAAGTGTTGGATTGACTGAAGAAATATAAATTGAAACTCTCTGTTGACTCAGCTCACTCCAACCTATTCAAAGAAAAGAGATAAATTGGCAGGAGGCATGAATTCCCAGAAAATAATGGTTATTATTATAAGTATTGAATACCTGAGCATAGTTCCATCAAGCCAAACAGATCCCTACTTATGCATTGTGGGTTGTGAGGTTTGTTGTATCTTAATTATTGCATACATAAGCAATCTTTATCCATTTTTTGGATGGATTTGTGTTGGAGGAGAACAACCACATATCTTAATTATAATTATTCCATTATTAATTCCAAATAATTGAATATCCAAGAGAAGAACATTTGTATATTTGGCCCAACCCTGTATATTTGGCCATTTTCTAATAAGATGTATAAGCATGTTCTGAACCTTCTAAAATGGTCTACAGTTCCTACTTGACATAGTAATAAACAGCAATTTTATTTAATTTGGCTACATAGACAACTTTCTCGTGTTGGCACTTAATGGTGCCCTGGAGCACAGTTTGTTCAACATAAGAAAAGATCAAAGTGTGGAGTCTGTATGCTTATATCTATAACACAACCCACACAGGCACATAACAATATTCATTACAGGCAGACTACCCCCACACCATGCTGGGACTTTTAAAAATATGTCAATAGTGTTCCTTTTGATGGGTCAGTTGTTCCTTTAGCTTGAACAAAAATGGTCAAGAGATAAAAGCTGGAATCCACAACGTGTAGCAATGAGAAAAGTTGCAGTTCTAACACTCTGTCTACAAGAGGCCCCTTCCCACTTGATGGCCTGTGAAAACGTGCATCTCTTCAAGCAGTTTTGTCTTAGGGTTAGCAGTCATTTAAGTAACAGGTGAAAACCGCTCCATGTTGACATGAGTAATTACAAAGTTATTTCTTCTGCCTTTCTTTGGATGCCTTACATCAGCTACTGTTAGAGGCCTGAAGTGTAATCTAATCTTGGATTGTTTTATAGCCTCTCCTGCATCCTGCTTTATCGCTTGTAGTTTTTATTACTTTTGTAGCAATTCTAGAGGAGTAGCCTCAGAGCTGATGACAGTTTGGCAGATCCCTTGGCAGCCTTTCTGCCTGGGTTCATCAGGTCCAAAGAAGCCACTTCCCCACAAATAGAAAAGCCAGATAGATAGGCAAAATTAGTGAGGCTAGTAAAGGCCCTATGTCTCCATAGCAGAAGATGGTCTTTTGCAATTCTAACAGTCTCTCCTTCGTTCACCTTCCTTTGCTAAAACAAGCATCAGAAGAGGCAAAAGAATGCATCCAGTTTTGCTAGCAAGCACTGCTGAGGTTGCCTAAATTATTTGATTCTACCCATAGGGATGCCCACAGAGCAAACCAAAAAAGGTCAAGATAGCCACAACTGTGTGGTTCTGACTTTTTTTATAGCCTACCTACCCCTCCCTCCTTCCTCTGAGGATGCCTCTGCCTATCCAAGGGGTAACCGAGTTTCCCAAGAGCTCTTTTCAAATGACAATCTTTGAAACATGGGGGGAGGGGGAGAGAATTAAAAGAGTGCCACAGCAGTAACCCTGTTTGGCTTGGCTTGTTCCTGTACTTCTCTTCAGAATGGAAGGCTGGTCCTAAGTAAATACCCAAAGCCAACACTGAGCTTTGTTGCCATCTTAGAGGGAGGCCATAACCAACTTCTTGCACAGTATCATCATAGTTAAAACGAAAGGGATGGGAGATAAATTCAAATTTTGTGCTGTATTTTCCCCTCACCTCCCCATCCAAACAAGTTTTCTCCACCCTCCTTAATTGTTTCCTCAGTTCCCCGCCCCCCCCCCCATTCCCCACTAGCTGGTAATATTCTGAAGCTCCCAAATAGGCTTAGTTCTCAGTTCAGCTGTTTTGGATGGTTTGTAATATACATGCTTAGATTTGCTAATTATTTGCTTTGTCTCCAAACCAAAAATGAAATTGCTATCACTCTATTTTTTTTTTTGTTAGCTCTCAGCAGCAAAAAATTTATTGTCTGAGGGAATGATAAATAAAACTAAATGTGCAGCTGACTGAACAGGACTTGAACAGCTGGTAAGCTTGGGGGCCAAGTCTCCTGGATTCACCCACAAGTTCAGGGGATGGAATGCAAATGTAAAAGGGCCAAGCAGTTCAAAGCAATAAGCGTTTGCTTGTAAAGCTGCTGCAGCCAAGGGTCTAAAGCTCACTCTTCTGGTTTGGAGCATGGGCTTGGCTCACCTAACAGGAGGTTAGATGATGTAATAAAACTTTTGCAACAAGAAAGAGAAATCAAAAATTGGTATCTAAAGTACTGTGTTTCCCCCAAAATAAGACAGAGTCTTACCATATTTTTTGGAGTATAAGACTCACCAGAGTATAAGATGCACCAAGATTTTGAAGAGGCAAATTAAAAAAAGTTTTTGCACTCTGCAGACCTCCCCAAAATGGCCCATTTTTTACGTAGCCTTTAGGAGGCTTATAGAGTGCTCCTGGGGCCTTGGGGGGGGGGGGGAATTGAGCAAAAAAACAGTCTATTTTTCACTCATTTCTGCCCTCCTCGGTCCCCAGGAGCACTCTAAAAGCCTCCTAAAGGCTATGCACAGCCATTTTGGTGAAGGGGGCAGGGTTTGGGAGGCAAAAAAATGCTGTATTCAGTGTATAAGACGGACCCAGATTTTCAGCCTCTTTTCTGAGGGAAAAGGGTGCGTCTTATACTCTGAAAAATGCGGTATTTTCTTTTGACTCCCGAAATAAGCACTTGGCCTTATTTTCGTGTGTGTGTGTGTGTGTGTGTGTGTGTGTGTGTGTGTGTGTGTGTGTTATTATTTTTGAGGTGCAGGAGGCAGTGAGCGTGGTCACCTCATGGCTGCTGCTGTGTTGCAATATTTTGGGGAACGGCTTAGTTTCAGGGGATGGCTTATTTTAGCGCATGCACTCAAAAGCCCGATTGAACTCATTATCCGTGGAGGTCTTATTTTCGGGGAAACAGGGTAGGTTTTCTCGTCTTCTTTAAAAAAAAAAACTGTTGTGTCATATAATCATACTGTAACCCTGTATATAAATATTCCTAGTGTAAACATGGGGCAAGAGAGCCCACATGATAACTTTAGTCTGGTCAAGTGGGTTCATGACTAAGCAATTATCTTTTTAGGTGCATGACAGGCAGGCATTTCAACAGGTGCATGATGTTGCAACAGGATTGCCAATGGACTGATAAACATCTCAGTCCGCTCCTATGCTTTTCAAAGCTGCTTAATATTTAGGGATAAAGGGATTAGCATAGTCTCGTGCTGGTGCCCACAGCTTAAGTTGCTGCCACCACACAAAAGCAAGGATGTTTGGAACATTTGGCCACCCCAATGATGAGGAAGGCTGCTAGGGTTGAAATTTGTGGTACTACGTAAGATCATACCACAAAACAAGGAAGTTAACTTCATATTCTCTGGCGAATAAATAGATGGCCAGTAATTGAAATGCTTCAATTAGAACAAAGCACAGAGATTTTGTGACTTAATATCATTAGTTTTAAAAAGTGAGTTACAGCTGACCTCATGCTTCAGGCTGTCAGACATGCCCATAGTCATGTGATCAAATTTAGACACTTGGCCTAAATCCATGCTGTAAACAGCATGGATTTACAATGGGTTACAGTGTCCCAGGATCATGTGATCAACCTATGCGACCTTCCCAGCTGGCTTCCAATAAGCAAAGTCAGTGGGGGAAGTCAAATTTAGTTAATGGTTTATAAATACAGTAATTTGCTTAATCACGGCATAAAGGACATAAAATTGAGCATGATGCGCTTAAAAACCACCGTGCTTACCGTAATTCGAGGATTACCTGTATGCTACAATGTGGCAACAGCAAATAAAAAACAGGCTGCTTAAAGCTAAGATTTCTGTGAAGAGTTGTTACTTCAGTTTTGTTTGTCTGGCAAGGCTCTTGTATAATGCAAAATGGGTCAATTTGGGGGAAAGGGAAATTTTACGGTATGGCAACTACATGGACTAAAGGAGGACTTTGAATCTCTTGGATGGGAAGCCTCATTTGAAACCATAGAGAGCTGTTATCAGTCTGTGGATAACTTAGAAAAGTGTGGTAAGCCATGTTTTGCAGAACAAGCCACTAATAGCTAGATTCACACTTCACACTAAACCATAAATCATAGCTTATAAACCTCAGTGGCTGGGTTCACATGACAATCTATGCCAAAACTAATAAGCAACATTATGCCAAGTGTGATATTTGAACCAGCCAAGACCGAGAGATTTGGGTTTAAATAGCATAAATGGTAGGAAATATGATAAAACTTTGTAAAAACAGTCCCTGCCATAGTTAACCTCATGTTCGCTGCTTATCCATTTACTTTCATATGCCTCAATTATAAAGCAGGATAATTGTTTGACACCTAGGTCTTTAATTCTGTTACAATTTAGAGACAGAGATTAGAGTTTTCTATTTATTTATTATTCATATAAAAGATTTACGCTCTGGGCTCATCTTGGGTTGATGGCAACTAATCTGTGAACTCCGTATCTCCCAGTCTATGATGCATGATAGCTTGCAGTGGATAATTTCCCTTCAGTTACCATTTTTGGTCTGGTTAAAAACCAAGCAATCACCAACGCAGACCTCCCAACTGGTTTGCCCATCTTTGGAACAGATAATATTGATTTGACGGAGCGTAAAGCCATTATCTTAGCACAAAGACAAAGCTACGCGGAAAACCTTGTTGTTGGCTCTTTTGCAAAAGTGTCTTGCCAGAAAAAAAAGTGACTGCTCTAAAAATGTTCCTGATTTGTAATCTCTGTTCCAGGAATATCTCCTGCTGAACAAAGAAGTCACTGCTTTTGTTGAGTTTACCCAGACGGGTTGCACTTCTCTCTTCCAGTACAAATAAGGAGGAAAACCCCTGGTTACATCTTCCTCACTTTCTCTCTCCTTGTGGAGAATCAGTCATTACAATTTATCTATCTGACAACAATTTTCTCCTTCTTTGCAAATATCAGGCAGGAGAAAGATAGACTTTTGCAATTCCTCCTTCAAGAAAGCAGGTGATAGTTGTAATACTGGGTCTACCTCTATCCATTTTGTTCAATTGAGGGAGAAGATTAGATAGAATGGACACAGACTGACTCTTTGGCTTCTTCTGAAGTTAGAAACTCCTGCAAGCCAAAGGGAGGAGGGGAAGGCACTTCTGAGTAAAATGGAAAGGATGGCATGGTAGTATTACCTGGCCATATTCCTGTAGAAGTTTGGCTGTTACCAGTTCAGCATCCTAGAACACAGAAAAGGGGGGAGGGGAAGAGACAGACAGGGGGCAAGGAGGTAACAAGTAAGAGGAAGAAGAATCAGTTATGGGGAGGGGGGGGGGAAGAAGCAGAACGTGCAGGCTTTTTGTCATTGGTTGGCACCCTTAAAAAAAACCAGCATGGATTGCAAGCAGCAAATAAGTTCATTAGAAAGCAGTTGCACTGTAGAGCTGCAGCATATGGATACAAAAATTTGTGTGTTCCAGTTTATGTTTTTAACAACTTGCTCAATTGAGGCCAAATGCTTGTCATTGGCAAAGAGGAAAACCTGCTTGTTTTCATTCTTTGTGAAGCTTGTATGACTACAGACCAGCTGCACATAAAAATACAATGCATTCTATCTTTAAGCTGTTGTCTTTGTAGCACCTTGCCTGGTGTAAAGTTTTGGCGAATTCAAAAGCTTGCATAGTTTTTGATGCCCTGCTTGTATGGATTTTGGACTTTTATTTTTTCTCTCCTGAACCAACACAGCTGTCTTTGTTTTTTTTTCTGGGCAAGCTGTGTGTCTGCACTAACTGTTCTCCTAGCTCCATGTCCCATGACATATTGGGAACATCTGCTATTATTAATTATGGTGATGCCCTGCATTCAAGAACCACTGCTGGGAGTGAGTGGTACTAATTCTTATGTTAAATATTTCTCCTAATAGCTAAATTGCTTTACTTAGAATTAGTAGGATGTCTAGGTATATGTGGTGTTTCCCCCCAGAAATGGGGCTACTCCTGTACCTTTAGTAGTTGTATAGGTGCCATGGAACTAAAAAAAAAAAGGTTTGAAACTGAACTAAGAAATGAAAAGTTGGTGATTCCAAACAGGTTTCCTTTGTAACAGCACGTATAAGCAATTATTATATATGGCTATTGTTTATAACAATACTGTGATAATTTTAAACCTCATCCAATATTATATAGCATCACATTCATGATTTTACAGTGTGTGACAAACCTTTCATGTCTGATACTATTCAAATGCACCATAAAACATCTAGTGCCCTCACATTGAGATGCCTAAATAGAATTAATCATATCCTCTCTCTTAAAAATGCCATTCCCATGTAACTATTTTTGGACAATAGCATTGTTTGTGAAAATTATTCAGCATCTTTGCCATACAGTCACTGGTTGTTAGGGAATGCGATACCAGATTATAATTTCCTGATTGGCTTGCTAGAGTATAACATCAGAGATGGAGTCTTTGGAAAGCTCAACCTTTCTAAAGAGGATGTCTTTTCCCCTGACATTTTGTAATAATAAAAATAGCATTCACGGAAAAGGAGAAAAGATGTAGCAAAGAAAGCCTGCTAACAACATTCAAACATCAGGCTCGGATGACTCTCTCCAATCCATCTTTTCTGCAATTAAACAGCCAACATATGCTGAAGCCTATAGGCAGATAACTAATTTAGTTAGGCTGGCTGAATTGATTTTACCTGGAATTCTTTGTGTGTGATTATTGGTTTAGTTTTCATATATTACTTATTCCCAATAAACCTCTTTTCATTTAAAAAGGGAAATTCCTGCTAAAACCTCCCCCATGGTTATACCCTATGTTTCAGAATTGGCGCAATGTGTTTTTTTTTAAGTTTTGCAATGCTGACTTTGGTCAGGAAGATCAAAGTACCCCCCTTTTCTATTTTTGCAGACTGACATGAATGACTTAAAACTTCCCAGTGAGACAAATTAGGGCAGGTCAGGAGGTTCAGCCTGATTGGTGGCAACTAACTGTAATTATATCTTTTAATAGGGAATCTTTTGAAGAAGGGGTCTGCCAAAGAAGTTTAAATTACCACTCCTAGTTTGTGCAACTCCCAAAGATTTCAACAGGCTGATCATGTTTCACTTACTGATCTTCCCCAACAACAGTACAACAATGTGAAAATTTTCCACTGCTGAAAACATAGAGAGAAGGGCAAGCATTCACTTCCATTTATTTCTTGTGCTTATGTTATTTCATGCTGAGAGCTCAAAGAATGGTGTATAACACATGGGGTTCTGGATTTTCACCTTCCTCAACATTTACTATTTTCAGCAAAGTTTTATTGTATGCTTCAAAACCCTTGTTCATCTTGCAATCAACCCCCTTCTGTAGATATATCTCTTATCTAAAATCAATTTAAAGCACCTAGCAAGGATGGAGGTTTATGCCACTATTTAAGGATCAAGTCTATTCAGTGTCCTTTACCAATAATTATACTAGTATTTGATAATGGAGAATGAAGGATGCAGGTTTATTCAGATATGAAAGGAGATGAAGTTCCTGCATTTTTCTTAGTTGAGTCGAAACATTAAGAAAATTTTGGTATGTCAAAAATTTGCCGAAATAGCCTCTCTTACGGAACATGCAGGATCTTTTCCTCCTTTCATTGGTCCTCCTCAATAAGAGGTCTAATTCTTTGCCAGCCCCATTGTTGTATGTAGTATTTGCTGTTCGCCACTGGAAGAACACAGGGCAATTAGATGTCCTTTTTGTCCTTATTATTGTCTTTGGCTGAATGCTTTAATACCAAAAAGGAAGTTCCAGGGAAAGTTAAAAGTAGGCCTTGAGGAAGTAGGACCTTGACAGATTGATTACACTTATTCCTGGCAGTGCCCTTAGCAACTGCTTGGAAAAACAACTGCCACTCCCCCCACCCCTCCATTGGCTTTGTACTAGTTTCTTTAATAATCATGATGTGCAGTTCACTGTATATGCATCTAAGCCAGTGTTTCTCAGCTTTGGTAACCTGAAGATGTGTGGACTTCAAGTCCCCAGCATGCTGGCTGGGGAATTCTGGGGATTGAAATCCATACATCTTCAAGCTGCCAAATTTGAGAAGCACTGATCTGGGCTGCGGAAAGCTTTATCTGCCGAATTCTGTACATCCAAATAGCTGTTAAAGGCACATAAATAGGTCAAGCTGATTCTCCTCTCTCCTAATCAGCTAACAACAGTACTTCCAAGTAGCTTTTAATATTTTAATGTTGCATCAAAATAATCTAGGAATATTAGTGTATCATGCTTGATAGGATTCCAGTGATTGTATAAAACGTATACTGTTAGCTTCACGATGTAAAATAAAAGTATCTTTCTCCAGATGCATACTAAATCACATTGCCTTTCATTTTTCACCAACAGGCCTGCCTAGCAGGGACTATAGCAGTGGTGAAATTCATTTTTTTTTTTACTACCAGTTCTGTGGGCATGGCTTGGTAGGTGTGGCAGGGGACAGATACTGCAAAATCCCCATTCCTTCCCCATTCCTGGGGGAAGGATATTGGATATTGCAAAATCTCCACTCCCACCCCACTCTGGACCCAGCCAGAGGTGGTATTTTCTGGTTCTGTGAACTACTCAAAATTTCCATTATCAGTTCTCCAGAACCTGTCAAAACCTGCTGAATTTCACTGCTGGACTATAGTTGCTGAAGTACAGCAACTACAAGAAGATCTCAGGTTCTCTTGTCTCAACTAAGAATTATATTTAGATATACAATTATAATTTATTACCTACTGCTGCTGTGGAATTAGATACAGGTTTGATCATTCTCCAATAAGAACATAACAGCTGTTACATCTTTGCCTCTAAGACTTGCAAAGTAAGGATGACCAACAAGTTGTTCTTCAAACATTGCCAAATAGCCACACACAGTATGACCAGCGATAAGGAATAAGGAGAATTGCAAGCCAACAATATCCAAGAAAAGCACACGCTGTTTACCTTTCCTTTAAAGAGACAGGCATTTGACCATGCATGGATCCGGGCTTAGAAAATTTCCAACTTGACAGAGGACATTTTTTTAGCTAATAATAAAGGAACGATGGCATACACAGAAACATTAGACTCTGGCGCCTTTAGAAAGGTTGAAGCTCAAAGTGATGGGGAAAACCTGGAAAACTACTGCCAGAGAGATAAACCTATAAGGTAGGTTTTGAAAAAAGGCAGTTATGAATGCAACTTCTCTGCAAAGATGGGATAGAAGTAGGACCGGTAAAGATGGAAATAAGCAGGCCTGGATACAATTTGGAAATATGCTGATGAGAAGGGGGAAAAAGCAGCAGCAGAAGGATGGAGACGGTTTCCTCCCCATTTTCTACTAACCTTGCCCGGATCAGGTGCTCCTGGTGCTCGCAGTAGTGGCTTTTCCTCAGTGATCTGCACTTCCTGGAGTTCTGTCATGGCACCTGGGACAAAAGACAAAGACAATCAGGGGATATGTTAATGGAGGAAATGTATATATTAATGAACCATTGATTGGGTGATGTCACTTTCACTCTCCCTCACTTGATAATGACAAATGATGGCTGCACATATGGTTGAGTCATTTGGGAACTAACCTAAGTAGATAAGATGTGGATATTCAAATACAACACTTTCCTATTTGGCCACACAATCTCTCATTCAGCTGCCAACTAGCAAGTGAATGCAAAGTCAGTCAGATATATCCACAGTTGGGAATAGAACTGGCACTGCTACCTAGCCAGGTAATGAAATATCCTCAGGAAGAACAAACATCAAGAACTCAACATGCATGTATGAACCACCAACTGCTTTGAACTTAAGCTAACAAGGATGGGGATGCTGCCAGCCATTAAATGTATTTTTCTATCACAAGCAACACTTAGCTACTTATAGACCTCATCTGGACTGTGGTAGATCTATAAAGATTATAAAGTGTTAACAGGGCATGTTAAAAACCAGCACTGAAACCAGTGGTGGGATCCTCCCGCTTTAACAACTGGTTCGGTGATGCACGATTTTGCACACACGCGCAGTTTGAAGAAGTCTTTTTTCTTTGGAGGAATAACACAGCTGATTCGCATGGCAATCTGCTCTACCATGCAAATCAGCTGAGAAGATAAAGGTAGGAAAATAGCGTGGGCGGGCGGATAGGCCCATCTGATTGTTGAGGTGAACCAGTTTTCTCCTAGCTGATCATCAGAGCTACTGGTTCGTCCAAACCGGCAGTCTGAAACCATTAATCTTTGCTGCAAATGTGAGACATTGGGCACCCAAAAGAAGCCAAGTAATTGTGAAAACTGCCAAGTTTTACATCTTATTTTTTAAGCTTCATCTTTTAAGCCCTTTCCTGCATACATTTATACTCTCTTAAGATCAGCCTTCCCCAGCTTCCTGCCTTGGGACTACAACTTCCAAAATCCCAAGCCATCTTAGGAATTCTGGAGCTGTGGCCTGACAACATCTGAAAAGTGTCAGATTGAGAAAAGCTGTTTATGGCTGCTCTCCAAAACAAACTTGAATTCATTCTCAGTCTATCACCTCAAAAATAGAATCTTTTTTTATAACAGCCTTTTAATGGGCCTATTTTTTTTTAAAAAAATAGACTGTTTTGCAGACAGACTGATATGCTTGGTGTTTTGTGACCCTGTGATGTGTGTGAGACGCCTTGTCTTGATCTGAGTGGGGTTCTAATTCTGTGGAGTTGAGGTGGTTTTCTGTTGCTCATTCGTGCAAAAACCTACCTTGCTTTTCTTCAGGTAGGGGAACTAAAGCTGAGAGGGGATAACACAGCAGAGGTGAAGAAGTCAACCCTGATCTAGACCTAGATCTAGACCCCCTCATTATATAATCAGGCATGATTTCATATAAACAGCCACACCTTGGCAAGTGGCCAGCACCAGCCGAATGAGACAGGAATATAAACACTTGCGTTCTGTTGAGTTGAACTGCTGGTGCTCTACAGGCCATCTATTGATATTGACAATTACATATCCATTTTCCCCTCATCTGCAGCAGGGGTAGGTTCCAGGTGCTGCTACTACTGGTTTGCTCAGAGACATGCTGCGGGCACACTTGGTGCACACTACATGCGCATGCACAGTACTAAAAATATTGCTTCTGAGCAGAAGCAAAAAACAAGATGAGATCCGGTTTGGGGGAGTGGCAGGCCAAGTTACTACCTACTCAGCCGAACCGGTCCAAACTGGTAGGAACCCACCTCTGATTTGCAGATGGAAAATATCTTTGAAGGCCTTGCTGGAAATGCCACAAATTCAATCCACCGACTTACACACACAAAAAGAGCCAGTTGAGTGCAGTGGTTAAGGCTCCAGGCCAGAACCTGTGAAACCTTAAGGCATGAAAGCCCATCTGGGCAACTCTGAGCCAATCACTCTCTCTCTCAGCTAAACTCAATTCACAGGGTTGTTGTTAAGGGAAAAAATAGGAGGAAGGACAACTATAAATATGCCTGATACATGGGTGAAATCAACTTACCTTCACTACCGGTTTGCAAATGTGAGCATGTGCAGACACGACCTCTGCACATGCGCAGGACCTTCTGCGCATGCGCAGAGCATCAAAAATGGGCCCTGATGACATCTGGGTGGGTGGGCGGAGCCAGTTCACCTAAACTGGATAGAATCGGCTGAACTGCATCATTGGTCTGATGCCTTAAGTTATTAAAAATAATATAATTATTTAAAAAAGAAAAGTCTTTTTTTTTTTAAAAAAAAGGTACTTTACCAGTGAGCTATAGTCTTTAGTAGTTTACTGTGCTTCAAAGGTTGCGGTGACATGTTTTAGGACTCTTCCAATATTCCAGGAGGTTTCAAAATGCAATGCTCCTATACTCCTTGGTAGTTTTGAACAAAAATGTCCAATGCAATCCACAAATTGTTCATGAGTCACAGAATGGCATGGCTCACTGTGCAAGAGGGATATCACCAGCAATGTTGATTGCTGGGATGGCAAGAGATAATCAAGATCCGTATAACAGCTGCTACATGAGTAATAAAGGTAGTTCTCAACTTATGATTAGTTATTTATTGACCATTCAAAGTTACGATTCTCCTTCCTGGGACTACTTACGACTTGGTTCTGAAGTTCTGATGGCCAGTTTCCCACCACATTCACATGGATGCATTTCAGGTACTTGCAACTGGCTCATATTTACAGCTATTTGTAGTATCCCATGATTATGTGACTATTTTATGTGATTATTTTATCAATAGCAATAGCACTTAGACCTATATACCGTTTCACAGTGCTTTACAGCCCACTCTAACCGGTTTACAGAGTTAGCATATTATGCCCCAATAATCTGGACCCTCATTTTACCAACCTCGGAAGGATGGAAGGCTGAATCAACCTTACCAAAAAGTGGCATTTATTTCCATTTTTTGGCAAAATCAGCCGTTAGTGAACCGTTTGTTTGATTAATGAGCAATACACAAAAAATAAAATAAAATTGAGTTAGTCGTGTGGATAATCCAATTTATGACTGCCATGACTTATAACCATGGTGGGCAGGATCAATTATGGATATACATAGAAGGCCAGCTGTATAGTAATGACAAAATAATTCCGAGAGGGGCCTCAATGGACTTCATTTTTTTCTTTTAAATAACAATTCTGCAGCATATTCCAAACACCACTGGAATTAGTCATTTAGCAATGCGTGAAACCTATTATTTATATGGTCCATTTTAATATGATCCTAGCAAAAAAATTCAGTCCAATAAAGCTGCAAAATTGTGTTCAGATTTCTTCAGAGGTCTCCCCTAGGGCTTAGGAGTCCCTATTTATTCTTTCCCTAAAAGAATACATTCAGTTCCTAAACATTTACATTTCTAGAAGAAAAGTTTTCCCCATGCAGGTTTCATATTTAAAAATGTTTATATTAATGTGATTAAGGGCACTCATTGTGAAATTAGAAATTCAGATTGAAATGTAAATGTAAGCAGGTTTATTTGATATAAGACACTGTTCATTTTCTGAGTGGCTGTTAAAATAGCCTTGTCCAACTTACTACCTTCTAAATGCATGGCTTTTCATGCAATAATTCCTAACGAAAATATTAGTCGGGACTGTAGTGTACACTTGATAGCAACTCAACCAAAAATGCTTTTCTGCTTAAATTACTTTTTACTAATAACAATTAGTAAAGCACATAACTTCAGAGATTATGTATTATGATGATACAATTTTGTCACCTGCATTTTGTTTCCTGCTAACATAATGTTTTACTGGGTTCCAATATTAACCAATGTAGCTACTATATTTGCTAGGGTAGAAGATCTGGAGCCCTCCAGATGTTTGGGATCACCATTCCTACAATCATACTGTAGTCTATTCTGCAAGTCCCTATTAATAGTTCAAGTTCAAAACTTGTGAAGGTACTAGATTGCTTGTCCCTGCAATTAGAAAATCTCTTGCTGCGCTTATCCAAGGACATCATGATTGTTTCCTATTTTATGCAAGTAATTACAATATGCTTTGATCCCAAACAATGAATATGCATAAAACTGCTTATCAAACAAGATGACCACTTACTTCCCAACTCATATTGTTTACTCAATAGAACCCAGGGCTGTCAAATTTGCATGCCCATACCCAGTTTAGTGAAGGGGGGAAAAGTTGTGATCTGTCATGTGTTGGGACTGTGACGATGCGAGTTTGACACCCCTGGTCTAATCAGTGGCCTGAGTCCCCTGGGATGCTGCAATGCCATCAGAAGGGATCTGCAAAGATTTGAAGAAACGTTATGATTTAAATCAGGGATGAAATTCAACAGGTTCTGGAGAACAGTAGCGGAAATTTTGAGTAGTTCAGAGAACCGGCAAATCCCACCTCTGACTGGCCCCAGAGGGGGGGTGGGAATGGAGATTTTGCAGTATCCTTCCCCTGCCACGCCCACCAAGCCATGCCCACAGAACCAATAAAAAAAAAACTTGAATTTCACCATTAATTTAAATCCTGAGTTAAGTCTTTGCGGGGGAGGGTGTCAGTGGCCACAAAAGTTATATAAAGAGGGGCCGTGGTGAAGAAAAGATTGGGACCCACTAGTCTAAAGGAGTATTTCTCAACCTCAACAGCTTTAAGATGTGTGGACTTCAACTCCCATACTGGCTGGGCAATTCTGGGAGTTGAAGTCTACACATCTTTAAGTTGGTAAGTTTCAGAAGCACTAGTCTAAACTTGAAATGTGAAGGCTTCCTCAGGAAGGAAAAAAATACCATTTTGGACTTTTATTATCACGTGTGTAGAGAGCTGCAATCTTAGCTTTCAACAGAGACATAGGTGAAGTTGTATGGCATTTTTAGGTACAACCATGCATTTTGGAATGTGCTCCAACATGTATATTGAATATCCTGCCAATTTGCAGGACAAATCTAGGATAAGTGTGTAGAATCAGGGGGCACATATTTACATATTACACAATGCTGTATCACCATTTTAAGCTCCTCCCTCTATTATCCCTGGAAGACAGAATAAGACTATTGATTTGAGCAGTCTCAGTTTATATATTATGGTAATGTATTATGTATATATTATGGTAATGTCTCAATTAGTCATGGTTCACATGTAGACATTACACAAAATATTAAACTAAAACCAATCAATAGCTTGCTCTAATTGACCCACTCCCTGATTAGGTTAGTAACAATAGCAATAGCCCTTAGATTTATATATCACTTCATAGTGCTTTACAGCCCCCTCTAAGAGATTTGCAAAGTCAGCATATTGCCCCCAACAATCTGGATCCTCATCTTACTGATCTCTGAAGGATGGAGGGCTGAGTCAACCTTTAGCCATTCAGAATCCAACTGTGAATCAGCCTGCAATATTGCATTCTAACTCCTGCGCCACCACGGCTCTTTTGTGCTAGCAAAAATTAAGCAATAATAGCTTAGTACATTGTGCTAAGCCATTATCTGCTTAACCATGGCTTATATTATGATAGATGCTTTCTTATTGTTTGGTGAGCAATAAACCATAATGGCTGGCATTCAGACAATATACCAAACTAAAATCAAACAAACCACGTACATGATGTGGAACCTAGTCTATCTACTTTAACTGTGTTATAGCCATCTGGTTATTTGGATCTATTCAGAAAACATATGCATTTCAAAATGGGAAGTTTAAATTAAATGTTTTTTTTTAATTTTTCAATATTTAATTTACCTTGGTTAAAGCTATCTATCTTGTTCACTTGGCAGTTTGGGCAAATTACCTTTGCTTCAGAGTTGATTCATACACGCTTGTATATCACTAATGCAACATAATGAACAGAACATTTTCACCACAATAATGATTCCTAACTTACAGTCTAAGAATGACTGATGATATCTCAGCGTACTGCAGTAATCTTTGGTATGGACACTAATGTAATATAAACTATTACTGTACAATATTACATTGATACATATGTCCAAAATATCACCAATTTCAACAAATTTTAGTTTTCATAAACAAAATCTTGCAAGTTATAGATAAATCTCATAAGATTTAGCAAACATAAGCTTTTTGTCATATTTTGTATGTGTATGTGCCTAAGCCAGTGACTCCTGGCAACTTCCTGGACAAGTCCATGTAGTTTTCATGGCAAGATTTCAGAAGTAGTTTGCCATTTTTTGTTTTCTAGGGCTGAGATAGAGTGACTGGCCCAAGATCACACAGTTGGCATCATGCCTAAGGCAGGATTAGAACTAAACTGGTGTCCCAGTTTCTAGCCTATTTAATCATTACATCTTTGGCCATTTAATTGGTTTAAAAAAATAATTGTCGAGGTTCAAAGCCTTATTCCAGATTTCTCTGTGTGCAAATCCTTAATATACAGAAGTGTATCTGAACTAAACTTGTACCACCTGAACTAAACTATCCCACATAGTGCGAGAGTACCCCACTTAAAGATACAGCTAAATCAATGCAGAAGGTCCATCTGGATATGGGAACTGTTTTCATTCATCACATCTTGATATCTGCATATCATCAATTGATGCTGAACCCCATTGTGGAACAGTCTTACCTATCTGCAGTAGTTTACAGTCTTCTTTTAAAATGTTTTTTTTTTAAAAAAACAGGAACTTGCACAAGACCAGAACACGAAGTTATTAACTGTGCTGTGCTAGAGGTGTGTCCATATGTTCTGCCAACCCAGACATATATCCTGATGAGTCTTCTCAGTTGGAAAAAAAATGGAACTGTCATTCCTCTTGCCTCAAGGGAAAATTGGAGCAGGGAACTCTACACTCATAAATACATGTGCTCTTAGTATGTTAGTACACTGAATTATGGCTACAAAGATCTCAATCCCAGAAAGGTCTCTTCCATGGACCTACCCATTCCTGTACAAAGAGAAATGAGCCATGTAGCACTGTTTGTTCTCAAATGGATCACCATCTTCTCTCCCCCACCCCCAATGTCTACTTCCCGGTCCCTAGTACATAATTCAGAGACTTCTGTATATTAAGGCTTACATGCCCTATCATGCTACAAAAGATTTTGCATTGGCATTTTTCTTGCAAAGCAAAAAGAGGAAGGGGGGAGCAGAGGAAGGCAAATGCATGACTAAGTATTCCCCCCTTCACTCTTAGCAACTAGGCTGTTTTCCCTCTGCCTGGCTGCAAGCCCACCCTCTCTTCCATCTCTTAGTGTTGCTCCATCCTTGACCCTGGGGTAGGCTCCCCAGGGCCCAGTAAGAACATGCAATATTCCATTCTTTCTTCTACTGTCTCTCTATCTCTCTCCACTCCTCCCTCAGGTACTATGTCTGCTTCCCACGCTGGGCTCCATCCAAGGATCTCCCTCCTGAGCCATAAATAGCTGTTTCGATCACCATGACTCGGGCAGCCATCCAGTTCCCCAGGAGCTTCTTGCCACTGAGGGGCCCTTAATGGGGCCTGCAAAGAGCAAGCATCCAAAAAGTCATGACTCCATGATGTAGCAACTCTACACTTAGTAGATACTCCCAGCCCTGTACAAAGAAGCCTAGGCTAATGCCAGGCATCAGGATTCCCTTATTCCTTGTTAAGAAAGCAGAGAGGAAAGTATGGACTAGGGGAGTGGGAGATCCATAATTCCAAATGGAAAAGTAGCCCTGTTTCTAACATAATATACTAGGTTTTCCTGACATTAAGGATTCTGACATTAAAGATTCTTGGCTTCTTTGTCTCATTCTTTCCAAATATGCTTTCCAAAATTGCTGTCTTTTCCCCCCTTCTTCTTCTCATCTGGTTTGGCAGGACTCGGGTTTTTTTTGGCCACCAGCTCAACTTAGAGACCAACAGGTGTAGTTTGTGCAGCTTAAAATTGCTTTGCTAGACGTTACCCACCTGTTGAACAATTAAATGCAAAACAATAAGGTTTCCATATGCTAAGCCAAAGGAGCCTGAGCAGCACCTTCAGTGTGCATTGTTTACATGGTAAGCAATGCATACTGTATCTATTTCCTCCAAATCATTGAAAGATGAGATGATTACATTTGATCCTAGGCTGAATAGTTGATCTGCTATGGGCGAGAAATCTTTGAAGCCTTCCAGGTGCTGCTTTCAAAGATGCAGCCTAAGATGAGGGATACTGGGAACTCTGATTCAGCATTGAGATCTTCAAAACTTTCCTTTCTTACCTAAAGGACCTCCTATCCCTCGTTAATATTAGAAGCACCATTTGACTTCATCTTTCTAGCCCACATCTACAAAGGTAGGTATTAGCATCCACTTAGGAATTAAAAATTTCAAATGTATGATTCACCCAAGCTGTAGCAAGCTACATATGCTTACTGACCACTCCCAATTTTCTTGGTCCCTAATCTAGATTTTAAGGGACGCAGTGACTCAGTGGCTAAGATGCTGAGCTTGTCGATTAGAAAGGTCGGCAATTTGGTGTTTTGAACCCCTAGTACCGTATAACAGAGTGAGCTCCCATTACTTGTCCCAGCTTCTGCCAACCTAGCAGTTCGAAAGCATGTAAAAATGCAAGCAGAAAAATAGGAACCACCTTTGATGGGAAGGTAACAGCATTCCATGCCCCTTCAGCGTTTAGTCATGCCGGCCATATGACCACGGAGACGTCTTCAGACAGCGTTGGCTCTTCGGCTTTGAAACGGAGATGAGTACTGCCCCCTAGAGTCGGGTACGACTAGCACATATGTGCAAGGGGAACTTTTACCTTTACCTTTAATCTAGATTTGGTGACACTCAGATCTTAACAAAATATGCTCCAATTTAAAAGCAAAATAGAAACAATTGAAACTATGTGACAAGTGGGGCACCTGGAAGCACATGTGGACTAAATCAGTTGCTGCTACAATCTTTCATCTTGGCTTATTCCCACAAACTTTTTCTTTGGCCAGTAAGGCATCGACTCCTTATACCACATCTTCAGGGGCCTGAAGGTCAAATTACAGCCTTCTGAAACATGGCTAGAGGCAAACACCCTTGTTTGAGAAGCATTTCCTTTATTTTCAGCACAAGACCAGGAAATGCTTGTAGGCCAATGGGGCAACCTGTGCCAGAAGGTTTCCAGGTGCCTACAGGTTCCAGCACAAGGAATGGCTCCTTGCCAAGTCCCCTTGGCACCTCCATGTGAAGCCTCTGGCTGCAAAAACAAGCAGCACAACACACTCCAGTCTGGCTCCAGGGAATATGAACATTGTCTCACCTCCCCACCATGCCTTACTCTCAACTAGGAATAAAAATCTTCATTCATAGATTCCCCATGGCATATTTAACCTCAGTAGCACCCAGTGTCCTCACAAGCTTCCTTTCTGTAAACCCCACAAGTGGAAGGAACCCAGTTTTATTTCTTGGTGTTCTCTGGACAACTAATCAGTTCCTGCTTAATGCTCTTTTATAGCCCTCTCCCAAGAAATGCAGGGACCCCCAAATTCACCTGCTTTAAATCAACCGCTCTCTCAGAAACCTAGCATTAGACTCTGCTGTTTGTGTTCGTAGCTCTTTAACGCACTGGGATGGATAGGAGGGGAGACGACACACCCCAAAGTGCTAAGGGACTAGCTCCCTTGTTGCAGCTCCATGAATTCTATTAACCACCAACCCATTTACGGGGCTGATCCTGCTCCCAACCAAACCACTCTAAAGCCAATTCCTTTGGAAGCCACCTGTCATCCCTCCCACACATCTGGATTCCTGAACCTGTGAAACTCTTGTCTTCAGCGCAGGCTTCTAGCCATTAGCACTTAGAACTCTTTTGACAGCTTGGGTTCAGCATCCAGCAGTGTTTAGTTTACGCACTCACCTGTATTTAACCTCTTCTTCTGTGCCCTTCTTCCTCAGAGACCCAGACAAGCCAGCTCACACATTTCCCCCCTCCCCTTTACTGCAATCCGATTAATCCTCCCATCTTTTTTTCTCCCTCTCTCCCGGGAGGTAAAGATCTCACCCTCCCCGCTCCCACCTGATACCCTCCCTCCCAGTATACCCTCAAGAAGAAAAGGTTCTCCTCTCCCAAACCAGCGGGCAATTTGGCCCTTCAAAGTCTGGGTGGGGGCGGGAAAGGCTGCCTCCCATCCGGACTGTTGTTTCCTTGTCCTCCGCCCCCCACCCGACCCATTTGACATTTGAGTTTGCCGATTAGGTCAATTGCACAGCGAATTAAAGAACCCAAGCAGGGTATTAATCCGAAGCAGCTCCGGCTCGGGTGGGAAAGAGAAAGCCGCCCCCCCCAATCAAGAGAACGACGGGGGGGGAATGCTAGCATTAATAACATTAGCATCGAGGCCGCCTCCTACAGCACAAGGCTGTTTTGACTTGGGGAAAGGCGGTGGAGGACTTTTTGTTTGTTTGTTTGTTTATTTGCAGCCTGCCTGCTTTGGGAATGAAAGCTACCCAATTTGGGGTGGGTGTGGGGGGTTGGAGCCGAAAGGTGGGGAGGTGGTTCTGTAATATAGAGCACGCTCTCATCTTACGGCTTCACGCACACCTTGCAACAGATTTCCCTTGCCTGGTTTTTTTCAGGGTGCTCGATCTGGGGAGAAACGGGCATACGAGGAAAAGAGGGGAGGGGGAAGAGGAAAAAGAACAATAACATTTTCAGTTTAGCAGCCCCACCCCACCCCCACATTGTCTGCCACCCCCTTGTTTCGGGATACCCTCTGTCCGTGCGTCGCTTCGTCTGCCTTGGGTCTGCAGCAGCTTTCCTACCCGCGCTCCGCCACTCGGTCTCTCCTTCCACCTTCACTTGCCTTTGACTCTCTGACTGCAAACACCACCTCCCCCCACCCCAGGGAGACCCCTCCCCCCGGATCCTCTCCCCTCCCCCTTCCAGCTCCGCCTCTGCCAATCCGGGCTGCCAACAAGGAAAGGAAAGGGGGCGTGAGGGGAGGAGATCGCGGAGGAGAAGGAAAGGGGGGGGGGGGGGAAACGGGCAACCATCTTTCTCCAGATCCTGGTAACAACGGGGAGCCCTACAAAGGCGACCTCCCCCCCCTCTCCTCCATCTCATCCTTCATTCAGCCTCTCCCTCCCCTAGCTAAATTCGGACTGACTCCATTGCGGACTGCTAATATTTTTAGACGTGTGTTTTTGTAGCTGCAAAAGCGAAATGTGGCAAAAGGTGGCAAGTAGTGGTGAACCTGCGCCGCCTGGAGGTCGAAGGTCCCTCCACATTTATAAGGCGTTGTGTGTGTGTGTGGGGGGGAAGCGAGCAACATAAAACCGGTAATAATCCGGAGTAATATTAATAACAACAGCATACACACACGCACAGCTGTTTCTGCTTTCCTTTAGCATAATCCCTGACGTACTAGGGGCTTCATTCCCCCCCCCCCCCTACTGTAGCCTTCAGTCCAGCCACAAAAGCGCCTCGCTTGGTGCGGTAGGATAGGCGGAGTCCTATCATACAGCGGGTGTAGTCGCCTTCCGCACAAATTAACGATTAGAAAGCAAGCAATGTTTTTTCTCCTTTTTAAAAAAAAATGGGAAACCCTGGATTATTATTATTTCCACTCTCCAGCATGCCACCAGTTCATTTCTGTTGACTGGGGAAACCGAAGGGACTTTTTTTCCTGTAATTTCTCTCACACCTCCTTTTCGTTATCCTTCACTGGCCATATCATGGCAAATATCAGAAGTGGTTTGCCATTTCCTGCTTCCTAGGATTGGGAGAGAGTAGGTTGGATCACTGAAGTGAGACTAGAATTTAGTTTACCTCGCTCTGTTCCATTAAAATTAAATTAAACACCAGAGTCCCATCACAAATATATATTTTAATGTATTGAGCAATTCATTATAAAGGGTTGCAAGTACAGGTAGTCCTCATCACAATGGAGCCCAAAATTTCTGTTGCTAAGTCAAGTTATAACATGGTGATTAAATGAATCTGGCTTCCCCATTGACTTTGCTTGTCAGAAGGCCACAAAAAGTGATCACATGACCCCAGGACACTGCAACCATCATAAATATGAGTCAGTTGCCAAGTGTCTGAATGTTTATCAGGTGACCATGGAGATAGCAATAGCGCTTAGAAGTAGCACTTAGACTTATATACCCCTTCACAATGCTTTACACCCCTCAAGTGGCTTTACACAGCCAGCATATTGCCCCCAACAATCTGGGTCCTTATTTTACCGATCTCGGAAAGATGGAAGGCTGAGTCAATCTTGAACTTGGTGAGATTCGATCTGTCAAACTGCTGGCAGCTGATGATCAGCAGAAGTGGCCTGCAATACTGCATTCTAAACACTGTGCCACTGCGGCTCAAGCTGCTGCTGCAACAAGTCATAAGTGTGAAAAAATTGTCATTTTTTTCACTTTTTTCACAGTCACTAAATGAACTGCTGCAAGTCATAGCTCTGTTTTCCCCCCAGATTGTTTGTTCTTTTATCCAAATTGCCAGGTAGCTCTTTATTATCCCTGTTTGTTTGGAAGTGAGATCCAGTTTAATTTGGAGCTCACTTCACTAATCTGGTTCCAAATTAGTCTGCTAAGAATGGAAGGTGCCATTTGCAGCTGTCAAACCCAGGCACCAAATCCAGACAGGAACAATTGCCTGTGATTGTTTCCAACTCTTGTCTTTTTCTTCTGCTTCAAGGAAGAATGAATCTCAGCATTTTTCAATCTTAGTCTGTTTGTTTTTCAAAGTATATCGAGCACCAAGTTTGATGAACGCTACAGTTTTTTTACTGTGACAGCTGATCACTAGAATGGATGTTCTGAATACCATGCATAATTGGATGGACTGAAAATGATTTTGTGTGCTTGTATGTGTACGCCTTTGAACAAGTTTTGACTCCTGATGATTGCCTGGATGAATTCGTCCAGCTTTCTTAACAAGAGTTCCAGAAGGGCTGTGCAATTACTTCCTTTCTACTGCTGAAAGAAAATGAGTGGCCCCAAATCACCTGGTTTAAGTGGAGACTAGAATCAGGTCTTTGATGCCTTAAACTACTGCACCAAACTGACCCCGCTTTAAAAAAAAAAAAAAAACTAAATTGATCAGGCTGCTTAGCTCTATAACAATTTTAGGCACATTGCTTTAACTTTTCTTCAAACAAGCATAAAACTGAACCAATGTAATATAGAGCTAGAATCTAAGCTAGAATCTAAGCTAGAATCTAAGCTAGAATCAAAGCTAGAAAATGGCATAGAAGTTCATATCATTACTTACATCTGTACTGTTCAAGCCATTGTGTGTGTGTGTGTGTGTATATATATATATATATATATATATATATATATATATATATATATATATATATATATATATATATATATATATATATATATATATATATATATATATATATATATATATATATATACTTAAAGTCACAACCCCTGGTATGCCCAAGTGTGGGAGGAAGGTCACACTTCCACTCTCTGTCATTAGGCTCGTCACAAGAGTCCATCCAGACAGAAACCCAATATTTTTACTGTTGCCTTTGTTATATTTGTGTTTTTTATTTGTGCTGATAAATAAATAAAGGAAGACTAGTATAGATCTATTTCAAGCTATTTAGCTCTCATCAGCTAGCCATATCCTTACTGGGATATATAGGCCTGCTACTATTAAAGGTAGTTTTTTTTACTTAGAACTTTTTTACTTAGAAATTTAATTGCTAAGCAAGGTGGTTAAGTGAGTCACACTTGATTTTACAACCTTTTTTCCTATGGTTAAGTGAATCACTGTAGTTCCTGAGAGAAACATGCAGTTAAGGGAATCCAACTTGCCCTATTAACTTTCCCAGTTGGGAAAGTGGCAAATGGCAAACATGTGTCCTTGGGAGTTTGCAACTCTTGTAAATACACACTGGCTGCCAAGCACCTGAATTTGGTCATATGACAGTGAATATGCTGAGACACTTGTAGGTGCGAGAACTAGTGGTAACCCACTTTTTTCAGTGCCATTGTAATTTTGAATAGTTGATAAACAAATGGTTTTAAGTTAAAGGCTACCTGTACTTAATAGGTAGCTTTATTAGGCGATCATCAGTGTAAAATGGAAAAAAAAGCCACCTACAGCATTCTTAGCTTCCTGGTGGGAAAAAAACAAAACAAAGAATAAACATCAGCATTTTATTTCCCCTTCCCAAATTAAAAAGGAAAAAAACCCACACATTTTGATTGGGAATAAATAGGAGTTATTCTAGTCATAATGTTCTCTTGGATTTCCTTCCCTATATCTAAAAGTTTGTACTGGCCAGTAGCCAGAAAGATTCCAGGGAGCATTTTAATTAAAAATGTAAAAACATAAATGCACTGTTATATATGAGTGCCAAGCATTCGTTAATCAGCTCAGTGCATTTTACTTCAAAAGCCTGAAACGCTTGCATGGCTGAAGCATATTTATTTTAAAAGATTTACTAGGTAAAATTATGCCCATGTATGTCTTTGTACAGCAAAAATTGGTTTCCAATATATGCCCAAAGTAGAATGAAGAGATTCCAATCAGAAAAGACCAGATTTGCTTCCATCCTAAACTATTACTTTTTCCTTATAAAGGGATAGATGATTTTCATTGTACCGAAGAAAGAACTACATTTAAGATCTAGAACAGACTTTCAAAGTATGAAATTGTTTCCTAAAGGAGATTAAACCCTTCTCTCCCTGTGTTTGTTTGATTAGGCAAGAGTTTTAGCAATTCCTTATAATTAAAGCCTATTATTTATTTCTTCATTCTTTTTAACCTGCTGCAATTGAAAGAGTGTTTATTTAAACTTTTATCTCCATCTGAAGTTCCTGGATGTTTGATTCCCCTCTTGTGCTGCTGCCAGAGAGAGGTTTAGCTGTTACTTTTGGTCTCTACCAGCATCAGTTCTCTGCATTGTCTTGCAAGTGCTTTTGCCCAGGGAAATTGATTAAAATGCCACTACAGTATAACCTAATAGCCCCCTCCCCCAAGATCATCTTTGTTCGTCCAGAAAGCTCAAGGGTTGATCTTGGCTCAGTCCCCTACCTCACAAGGCAATCGTGCAGCTGAAAGGCAGGGAGTGGGGTTGTGTCTGAAGCTTTTGGGAAGAAGAGTGTTATGTAACAAATTATAACAACTCTATTGTGAACTCGGAAACATCTACTCTGGCCATGATCCTGTTCTCTAAAAATAAAATAGAGCCCTTAACTTCATTGCCTTGTTTTTCTCTGATCAGACCAAGGCCAAATGGACTTGTTGTCCAAGAAGCTGAATTCGGAGCCCACAATCTGTTTCTGTCAGAAATAATTACAGAAATGGAAAATTACTGCATATATAATTGGAGCATAATCATAGTAGCTACATTTAATTTTAATGACATTTAAATGTAAATGAGGGGAATCAAATTCACTTTTATTTAATGCTCCAGTTTTTAATTAACTCACTACATTTTAGAAGGTGGCCCCAGTCCATCACTCAAAGACCTCATGAATCTTCTTGCTCATAAAAAGTGGTGCTACTCTGGTTTATTATGCTTAAAAGAACATCACTCACATCATCTTCAGTTTTTACAGTCCCTGGAGGGTAGTAAAAAAGCAAGGGGACTAAAAAAACTATCTATCCCAGTGGGCTGCCAATGCTTATCTGGGTATTTAGCTTGTGTTTCAGAGACGCAGCTGTCTCTGAAAAAGTCCACCTTTTTCATGGCTTGGATCAAACTCTCATTTATTTGATTTGGGCTTAGCATGTTTTGTGAACCCAATCTTTTCAGCTTCAGTGATTTTATATAGCAGGTTTTGAAAGCCCAGCCAAATCTTGGCTTATTACAGTAGAATATATGAAGTAGACCAGTGTGTAACTACATCCAGAACCAACCAAGTATTGTTGTGTCTGACGCATGCACTTTGTAGACAATTCCTTTGTCTCCCAAAAAATCTCTTTTTTTCTGAGCTTTCTACTTTTTTCAGTTTGCAGTCAGTGACTGTATATTTTCCTAATCCATCCACTTAAATGCTATGTTTCTGACAGGACTGGGTGGAACTGTTTTGCCTGGCACATTCTTTGGACATATCTATCTGGTCAAACCAGTTAGGCCCTGCACTGTTTGCATCCTGGTCTGGACTAATCCCAGGGCAGGATCTCTCTGAGCTATACACATCACTCTTGTCATTCTCTTGAGTTAATTGCCAAGGCCTCCGACACTCTGTATACTTGGGCAAAGCTCTTTGTTTGGGATAAAATGTTCCCACACTCACCTTCTTTCTCAAAACATCTTCTTTGGTATAAAAGGTCCCACATTCACAAAACCATTCCTAAGACTTCCCTCTCAATTCTCTTCTCTCTCAAATCTCAATTCTTAAGACTCCCCTCTCTCAAATCGCTTCTAGCAGGGCAAACAGATAAATTGAACTATCCAGAGCTTGCTTTCAGGAGCTGGAGAGTGAACAAGAGCCAAAATAGATTTTTTGGGTTTTTAAACCACACTTTGTATCAGATGCAGAGACCTGATAACAAACCTGACCAGGAAAAAAACAAACAAACAACTGAGTAACTCTTTCTTTCCTTAATGTTACCACAATTCAATCCATTTCCATCAGAATAGAGCTGGAAGGGACTTTGGAGGTCTCCTAATCCAGCCCCCTGCTCAAGCAGGAGACCCTATACTGTCCAGTCTCTTCTTAAAAACTTCCAGTGACGAAACACTAACAATTTCTTAAGGCAAACTGTTCCACTGGTTAATTGTCCTCACTGTTAGGAAGTTAATTCCAGGTTGCTTCTCTCTTTGGTTAGTTTCCACCCATTATTTCTTGTCGTGCTCCCTGGTGCTTTGGAAAATAAATTAACACCCTCCTCTTTGTGGCAGCCTTTCAAATACTGGAGTACAGCTATCCTGAGTATGTCTGATTCGGAGGACCTGGCGGGGTATGCGGGGGTCATTGGGGTGGTTGGGGGAACTACATCCACGGGAGAGAGTCGGAGCATTGCGGTCATAACAGGGAGAGGCAGATACGGCGGGGACTTTAGGGCTGGCCATTACCGGGGAAGGAGGGTTCGCTATATCGCAGAGATCCCCCCTTCCGCCCTATGAGTCCCACTCCAAGGTCAGATGGCGCGAGCAATCAGGACCCTGGTCTCAGGCTGCTGTCGCTAAATGTCAGGTCTGTTGTTCATAAGGCTCCCCTCGTCCGGGACTTGATTTTAGATGAGGGGGCAGACCTGGCATGTATTACTGAGACATGGCTGGGCACGGAGGGAGGAGTCCCCCTCGTAGAGATGTGCCCAGACGTATTTCAGGTGCTTCATCAGCCGAGAGCCCAGGGAAGGGGTGGCGGTGTGGCTATTGTAGTCCGGGAGTCTTTAGTACCTCGTAGGATCCCTGCTCCGGAGCTTGCCGGGTGTGAGTCCCTACTAGTGAAGTTGGACCTCAAGGGTCAAGTGGGCTTGCTGCTAACGTACCTGCCTCCCAACTGCATTGGAGCAGCCCTCCCCTCGCTCCTCGAGTCAGTAGCCGAGCTAGCAATTGAGTTCCCTAGGCTCATGGTTCTGGGGGACTTCAATTTGCCTTCGCTCGGTGAACACTCTGATGGAGCGCAGGAGTTCATGGCTTCCATGACAGCCATGGGCTTGACCCAGGTAATCCGAGGCCCTACCCACTTAGCGGGGCACACACTCGACCTCGTATTCCTCTCAGAGCAGTGGAGCTATGATCTTGGTCTGAGGGGAAATGAGACCATTCCCCTGTCATGGTCAGACCACTGCCTACTGAGGCTAGACTTCCGGAGGCCAAACCCCCACCGTAGGGAGGAGGAACCGACCAGGTGGTTCCGCCCCAGGCGACTTATGGACCCTGTTAGGTTCCAGACGGAGCTTGGGGTTATTCTAGATGCTCTCACCCACAGTTCGGCGGAGACTCTTGCTGCAGCCTGGCACTCGGCAGCATCAGGGTCTCTGCACCGGATTGCGCCACTACGGCCCCTCCGGGTCAGCGGCTCACAGATGCCTCCTTGGTTCACCGAGGAGCTCCGGGAGATAAAGCGCCGGAGGAGACGCCTAGAGCACCTGTGGAGGTCCGATAGGTTCGAGTCGAACCGAGCACTGTTGACAGCATGCACTAAGGAGTACATTCGGGCTTTAAGATCAGCCAAAAGATCACACATTGCCTCCTTGGTAGCGTCCGCCGAGTCCTGCCCATCCGCCCTGTTTAGGATAACCCGCTCCCTCCTAAATAGGAGGGAGACGGGGAACCCCCTACAGGGTAAGGCTGAGGAGTATGTTCAGTTCTTGGCGGACAAAGTTGCTCGGTTTCGATCGGACCTGGACTCCACTCCTGCAGATCCAGCCGAGACACAAGGGAATGATTTGGCAGACCATCTCTGGGTTGAGTTTCAGGATGTTGCCTCCGGGGATGTGGACAAGGCTATGCGAGCTGTGAGTGCCTCCACCTGTATACTGGACCCGTGTCCCTCCTGGCTGGTTGCCAACAGCAGTGAGGTGACACGAGGCTGGATCCAGGCGGTTGTTACCGCCTCTCTTCGGGAGGGGTACTTCCCCACTGCGCTTAAGGCGGCGGTGGTGAGACCCCTACTGAAGAAACCGTCTTTGGATCCAGCAGTTCCTAATAATTACCATCCAGTCTCCAACCTCCCCTTTGTGGGGAAGGTTGTTGAGAAGGTGGTGGCCTTCCAGCTTCAGCGTACCTTGGAGGAAGCTAACTATCTTGACCCTTCCAGTCCGGCTTCAGGCCCGGTTACAGCACAGAAACCGCTTTGGTCGCATTGACCGATGATCTCTGGAGAGCCAGAGATGGAGGCCATGCGTCCATCCTGGTTCTCCTTGACCTCTCAGCGGCTTTCAATACCATCGACCATGATATCCTTCTGCGACGACTGCGGGAGGTGGGGGTGGGCGGCACTGTTCTGCAGTGGTTCTCCTCCTACCTCTCGGACAGGTCGCAGTGGGTGTTGGTGGGGGGGGCAGAGATCGTCCCCGAGGCCCCTAACTTATGGGGTGCCGCAGGGCTCGGTCTTATCCCCCCTACTATTCAACATATACATGAAACCGCTGGGCGAGATCATTCGGAGGCACGGGATAAAATACCATCAATACGCAGATGATACACAGTTGTATCTGTCCTCCCCGTGCCAACTCAATGAAGCGGTGGACGTGATGAACCGGGGCCTTGAGGCTGTTAAAGACTGGATGAGAGCTAACAAACTGGTACTCAACCCGGAAAAGAACGAGTGGCTGTTGTGTTTTCCTCCCAACAATTTGGCTAATGTCCCATCAATCAGGCTGGGGGGGGGCAAAATTTATACCCCTCAGACAGGGTCCGCAACTTGGGAGTCCTCCTGGACCCACAGCTGAGTTTCGACCATCACTTGTCAGCTGTGACCAGGGGGGCATTTGCCCAGGTTCGCCTGGTGCGCCAGTTGCAGCCCTACCTGAACCGGGAGGCCCTCACAACAGTCACTCGAGCCCTTGTGATCTCTAGGCTGGAATACTGCAATGTGCTCTACATGGGGCTGCCCTTGAAGAGCATCCGGCGACTTCAGCTAGTCCAGAATGCGGCCGCGCGAGTGATTGTGGGTGCACCGTGGTTCGCCCACATAACACCGATCCTCTGTGAGCTGCGCTGGCTTCCTGTTGATCTCTGGGTGCACTTCAAGGTCCTACTTACCATCCACAAAGCGCTCCATGGTAGTGGATCTGGCTATTTGAGAGACCGCCTTCTGCCAATTACCTCCCTGCGTCCCATCAGATCGCACAGGGTAGGCCTCCTCCGAATTCCATCCGCCAGTCAGTGCCGACTGGCGACTACGAGGAGGAGAGCCTTCTCAGTTGCAGCTCCGACGCTATGGAACAATCTCCCCGTGGAGATTCGCACCCTCACCACCGTCCAGGCCTTCCGCACGGCCCTCAAGATCTGGCTATCCTGTCAGGCCTGGGGATAGGACTTTACTCTCTCCCCGCCCGAATGCTGAGTGAATGTTGTGCTTTTATTGTTAATTATTTTTACTCACATTTTCTTTTATGTCTTGTCTTGCACTCCCCTCCCTCATTATTGTAAGCCGCCCTGAGTCCCCTCAGGGAAAAGGGCGGCCTATAAGTGTTCAATAAAACTATAAAAACTATCCTGCCCCTCCTACTCCTTCTTTTCTCTAGACTAGCCAAACCCAAATCCTCCAACTGTTCTTCATATATTTTAGTCTCCAGGCCTTTAATCATCTTAGTTGCTCTTCTTTGCACTTTTGCAAAGTCTCAACTTCTTTTTTGTAATGTAGTGACCAAAACTGGATGCAGTATTCCAGGTATGGTTTTACTAGGGCTTTATAAAGTGGTACTACTTCACGTTACTTTGATTTTATGCCTCTGTTTATATAACCAAGGATTGTATTAGCTATTTTGACTTGTGTTGCAAACGGCTAACTCATTTTAAGTGATTGTCCCCTAGAACTCCAAGGTCCCTCTTATAGTTACTGTTTTTAAGTCAGGTTTCGCTTAATCTGTACTTTTTACTTTCTAATCTGTACTTGTACCTTTTGTCATGAGAAATGAAATGCAAGGTATCCATCCTTTTCAAAGCTACTTCAAAGCTACTACAAGCCCAAGCTAATAGAGAGAAAAAATAATACAAAGACTACAATAAAATATGGCTACACATATGTCATCTTCAGGGTTGACACCATTGGTTTTTCCTGCCCAGGTATAAAACCTTGTTTTTTTCCACATCACATTTAATTTTGTTGGATAGGGCCCATTGTTCAAGTCTGTGAAGATCTTTTTGGATCCTGAGCTTGTTTTCTGGGGTGTAGGCTATTCCTGCGACCTTAGTGTCATCTGCAAATTTGATGAGTTCCTCTTCTATTTCCTCAACTGTCATTTATGAAGATATTGAAGAGTACTGGGTCCAAAATGTAACTTTTTGGTACCTGCACTGCTTATTTCCCTCCATGTAGATATAATAATCCCTCCCTAGAAATGGGTGTTTCCATGTGAGAATCTAACACCCAAATGTAGATGCAGTGTAAGAAGTGTTTTGTAGGCTGTAGGTGAGAAAACAGTTAAGTACTGCCACACCATGTACTGTACAGTATGCAGTTATAATATACATTCTTGTTGCAATTTATGAACAAAAAAGCCTGCATACTGTGAAAGTAAGATCTAGTTTCTCCTGAGTTCATTGCAATACAATACAATACAATACAATACAATACAATACAATACAATACAATACAATACAATACAATACAATACAATACAATACAATACAATAGCAGAGTTGGAAGGGACCTTGGAAGTCTTCTTGTCCAACCACCTGCCTAGGCAGGAAACCCTATACTGTTCCACTTCAGGATAAGCCCTGATCTATATAAATGGATAGAATTTTATTGATTTCTGGAGAATGTTTTTCATTCAGTAAATAAATTCAGTAAATAAATTCAGTAAATAATCACAACTAGGATTGAAGGATAATATCTTTGGATGGCATCATGGTTCATATTAAAAATTGCATGTATGTTGAGAAGATTGGACACCTTGTATAGTGTGAAAATAGGAAGCTCTCGATTTATAATCACAACTGGGATTGGAATTTTTTCATAATTCATTGCAGCTGTGACTCGAGTCACATGACTGGACCTGATTTTATGATCATTTCATCATAAGTCAATCACCACAGGCATTATGTAAATCATGTGGTTATTAAGTGAATCCAGCTTCCCAAGTGATATTTTTTGCTAGAAACCAGCAGACAGTATCATTAATCATGATCACATGACTGCCAACACTGCAGCCTATTGTAAATATGAACTGGTTGTCAAGTGCCTAAATTGTGATCACATGACTGTAAAGGGGCAGTGCAACAATTTCAATGATCATCAGTCTGAATTTAGGTTTGAGTCTTTTTGCCATTCTAGAAAGAGGTCATTGAAATAGTTGGGAGAAATGCATACACACATGTACCATATTTTTCGGAGTAGAAGAGGCACTGGAGTATAAGACGCACCAAGGTTTTGAAGAGGCAAATTTTTAAACAAAGTTTTTGCACTCTGCAAACCTCCCAAAAATGGCCCTTTTTTCGCAAAAATGGGTTGTTCCCCCTGCAAAAGGGCATAAATAGCCTTTAGGAGGCTTAGAGAGTGCTCCTGGGGGCTGAGGGGCCAAAATAAGCAAAAAACAGCCCTTTTTTTGTTCATTTCTGCCCTCCCTAGGAGCTCTCTGAAAGCCTCCTAAAAACTATGCATGGCCATTTTGGTGAAGGGGGCGAGGTTTCGGGAGGCAAAAAATGCTGTATTCAGTGTATAAGACACACCCAGATTTTTAGCCTTTTTGTTTGAGGGAAAAAGGTGCATCTTATACTCCAAAAATACGATACCTAAATAGGTGAATGTGATAGTGGACAAGTTTCTTAGCTCTGAATAATTTTCTCCCTCTGTTATTATTCTCTCTCAACTAGCAGAAGCCATTCACTATGCAATGGTGGTGGCACAGTGGTTAGAATCCAGTGTTACAGGCTGACTCTAGCCACTGCCAGGAGTCTGATCCTGACTGGCTCAAGGTCAACTCAGCCTTCCATCCTTCCCTACATGGTATTGGACCTGGGTACTTGAGAGACCGCCTCCTGCCAATTACCTCCCTTTGACCAATTAGATCCCACAGATTAGGCCTCCTCCGGATTCCATCAGCTAGCCAGTGTTGACTGTCGACCACCCGGAGGAGGGCCTTCTCTGTGGCTGCTCCGGCCCTCTGGAACGATCTCCCCGTGGAGATTCAGACCCTCACCACCCTTCAGGCTTTCCGCAAAGCCATTAAGACCTGGCTGTTCCGGCAGGCCTGGGGCTGATGAGTTCCCAACCCCACTTGAATTTGTTGTGACTGTTGAGGAGTTTTTTAATCTGTTTTTTTTTTTTTTTGTATTTTGTTGTTGTCTTGCTTGTTTTCTTTGTATTGCCCACTTTCCCTATCGGTTTGTTAGCCGCCCTGAATCCGTTTGGGAATAGGGCGGCATGCAAGTTTAATAAAACTGAAACTGAAACTTCCGAAGTTGGTAAAATGGGACCAAGATTGTTGGGGACAATATGCTGACTCTGTAAACCGCTTAAAGCAGTAGCCTCCAAACATTTGGGCACCAGGGACCGGTTCCATGGAGAAAAACTTTTTCTGTGGGCTGGAGGGGGTGTGGTTTTGCATGCTGCCTGTATTGTGCATATGGGGCTTTGCTTGTTTCTGTGCCCTGGTTGCTGGTGTGCCGCAGACCATTGCTGGTCCTCAGATCAGTTGTTGGGGATCCCTGACTTAGAGAGTGCTGTAAAGTACTGTGAAGTGGCATATAAGTCTAAGTGTTATTGCTATGGCTAAATATGTGAGAAGGTGGGCCTTAATGCTAGTAGTCTCTGAATGTGAATTATGAAATCTATTTCCAGCTAAAATGCAGAAGTAACATTCTCTCTGAAATCTTGTAAAACTTTATGCCTTTCAGATGGGCTTTCTAGGCCAGTGTTTTTCAACCTTTTTTGTGCAAAGGCACACTTTTTTCATGAAAAAAATCACGAGGCACACCACCATTAGAAAATGTTAAAAAAAAATAACTCTGTGCCTATATTGACTATATATAAAGTGTTTTTCCCACGGCACACCTTACACTATGTCACGGCACACTAGTGTGCCGCGGCACAGTGGTTGAAAAACACTGTTCTAGGCAGCCTGGCATTTCTTACTCATGCCCTGAAAGAAATAATTTATTTCCTGGACTAATACCATGTTTTTATACATATCTGAAAGATTGTTTGTCAAGAAGTCTTTCAGACCTCCATAGGCTGCTGAACTCCAATCTCATTGGTCCCGGGTAGCACAGGCAACACCTGGAGAACCTCAAACTCTCCACCACTTTAGAACATCTGTGATGCTGTGTGAATTCCTGAAGCACAACATACTACTTCCCTTACAATATTTGTTGAATTACTATATGATTTTTCATCCAGGTCCAGGATGCAGAGAAGATGTCACTGCTTTGTCTTCTATCTTGTCTACTGGAGACTGATGGAAAGGAGGCGAAAAGAGAGCAGTGAATCAGAGAGAGACAGAGTAAACAACCAACTCTGTTGATGATTCTTTGGGCTTATGAAGGCCTTTAATCATTGCAGCTGCAATCATATGTGCACTTACCTGGATGTAATTCTCAATGAAATTTAATTTGGAATGGATATACTTGGGCTGTCAGTTTCTCACTGCACAGTTGTGGCATGACGCATGGCTCTGGAATTATTGCAGTAAGCCTGTAAGCCTTTGTGGGATTGACTGGCTTTAGCTGCTAAGCTATGGTTCCAGATGTTTTGGTCTGTAGCTCCCATCAGCCCTAACCATCATTGCCATTGCTAAGGAATAACAGTCCAAACATCTGCAAGCACCCAAATTTGAACATATTTTGTGCTTATTGTTAATTTGTGGTTCAGTTTTAGAATATAATTTTCATAAGGACAGGGGGAAGTGGGTTTTGTTTTTGTTTTTTTGCTGCAAACCACTCTGAGCTTAAGTGGAGCAGGTAGGATAAAAAAACCCTATTAAATTCAAGTAAACATTTGATAAAAAAATGCATTTGCATGGATTAAACAGGCAACACTGATCAACTGTTACAAACAGAGATTACCTATTACTTCAAGCTTCTTTGAGCATAGATCTTCATATAACCATCCACACAACTTTATGTTCTGAATAATATAGTTACATAGTGTGCTCATAGTATGTCTTGCATTGTTATAGAAGCTTGAAGTTTTTTTTGGTATGCGTGCTTATCAAAACTCATGTTTTGTATTTTCTGTAGGAAAAAAAAAGAATATCTTGAGCTATTTTAAATTGGAGATGGTGGATGAAATCCATAGTCTTCTGATACCCTATTCTCATAATTATTTGAACCAAATTGTGCTTCTCTTTTCCCAGTCACAAAACAAGATCTAAGAGGGCCTCACAAAAGAGAAGGGGACAATCTATAATTATCTGCACAAGCCTGCCCAGAGGTATCTTTGACATGTGAAATTAAAAATCCAGGTGGTACCTCGAAGGTGTATTGACCATGCACTGTTTTTGAATCAGGTTTCACAATCTGCCTTAATTAGCCCAATAGCCACAATATCCCTTTTTGTGGTGTCAGAGCCAAGCCTAACTTCGCCTCAGTTGTCTCTTCATACAAATACCAGATTGGCTATGATCATCGCTTATAAATTACGTTATTCTCTTTTTTCCTCTCTGTCGTATACTCCTTCAACCCTATTCCTCCTGCACACCCTGAACTTATTTCTGGAACATTTTGTTCCTTGGCCCATCATAGCACTGCAAAGTGCCAACCTCGGCTCTCCTTTTTTCCCCTGTCTCTTGCTCTATAGCTCTAAAGGAAAGCACCCGAAGAAAACAGAAGGCCTCTGGGCATACAACAATGCATGGTTTCTCTTCCTTGGCTTCTTTGAAAGGAAACGTGTGTGGGAGGAGGGAGGGAGTTGCTTGGACTAGCTTAGGAAGGGAAGCAACAGCCTAGTGTTAATGACCACCAGGGGTGGGGGAAAGCATTTGTGTGTGTCATCCGGGTGCTGGAGACTGTCTTCAAAATGATCTTGTGTGCAGTTGGATGTACAGCTACAACTTTTCTGATGGGGAAAATAATGGGTGCAAAGTGGTTATGAGACCACTGAGGGACAATTTCAGAATGGCATTGGGCTACCTACCTCTCTTGGACCAGGCCTCAGAGAGGCTGGCAAAGGAAACTGCAAAATAAGGCAAGGGGGGTAGTAGCTTGGACACTAAGAGCATCTCTAAAAATAGGACACTTGGCAGAGCATGTGAGGCCAATGAAGATTGATTTAAAGAGACACCAGAACAAACATGGGGTGTGGGAGACACCAACCCTTTTTAAAAATAAGATCCAAACATACTTAACACCATAATGGGCAATGGGAGCATTTAATGTTTCTCCATTTAGAGGGAACCAAGAGGACAACAGAGCCTACTTTGTGAGGAAGGAGTGGAGAGCTAAGGGTACTTCAGCTCCTAAGTTTTCTCCTCCCACATTTTGAAGAAAATAGGTGGTAGTGGGATAGAGAAAATAGGATTTCACTGGATTCTGTGTTATTTCACTGTATTTTATGTGAAGAAATTAGCTTGAACTGTCAAGTTAAGATGTTTGGGGCTTTTGCTAGCTCTTTATGAGTAATGTTGAACTTAATTATGTTTTAAACTTGGCAGTTGGACAGAAAGAAGTTATATGTAAGGTAATCATTTTAATATGGATTCAACTTTACATACCCGCTTCCACAGTCCTTTGAGACATTCCTTGTAACTCAGCTCCGATGAAATAGGCTTGTTCAAAATCAAGTGAAAGTAGCTGCTGTAGATTAACAGAGATATATTGTTTTACCACAGCTTCCCCTAATCTCCTAAAGATAGTTGGATTTCAAGTCAACTCCCACTCTCTTGCAATTCTGGCTAAGAACAATGGCAGTTTGTTGTGTTCTGAGTTTGCGCTGACTAAAGGTTTGAGCGGGAAAGCGCTCGACAGCCGATTGGCTGATCGTTTGACAGCTCCTCTATAAATAGGGAGCTGTCCAAACGAGCAGTGCGCGTTCCTATCTAAGCCGGTTCTGAAGTGTTAGCTTGTACTTTAAAGGAATAAACTTGTTAGCCTTTTATTCCTGTCTCTGCCTCAGTTCTTCTGGCTACCCACGGGTCCTTGGTACACACCACTGGCGACGAAGGTGGGATTGCCAAACTGAGGTACGAGAAGCTGAAGTCACTGATAGCTGAAGTCACTCGCTGAGTCACTAGAACCGCGCTTAATCATACCGCGACGAGACGTCGTTGGTTCTGACAGGAATGGCCACGTTAAATTTCGCGCCATTCAACTATGGAGCCGAGACATGGGAGTCGTACACGGCTCGATTTGAATGCTTCCTGGTCGCACACGACCTTACCGAGCTGACAGATGAGAGGAAATGCGCGTTTTTCTTGTCGGTGTGTGGCTCAGACGTTTTCCACACAGCCAGAGCTCTGACAGCTCCTGACCCGATAAAGGCCGTTCCGTGGCCTGAGCTAATGGCCAAACTGAAGAGCCATTACGCTCCGTCCCCGTCTAAGATAGCCAGCCGGCACGCCTTCCATCAGCGCAGCCAAGCTGAGGGGGAGTCTGTGAGTGCCTACGTTGCTGCCCTACGATCCGCCGCCCTGCACTGCGAGTTCCGGGACTTAGATGAAGCCCTTCTCGACCGTTTAGTGTGTGGCCTCCGCGACCTCAAATTACAGAAGAGGCTGCTAACAAAATCAGACTTGTCGTTCCAGAAGGCCTTCGAAGAAGTTCGAGCCTCCGAAATAGCTGCTGCTTCCCTAGCCACCATCGCGAAAGCCCGGGCCGCCAACGCCGCGCAGCCTGCCAATGCCTTTAACACAGTAACCAGCCAGCCAGACTCGGAAAGCGAAGATTCCGATGCTGAAGCAGATAATGAGGACATCAACCGCCTTGATGAGGCGAGCAGAAAGAGCTGGCAACGGAAAAAGGGCAGGCCTAAATCTGCATGTAGTGGTTGCGGAGGTAACCACGAAAGAGCTGAGTGCAGATTCAGGCAAGCCCTCTGCCAGCGCTGTGGCAGGAAAGGTCACATCGCTCGAGTGTGCCGAGCCGCACAGCCCATGTCCTCGTCCGA
This sequence comes from Thamnophis sirtalis, assembly GCF_051295495.1. Classification (NCBI taxonomy): domain Eukaryota; kingdom Metazoa; phylum Chordata; class Lepidosauria; order Squamata; family Natricidae; genus Thamnophis; species Thamnophis sirtalis. The sequence goes on from NW_028261384.1 coordinate 112,180,255, forward strand.
GTCACAGACTGAGAGGTCGCGGCCATATCGTCCCAGAACAGAGGGCCCTAAGAAAGCGAGAGTGGACTGCCATTCCATTCTCCGTAACTCTCACCATAGTCTCTCGTGCAACCAACTTCAGAAGAAAATTCAACTGACAGTCATGGTCGAGGGGAAGCCCTGCGAGATGGAGCTCGACACTGGGTCTGCCACATCCATCGTGTCATGGAGCACCATCAAACGCATCGTGCCGCAGCTTTCGAAACGCCAGCTGAACGATTGCCATATCACACTGAGAGACTATCAGGGCAACCTGATCCCAATAATTGGCACCCGCAAGGTCAGAGTGCAGTTCAAGGGGTTTGACGGCCGCCTACCCCTCATCATAGTCGACGGACGGCTGCCCAGCCTTCTCGGCCTCGACTGGTTCCAGTCCCTGGGTCTGCAGATCAACGGAATTCACCACCTCAGCTCCAACGCACTCGACTGCCTGGTCAACGAGTTCCCCGAAGTCTTCGATGGCAGATTAGGCAAGTACACGGGCACGCCGGTTTCCTTTAACCTCGACCCGTCCGTACAGCCGGTGCGGATGAAGCCTCGCCGGGTGCCCATCGCCCTCAAACCAAAAGTGGACGCTGAACTGGACAAGTTAGTGGCTCAGGGCATTTTGGAGCCAGTGGACCATGCCAGATGGGAAACACCCATTGTGCTACCCATCAAGCCGGATGGCAGCGTGAGGATTTGCGCTGATTACCGCTGCTCCATCAACCGTGCCTTGCCTTCCCACGCATACCCAGTACCGGTGGTTCAACATCTGCTGCACACCTTGGGCGAGGGGACTATGTTCGCGAAGCTCGACCTCGCCCAAGCCTATCAACAGCTGGTCGTGGACGATGACGCCGCTGAAGCACAGACAATTGTCACGCACCGAGGTGCGTTCCGTTGCCGCAGACTGCAGTTTGGGGTCAGCATTGCCCCGGGACTGTTCCAGAGCTTAATGGAGAGGCTGCTCCAAGGACTACAAGGCGTCGTCCCCTATTTCGACGACGTCCTTGTTTCAGCCACCTCCATGGAGGAACTCATGGCACGTTTGCGCATGGTTCTCCAAAGATTCCAGAAAGTGGGCCTGAAGGTTAAGAGAGACAAATGCCAGGTTGCGGTATCCCAGATAGAATTCTTAGGGTTCCTCATCGATGGCAAGGGCATCCACCCCACGGCTGCCAAAACCAAAGCCATCGTTGAGGCCCCTGCCCCAAAGAACAGAGCTGAATTACAGGCCTTTTTAGGCCTACTCAATTTTTATGCTGTCTTCCTTCCCCACAAGGCGACAGTCGCTGAGCCACTACATCGTCTCCTTGACTCAGGTGCCCCGTGGCTGTGGGGCCGCCGGGAAGCCTCCGCGTTCTTAGCAGTCAAGCACCTGCTTGTTTCCAACGATGTCTTAGTGCAATACAGCGAGCACTTACCCCTTGTGCTCGCTTGTGACGCTTCACCCTATGGGGTGGGCGCCGTCCTGTCCCATCAGTTACCCAGCGGAGCAGAGGTGCCAGTTGCCTATTTTTCCCGCACGCTCTCTGCCGCTGAACGTAACTATGCCCAAATTGATAAAGAGGCTCTTGCCATTGTGGCTGGGGTGCGCCGGTTCCACCATTACTTGTACGGCCGCCCATTCCAAATTGTCACCGATCACAAGCCCCTGCTAGGGCTGATGGCAGGAGATCGCCCTGCCCCACAGGTTCTCTCCCCACGCATGACCCGCTGGTTTGTGTTCCTGGCCTCCTACGATTATCAGCTGAACTACAGACCAGGGAAGCAGATCGCCCACGCTGATGCTCTCAGCCGCTGCCCCCTGCCAGAGGCCGTGGACGACCCTGCTGCTGCCGCGCCGGTCTTCCTAATCGACGACCTCAATCTTCCTCTCTCTGCCGCCGACATCGCCCGGGAGTCCGCAAGGGATCAGGTAATTTCCCGGGTGCTAGACTGGGTTAAGCGGGGGTGGCCAAAGGACCCCGTAGACACCGTTTACCTTCCCTTTAAATCTCGCCTAGCGGAGCTCTCCGTTCAGCGCGGCTGTTTGCTATGGGGCCATAGGGTTGTCGTACCTGCCTCACTGAGGACTACTGTCTTGCGGCAGCTTCATCACGCTCACCCGGGAATTGTCCGCATGAAAGCCTTAGGTAGAAGTTATGTATGGTGGCCTAAGCTAGACCAAGGCATCGCCGACCATGTCGCCGGCTGCCTGAAATGCCAAAGTGCCCAGGCGCTGCCACCAAAAGCTGAGCCGCGATCGTGGGAGCCACCTTCGGCTCCATGGTCCCGCATTCACATTGATTTTGCTGGCCCTATTCACGGCCACATGCTCCTTGTCGTTGTGGATGCTTTCTCGAAATGGCTCGAGGTCGTCCACATGTCCACTACCACTGCAGATGCGCTAATAGCGACCCTGCGTCGCTTATTTGCCACCCATGGCCTGCCCGACGTGTTGGTGTCCGACAATGGACCGCAACTGACAGCTGCCAAGTTTGAAGCCTTCCTTGCTTCCCAAGGCATCCGACATGCCCTCACCTCCCCGTTCCACCCCGCTAGCAATGGCTCGGCGGAGCGCGCTGTCCGCTCCGTCAAAGAGTCTCTGGCCAAGCTAGACCACCTTCCCTGGCAGGAAAGGATTGACGCTTTTTTACTCGCCCAACATACGACTCCCTCGCCAGAGACTAACACTAGCCCGGCCGAGCTCCTTATGGGACGCCGACTGAGGACAACCTTAGATCGTTTGCACCCCACTTACTCCGTGGCCACCCCGTTAGATTCCCGGGGGGGACCCCGTTCCTTCAGCCAGGGGGAGGCAGTGTATGCCCGGAATTATGTAGGACATCCCTTGTGGCTACCGGGCATAATAACCGATCAGACCGGGCCCTGCTCCTACAGGGTCAGGCTCCTCGACGGCAGAGTCTGGAAGCGCCATTGCGACCAGTTGCGGAGCAGGCACCAACCTCCAACAAGCCAGCAGCAGTCAACCGACCTGCCAACCCAGACGGGCACGACAACCAACGCAGAGCCAGGAAACGAGGAGGTCAACCGCGATCCGGCAGCCTCAGTCCCAAACCGAAGCGGCGACTTACCTGGTGGGCCAGCACCATCCTGCGTTCTCCAGCGGCCCAGGCGATCGCCGTCCTCCGATGCAGAGTCCTCGGTCGAACAGCCAGAGCCTCCAAGCGAAGCAGAAGGGCCTAGGGCATCAGGCCGCATCAGGCGGCGTCCAGCTTACTTGCAGGACTACGCCTGCGCGAACTTAAGGGGGGAGGAGTGTTGTGTTCTGAGTTTGCGCTGACTAAAGGTTTGAGCGGGAAAGCGCTCGACAGCCGATTGGCTGATCGTTTGACAGCTCCTCTATAAATAGGGAGCTGTCCAAACGAGCAGTGCGCGTTCCTATCTAAGCCGGTTCTGAAGTGTTAGCTTGTACTTTAAAGGAATAAACTTGTTAGCCTTTTATTCCTGTCTCTGCCTCAGTTCTTCTGGCTACCCACGGGTCCTTGGTACACACCACAGTTAAAATCAGGAAGGAGCAGAAGCCTGTTCTAAGGCCTTCTACACCATTAACATTTCCACTCCCCACTGCCTTAATAAGCTTTGTAACATTGATACACAACCTCATGTATATATATGACCACCAACCTCAAATGGCAGAGAACAATGTTATGGTAAGAGAAAGAATAGGGAAATAGGGTTGCGGGTAGGTTTTGCCAAGGAAAGGAGTGTATTGCACAGAAACATTATTCAGTTGCACACTTCGTAGAGGGCAGGGGTGTTTCCATGGTAGGCAATGAAATCAATTAACATAACTTTATTCCAAGATTTTTTTTAAAAAAAAATTCCAAGCCAAGGATGGTGAAAAAAAATAATAATTAAAAATGGAGCTTGGATTAATCTTGACTGGGAAAAAAAAAGCTGGCAGCTGTACCCCCCCCCCCACTCCCAATATACTCTTGGCTGGGAATTTGCAGAAAAACAAGCTGGCTGGAATGCTCGCGCTCTCTCTCTCTCTCTCTCTCTCTCTCTCTCTCTCTCTCTCTCTCTCTCTCTCTCTCTCTCTCTCTCTCTCTCTCTCTCTCTCTCTCTCTCTCTCTCTCTCTCTCAGCAAATGAGAAACTTAACATGTTTTTGACACATGTGAGCATGTCTCTCTCTCTCTCTCTCTCTCTCTCTCTCTCTCTCTCTCTCTCTCTGTGAGCAAATGAGAAACTTAACATGTTTTTGACACATGTGAGCATGAGATGATGTCACTGCACAAGCCAGAGCAGTTGCAGCAACATCACTAAGTAAGCATATGTTATGCACAGGGACTTGTGCATAATGTCAGCGTGGAGTAAAAACTTTCCATAATTTGTTCTGTTTTGCAGCAGACATTATATATTTTTTGCAGGGGATGTGGTGGAGGAAGCAATAGCAATTAAATTTACTGTGCTTTTATGTAAACTATGACAGAGCTGGTAATAAAGGCAGTTTGGGGGCAATTTTTGAGCCAGCTCGAAGCGAGATATTGATTTTGGACTGTCACTCTCTCTCAGCCCAACTCAGCTCACAGGGTTATTGTTAAGGGGAAAACAGGAGGAGGAAGGACTACTAAGGATGTTTACAGTCTTAACGTTATTTATACAAATAATGCAGACAAGATATAAATAAATCTGCTCAGCTGTTGAATTCTAATATCATGACAATGGGCACATCTGGAGCCATGCCCAACTGAAAAATATGAAGGTCCAGAACAAGGGTTCCCAACCTTTTCTATATCCTGCACCCCTAGAATGCTTCTGATATATTCTCGCACCCCTAGAATGCTTCTGATATATTCTCGCACTCCTTAAAAATAATTATATGCATATAATTATACATATACATTATAATTTTGAAACTTCTAAACCCAATTTTTCGCATCCCCTGGAATATTGTCCGCACCCCCGTTGGGAACCCCTCGTCTAGAACAACTGTTCGCAAACAGCCTGTTTCAGATTTGTTGGAATGAAAATTCTTGACATTTGAAGCCAGCATGACGATTGGATAGTTCTGGAACTGTTGTATCAGCCCACTTAAAGGACCCTCATTTGGGGAAAGTATTGCCAGAGATTGTTGGAAAGGAGGAGAATCCAGATTTTGAAATTGACATTTATTTTCCTTTAATTACCAAAGCAAAACATGGTTTCAGAGGTTGATTGTGAGTGAATTTTTCAGGGATCATAAAAGATATACATGGAATATGGATTTAAATGTTCATATGTATACTTTTGCAGGTGGTTTGCATTGAATGGTTAAGTCAAAAACAGCAAATATGAATTGTACAGGACATTATGTGACTCAGCGCTCCTCCTTCCACAGATAGTTGACTCCAGTTACAGTAACTGGCACCTTCTGCCCTGAAGCCTTATTTGAAGCTTTCACTACCTTCTAGCCAGAAGGGGTATCCTAACACAGAGGCAGAGTATTGAACAATTGGGCTGAGAAGACTTATTTCTGGTTACTCTTTCCTAATATCACAGGAAGGTGAATTCTCAATATATCCTCTTGACTAGGATGCAATGGATTCTTCCTGGCTCAGAGGTCCCTGAAAGTGCAAAGAACCTGGGTCATAAAGGGTTTTGTAGAGAATATGCAACATAATAAATTGGACTGAGAAGCGGATAAGCAACCAGTGCAGGTCTTTTAATTTCAATGTTTTTCTGCTATACAGTCAGCAAACAGAAAAGGTACATTTTGTGCTGGTTGTAGCTTCCAAACAGGCTTCAAGGCAGCCCCATGCTCTTTTTTTTAACCTATATGTATTATATTTCTCTCCTTTGAAGTAACATAGGTACAGCATTAGGTAATATGAAGTATGTAACTATATCGAGAATTGCTGAACCCTTTTAAAAGTTGAGTTTCATTCATTGATCGATTATGTGCCATCAAGTCTTAGTAACCATGTAGATTTTCTCTATGATGATATATCCTTTACTTGATCCTTTAGGTCTTCTACAGTGCACCCATTGTCATTGTAACTGAGTCCATCCATCTTGTGGGTCTTTTTCTTCTTATCTTTCCTTTAGTTTCATCATGGTACTCAGAAATATCCCGTTAAGTAACAATGAGATGTATTCCAAGCTAAATGGATCCAGGACTGCAGCCTTAACACCTCTGTTTATTGCTACTAGTAGCAAAAATTATCATACACCTCCAAAATGTTATTATGGCCCCCAGAGAATTTCCAGAGTTAATCTTGAATTTTACTCTTTAAAGCAACAAAAAGGAAGAAAATTGGTGTATATGAAGTATATGAACCATATTAAATTAACTATATTGTTATTAAATTTAACTTTCATCCTGATTCCCTCTATTTCTCACTTCAAGAGTCATATACATGATAGTATGTCCCCGTTTTTTAAAATATATTTTTAATTTTTTTTCTTTCATTCATAAATGACAATTACATGGCCACTTATCTTATGTACCATAATTCTGGGCAGCTCACATCAATAGCAATAATATATATAAATTTATATATATATATATATATATATATATATATATATATATATATATATATATATATATATATATATATATATATATATATATATATATATATATATATATATATATATATATATATATATATATATATATATATAAATTAAAAAATCAGTTTTATCTCCAACACTTCCAGCTCCCACCCCTAGCTCCTAGTGATCTAAAACAATGGCCCCCAAACTTTTGGGAACCAGGGACCAATTATGTGGAAAGAGGTTTTTCTGTGGACCAGAGTGGGCGTGGTTTTGTGTGCTGCTTGTCTCCAACAGAGAGGGATTTGCTTGTTTCCATGGCCTGGTTTCTGGCATACTGTGGATAGGTGCCAGACCACAGACTGGAGGTTGGGAACCTCTGACCTAAAACAACCTTCTCCAATACTTACATAATCACAATCACCCTAATCCTTGGAAGTCTGACATGCTGGATCATAGAGGAGAAGGTATTCCACAGGACAGGGGCAGCTAGTGAGAAGGCACATGTCTTATGTTCTGCTGGATGAAAGCATTTAAGAGGTGGGTTGCTGCTGGTTCGGCCTGGTTCAGCCAAACAGGTAGTGGGCCAGAGCAACTGAGAGCAAACCTGTTTAGTGGCTCTTTTGGCCCACCTGACTTTGCTCTATACCTGTTTTTATGGCAAAAGGCAAATTGCGCACGCATACACAGTGTGCGGCACTGCACGACCCCCAACAATCAGCTGGTTGTCGCGGGGGTGGTGGATTGCACACGTATGCACAGTGCAAGTCAGGCATGCACACGCACAATCAGCAAACCAGTAGTGAAGGTAAGTGCAACCCACAACAGGTGTCCACCCATTGAATCTGCTAGTATGGGTACATACAGTGGTGGGATTCAGCCAGTTCGCACCACTTCAGGAGAACCGGTTGTTAAGTTTCTGAGCAGTTTGGTGAACTGGTTGTTGGAAGAAATCATTAGGGCAGAGAACTGCTTGTTAAATTATTTGAATCCCACCGCTGGGTACATACCCTTAAGGAAGACAGTCCTGCAAATAATCTGGCCCCATGCCACCCATGACTTAAAGATGATAATTTTGAATTCCATCTAGAAAGAAACTGAAAGACAATTCAGCTTGTGCAGCATGGCCAAGCCAAGGGGCACCCGAAACTGTACATGCCAGTGTTTTATGACTCAGTTCTAGTTTTCAAAAGCAGTCATGTACATCACTTTGCAGTAATCCACTGGGAAGTAACCAAGACATGGATAACTCTGAGCAAGGCCTCCCTTTGTGTAAAAAAAAAAAAAAAGCAGTGTATCCTGAATAACAGACTGAAGCCAAACAAGGTTGGATTCCTCATGTGAGAGTGTGGATGTTCATGAAGGGACTGAGGACTAAGTGATGACATGTGGAACATAGTGTCATTATGTAAATAACCAGACTTCTGTACTTGTGTCAAATATGAAAACAGAATTCCATCGTTGTGTCATTTGCAGAATGAGCCTATGATACACATGCCTTATTATAGATGCTGCCAGTAGGGAGATTGGATTTGTAATGTTAGAAGCAGAGTTACTCTAATTCGGAAAAGCAGAATGTGATGTTATATGTATAGCCCTTCTTTTCTTCCTGATGTATCGGGAAAAAGGGCGAGCTTCCTTGCAAAACGTTTAGAATTCATTTGAAAAGTTAAAGAACCTCAGGGACTTTTTGAGATTCAGATAGATAAGAGTGTTTTTGCTTAAAACAGGTAAAGCTAGTCCTTACGCCCATAGTGAGCCCAGAAATGTGGTCATAAGTCATTGTGGTTATAAGTTGAAGCACCGGGTGACTGGACTCCAGTTTAAAACCATTTTACTGTAGTCATAAAGTGAGTCGCCACAGTCATTCAGCGAATCACATAGTTGTTAAGGGAATGGTGTTGTTTTTTTTTTGCTGAAAACTGGCAAATAATGCTATAAATGGGGGAAGGGGAGTTATGAATCGCAGTTGTGACTGGAACACTATAGCTGGTCATAAATGTGAGCTGGTTGCCAAACTCCTGAAATGCAATGATGTGATAGCTGTAGGGGCGGGGTGGTGATGGTCATAACTTTGAGGTAGGATCATAAGTAGTTTTTTTCTGAAGTCTCTTGGAACTTCAAATGGTTGTGAAAAGATCGTCATAAATAAAGGATTACCTGTATTGGTGATGTAGCCTGAAGGGAATAATTCATATTTAGTGGACATTTAAGAGAGCCGAGGTGGCGCAGTGGTTAAATGCAGCACTGCAGGCTACTTCAGCTGACTGCAGTTCTGCAGTTCGGCTGTTCAAATCTTACTGGCTCAAGGTTGACTCAGCCTTCCATCCTTCCGAGGTGGGTAAAATGAGGACCCGGATTGTTGGGGGCAATATGCTGACTCTATAAACCGCTTAGAGAGGGCTGAAAGCCCTATGAAGTGGTATATAAGTCTAACTGCTATTGCTATTGCTATTTAGTTTTTTTCAAGTCATTTTGGGCTGGGTGTATGGTCCATAGGAGAGCTTTCTATAGTTGACTACCCCACCCCACCCATCCCTGTGTTTTCACAACTGCATCACAACCAAAAATTCAACAGATGCTGAAGCAGGAGAGGCCTTGCCTGTTGAATTTCTGCCTCACACAATGGTCAGGGCTTCAGGGAAACAAGTGTCAGGCCAACCTGAGGCAGTTCCCTTGCAAATCCCCCTCTGTTCCTTCTTTCCTCCCACCCGTGTGAGGCTTTGGCTGGTTACCCAGCCAGCGCCTTGGGTGAGGCAACTTTTCCCAGTAAAGGAACAAAAGATCCAATGCCTGGTGCTGTGAAAAAGTGCGTGTGTGTGTGTGTGTCTGTGTGTATAAATCAGAGAGTGAGAGACTTCTCAATGCCCCTTTGTGAAGCAGGGCTGGCCTGCCAAGACGTAGGACTTGCAGGCTGACAAACAGCCACCCTCTTATACTGTTTGTCAGTTCAGGTCCTTCTTGGGGCTCCCCCTGAGTGAGATTTGGGTCAAGGGGTGCCCTGTGGAGGAAAGACCTCTTGAGGGGAAGGCCTTTCAGAAGACAAGGTGACTGAGAGGGGAAGCTGAATGTGGGGAAGGTTTCCATGGCAATTTGGGAAAGGGGGAATGGGAGTCCAAAAGGAACTGGCCTTGAGCCTGGAAATAGGTTGGCCCAAGAGGCAAGTTTCCAGGAGTTGCTGGCCAGGGACCCGTCTATTTCACCCTGGCAGCACCCTCAGGCTGCCAGAGGATCAAAGCGGAAGGGGAAATCCCCCAAATTCTTCACTCTGAACCAGCTGGTTGCTCTGACTTAGGGAGAAAAGGCTGGGGAGAAAAATAGGCAGGGGAAGGGCTGGGCCTAGTTTCTTTAACTAGCTTCCTCCTAAGCCTGCCAGGCATTGAGCTTGGATGGAGCTGTTTGCCAGAGATGGATGAAATCCTCGCTCGGTTGCAACATCCGGTTGTGCACGAGCAAGGAATTAACTCCTATTGCAGCCGTCCAGTCACAGGTCATCAAATCACTCATCACTCGGCCGGAGCAGCTTGCCAGCTGTGTGAATCTCACAAGCACCCTGCCTTTTCTCATTTCAGAACTCACAGCTACCCCCATTCTCTTTGAATGCAATTATTTTCTTTCAGAGTAGCTATCCCAGAGAAGACTCTGTTCATGCACAAAAGAGGCGTGCTTGTTTGTGCCCTTTGGATAAAACAATTCTATGGAATCCCCATATTTAGAGGCACTTTCCTGATTAAAAATTAATTTGGGCCAAAAGGGGGGTTTGGAGGGGACTGTTTTCGCTTTTAGATGGATGTTTACTCTAAGCCAGGAGCGTGAAACTGGCGGCCCTCGGGCCGGATGCTTCACGTGAAGGCCACGCCCACCCCCACTCTGCGAAGGGAAGAAACATCATGAAACATCACGTGATGGCAACATGACTGTGCAAGTTTGAAACCCATGTTCTAAGCCCTAGAGTCAGTACCCTAGAAGAAGAATACTAAATTGACTGGTCCTTTAGTTTGATTTAGCAGAATAATTCTTATATGCTGATGGATGATCTCTCAGGTTATTACAATACAGGCAGTCCTCAATTTACCACCACAATTGAGCCCAAAATTTCTGTTGCTAAACAAGGCAGTTAAGTTAGTTTTGTTCCACTTTATGATCTTTCTTGCCACAGTTGTTAAGTGAATCACTGCATTAGATAAGTTAGGAACACAGTTGATAAATGAATTTGGCTTCCCCATTGACTTTGCTTGTCATAAGGTTGCAAAAAGTGATCACATGACCCCAGGATGCTGCAACCATCATAGATACATGCCAGTTGCCAAGCATCCAAATTTTGATCATGTGACTATGAGGATGCTGCAACAGTCAAAAGTGTGATAAATGGTCACTTTTTTCAATGCCTTTGTAACTATGAATGGTCGCTAAATGAGTGGTTATAAGACAAAGACCATCTGTATTTCTGGTTCCAAGATCCACAATTCATATCAGTTTCATTTGACTTACTCTTGGGTTGCTTGTGAAAACAACCTGGCTGTGATGGAAAAGGAAAGACCACATGATAAGTTCTCACTGAATGGATATTCAAATGGTTACTTTCATCCAAGTCAATTTAATTGTGAAAACATGATGATTGAGCAAAGATTTATGATTTATTTATGGGGTCAATGGCACTTATGCCCATATAAATAGCAAAATTATGGAAACCCCCCCTCCCAATGCTGTTGCACTACAATTCCCAAAGGTTCCTCTAATGCTATTAATGGGGGGTGGGAAATGCTGGGAGTTATAGTTCAACCTCATTTGGAGAGCTAGAGGCAACCATTCAAGATCAGGAAATCTGTAAACCAAAATATGCCATCATCCTTCACCACTTAGCTATGCTAGATGGGTCTGAAACACATTGTGATTTCACCAATAATAGGTCACAGCTTTTCTAATTCTGCCCAACAGTATATTCCTATTGTAAGCTGGAAAAAGACTGAATAATACTCAGATTTGAGTTTGGATTAGGAAGGTCATTAATAGAAAATCAATCTTACATGTCTATGTTTAAAACAAGTAATACACACCAGTTCTACCTTTAAACAAAAACAACCAAATGCAGAGATACAGAATAGGTGGTACCTGACTCAATAATAGTGATTGTGAGAGGGATCTTCAAGTCCTAGTGGACAATCACTTAAATAAGAGCCAGCAGTGTGCTGCAGCTGCCAAAAATGCCAACTCAATTCTATGCTGCATTGACAGAGGGATAGAATCAAGACTGGCTCTCAATCCTGACAAGACTGAGTGGCTTGTGTTTTTTCCTCCCACAAATTGGCTTAGTATTCCATCCCTCAGGCTGGGGGGTGAAATTATACACCCCTCAGACAGGGTTCGCAGTTTGGGAGTCCACCTGGACCCACAGCTGACTTTAGATCACCATTTGTCAGCTGTGACCAGGGGGGCATTTGCCCAGGTCCGCCTGGTGCACCAATTGCGTCCCTACCTGAACCGGGAGGATCTTACAACAGTCACTCATGCCCTCGTGACCTCAAGACTGGACTACTGCAATGCGCTCTACATGGGGCAGCCCTTGAAGAGTGTTTGGAGACTCCAGCTGGTCCATAATGCAGCCGCGTGAGCGATTGTGGGTGCACCCCGGTACACCCATGTTACACCTATCCTCCGCGAGCTGCACTGGCTGCCTATTGGTCTCCGGATACGCTTCAGGGTGCTAGTTATTACTTATAAAGCCCTACATGGTCTTGGACCTGGGTACTTGAGAGACCGCCTTCTGCCGATTACCTCCCACAGACCCATTCGATCCCACAGATTAGGCCCCCTCCGTATACCATCTGCCAGCCAATGTCGGCTGGCGACTACTCGGAGGAGGGCCTTCTCTGTGGCTGCCCCAGCCCTTTGGAACAAGCTCCCCATGGAGATTCGGACCCTCTCCACCCTTCAGGCCTTCCGGATGGCCGTGAAGACCTGGCTGTCCCAGCAAGCCTGGGGTTGAGTTCCCCCCCTACTCGAATTTGCTGTGTCTGTTGTGCTTTTAAACTGTTTGTATTGTTTGTTTGTCTTTGTCTCACTTTTTGTAATTTCCCCTCCCTTGGCTTTGTTCAGCCACCCTGAGTCCCTTCGGGGAATAGGGCGGCCTACAAATTGAATAAAATCCAAATCCAAATCATATAAAGTATTAATACCATTTTATAATGCCTTGGTAAGGCCACACTTGGAATACTGCATCCAGTTTTTGTTGCCACTAAGCAAAAAAGATGTTGAGACTCTGGAAAGAGTGCAGAGAAGATAATTAGGGGACTGGAGGCTAAAACATATAAAGAACAGTTGCTGGAATTTGGTATGCCTAGTTTAATGAAAAAAAGGATTAGGGGTTGACATGAAAGCAGCGTTCCGCTATCTTAGAGGTTGCCACAAACAGTGAGAGTCAAGCTGTTCTCCAAAGCACCTGAGGGCAGGACAAGAAGCAATGGATGGAAACTAATCAAGGAGAGAAGCAATCTAGAACTAAGAAAACATTTCCTGACCGTTAGAACAATTAATCAGTGGCAAAACCTACCTTCAGAAATTGTGAATGCTCCAACTCTGGAAATTTTAAAGAAAAGATTGGACAACTATTTGTCTAAAATGGTATAGGGTTTCCTGCCTGAGGTTGGATTAGAAGACCTCCAAGGTCCCTTCCAACTCTGTTATTCTATTCTATTCTATTCTATTCTATTCTATTCTATTCTATTCTATTCATTCTTTCTTTCTTTGCAAACTTGGTGGGCAGCGATAGTATAAATATATCTTTACATAAACAAATGTTAGACTACACTTTATGTTTTAACAATTCATTAGAGAAATGTGGTCCCAATTAGAAGATACAAGAGTACAGCCCAATTGGTTGTAAAGCTATGCCTAAAGTACAGGAGTTAATAATAAGCCAAATGGAGGAAGTTCAGTGATTTGAGTTTGTTGTCCTTTAATATGAGCATTGAACCAATGTATTTTGACAAAAATGGGAAAACTATGAAAGGAGGCTGGATTAAAAGTCAAACAAGTGCATTAAATAATAGCACAGCAGCACTCTCAGTAACATTGGTGAAAGACCAAAAGAAAGAAATATGTCATTCCCATGGTGACTACTAACAGGATTAGAAATTAAAGAACAAGAGGAAGCAATTTGTTGAGGGAAATGCCAAGATCTTAACAATTATAATGATCTTCCTTCCCATAGTTTTTACTCATAGCTGCATATGGATGGAAAGGTATAATAATCAAGGGTATTACCTTGACAAGAAATATGAAAGATGAGATGAAGCAATGCTGATGAGAGAGATCTCCAAATAGGTATTCCTATTAAGTCCTGAGAATTCCTTGCAGCATTTTTTTTACAGCTTCGGGGTCTACCTAAATAAATTAAAAACAATCCAAAATTCTATTAACAATAATTTACAGTTCAAAACAAATTGTAATGGGATATGAGTCCTTAACATGCCAATGCTATAAAGCAGTCTAAAACTCCAAGCTGTTCTCTAGTTCAAAATGTAAAGGTAAAGATTCCCCTCGCATAGATGTGCTAGTCGTTCCCAAATCTAGGGGGCGGTGCTCATTTCCATTTCAAAGCTTAAGAGCCACCGCTGTCCGAAGATGTCTCCAAGGTCATATGGTTGAAGGCGCATGGAATGCTGTTACGTTCCCATCAAAGTGATCCCTATTTTTCTTCTTGCATTTTTACATGCTTTCAAACTGCTAAGTTGGCAGAAGCTGGCAGAGATAACAGAAGCTCACTCCATCACTCAGCGGTAGGGATTTGAACCGCTGAACTGCCGACGTTTCTGATCGACAAGCTCAGCATTTTAACTACTGAGCCACAGCATCCCTTTTGTTCAAATTGTAGGATGCAAGAAAAAAGAATGCAAGAAAAAGGATGAAAAACTTTTATCCTTTTTCTGTTCTATTCCTTTTGTTTTCTTCCCAAGAAAAATGTGACAATAAAAAACATGCTCTTGCTATTCATTTGTCACATTTCCTTACTCCAGTCATTCATCCTAGGCTGAGGAGACAGGGTCTGGCTAGCAGCATGATGAAATGAAATGTGACTGTTAATATGTGGGTGAATCTAAAAGACAACTATGGCTTAATAGGCGACTGGGCCTACTAAGAAAACACACCCCTGCATGATTAAGATATACCTCTAAAGAACCGGCTACGTGCTTGAAATCATCTTCTTTATATTGCTGGATATAACTTGTACTTGCAACGAGCTTGTACATGCAGTGATCACATAAACATATGGAAGCTAAGCTTATATTCAATTCAGCAAACTTTGAAAAAAAAGAGAGAGGAGTTCCAATTTTTCAATGTTTTCTTCTATTGCTATATATCAGTGTCTTACAGAGTTATGAGACCTAGTATAATATAATGACTTCAGCTGCTGAATTAGGCCAGACCTAGAGATAATGAATGCCACACCTGTTCTTGTAATATAAATTTAATATCCTGAAAGGGAAGGAAAGAAAACCAATTTTAATGTTTACATAAACTTCCCTGCCTAATTGCCTCACAGTAATTTCCAGACGTCCAAGGTGAATATAGAAACAACTATTGGATATAGATCTAATTTAAAAGTTCAGTAGATTTCAAACAAAATGTAATATGGCAGCTTCCTTAAAAATAGATTACTTGGTGTTGGCAAGGTCTCACCTGGAATAAAAGCCAAGTTTTGATTGCTTTATTTAAAGATCATATAAACAATATGGAAGGAGGGGGATTTAATAATGTGAGATTTTAAATGCATGAGCTACTCAGGCACAGAAAATGGTTAAAAGAGGAATTAGGCATGTTTAATTTAGCAGAAAGTAAAGCTAAGCATAGATATGATGGCAGTTTTCAAGTATCTGAGAGCAGGTTATGTAGCTTCGTATGCCAAGAAAGACTGAATTACGTGCCAAGAAAAATTGTGCTGGAATTCATAGGTTGCACATTTACAGTCAGTAATACCAGATGTACGCCATTTTCCCCAGGTCTGAATATTTTATGTAGAAAGCTTATTTAGTATTCCTATAAGGTAAAGAAGGATTTTAAAAAATCACGGTCACAATAAAATAGGTATCTTGATCAATCTCTTCACAAAAATAGGCTTGGGAAGATCTAGATGTGAATATCTAATTTTTATTTTACCATAGTATATTTATGGTTATATTCTGATCTTGTGACCCATCCAATTGAATGCAGAATCCAGTCATCTCTTGTAGTCTTCCAAGTCCTTTTGCAAACATGAGTCCTTAATAGTCCACCTTGCCTGAAAGGTCCATCTGTAGTTTAGGAGGCCAATGTCCCTTACAAAATTCAGATCTGTTGTGTCCTCAGCACAGTTTTCCATTTACATAAGCAAATGTGCCTCTTTGCATTAGAAGAGGGGAAATGCTATCATTTTTCTAAAGAAAATCACAAAGAAAAGAGAAACCAGCTGTTCATCAGTGCTATGGATGGAAGGAAAAGAACTTGTTAGTTCAGTTTGAGAAGGAAGGAAGGTGAGAGGGAGGAAAATTTTGCGCAGTTCAGTCGGAGAGTGTTCTTTGGACAGGTCGGATGGACCTGTTTGCTCCGCAGCTCCGCTTGGTGGAAGCTCCTGGAATTTTTCACAGGTCGCGGCTGAAGCTTCTGGAGCTGGTTTGCTCGGAGCTCGCTGCGGGTCTGCAACACAAGAAGCTAAGTATCCCGGTGACTTCGGGTTTGAGTTGGCTGTGGAAGGAGTGACTTTGTGCTCCTTTTGGGTAGGGCTTTGGCTAACTCAATCAGGAGTTACATCTGGCTGACTTAGGGTAGAGTTGGAGAGGCGGCCACAGAGTTGGTCAATGTGCCTTCTCCAATTCCAATCGTCCTCAATCTCTACAAGATAAGAGCGAGGCCCGGTGATGCCTATCACTGTGGCAGGAATCCACAAGTTCCCCTGGCGTAGTTGTGGTCGTAAACTGAATCCCCTACGCTAATGCTCCGAATTTTGCTTGTGGAGTCAGGGGATGATGCGGCAGAATAGTTTGCGTGTAGCCGGTCTAAGTGGGACCTTAGCTGGCGACCCATGAGAAGCTTGGAGGGGCTTCTCCATATAGTGGCACTGGGTGTGATGTGCTGAATTAGCAAATAGTGGTCAACCCGTGTTTGCCAATCTCCCGGGCCCATCCTGGATAGCGACTCTTTTGCAGATCTCACCATTCTCTCTGCCTGACCATTGGAGGCCGGATGGAATGGCAAGACCAGGGCATGTCTGATTCCCTGTGCTGCTAAGAAGGTGTCGAATTGCATGGCCGTGATTTGGGGCCCGTTGTCAGAGACCAGGATGTCGGGCAGGCTGTGTGTGGTCTCTGTAGTAGTACCTTGATGACCGCTTCTGCCGTAGTGGAGGTCATCAGGACTACCTCTAGCCATTTCGACTAGGCGTCCACAACTACGAGGAATGTCTGGCCATGAACTGGGCCAGCAAAATCTATGTGCACCCTAGACCATGTGCTTGAGGTTGCTCCCACTCTTTAGCGGGTGCCTCTGGGGGAGCTGGTCTGGACTCCTGGCACGATGTGCAGGTAGCCACACATTCTTCGATCTCCCTGTCCATGTTAGGCCATCAAACGTAACTCCTGACCAAATACTTCATCCTGACAATTCCAGGATGCCTTACGTGTTAAGCCTCTAATACTGCAACTCACAGTTTGGGTGGAACAATGACCCAGTTCCCCCATAGCAAACAGCCATTAATAACAGACAATTCATCTCTCTTACAATAGTACATTTTGAAATCAGACCCAACAGGTCCCTTGCCCCCCCCCCCCTGCACACCCAGTTCAAAACCTGTTTGATCGTGGAATCTCTTGCCAAGTGGTGGGCAACCTCACTAAACGAAATGGGACCAGTCTCTAAGCAGTCAATAAGAAGGACTGCGTCTCAGGGGTAGGGTCTGCGAGTAGCTCATGTTGATACCGGTCACTTCTAGGCCCAGGACTTCAAACCAGTCAAGCCCCAGGAGGCACTGCAGGTCACCGCTGACCACTGTCACTGGGAGCTGGCCACTGAAGTTGTTGAAGTTCACCCAGAAGGTGCCCTGGCCCACGATGGGGACTCGGTTCCCCCTGGTAATCGCGAAGGCGAATGTTAGGGGCACGTAGATGTTGCTTCTTCAGGCTAGGGATAGTCTGCTTTAGTGTAGACCACAGCATGATAGTCACTGATGACCCTGTGTCGATCTCCATCTCGCATGGAAAGCCCTCGATGAGGACTGTGACCTTCAGCTTTTTTGACCGCCTTGTGAGGACTTGGCTGATTGAGATGTGGTAGGTGACTCTGGTGTCGCCCTCTGAGTGTCGTGGTGGCTTTTGCCATGTCCCTTGGTTGGGCCTCTGCTGGCGGTTAGATTGGCTTCTTGGCTGCCAGGTCGTCGTGGGGTGCTCGCTTTTACAAACTTTAGCAATGTGCCCCTTTCGCTCGCAGCACTAGCAGATAGTTTTGCGGAAATGGCAAGCCAATCAGGCATGGTCTCCTCCGCAGCTAGCGCACGGCGGGAATCGTGGTTCGAAATTGCACGCTGGCTTGGTGCGGCTACTGCGCATGCGGCAACTGTCATCTTCACCTTCAGAGCTCTCGGCCTCTGCAGCCTCGCGATGTACGTGTGTGCTCTTCTGCGCGTCTTGCGGAGTGCTTTGGCACTGCAGGGTCTCTGTAGACTTGACGGCCGATTCTGATGCCCTGGCTTTGTCCAAGGCAATTTGTAGAGTGAGGTTAGATTTGGCAAGTAACCTCCTCTATAAATTAATGTCCTGCATACCGCATATGATGCAGTCAAGAATAAGTTCGTCTAGATCTTGGAATTCACAGTACGCTGTAGCACCGCAACGTACTCGTTGATCAATTCGCCTTCCTTCTGGTTGCAAATATTAAATTCGTGCTGGCGGACATGCTTAGATGGCTTGGGAGCGTAGTGGGTCCTCAGCGTCTGCTGGAGCATGCACCAAGCGACCGATTGTAGCGGCATTGGTTCAGAGAGGTCTTTGGCAGTTTCAAACCCTATCCGTCCACAGTAACCAAGGAACATGTTCTTTTTGTGGCCTTCAGAAAGGCCCATGAGGTTGTTGGCTTCGAGGAAGCAGTCGAACCTCAGCATATATGAGTCCCAGAGCTCGGTGACAGGGTCATATGGAGTCGGTGGGGCGTGCATGGCCATTTTGTGTTCTGAGGGCATTTTGAGTTTGCTGTTCAAAAATGGCTGCTCGAAGCTGCGCTGAGCTCCGGGCTGGATGTACTTGCTGGATTGCTATGCTCTTTTTGGTTTGCCTAGTTGCTTTCCAATCCTATCTTTGTTGCCAGTGTTGGATCGTGTAATGGATAGGCACACATAGGCTAATGGTAACAATAGCTCTTTATTATAACACAACAAGTAAGAACAATCCAGCGAAGGTTGAGTCTGACAGCAGCCCTTTTATAGGGAGCTGTCAGATCCTTCGACCGATGAGATTAAACCTCTGTTCCCGCCGGAACAGAGGACCTTGATGGAAACCATTATAACTGAAGCTAGTATCTAACAGTAAGTATTATTGGAAGAAATATCCATCTGGTTCAGTTCCAAGTCTGGAGGAAGGCAATGGAGGCAAAATGGAGGCTGATTGGAAGGATGGTTTAATGATGAAGCAGAACCACATGGAGTTGAGATTGCGGGGGGTTTGTACCTTCTCTTGGGCTTTGCACTTATGCTTCCTGTTCCTCTGCAAGAACATGTATTCTATCGGCTGTTGTCACGCCATGTACAGGTCATAGCTGGCTCTATAGGCAAAGCCCAAATCCTAGGTGTTTGAGTTAAGTTTGGTTGAAGTTTTTGAAGATGATGCAATGAAGGGCCTTGTGTTCTGAAAGGGTGTTGGGTAATTCCTATTGTGGCTTAATGTTTTTCCTATTTTGCCTCTTGGGTGAGGGTATTCTCTTATGAATAGAGCTACCTAGATAATTTGTTTCTTCCAATATTCTCTTTATCTCTTAAGTGCTGACATCTGCTGAGAGCTACTAAAAAAGGCGGGAGCTGCTTTCTGTCTCCAAGAGCATGCTTCTTCAATTTCTCCTTAAGGGAAATATACTATTCTGCCTTTTTAAATATTTCCTAAAATATTTCATTCTTCTAGGAGAGAGGTGGGTGCTAATTTTCTACAGTGTAATTGAGGACTTGGTGAACCTAGCTCTCTTATAGTTAAGCGACAAACAATTCAGTTTACACAGTAGGGTACACGATAAGCACCAAAGAACTGCTGTTCCAGAACCTCTTCTGTGCTGTTCCACGGTTATCCATTCCGAGGAAATCAAAGATGGCAGCTACAGCTCTGCCATCATATCTCGTGACATGCAAAAAGGGGTGGGGCTTTGATAGTGCAAAAGTTGACACCATATTATCCTACTTGAGGTTCCCTTCAGATGTCCCTGCCTCTTCCAGTTTTTAATCTCCTCTCTGTGGGTTGCATAACAGTGTCTTATTTTGAAAGTAAAGAGCCTGAAGGGACAAAAGGTCAGGACATTATGGGTTAGTTTGTTGGTTTGCTTTAGAAATTTAACAGTGACAATAACAACAGTTTAGTGTTCGCCAGCAAAAGATTGCTAGGATATCTGTCCTTAGCTCCAGAAGGGATAGCTGGCTGCTTTTGGGGGGTGATTATTATATGTAGGACAATCTTCAGGCTAGCCCCATAACATGGTTAACACATAGTGTATGTGGAGAAAAGAACCACTCTGATAAATGCTTCAGCATAACTTTCCAGTAGGCCCCAACTTTCAGTTTTGAATTTTATCTCATCGGTGGGGAACTAGCAACACCCATCTGGCAGAACCAGCTTCCTTCCTGGCTTAATCTTCCCTCAAGAGCATGCTAGCCCTGTTTTTAAGTACAGGCTTAACGCTCTTTCAAAAGAATGCTCAATGTGTGTTTATAGGGACTCTGTGTAAGGCCTGGAAAATACTGCAAGCATTATATGGGCTGATACTTTTCTGGAAGCTAGCCACCCAATCTCATCTGCAGGGAGGGCAGTGCCCAGGGATTAGAGAAGAGACGGCACATTTTCTGCAGTTTAAAATGTGTAATTGCAGCTGGGCATGCCAATCCTTGACCGTGGCATCGAACACATCATCAATGAAGCAAGCTAGAGACAGTTGAGAGAAGAGAGAAAAGAAACACGAAACAGCTAAAGCAATGTTGAGCGAGCCAGTCATGAGGAAAAGATTCTTAGGATTCAGCAAAGCAATCACTAGAGTGACTTCAAGTTGTGATTAGGGGGCACATGAAGACCACCCCTTTTGCTTTTTCAGCCAAGAGAAGGGATGAATTTTGTTCTAGGCTGGGCACTCCCTTAGTTTCCTCAAATATAGTGTTCTTTGGAAAACCTGTCATCCTATTTGCTAAGTGGAAGAATTACCCTCACAGCTGGCATAGAGTTTCAGATCTGTGGGCTTCACTGATGTTTGGATGAACCAATAACTATAAATAGACATTCAAGGAATTAAATGCTAGAATAAATTTGGAGGAAAGTGAAGGAAAGCTTAACACGAAACATTCAGCTGAACCTTCTGCCTAGTTTTCCTCCACGATTTGGACATGTTTTTACTTTTGGTTTTGGTGGTAAATATGGATAGCATTCCTATTGATTTCCAGATTATATTAAATGACTAGGATTCCTATATTACCTGGGTTAGAGTGCCACCTAGTGGCATCTACTGAACATTTCAGCAATATTTGCCTACAGTACTCCCCCCTCCCCTTTCTTTGATGTGTTATCTTTATAATTATTATGTATAATTTTTAACTAAAAAAAGAGAGAGGAAAGGTAAAAGATAGATTGGCAGTATTTTTAATATAGGAATCCTTTTAACAATGGTTTATTTTGGTGTGTGTGTGTGTGTGTGTGTGTGTGTGTGTGTGTGTGTGTATGCTTGTGCCTTTGAGTCACAATGATACCTGACAACTGTCTGGAAAAATCTCTGAAGTTTTCTTGGCAAAGTTTTTCAGAAGTGGTTTGCCCATGAATCCATTCTAGGATTGATAGACAATTACTGTCTCAAGGCTACCCAGAAGTCTGAATGCCTGAAAGGGCAACCTAGAACTCACACTCCCAGGTTCTAACCCAATGCACTTAATTGATTTTTCAAAAAAACCCACAAAACCCTAAGTCAAAACTAACATAGAATAAGACAAGCTTAGCCTAGGAAGTTATTGTTGAAGAGGTGACTTTGCTATCCTTGCAACATTTCCATCACATCCAGTTTGCACTGTTGCAAGAAATGTCCTTCTGGGTTCAGTCACAAGTGGGGAAAAATATACTGGAAACACGGAGGCTGATTGGAAAGATGGTTTAATGGTGGACAGGATCACATGGCTTGAGCTCCTGAACAGAAAAGGGGGATCCCATGTTTCAAGATGTTGGATGAAGAAGAAAAGAGGCAGAGATGCTGAAAGTCCCTGCTTTTATGTCCTCTCTGAGCTTTGACCTAGATCTTGTATTCTGATTGGTTGTCAGACTCCCATGGGGCCATGCAGGCGCAACTATGTAGGCTGTGTTTTGAGTCCAAGTTTGGTTGAGCATTGCTTTTTCCCAGGTGCCCTGTGGTGAGATGGGTAAAGTGCTAATACTATCATGCCTTAATCCCATCACCCTGGAGTTGAAGAGAGGAGATTTTTGTTATGCAGAATAGACTGGCTCAGCCCTTTTTATGGCCCATTGATAAAGCTGGGGGCTATTACGGGTGAGTCTGTTTTGCGCCTAAAAACATGTTTCTCCAGTTCTTATCCAGGGAAATATAATATTCTGCCTTTTCAATATTTCCCAGGATATTTCATTTTTCTAGGAGAGGGGTGGGTTTTAACTTCCTACAGCACCATCAGAAATATGCTACAGAACAGTCCACATCAGAAGGGAAAATCTTATAACTGGAGATTTTAAAAATTGTTCTACCTTCTTTTTTATGGAAAATTTATCTTCTGGGCTTGTAAAAAGTGTCCCAGATTCTTGGATATTAATTTCTTATTTTTTCTGCCTCTGAATACCAGTTGATACCAGTTTTAAGCCTGATTTCTCAATAAAACTAAGCAAAATTCCAGAACCCTGGAATGAGCTGAAAAATTCAGTGCTTCCAATCCTTCTTAGCTGGTAGTCTGAAGGTGGAGTTCAATTCCCAAAATTTTTCCATCTGTGCATCATATTGGGAGAATTTAGTTTAACTTCCAAGAAATTAGGACAGCAATTCCAGAACCTTTCTTTGAATTACTCCTGTTAAAATAAAAGTTGGTGCAGAAAATGGAGAGAGGAAGCACAGCATGATACTTCAAGATAATTTCCACCTCTAAACAAAATAATCACCCACTTTTGATATGCAGCAGTGTGGAAGTGTAGGTTTAATTATGAATGAAAGAGCCAAAATGCATGCCAGAACAATCAGGCACTGATTATAAATCAGTGTCATGTAGCCTGTTGTGAATTGTATAAAAGTATAACGATCTGTTCAATGTTCATAAATGGCCATTTGTGAAGTGCTGTGTAATCTGCAAAAGGAACCACCTAATTGCTGTTGAAAGCATTAGAAACAATTTGAAAATATGCCCTAATGTACCAAGACATCAATTTGGTCTAAAAGAGGAAGTAATTCAGTTGCTGAAATTCTTGTAACCCTTTCCTTTCAATAAATCCTGATAAGGCTGGATAAGAACCTTAAGAATCTTGCTTTGAATTAACTTCTGTCTGCCAAAAGCATGACAAAAAGTAAATGTTCATAGTTTAGCATGTGACATTCCAGTGAGTTATATTGAAACACCAGATGATTTGGGGGGGGGGGGAAGTTGTGCAATATTCTGAATAAAGGGTATTTATTTATCCTGGAGCTGAACATTTTGTTAGGTTATATGAATGGATGGAAGATAAAATTACAGAAAAAGTGAATATATCAGGTGGAGATCCAAAAATGAATACAAATGGCATCTGCTTGGGGGAGAATCTCCTTGGAAAATGTTTGTTTCAAATACAGGTTTCTAGACCCGAACAACTGGAAAAGGAATGCTTCATAAAGTGTAATTTATCTGTCTGCTTATTCTGAAATAGCAAGAGATTTAGTGGAGGATACAAGAGGGATGAAAAGTTCTAAATATGAGAATGACCATAATTTGATGGTGTCAAAAATGGATCTTTGGAAAGCATGGACAAGGGTAATATGTGAAATAAGTTAGATTGAAAGTGCTATGATGTCTGCGCATGTGCGGGACTCGGATGGCTGCCTGGCTTCTCGTTCTATAGAAGCCAGTGCCAAATACAGAAGATCCCGAGAGCCTCCGGAGTCCTTTTTCATCTTTAACAAACCTTCCCGGCGGGGCTTGGTCCCAGGAATTGTGTAAAGCTCGGTTTGTCATCCGGTAGCCACCCGTGGCCGTCTCCTGAACAGCGGAACTGCGGCGGCCTGGATTACGGAATGAAGGGGAATATGGCGGCGCCGCGCTGCTGAATCGTAGCGACTGCAAATCTTTCGGCGCTCCCTTCCCCCTTGCCTGTCTGACTGATTTGAACAGCACGGTGAGCCCTGGGGACTTAATCCAGCTGTGAAGGTGGGGTCGTCGGAAACTTTGTTTGAGATCGTGGAGCGGCGGATCGGATGGCTGGCTGTGTTTGCCGCTGCCGTAGCCGCTCCAGACGCCCCACCCCCCCTCTCCCTTGTTCTATTCTGCTCGCTCCACTGCC
Organism: Thamnophis sirtalis; assembly: GCF_051295495.1. Taxonomy (NCBI): domain Eukaryota; kingdom Metazoa; phylum Chordata; class Lepidosauria; order Squamata; family Natricidae; genus Thamnophis; species Thamnophis sirtalis. The sequence goes on from NW_028261384.1 coordinate 112,204,481, forward strand.
TGCTGCCTTGCTGTCCTGCGGTCCTCTGGAGAAAGACCTGGCCACTTGTCTGCCTGGTGTGGTTGCTCACGTGGAGAGGAAGACGGTGCTCTGAATTCCATGCTCCAGATTCTGAGGGAACAAGAGGCCTGGATGCCCCCCCCTTTCTTCTTTCCAACTTCTGGCCTCCGTGTCATCATAGCCTCCTCCGGACATTGCTCCTTTGCCTCCCTCCCCAGCTATTGGGAAGCCTTTTACCATCTCCCTAGCCGCTTTGACTCTTCTCTACCTTGGCCTGTGTCTGATGCCCTGCCTGTAACATCTGCTCTCCCCCACCCGCCTGCCGCCTGCCATTGCTCTGGTTAGTTTAGATGGAGTTAGATAAGAGATAGATATAGTTAGTTATAGGTATAGGTATAGTTAGATATAGTGTAGAAATAGTTACGAGAGCAACGGTTGGTTGCACCCAGGGGTGCGGGAGGGATTAAATGGCAGGAATTAGGGCTAGGGTCAGGGTTTGAGATAGAGTTAGGGCTGGGCTAGGGCTGGGTTAATGTAGGATTAGTAGTAGATTACGCTGGTGTTGGGTTAAGATTGGGTGGGGTTAGGGTGTAGGTTAGTGTTAGGTTAGTGTTAGATTAGTTTAGATTAGTGATTAGGTTAGGAGTAGGGTTGGGGGTGGGCTGGGTTTAGGAGTGATAGAGGATGGCGGCTGCAAGGGCAGGGACGTGGACTTGGACGTGGTTTCGGAAAGATCAGCGCTCTCTCCCCCCCTCCTAGAGTGGCTCGGGCCAGTTCCAGACTTTGGCCCCCCCAGACTATGGACCTTATACAATCTCAAGAAAGAGACTCCTGTGCATGTGGTCCGCTGACCTTCTTTTAGACCTTAAGAGGGGTGAGACTGAACGGCTGCTACTTGTGACCACCAGACTTTCATGCCTTACCCTTTCCCACGTACGGCTGCCCTGTACACTATCGACTTTTGGTCTGGTGGCCGTGGGCGCCTCTCCGGGATATAGAGGAGAGAGAGGAGCAGAACAGTTCTCTCTCCACTTTTACATCATCGTTTGATAATGCACTAGCGCAGTGCTCCGGACACTTTAACATATGAGGAGTGTTTGAGGTGTGACTGTGATGTATGTATATACCCACTTTTATTATATAGTTGTATTTGTGTTTTTTAAATTGCTGTGGGGGAGTGTTTGTTTGGATGAGTGAGTACGTTTGAAAAGGCTGGGACTATAACCGGGTACCTCCTACACTGAGTGCTTTGCAGAAGTGTTAGGGGGGCCTGGTTTAACCTCCAGCCTTAGAATGTATGGTTCGAAGGGCTTGCCAGGGATGTCGTCAGCCCTGGGAGAGGGTGGGAGGCCTATGACACGGGAGTGGGCCGGAGCATTATGGTCTTAACTGGGAGGGACAGATATGGCGGGGACTTTAGGGCGAGCCATTACCGGGGAAGGAGGGTTCGCTATGTTACAGAGATCCCTTCTTCCGGCCCTATCAGTCCCACTCCAAGGCCAGATGGCATGAGTAGTCAGGGCTCTGGTCTCAGGCTGTTGTTGCTAAATGTCAGGTCTGTGGTTCACAAGTCTCCCCTTGTCTGGGACTTAATTTTAGATGAGGGGGCAGATCTGGCATGTATTACTGAAACCTGGCTGGGCCCAGAGGGAGGAGTCCCCCTCACCGAGATGTGCCCAGAGGGTTTTCAGGTGCTTCACCAGCCGCGAACCCAGAGAAGGGGTGGGGGAGTGGCCATGGTTATCTGAGAGTCTCTAGTTCCTCGTAGGATCCCTGCTCCGGAGTTTGTCAGGTATGAGTCCTTGCTGGTGAGGTTGGACCCCGGGGGTCAAGTGGGCTTGCTTCTAATGTACCTGCCTCCCAACAGCGTCGCAGCAGCTCTCCCCTCGCTCCTCGAGTCAGTAGCCGAGCTGGCAGTTGAGTTCCCCAGGCTTATGGTGCTGGGGGATTTCAACTTGCCTTCACTCGGCGAGCACTCTGATGGGGCGCAGGAGTTCATGGCTTCCATGACAGCCATGGGCTTGACCCAAGTAATTCGGGATCCGACTCACTTGCAAGTCGCACACTTGACCTCGTATTCCTTTTGGAGCAGTGGAGTTGCGATCTTGGTCTGAGGGGTATTGAGATCTTGCCCCTGTCATGGTTGGACCACTGCCTACTGAGGCTTGACTTTCGGAGGCCGATCCTCCACTGTAGGAAGGATTAACCGATTAGGTGGTTCCACCCCAGGCGCCTTATGGACCCTATGGGCTTTCAGACGGCGCTTGGTGTTATACCTGATACTCTCGCTCGTGATTCGGTTGGGACTCTGGTCGCTGCTTGGAACTCGGTGGCGACAGGAGCCCTTAACAGGATTGCGCCTTTACGGCCAATCTGAGGCAGTGGATCCAGGAGGGCTCCTTGGTTAACTGAGGAACTCTGGGAGATGAAGCGCCAAAAGAGATGCCTAGAGCGCCGCTGGAGATCCAGTAAGTCCAAGTCAGACCGAGCACTGTTAAAATCCTGCATCAGAGCCTACCTCCGGGCAATTTGGACGTCAAAAAAACTCACATTGCCGCTCTGATAGCTTCCGCTGAGTCACGCCCAGCCGTCTTGTTTAGGATAGCTCGTTCCCTCCTTAAAGGGAGGGATGCGGGCACTCCTTTACAAGGTAAAGCTGAGGAGTACGTCCAATTCCTCGCGGATAAAGTGGCTCGGCTTTGGGCAAACCTGGACTCCAATTGCGCAGAGCCAGCCGAGGTACCGGGGGCGGGTCTTGAGCATCATCGTTGGATTGATTTCCAGTCTGTTACCCCTGAGGAAGTGGATAAGGCCATCGGAGCATTGAGTGCCTCCACATGTGTACTGGACCCGTGTCCCTCCTGGCTGGATCCAGGTGATAGTGACTGCGTCTCTCCAGGAAGGGTCCTTTCCCCCCCTTTAAAGGAGGCAGTGGTGAAACCCCTACTGAAGAGACCGTCCCTGGATCCAGCCGTTTTAAATAACTACCATCCAGTCTCCAATCTCCCCTTTGTTGGGAAGGTTGTTGAGAAAGTGGTGCCCTCCCAGCTCCGGCGGTCCTTGGAAGAAGCAGATTATCTAGACGCCTTCCAATCTGGTTTCAGGCCTGGCTACAGCACGGAAACTGCTTTGGTCACACTGATCGATGATCTCTGGAGAGCCAGAGACGGGGGCCAGGCCTCCGTTCTGGTCCTCCTGGACCTCTCAGTGGCCTTCGATACCATCGACCATGGTATCCTTCTGCGGTGGTTGCGAGAGGTGGGGGTGGGAGGCACCGTTTTTCGGTGGTTCTCCTCCTACCTCTCGGGCAGGTCACAGTCGGTGTTGGTTGGAGGACAGAGGTCATCCCCTAGGCCCCTTAATTATGGGGTGCCGCAGGGGTCAGTCCTGTCCCCCCTCCTGTTTAACATTTACATGAAGCCACTGGGAGAGATCATCCGATGGCACGGGATAAAATACCATCAGTATGCGGATGATACCCAATTGTATCTGTCCACCCTGTGCCAGCTCAGTGAAGCAGTTGACGTGATGTGTCAGTGCCTGGAGGATGTGAGGGTCTGGATGGGGGTTAACAAGCTGGCTCTCAATCCTGACAAGACCGAGTAGCTTGTGTTTTTTCCTCCCACGAATTGGCAAGGTATTCCATCTCTCAGGCTGGGGGGTGAAATTATACGCCCCTCAGACAGGGTTTGGAATTTGGGAGTCCTCCTGGACCCACAGCTGACTTTAGATCACCATTTGTCAGCTGTGACCAGGGGGGCATTTGCCCAGGTTTGCCTGGTGCACCAATTGCGCCCCTACCTGAACCGGGAGGATCTTACAACAGTCACTCATGCCCTCGTGACCTCAAGACTGGACTACTGCAATGCGCTCTACATGGGGCAGCCCTTGAAGAGTGTTCGGAGACTTCAGCTGGTCCAGAATGCAGCCACCGAACGATTGTGGGTGCACCTCGGTACACCCACGTTACATCTATCCTCCGCGAGCTGCACTGGCTGCCTATTGGTCTCCGGATACGCTTCAAGGTGCTAGTCATCACTTATAAAGCCCTACATGGTATTGGACCTGGGTACTTGAGAGACAGCCTCCTGCCAATTGCCTCCCATAGACCCATCAGATCCCACAGATTAGGCCTCCTCTGAATTCCATCTGCCGGCCAATGCTGGCTGTCGACCACCCGGAGGAGGGCCTTCTCTGTGGCTGCTCCGGCCCTTTGGAACGAGCTCCCCGTGGAGATTTGGACCCTCACCACCCTTCAGGCCTTCCAGACAGCCGTTAAGACCTGGCTGTCCCAGCAAGCCTGGGGTTGAGTCCCCCCACCTACTCGAACTGTTGTGCTTATTGTGTTTTTTAAATTGTTGTATCACTGTCTTGTTTGTCTTACTTTTCTGTATTTGTTCCCCTCCCCTTGATTTTTTGTTCAGCCGCCCTGAATCCCTTCGGGGAATAGGGCGGCCTACAAATCGAATAAATACCAATACCAAATACCAATGTCAGGAACAGAATGAATATGCTGTATGAAAAGTCTCATAGCTCCCAACAAAATAAGGGAAAATGAACTTTAAAAGGTGAAAACTGCATGGAAAATAATTGTTAAGGGTGGTTGGTTTTTAAAAAAAACCAGAATCAGAACTGGCAACTTGGTCATTAAGCAAAGTGGTTGCTAAGTGAAACAGTGACTGTGCTTATGATCTTACTTTAGCTTTTTCTGTGAAGATTGTAAATGCAAGGACTGGTTGCAAAGTTTCCTTTTCATCACTAGTATAATTGTAAACAATCACAATAGAAATGGTTATTAAAGATTACCTGTAAGAGTGCTATATATGTGTGCAGTTAATTGATGGAAATTAGGGGAAAGGATATTTGTTGAAGGAATGAAGTGAAACAGTCTGTGGATGAAAAACCTGGCTACTGAGATGTATTCAAGAAATCAAGAGCGTAATAAGTTATAGTTTTCAGTAAGTTATATGAACTATGCCATTGTATAAATAGAAATCCCGTTTATTCTTTAATCCATTGGTAGTGAAATGGTATCTTTTAGCTGAACCTTTCTGCAATAAGACTGATCTTTGTAATCCTTTTTATCTTAGTTAATGACAATGAGTTAGTGACAAAGGAGTGATATGGTATTAAACTCCCCATTATTTTTTACACTTTTTGTTGGCTGTTCCTAATATATGCAATATATTTCATTATTTACTATATAATTTGTTGGGCTTTTGGATGCTGGAAACACTTCTAAGTGCAAAAAACAAGAATTAAATTTGGAAGACCTGGTAATCAGACAGGAGAAAATATCTAAGAGGAGAAAAATGAGTTTAGGGCATGCCCACCTAAATAATTCTTTCTTTCTGGCCATAATAACTATTCTATGAACATGTTTTGAGGTTGTTTTTATTTCTACCAAATGGGTCCCCAACTTGAGGCTGTGTTCTGCCTCTGAATTGCTTTTCTGTGCCTACTTGCTCTTTCTCCAACCAGTGCTCTAGAACCAGTGTTAAAATTTGCCACTTCCTTTACCCCTAAATAATTTCTACCAATTTATCAATCTAAAAGTTCAGCAACCTGTTCTTCTCTTACATTAATTTCTTTAATGTTTAGAGTTTAGAGTTTTATTTCATTTGTATGCTGCCCTTTTCCCTAAGGGGACTCAGGGCGGCTCACAACTCAAGAAGGGAAGGGGGGGATACAAACAATTTAACAAGAACACAAAACTATACATAGTTAAAAAGCACAACAATCATACCATTTGAAATAGGGGCAGCGAATCTTTAGCCCCAGGCCTGTCGGAATAGCCAGGTTTTAAGGGCTATGCGGAAGGCCTGGAGGGTGGTGAGGGTACGAATCTCCACGGGGAGTTCATTCCAGAGGGTCAGAGCAGCCACAGAGAAGGCTCTCCTCCAGGTAGTCGCCAGTCGACACTGGCCGGCGGATGGAATTTGGAGGAGGCCTAGTCTGTGGGATCTAATTGGTCTAGTGGAGGTAATTGGCAGTAGGCGGTCTCTCAAGTACCCAGGTCCAATACCATGAAGGGCTTTATAAGTGACGACTAGCGCCTTGAAGCATATCCGGAGACCAATAGGCAGCCAGTGCAGCTCGCGGAGGATAGGTGTTACGTGGGTGAACCGAGGTGCACCCACAATCGCTCGCGCGGCTGCATTCTGGACAAGCTGAAGTCGCCGAATACTCTTCAAGGGCTGCCCCATGTAGAGCACGTTGCAGTAGTGTAATGTACTTTAATTACGTCTGCCTAGCTGTCTTCTCACTGTCCTAATAGCTTTCTTCCATCCTTTTCTTCCAATATTTTCCACTGTCCTATTTTTCTCCTAGTTGCTAAACTACATGCCATTATTGCTGAAATGCTTTTATAAACTACATATTTTTTCCTAAAAAAAACCTAATTAATGTGGAACATTAGATTTGTCATTTGGAATAAATTTAGAAACAGAATGTGAGTCCACAAGGTATCATGAACAGACTTAAGAATTCTGTTGTAATTTTACAATTTTTATTTTTACCCAGCCCACTTACTGTATTTTTGGAGTATAAGGCACACTTTTCCTCCTCCAAAAAGTGGGTGGAAATGTCTCTGTATCTTATATTCTGAATTTTGGAGGGAGGAGGTTGGTGTGGCACCAATCAGCTGTTCTAGAATGGGCAGCAGCCGGCGGCAAATGGGCAGTGGTGGCGAACAGGCGGCGGTGAAGACAAATAGGCTGCGGCGAATGGGCTACGGTGAATAGGTGGTGGTGAATGAGCCACGGCGAACAGGCAGCGGTGAAGAGGCTGTGGCGAATGAATTGCGCCAAACAAGCCAGATGAATACCGATGGATCCTGGGAGGCAGAGACAGATTTCCCCCCCTTTTGTTTTCCTTCCCAAAAGCTAGGTGCGTTTTATAGTCTGGAGCATCTTATAGTCCGAAAAATATGGTAATATAAATTTATATTATATCTGATATCACCATCATCCTCATTGTTACCATGAGAAATTCTCATAAATGCTGCAGCACAGCAAAGGTGTTGTTTGCTACAGTACGGCAATGAAATTATTTCTGCTCGTTTCCTGGCTCAAAGATGCTTTCTATGTTCAATAGGCAACTATTTTTCTTCCTTGAGGAGAAAGACGAAAATGTTTTGCTTCTCACCCAAGAAGCTTCATCGGTTGGGAGGGATGGAAGGATAGGTACTGACAGTTGAGACTAAATAGTGAGAGATGGAAGGATAGGTCCTGAAAGAATGGTGGTGGGGTGATGGAAGGATTTCTTTGCAGTCATCTGGTCATTAGCACCCTCTCTGAGAGTTCTTGAGGTCACTTTGTGTGTGTGTGGGGGTTATCTGTGCCCTCAGGGTCATCTGAACCACAGTGCCAATGGGGGTGGAATCTTCTTGGAACTGCGGTAAGGATTGCATTGTAAACTAGAGATAGGTAGTGTCTTAGCCCTCCCCCTCTGTGTTCCCCCTTGCGACTTGCGTTCTTGTGTCTGTAGATGCCCTGAAATATCTTCCACCTGGATTATTGAAGACAGAAAGTGGAGGAAGGGAATGAACCCTAGCAAGCCAACATACGAAAAACAGGTTACAAGTCTGCCATCTTTCTTCTTTTCCCTTCCCAAGGGTATGGTATTAGCTGTTCATTGCTTTGAAGGATGAGAGAAAAAGAGCAGCACTGAAAAGAGCTTCCAGCTGAACTTCTAAATAAACTGAACTTCCCTGTTTATTAAATTAAGATCAAGTTAATATAAAAAGAGTGCAATTGCTTGCCTTTTATTAACACATCTGATCCTTGTAAGAACCCTGAAATAGATAAGAAGCAAAGAGACTGACTGTTCCCAATGAAATAAAATATAGGAGCAGTAGTTGGAAACCCAGGACCACCGACAGCAATGCAGGCCTTTGCAAAATACCTCAAACAAGATGGAACAAAAGTCTTCATTTGGAAGCAGCCATCATTCCAAGAAATGATATTGCTGAGTCAGGGTTTCAAAACAGGCCTCCCTACTCTGAAGAACAGTGTCTGATTTGTAAATAATCCACAACTGCTTGGTTTCACAGAATGTGCTAAGTTTCCAAGTCAGAGTAACCAAAACATAGTCATTTTTGAGAAAGCCATAATGTGATTGCTTGTTTGACTTAGTGTATGGGGTCACTCAGTCAGTTTCCTTGCTCTTTGCTGAAGTACTGAGTTCACCTGGAGGATCTATGATCTCTCCCAACTTGTAAGCCCCAAGGGATCTTCTACCATCAGCCAGATCATAGCACACCCTTATTATTCTGGATTTAACAGAATAACAAGAGTTGGATGGGACCTTGGAAGTCTTCTTGTCCAATCCCCTGCACAAGTAGGAAACACCACACCATTCTGGACAAATGGTTGTCCAATCATTTCTTTAGAATACCCCATGACGGAGCATCCATATAACTTCTGAACATAAGCCATTCCACTGGCTATTTGTTCTATCAGAAAATTTCTCCTTGATTCTAGGTTGCTTCTCTCCTTGATTAGTTTCCATCCATTGCTTTTTGTTCTGCCTTTAGGTGCTTTGGAAAATACAGAAGATTGACCCCCCCCCTTCTATATGGCATTGGAACACTGCTATTCTGCCACCCTGAGTTTTTGTTTGGTGTTGATATTGTTTGTTTGGTGCTGATACTGCAACGGTGAGGTTGGAGAAGCCAATCCCTTTCTCCTAAATAGTCTTGCCCATCTGCCTGCCCACTTTACTTCCTTTCCTGCAGAGGTGGATTGTGGGATCACTGGCTATTCTGAGAAATGGCTGAGGTGCCTGGAAAGACCTTACTAATATTTGCAGATTTCCAGCCCAATGAAATGAAAAGCTGAATTTTCCAGCTTTTGCCAAATCCCCCCCAAAATTTGAAGATTCTGTAATGGTAAATGGAGTGGCTTGAGACTCAATTATGACCATGGATAATAGCCCATAGTTCACTGTGTGGGTGATGACAGAATCCAGTTTAGCAGCCACTCACATGCATGAATTGTTTTATGATCTGCTTGTCTTATCTCTGAATTTGACTGAGACTGAGTAAACAGTAAAAGCTTTCAAATTAATAAGTTACAGAAACCAGGTCTCCTGCAACAAAACCGTGTGAGGCTGGGCCTAATGGTTTCCAAAATAATTCTCTCAAGCTTTCCATATTCAAGTGGCTATATTCCATGACAGAATCAATGATCCTTTTAACGCTCTTTTTTTTTTTTTTTTGTCCACGTAATGCTTGTCTTTATGATTCCTTTAAAGCCTTTCATTTAAAGTTTCTTTTAGAATATTTTCTGGAGTCAAATTCAGCGTTCGCGAGAGGAGGAGTGGAAAACAGAAGGGAGAAGAAAGGTGGGAAGAGAGGGATAGGAAAGAGGGTAAGGGGGGAAGACGAGGAGGATAAGGAGGAGTGGATTGTAGAGAGAGGAGCATTAGAAAGGAAGGGGAAGTAGAGTAGGAAAGGATGACGGAGGGAAGATAGAAAGTTGGAAAGTGGTAGAAGAAAGAGGTGTATGGAGAGCAGAAGAGCTATAATGGGTTTTTATTTTTCTGGACATTGTTGACAAGAGGAACTGATGTAATTATTACAGGGCGGGGCATAACCTTTTCCTAGGGGGTCACAGCAAGATCGACAGCAGTTTACAACTTCCGCGACACCTCATTTTAAAGCCCATAAAAAACTGAATTGAATGAGCTATTAAATGTTAAATTTGCTTTAAGAATGGCTGGAAAATTCGATTCGGAAGAACAAAGGATCATTGACAGAATAAAATGCATTGCCTTTCGAGAGGCTCGCGATGCTGGAGCGACGTTTATCAATCGAAAATGGATTGCAAACAAATTGAAACGTCATCCGGATTGGGTTACTGATAATTGGAACAAAACAGCCCAAGAATGTTTCACAAAATTTGGAGAAGGGCGTCCTCTGCAACTGTCCCAAGAAAGCAAAGCCATCATTGCAACTGGCAGTCGCAAACAACGAAAAGGAAACCGAAAAGTGGCCCAAGAAATCCTTCAAATTCGTGGAAAACGAGTTGATCAAAGGACAATCGGCCGATATCGAGAACGAGAAGGTTTGAAGCCATTCCACGTCATTTGCAAACCATTGAAAACTCAAACACACGTTCAAGATCGGCTTTGGTTGTGCGATTGGTTGTCTGAATGGACCGAGGAAGATTTTCTTCATTTGGCGCCATCTGACGAATTCTTCGTTTATGCCATTCGAAAACCGAATTTCCAGAACGATCGAATTTGGGCTAAAGACATCGACGACATCGCCAAACATGAACGATATCGACAAATCGTTCGCAATCCGACTTGCATCAGGATTTTCGTCATTTTCACAGCCAAGAAACTGCATTGGGTTTTGAAGGATAAAGGGGAATCCTGGGATGGCAGTTATTTCCATGAGAAAATTTTATTGGAGAATGTCATTTCATTTCTCAGTGATCCAGACAATGTCTTGGTGGTTGGTGAGGCTGTCTTTCTTCATGACAAAGCTCCTTGCATGCGTGCAAATGCGACTCAGCAATTGTTAAAGGAAAACAATGTCGAATTTTGGGGCAATGACGTCTGGCCGGGAAATTCGCCAGATCTCAATCCGGCAGAGAACATTGGGGCCATAATTAAGGATGAAGTGGAAGCTCTGATGATTCAGGAGCAAGGTCAAAATCGATATTCGGTTGAAACTTTGAGAATGAATTTGGAAACTGTGTTGAAAAATCTGGAAAATCGAACGGAACTGTTTGAAGATTTGTTGTGTTCTTATCCACCTCGTTTGAATGCTGTTCGAAGGGCTAATGGTGGTCATACTGACTATTAAATCGTGTCAATAAACTCAGTTTTTGATGGGCTTTCGAATGGTGTATGAATTATTTGTGTTGTTATTACAAGTGTTGCTGTGACCCCCTAGGAAAAGGTTATGCCCCGCCCTGTATTTAATACTATATGATACGGGCTATGTATAGTATACATGTGAGTGTATGTTACGAAAATGGAAATAAAAAATATTTTTAAAAAAATCAGCGTTTGCTATAGGTAGTCCTCAATATATGACCACGATTAACCCCAAAATTTCTGTGCTAAGTGAGATATTTGTTAAGTGAATTTTGCCCCATTTTATGATCTCTCTCGCCACAGTTGTTAAGTGATTCATTGTACGTGTTCAGTTAGTGACATGGTTGTTGAATGAATCAGGCTTCTCCATTGACTTTGCTTGACAGGTCACAAAAGGTAATCACATGATCCGAGGACAATGCAACCGACATAAATGCAAGTCAGTTGCCAAACATCTGAATTTTGATCATGTGACCATGGGGATGCTGCAACGGTTGTGTGCAAAAAAGTCAGAAGTCATTTTTTTCAGTGCTATTGTTACTTTGAACAGTCACTAAATAAACTATTGTAAGTCAAGGATTACCTGAGCTCATTCTGCAGTCTAACAGAATAACGAAATTTCTTCTTTTCCCTGTGGTAAGATGGGAAGCCAATAAATTTGATAAATAAATAAAAACACATGATACTTTCAGTACTCCATCTTGGCTATGTGTATACGCTGTTCCCTATATATTTCCTTAGAGCCATTTTGCTAAACAGGGATTCCAATAAGTGGTAGAATCTGCAGGCCTGTTTGTAATAAAATATTGATTGATTGATTGATATTTCATATTTCTAAACTGCTCATTTCCCTCAAAGAGGGACTTATTGTTGGTAAAATCTTGCAGGCTCCGAGAGTTGCTCCTGGGCAACCTTTCGGAGGCTACTTCACCATATTCTATTTTAAGAAAAATAGAATTGATGATGACGGCCTTAATTATACATTCTTTATGCACATATTTCAAGGAAGCGTCATTAATGTTTACCTAAGTTTGCTAGTAGGGAGGGTAAATGTTCCGCCTTGATAAATTATATCAGCAACCCTGTTGAAAGGATCTATATTACCTTATGGTCTATCTTCACCACTATGTAAATCCATCATATCAATGTCCACCTCATGGAGGCCTGAAAAATTCTGAAGAATCTTGTTATTGAGTAGGAATTGATTAGTCTTAGCAACTGTGAGGATAAAGAAAGGAGTGAATGAAACCCTTAAAGAACTGTAAGAAACTCAGTACATCAATTTGTATTAGGTTGTTAAACCCAAAACACTGTATATTAGAAATATTTGCCTGCAGCATTTAAATGTCACTTTAGTTTGTAGAACAGCCTGTGTTATTAAGGATCATGTCCATTTCCCTCTGTTTCCTTTGATATAGCTCTAGATGGCCAAAATTTGTTTTATAATTTATTTCTAATAATGCTACAAAACACTGATTTTTAAACCAACAAAGGTCATGCATAACATGCATCCACTTTTTGTACTGTATCTTGTCACCTGGTGTTACTGTACAAAAAGACCGTTGGCTTACCTGAACAGTCGTTCTCGGGGCACTGTGAGGAGAGTCCAAGCGTGGGTTAACACAGCCTATCTGCCCTTGGACTGAGTGATGTTTTTCTGTTGACCACGCCTCCCTTTGCCTCTGCATGCTCAGTTTGAAAATGAAGGAGACAGTCCTGTAATCAATTACAGTCAATACAGTCACATTGTGTAAGAAAAAAACACCCCGGGCGGGTTTGGACTCTCCTCGCAGTGCCCCGAGAATGACCGGTCTTTCTCCAGTGCACTGCTCGGAGAGTCCAAGCGTGGGACAAGCCCAAGCTATTGAGTCCCAGGGTGGGAGATCACCGGAGCCTCTGGAACTTCAGCTACTCTTTGTAATACTCTTCTCCCAAAGGAGGCTTCGGCTGAGGCAAAGGTGTCAATTTTATAGTTTTTAATGAAAGCCGTAGAGGAGGCCCACGTGGCCGCTCTGCAAATGTCAAGAATAGAAGCCTGGGTCGCCCTGGCTGCAGAAGCTGCTGCGCTCCTAGTAGAGTGTGCGATGACCCGTCACGGAGCCGTCTTGCCCTAGTGCTCATACTCCAGCTTTATGCAAGCATGCAGCCAACGACCCACTGTGTATGAAGAGACCTTGTGGCCAAGGGACACAGGGAGGAAGGAGACAAAGAACGCCTCTGAACGGCGGAAGTCTTTTGTTCTCTTTACATACGTGCGCACGGCGTGTCTCACGTCCAACTTATGCCATTCACGCTCCTTAGAGTGAGAAGGACGGGGGCAGAAGTTGGGCAAAATAATCTCTTGAGTCCTGTAAAACAGAGAGTTAATCTTCGGGGTAAAGGATGGATCAGGTCTCAGAATTACTCTGTCTGGGTGAACTACACACAAATCCTCCCTGACAGAAAGAGCTGCCAGTTCGGATACCCTGCGTGCTGACGTAATAGCCACCAAAAAGGCCGTTTTGATGGTTAGGTGGCGTAGACTGGTCGTGCGCAAAGGTTCAAATGGAGCTTTCTTCAGAGCCTTAAGCACGAATGGAAGGTCCCATGATGGATACCGGTGAACAGCTGGAGGGCTGATGTTCACAGCTCCCTTAAGAAAACTCTTGATCTGAGGATGTTGACTCAGAGAACGAGAAGATCACCTGGCCAGGATAGTGGACAGCGCTGCAACCTGACATCTAAGGGTGCTAACAGCGAGGCCTTTATCTAGACCAGTGTTTCTCAACCTTGACAACTTGAAGATGTCCGGACTTCAACTCCCAGAATTCCCCAGCCAGCGAATGCATTCGCTGGCTGGGGAATTCTGGGAGTTGAAGTCCGGACATCTTCAAGTTGCTAAGGTTGAGAAACAGTGATCTAGACCCTCCTGCAAGAAGTCTAGGGTCTGAGGAATCGAGGCTGAAGAGTCTTCTATGTCTCTAGCCTTGCACCACTGAGAGAATGCAGGTGGCATCATAGATTCTAGTAGTAGAAGGTCTCCTGGACGCTTGTATAGTTCGAATTCTCTGGTCAGAGAATTTCTGTCTCCTCAGGAGTTCCCCCTCAAGTCCAGACGGCTAGTTGTAGCCACTGGGGCTCCGGATGACTGACGGCCCCCTGGCTGAGGGAGATTTGGTCCTGTGGGATTCGCCACGGTCTCTGAACTGAGAGACTGACCAGGTCTGCGTACCAGGGCCTCTGGGCCAAAATGGAGCCACCAGGATGAGGTCTGCCCTTTCAGCCAGGAGCTTGTTCACCACCTGAGGTATAAGAAGAAGAGGAGGGAACGCATACAATAGTCCCTGAGGCCACTCGGACCACAGTGCGTTTGTCCCCTCCACCAGGGGCGAGCGGTAGTGACTGAAGAAGCATGGGAGCTGTGTGTTGGTGTGTGTGGCAAACAGGTCTACTTGCGGTTTGCTGAATCTCCTCACGATCTGCTGGAACAGGTCTGGGTGCAGGCGCACTCCGAGTGGTCGATGCGTTGACGGCTCAGCCAGTCTGCTTCCCTGTTGCTGGTGCCGGAGATGTGATCTGCACTGAGAGAAGCCAGATGATGTTCCGCCCACCTGCCCAGAGCTTCTGCCTTCGATCGAGTGCCCCCCTGCCTGTTTATATGGGCTTTGGTCACCACATTGTCTGTCATTAACAGCACGTGAGCCCCTTTTACGAGAGTGGAGAACCTTCGCAGTGTGAGTCGGGCTGCCCTCAGTTCCAGCCAGTTGATGCTGTGGGCAGCCTCCCTCTGAGTCCACTGGCCTTGGGCAAGGTGACCCTGACAATGGGCACCCCACCCCAGGAGACTGGCGTCCATGGTGACAACTAGTCTTTCTGGCTCTTTGAACAAGCAGCCCTTCTTGACTCCTTAGGATCTCCACCAGGCCAGAGATCGGATCACCTTCTGTGGGAGCCGAATGCGCCTGTGGGAGTTGCTGATCTTTGCCCTCTGCATTGGCAGCAGAAACCACTGTAGCTCCCTGGCATGGAGACGAGCCCAGGGAACTACTTTCAGGCATGATATCATTATTCCCAGGAGCTGAGACAGCTGGATGATTGGTACTGACCTGGCAAGGCTGCAGTGCTTCACTCTGCATCTCAGGTTGGACAGCCGGTCTGGAGAAAGAAATACCTGGCAGGAGGTGGAGTTGATGACTGCACCCAGGTGTAGTATACAGGTGGATGGCTGCAACTGGCTCTTCTCCATGTTGACAGAGAAGCCATGTTGTTGCAGAGTCTGCACAGTTAGAGTGACATCGCGGTGTGCCTGCTCGGTGGTGAGAGAATGAATAATTATATCGTCCAAATAACATTCCAGATGAACCAGATGGCTGCGGAGGTGAGCCGCTAACACTGCCAGTATTTTGGTAAATGTTCTGGGCACAGATGATAGCCCGAAGGGAAGCACCTTGTATTGATAGTGCTTCCCTTCGGTCAGGAACCGCCTGTGGGCTGCATGGATGGGGACATGCAAGAAGGCCTCTTTGAGATCTATTGAGGTCAATAGGTCCCCCTCCCTCACACAGTCCAGGATGGAGTGGAGTGACGTCTTGTAAGCCCAGTGACGTGCGGTGACGGTTACCGTTGGTGAGGCAAGACTGCAGCAGCGGCGAGAAGCAACGTCCCCAGTACTGTGTTCGACAGGCGTCTCGCATTTATGGCAGACATAAACGCGAGACGCCTGTCGGACACAGTGGCGTGGGTGTTGCTTCTCGCCACCGTCGCGCTCCACCGCCTTGCCCCCCCGCCTCCTCCGACAAACAATCCTGATGCCCCGACCTGCAGCCAGCCCAGCACCGAGCCTGTACTCACTGCTCTTCTCCTCCTCCTCCTCCTCGTCCCCGCTCGGTGCTGGGCTGGCTGCAGGCCGGGGCATCAGGATTGTTTGTCGGAGGAGGCGGGGGCAGGGGCAAGGCGGTGGAGCGTGACGGCGGCGAGAAGCATCTCAGATGGAGCCAGGACACCCGGAAGACAAGCCGGCACTTAAAGGCATGCCGAAGTGCTGGCTTGTCTTCCGGGTGTCCCGGCTCCATCTGAGATGCTTCTCGCCACCATCGCGCTCCACCGCCTTGCCCCCGCCCCCACCTCCTCATACGGACAGTCACAATCCTGCTGCCCCAGCCTGCAGCCAGCCCGCCCGACCTGCTCCCTGCCTGGACTCACTGCTCTCCTCCTCCCCGTTCGGTGCTGGGCTTTAAAGGGGTCTCCCCTCCCCAGCCAGCCAGCCCACCCAGCCAATTCTTCCCACCACCACCACTGTGTCCAACAGGCCAGGTGTCTCGCGTTTATGGCGGACATAAATACGAGACGCCTGGCCTGTTGAAACACAGCGGCGAGAACGTCCCTGCTGCTTCCGTGCTCCGCCGCCTCGCCCCCCTGCCTCCTCCGACCCCACCACTGTGAAGAAAGAAAAAAAAAACACACACAAACCTCACAATAAAAATTTTTTTAAAAAATTAAATTACAAATTACAAATTAAATTACAATAAATTTGAACCCCCCCTCCCTCCGTCTGATCCACCTTTTCCAGCTGTGGAAACTCTCTCAACTCTCCTCTTGTCCGCCCAACGTAAGCATGCTAACGTAAGCATGCTAACGTAAGCATGCTAACGTAAGCATGCTCATAAGGCATGATTCGTTGCTCCCCGATCAGGAGGCGGGAGAATCAGTGCCTCTTTTGCATATGAAAGTTTTCGCTTGTTAACTCCTCCTTAACTTTTAAAAGGCGAACAATTCCTTAGGCAAAAGAGGCCCCGAGTTCTCTGGCCTCCTCCCATAGTTAACACTGAGAGCAGACACCAAGCCACTGTGACTTTGTATCTGGTAGCAACTACCCTGGCTTTAATTATTTTTTAAAAAATTATTTAAAATTCTTCCTTTCCCTCAGGAGACTGGTGAGGCCCCGCCTCCCCTGCCTGTAGTGACTGCACGTCCCTGTGTAAGCCAGATGTTGATTCAGGCACTTGAGGTCCAAGATGGCCCTCCACCCCCCTGAGCTCTTCGGTACCAAGAAGAGGATAGAGTAGAAGCCCCTCCCCTGCTAATCCCTGGGGACTGGTTCTATCGCCTCTATCTGAAGGAGGTGGCGAATTTCTGCCCTCATGCGATCCCTCTTTTCGGGGTCCCTGGGAGTGGGGCAATGAAGGAACTTCCTCTGAGGGAAGGCTAGGAAGTCCAGGACAAGGCCCTTCCGAATGGTGTTGAGGACCCACTTGTCCGATGTTATCTCCTCCCACCTGTCGGCATACAGCTGCAGCCGACCCCCAATGGGAAGACCCCTGTGATTGTCACTTCCCTTTACGAAAGGGGTGGGAGTTGCCACTATTATTTCCACCTCCTCGGATTGGCTTCCGAAAGGAAGACTGGAAGTGATTAGCATGAGATCTGAAGGAGGATCTGTCCTGCTGTCTGTCCCCCCCTGACTGGAAAGGTCTCTGGTAGGAGGAAGGTTGAGAAGATTGCCCAGAATCCTGATTCCTGAAAGATCGCTTGCGAAAGGACCCTGACCCCTTACGTTCGCCCCTCTTAAGAGTCGCGGGAAGGATTTTACGTTTGTCTTTGGTCTCGGTGACCAACTTGTCCAGGGCATCTCCGAACAAAAGGCCTCCCTTGAAGGGAGCCGATGCCAGTTTCCATTTGGTTTTCATTTTGGCTTGCCAATGCCAAGGCCACAGGAGACTGTGAGAAGTAATATTGGAGGCGAGGGCCCTTGATGCGAATTTCGCAGCTGTCAGAGAGGCATCCGCCGAGTACTCAACAGTAGTAATTATTTTAGTGAGCTCATGGCGTCATCTGGACTTCTTGGGGGGCGGCTTAGATCTGAACTGCCGCAACCAAAATAAGGTAGCCCTGATAAAGAATGAGGCCGAGGTGGAGGCCTTAATGGCCCAGGCGGAAACCATATGAGTTTTATGGCACGCCTTTTCCAACCTCTTGTCCTCCACCTTCAGTCCCTCTAGGAGATCAGCCGGTAGGTTTGAGTTGGAAGTTAGAGACACTACCAGGGCGTCCACTTCTGGGAACTTCAGGATGTCCTCCATCTTCCCCTCCAGGGCATAGAGGGACCTGTCTCCCCCACTGGGGTTGGTCAGCATGTCTGGCTGTAGCCACTGGCACTGAACCACATCCATAAAGAGGTCAGGCACAGGGATGACCTCAGGAGCTGAGACTGTTTCTTTAAACAGCCCATGTTTGTGATCTTTGGATGTAGAAGCCTGTGCAGCCTCAGGTTTAGAAGTGGGACCTAGTTCCGTAGCCGTCATAGCTTTGTGCAGGATTGATTTAAATAATGACAGCTTGAAAAGGCCAGTGAAGGCCGGCTTGTCAGGGGGAAGATCTTCGTCTTGAGACAGAACGAATGCTTCCCCCCCCTCCTGCTCAGAGCTGGAAGAATCAGAATGAGAGGAACTGGATGAGCCAGAAGTGGAAGGAGGCTCTTTAGAAGTGGGAGGCTTGGGTTTACGCTTCTGCTTGGAAGCCTTGGGCTTGTGTGAACCCCTATGCTTGATTCCTTCAGCTACCCCTTGGGAAATGGCCAAGAATATCACCTCCCTCATCTCAGCTGAAAGAGCAGGACTTTTACCCTTCTTTGGGCATTGCTTGCTAGGCCTGCGTTGGTCAGCTCTTCCAGAGCTGGACTTACCTTCTTCACGCAGGGAGTCCTGGATGGAATCATGTTCCCCCCCCCCGATGGAAGAGCTAGGGGAGTCAGGGTAACCCCATGAAGCTTCTGGAGAGGGATCCCTGGACCCACATTCTTCCCCCGAAAGAAACTCACTGTCCCCAGGGGATTGGGCCTCCCTACCAGGGGGGGAGATATCCCTGCTGTGATGGGTGGGGGTAGGTTCTGCCACCTGCTGAGTCTAGACACCTCCCTGAGTTCCACAGTGGCTCTTGCAGTCCCTGGAGAAGGCCTATCACTAGAGCCCTTGTGCCCTTTGCCTTTTTTAGCTGAGAGATCCAGCTTGCTGCGCTTGCTGGAGGGCCCTGCTTGCTCCACTAAGGCCTCCCTGAATTCCTCCGCCATGCTCAGGACACCACGGGGCCTGGGATCTAGCTGATGCTGGGATGGGCTCACGCGTTGGCCTCACGGCTCAAAGGACGCCTTGCAGACTCTTCGGAAGGGAAGGGCCGCCTGTTGGTAGGGTTCCTTCTCCCACCGCCCTCGGATCCCTGAGACTTAGCTTCTGTGGAGGAGAAGGTCAGCCGGCTCCCCGGATCAGGCCCGAGCCTCCCTGCGGCGGTCTGCAGTCGCTGAAGGCTGAAACAAAGCTCTCCTTAGGTCTCAGCCACTCTTTGCTCTCCCACGAGCAAACAAACTCCTCACCTCAAAATCACGCTCTGGAGTGATTCAAAATGGCGGCGGCTGCACGTGCAGCCACCTCCCGCTCTTTTTGGCTGGCCTGAGAAAAGCGCGCGAAACAGCCAACCGTCGCTGTTGTTGCCGGGCAGAATGCAAACTGCCCGGTCCTGCTGCGAAAGTGCCTGCAAGGCCTCCCTGAGTAACGGTTGGGGCTGGGAGCTTGGCTGGTGACCTGCGAGTCTCCCACTGCCCCCATCGCTCGCCAGCGGCCGCTGGACAAGCGGCTGACAGTCCCCTGAGGTGCCTGCGACCAGCGGAGTCAGGGGAAGCCCGGATGGCATCTCAGCTGCAATCCAACATGCACATTAGCAAATAAATCATCCAAATAAAAAGGTATAACGGTGGTCCAAAGTGGGAAAATTCTCTAGCCCATCTGACCTTGGACTGGAGCACTCCCAAAACAGTCCCTACGGGCGGACTGAGTTTTCAAACTGAGTATGCAGAGGTAAAGGGAGGCGTGGTCAACAGAAAAACATCACTCAGTCCAAGGGCAGATAGGCTGGGTTAACCCACGCTTGGACTCTCCGAGCAGTGCACTGGAGAACTCTGAACTGTTCTACTATTCTGTAGCTTTTGTACCCCAAACAATTCTATCTTATTCCTTGGCAAAGATATTTACTTTTTGGTCAATCTAGTACTCTCCAATACAAATGTCTAGCATATAATATCCCAAATAATTAGTGTTGTTAAGAGGTAAGCAGATAAGTGCCTAAAATAAGTAATTTTTAAACTACTCCGGTTTAGCCAAGTTTCAATTCTTCAAATAATTTATATAATTTTTTTGCCTTGGGTGCCAAAAGCACGTGCGCACACTCACATGCCAACCCCCATAATTTAATGCTCCCCATGTGTTGTGCCCCGTGCGCATGTGCGCGTGACCCCCCCCCCCGCTTCCCCGTGCATGCATGCATGGCTTTTTTGGAGCCTGCGGAGGCTTTCTAGGAGCCTGGGAAAGCCTCTGAAGAGCGAAAAATGGCCAAAAATAGCTGACAGGGCAACATCTTGTGTGCCCTCAGAAATGGTACTGTGTGCTACCTGTGAGACGCGGGCCATAGTTAGTCATCATGGCTTTGGAGAATGTGACAGAAACCCTTGGTCATGGATCTGAACTAAGATTAGGAATACACCTAGAATCCTCATCCATTGATGAATCTAAATTATCAGCTGATCAGGATTGTAGGTGTATTACTAATAGTTTCGTCTATTTCTGCTTCAGATATGGAGGGGAGTGATTCTTGCTTTGCTTCTTGAATAACTGAAATTATTTCCAAGAATCTTACATGATTTTTTGGGGGTCAAAATTTGATAAATGGGTAAATAAACCTGTATTATCAATATATCTGTATAACCTACAGATATTTTTTTTAAAAAAAATGCTTATTAAATCAACACTTTGATGCTTGGCACTGACTATCCTGTTTCTTGATTAAGAAAGGCAACCTACAATTTGTAATAGATTTGATACAACAAGAGTGGAATAAAATTCAAGTATTAGGATTGCTGTGCAATAATTATCTCATCCCTTGGTCTTTTTTATTCTTATATATAGCCACTTTCAGCCCGCATTGCAAAGGCGCTTCAATACGCATAACCCCTTTGTAGCATCTCATAAATATCAAACAAAAAACCAATGGAAAGCTTGTCACTTTAGAGTTTACATTCTATCTTCAGAAGCTTCATAAGTTAACTTTCAATAATCCATTGTGAATGGTCACACTTCAGTTGGAAAGTACTTAAATTGTTATGCCATTTCTAAACTCAGGTCTACTATTCCGGCTGTTTAACTGGAGACGACTGTAATTTCATTCTTAATTTTCAGATACCCGTATTTTTTGGCATATACAATGCACCTTTTTCACTCAAAAAAGAGGCTGAAAATCTGGGTGTGTCTTATACACTGAATACAGCATTTTTTGCCTCCCCAAACCCCACCCCCTTCACCAAAATGGCCTTGCATAGCATCTAGGAAGCTTTTAGAGTGCTCCTGGGGGTTGGGGAGAGCAGTAATGAGTGAATAACGAGCTGAGGTTTGCTCAGTTTTGCCCCTCCCCTGTAGGAGGCTTATAGGATAGCCTCCTAAAGGCCATTTGTGCCTCTTTTTTTTGACAAAAAACAGGCCCGTTTTCAATGGCCCTTTTTGGGAGGTCTACAGTTTTTTTTAATTTGCTTCTTCAAAATCTTGGTACTTTATCCTGGGCCCATAGCTTCTTGATTGGAAATTATTCTATGAAAGTGTGTAAAAATGCCTAAGATCCATCTACTTTGGTTTGCTTCAGTGTTTAATACCCAGCATTGTATGTAATATCAGAACTTGTGTTTCCCTAAACCAGAAGCTAAAACATCCCTTCTATATTTGATGGCTAATCATTAAAAAATCTATTAACTTCATAATTAAGCAGTTCAGAGGAATACAGCCTACATACCTTATCCATAATGTAGGTTATTAAAAGATTAGACTCATGGCTTCAGCTGTTAATTGGCATAGCATTTATTTATACATATTTCCCTTGAGGGAAAGAAAATACATTAATTACCATCAGACTATACCTCTTAGGTTGACCTGAGCAAGTCAAATATATATAAAGGGCCAACTATGGAAACTTGCAGTTCTCTTGTGACTGTTGTGATGTAAAGAAGCTCATGCCCCTCTTTGCCTGCCTCTTTTTTTCTTTACTCAAAATGAATCCTCCTGAAATTTCATGCCTCAAAGAGACCAATGTATAAGAATTCATGTTCCAAAGCACTGTTCAGATCACAGAATTTAAATTGCATATTAATTTGCAGGTGAGGAAAACGGCCTTCATTTCCATGCTTTTTATGAAATGATTTTTCAAGCCAAATGACTTGATATATATTTGTATCTATTTCACAATTAAACCTGTATTTATAAACAGGGTGCTTGTCTGATAATGTACTGATTAAACAGATTTAGATACATTAGAACTTAGTAAGTTTGCAAACAAGCCAGCTGAAACCAACTCCAAGGCATTGGTCAACTGCCTGTTGGGAACTGGGTTGTGCAAGCGAGTGACGCTTCATCAGTGCATGGGTGGTATTATGTAGAATGCAAAACCATTTCCCTCCTGCTGATCTGTGGAAGTTTTTTTTCCTGCGGTGCCCAAAGGGGGTTTGGGGGGTTTCTGTTTTAAAAGATAGCTAATGTTGCGCTGAGAGTGGGATCAGAAGATCACATTCCAGCAATAGCTGAAGAGTAAAATAATGGAAATATGATTACCAAACAGATGGAATATGGGAAACAGAAATGTCATTACCATGTCTTTGAAAATAATAGTGATAGGAAGGGAAAAAATTAAAATAGGGATAGAAATAAAAGGGGAAATATAGTATATGTATATCAATATATTAAGATATATGAAAAAGTAAGAGGAAGGTTTAGAACTGAAGGGTGATAGTAAAAGATATGGGCAAATAATATGAAATAATGAAAATGAAATGTAATAACTATGAGTTATAATTCTATGCTTGTTTGTACTGAAATGTATGATACTCAGTTATCACATTACTCATATATATATATATATATATATATATATATATATATATATATATATATATATATATATATATATATATATATATATATATATATATATATATATATATATATATATATATATATATATATATATATATAAACAATATAAAATAAAAAAGAATAACTCCATGAACTCAAAGCCCCCAAATCTGAAGGCTCACACTGCTTCCCAGGACTGCATTGCCAACTTTGACACACTCAGCCAGCTGAGCTCCTGAAAATAAATAAATAAAAAACAAGTGTCAAAATCCAGAATAATTAATGTGCTATGGAGTAAATCTATATGCACCCCATATTATGTTGACTTTAATTCCCAGAAAGCAATGGCTGCAGTGGTGGGGACTGACCAAGAAAGGTCGTAATAGTCCATCGTTCTTGCTACAATATGGTCTACGTAGAAAAAAATGCTCCTTACTGTTACTCATATGGCCAATACCAAAATATATATTAAACCCAAAGTAGAAGGGGATTTAATATATGATATAGCCTTAAGAGAAACGAAGTAGTCCATACACCGAGAAACCAAGAAACAGTCAACAGGGAACTATGTACATTTAGTGCTATCAAATCTGGGCTGCAAAATTTCACAAGCGCACTATAGCATCTTCAGTTTCTCTTTGCATCCATGTCCCAGAGGTGCTTTTTCAAATGACAACTGGACTTCCTTTGTTTTTCCTTGAAGTTGTTTTCCTTCTCATTCAAGAAGCTTCTTCAGTTCTTGGACGAGAAGCAAAATGTCTTCAAGGAAAAACAAAAAAGTCCAGTTGCCTTTCGAAAAAGCACTTTTGCGACACTAGACATTTTCCAGTCATGGATGTTTTCTGGATTTTTTTTCCAAATCAGATCTAATAGTCTCAATTAGGAGATGTTCAATAAGAAAGCAGATGAAGATTTGATGAATGAATAAAGGTGGTTCTTTGTCTGAGCTCTCTAATCCAGAAGACAGCAAGCAGCTATTCAAGATAACACAGATTTATATATTAAGTTTATCAATGGAACTCAAAGTAGTTTATATCATATACCCTTGATTACCTGACCTCCACAACAATTATCCTATAAAATTAGATTAAGATGAGCATAAGCGATAGTTCTAAACCATCTTGTGAGCTTTCAGAACTGAAGATGGACTTGAGTCTGGATGTCGTGGTCCTATTCTAGCATTAGAACCACTAAATCCTAGCGACTGAAATTGGGACAGGGCCCAAAGCTTAATCAATATAAAAAACTAAAAAAAAACCCAGTAAGCTATTTAATCAGGCAGAAAGAAACTTCATTAACTACATACTATTCTCTTAGGAAAAAAAGATATGGACTTGTAAAGATAAAGTAAATACACAGGAATAAATAAAATTAATGGACTCTACCATTGGAATATATTCACCATAAGACTCTGTGGACATATCCATATATTTTTCTTGGCAATAGTTTAGAACCGTCCTGACATTCTCTTCTCTTGGGGTAGTTTTTTGACTTCCAGTATGATTAGCAAACCTAGCTGCTTCTCATTCAAATATAAACCAGGTCTTATATTGCTTAGTTTTCTTCATGGTTGCCCAAAGTAGGCCAAGTGGTGCCACAAGCCACTGTTTCTTATCTCCGAATTGGCTCCTCTCTTACCTGTCCATGGTATCTCACCTGCATTCACTTTGAGCCAACGAACAGCTTTTCCTTCTAGCAGCTCCCACTCATCTTTCTGCTCTGCAGCTTTCAAATGAAGCCAGAGAACAGCCAGCACTGTTGCCCATATATCTGGGGTCACCTGAAAACAATGGTGGGAAAAAGACACAGAATGAGCCTAACATATTATTCCTAAGCAGGTATGCATAATGTTTGGCCAAATGATGGTTAGTAACTATTTAATAGCTAAATGCTATTGCAAGTGAAGGCTGTTGTGCAGAATACAGAAGAGTGTGTTGAAGAAGGCAATGGATACCATATTATTCATTGATAATAGTTAATTTCCCTATTTTGCATTGTATGATGGTCAAGGCTGCCTCCTCTCCAGCACTGTTTTTTTGGCAGTTACATTCTATGTCCTACCATGGAGAAATCTTTGCTTGATCATCTGAATGCTCTATTTCAGGAATGTCAAACTCAATTTCAATGTGGGACGCATCGGGGTTGGGTTTGACCTCAGAGAGCCAGGGATGGGTGTGGCCATGGTGGGCATGGCCAGCTCGACATAACTCATGTTGGGGGCACCTGTGGTGGCCAAGTGCTAAGGCACGACTTCCCTGAAATCATCCTTCACTCTCATAACCTTCCTTCCTTCTCTTCCTTTCCTCTTCCTTCCCCTCATTCCTTATTTTTCCTTCCTTGGTCTTTTACCATCTTTCTTTTTCTTTCCTTTCCCTTTCTTCTTTTATTTTTTGTTTGTTTTGATAGTCCTCTGCCAGAAAAAATGGAGCCCGGGGTCCCCCATGCTCTCTTTTCGGCAGCAATGGCCTCCTGCAGCCTCCTGGGCTCTGTTTTCACTGGCATAGGGCTGCAGGAGGCTGATCCTTTGCTGTTTCCAAGATGGCCCCTTGGGCTGGATCTAAGCACCCTGCAGGCCAGATCTGGCCTCCAGGCTTATATTTGACACCCCTGCTCTATATTATGTGTGAAAACTTGAAGTTAAGATGCTACAGGCTTTAGGGGAAGAGATTGCATAAGATGTTTCTGCCCTTTCAGTCCCCATCATGGCAAAATCAGTGATTAAATGGAGAGCAAGCATGCATTAGCTTGCCGTCCCACCTATTCTGACACCTCCCATCTTCACAAGAATGCTATTTTACACTCTATCAATGCCATGATGTTTTTAGTAACAGTCAGCTTAATTCAGATTTTGTCATTTAATGTCTTCCAGATCTTTTCAATCACAGTGCATCTGGAGGGTTCTAGAACGCATAACGTAACCCTAATATTATATTCCATTCCTCCAAACAATATAGCCTTTTCTAATCATAAAAAGCATTCCTGCAAACAAATGAATCCCACCTGCAGTAAATGCCATAAGATCTCTACAGACTTACATGGGCTGGTGCTTTGCCTGAGATCTCAGCCTCATTCAGGCCTAGTATGGTGGCTAGGGCAGACCCATGAGGCCAGGAGCCATCTGCATTTTGCAGGGATACCAACTTCAAAAGGGGAGATTCTTCCTCCTGAGGTCTGCAAAGTCCTAGATCTTGAGCTATCAATATCAAAGCACATTGAGAATCCATCAAGGTTTATACAATATTTACCTTCCATTTCCTCTTGGCTGATTTCTTCATACCGAACATGGCGTTTAAACTGAACTGAGCAATTCTAGCTCAAAATATAGAGGCAAAAACCCACAGTTTTGGAGGTAAATATACTTTTGACCAACCTTGGGAGTGTCTTTTTTAGGTCTGGGAACCAGAGGTGAGTTGTTCCCGGCTCAGTCGAACTGGTAGTGGCAATGGCGAGAGACTCTGCATGCGCAGAAGTGTTGTGTGCGCACGAGCATGAGCAAACTGGTAGTAAACCAGTTAGGAACCCACCACTTTTAAGAGCTACATTTATCTATAATATATCTTTCTAAATCCATTTAACTTTATCACAATAGCTTAGTCAAGTGAAGCAATGCCTAAACAAATTTATCTGATAAACGGAAGAACTTTCATTAGGTATAAGCATAAATGTTTACTTAAAAAAATATTAATCTAAACTACCTGTGACTGAAACATTACATTTCTAGTTTATTAATCTGAGTTGGAACCTTGGGATAAGATACTTTCTATTTGATATTTGGTTACTAACATGGAATTTTGAAGAGATTTAAAAACAAGATTTTTTGGAGCCAATTTCTAGATTTCACACTTATCTGGTACATCAAACAAACTGTTTCTATGCTCTATAGAACAAAAACAGGATGTAACCACATACAGAGAGCTTCTTAATATAGAAAGAGGTGTACCACAGTTAAAGCCTTTGAATGTACTAAAAGAGGAAAGGGTAATCCAAACCTGCTTTCAGTATGGACAGCTACAGGCTAGATGGAAAAAAGACCAGAAAATTGAAGTCTGCAAAATGAGGATAATTTGGTAAAATAAATTAGGGACCAGAGTCAAATGCATTTAAAAAGATTGTATAATATATTGATAGAAACAGATTCTGAAACAGAGCTAGTTAAAGACTGTATGATAAAATGGGCACAAAACTTTGAAGAACCAATAATGATGGAAACATGGGAAAAGATTTGGGTATTAAATGTAAAATTTGCGCGAGCTCAAGAGAGAGAATTTTTATAAGATGTTTTATAGATGGCATTTAGATCCCAAAAAATTAGCTTGTATGTATCCGAATTTACAATCTAAATGCTGGAGATGTAATTGTGCTGATGCTACATATTATTATATATGGTGGACTTTTAAAAAAGTCAAAGCATTTTGGATAAAAATATGGTGGATTATTCAAAATATTCTTAAAAAGAGGATAAAGTTTACTCCTCAGTTATTCTTGTTAGGTATAATTACAGATTGTATAGCTATAGAGACTAATTTGATTCTGAATTTAACAACGGCAGCAAGATTGCTGGTGGCACAGTACTGGAAGAAGGAAGAATTACCTACTATTCAAGAATGCACTTTAAAAGTAAGAAACCTAGCAGAGATGGCTAAAATATCAGCATACTTGAAGGGCTATTCAGATGAGAAATATAAGTTGGAATGGAGAAGATGGACTGATTATATTCAAAATAAATATGGGACTAAGAAATTTCAGTTAGCTTATGAATGAATGAACAAGGACTGTTACAATTTATCTAAAGTTAGCTTTACAATAGGGGAGTTATATAAATGCACAAGTATAAGTGAAAGGTACGATGCGAAAGTTAGTTAGTTTATTTTAGTGTATGATTGTTAAATGTTTATACCCTGTATTTTGCTCTGGGAGGTTGGGGGGGGGAGGGTGGGAGGGGATGTGGGATTGGGGTGGAGGGAGGGAAGGGGAAGGGTATACAATTGTAAAATTTATTAAAACTCCTTAATAAAAAAAACAACCTGTTTCACCCCCTCTTTGTTGTCCCCCCCAAATTTCTTAATTTTAACTACAAGTAGTTCTTGGCTTACAACCACATTTTGTCATCATTTTTAATTGAATGACCTTCAGAGCAACTTCAGAGAAGAGATGTTGGGAATCACAAATTGCAGGTATCCCCTACAGTTTTTCTATTCTCACAAGATCGAAAATTCTGGAATCCTTTTCATGATGCATTTTAAAAAGGGGTGGGGGCTTTGACTGCCACTTTGACTATTTTGACCCCCTGACACTTCTGTTGTGGTTGACAGATTCATCCTTTTCTTAGATTTTCTGATTAAGCAGGATGAAATACGCAATATAATCCAAACCAAACACATAGATACAATATCCATTGTTTGCTTTGTACATTGACTGACAGGAATTACCTGTCCACTTTCGTGGTATGATCTTGGAGGCTAGTAGAAAATCATAGCCGTCTTCCTCAAGTTCACCATCTTCACAATCATCTTAGAGGAAAAAATAAGATAAACACTCTTACAGGAGAAACCAAAGTCCTCAAGACTAATTTTTCCTTCTCTTTCTGTCCATCTATTCCTCCTTGAGTCCGGATGCAGAGGTGGTATTCTACCGGATAAGACTGGTTTGCCTGAACCAATAGAGGAAATCGTGCCCACCCACCACTCACCTGCCCTGGCTCTTTTTTGTCCTACCGTGTTTCCCCAAAAATAAGACAGGGTCTTATTTACTTTTGACCCTCAAAATAAGTATTTGGCTTCATTTTTGGGGTGCAGGAGGCGGCAAGCGTGGTCACCTCATAGTTGCTGCTATGTTGCAATATTTTCAGGGAGGGCTTATTTTCAGGGGGAAGGGCTTATTTTAGCGCATGCGCTCAAAAGCAGATTGCGCTTATTATCCAGGGAGGTCTAAACATCCAGGGCTGTTTTTTGAGCAAAGCGCATGGGCAGAAGGCTGGGTGCATGCGTGGACAGGATGCATGCAAGCAAAGGTCGACAATTCATATCCTGAGCGTCATGTAACGGAGTGAGCTTCCATTACTTGTCTCAGCTTCTGCCAACCTAGCAGTTTGAAAGCATGTAAAAATGCAACTAGAAAAATAGGGACCACCTTTGGTGGGAAGCTAACTGTCTTCTGTGTGCCTTCGGTGCTTAGTTGTGCCGGTCACATGACCACTGAGACATCTTCTGACAAGATAGGCTCTCCGGCTTTGAGACAGAGATGAGCACCGCCCCCTAGAGTCAGGAATGACTAGCACATATGTATGAGGAGAACCTTTAGTTTTACGGAAGGTAAGTGAAAACCACCCCTGTCTGGATGGTCTAATTTCAGCAGATATAGGGTGATTCAGGTGAGAAGTCTGAAGTTGGAATACCAATACTAAACTCACAAAGAATTATTGACAACCTGGATTATTACATTATATTACAAACTGATCTTAGTCTAAAGATTTCAAAACTTATTTAAAACAACAATGGGCAATCTGCATTCCTCCAAATCCTATGTTGCATTGGGACCTCCACAAGGAAGGGGGTAAAATAAATAAAAATAGTGGCTATAAACATGTAATTGAAGCTTCATCCTTTTCATGATGCATTTTAAAAAGGGGTGGGGACTTTGACTGCCACTTTGACTATTTTGACCCCCTGACACTTCTGTTGTGATTGACAGATTCATCCTTTTCTTAGATTTTCTGATTAAGCAGGATGAAATACGCAATATAATCCAAACCAAACACATAGATACAATATCCATTGTTTGCTTTGTACATTGACTGACAGGAATTACCTAGCTTGCACTTTCGTGGTCTGATCTTGGGGGCTAGTAGAAAATCACAGTCATTGTCTTCATCACTACTGCATGGACATGTATCTCCTAACATAGATTCACCATCTTCAAAATCATCTTAGAGGAAAAAATAAGATAAACACTCTTACAGGAGAAACCAAAGTCCTCAAGACTAATTTTTCCTTCTCTTTCTGTCCATCTATTCCTCCTTGAGTCCGGATGCAGAGGTGGTATTCTACCGGATAAGACTGGTTTGCCTGAACCAATAGAGGAAATCATGCCCACCCACCACTCACCTGCCCTGGCTCTTTTTTGTCCTACCATGTTTCCCCAAAAATAAGACAGGGTCTTATTTTCTTTTGACCCTCAAAATAAGCATTTGGCTTTATTTTTGGGGTGCAGGAGGCGGCAAGCGTGGTCACCTCATGGTTGCTGCTATGTTGCAATATTTTCAGGGAGGGCTTATTTTCAGGGGGAAGGGCTTATTTTAGCGCATACGCTCAAAAGCAGATTGCTCTTATTATCCATGGAGGTCTAAACATCCAGGGCTGTTTTTCGAGCAAAGCACATAGGCAGAAGGCTGGGTGCATGCGTGGACGGGATGCATGTAAGCAAAGGTCGACAGTTCATATCCTGAGCGTCGTGTAATGGAGTGAGCTCCCATTACTTGTCTCAGCTTCTGCCAACCTAGCAGTTTGAAAGCATGTAAAAATGCAAGTAGAAAAATAGGGACCACCTTTGGTGGGAAGCTAACTGTCTTCCGTGTGCTTTCGGTGCTTAGTTGTGCCGGTCACATGATAACTGAGACATCTTCTGACAAGATAGGCTCTCCGGCTTTGAGACAGAGATGAGCACCGCCCCCTAGAATCAGGAATGACTAGCACATATGTATGAGAACCTTTAGTTTTACGGAAGGTAAGTGAAAACCACCCCTGTCTGGATAGTCTAAATTTCAGCAGATATAGGGTGATTCAGGTGAGAAGTCTGAAGTTGGAATACTAATACTAAACTCACAAAGAATTATTGATAACCTGGATTATTACATTATATTACAAACTGATCTTAGTCTAAAGATTTCAAAACTTATTTGAAACAACAATGGGCAATCTGCATTCCTCCAAATCCTATGTTGCATTGGGACCTCCACAAGGAAGGGGGTAAAATAAATAAAAATAGTGGCTATAAACATGTGATTGAAGCTTCATCCTTTTCATGATGCATTTTAAAAAGGGGTTGGGCCTTTGATTCCATGGCTGTGACTGCCACTTTGACCCCCTGACACTTGTGTTGTGGTTGACAGATTCATCCTTTTCTTAGATTTTCTGATTAAGCAGGATGAAATATGCAAGTCACTGCAGAAGTACTAAAATAATAGCAAAAATCAAGGGACTAGGAAAAAAAAGCTGTAACAGATTTTGTAGGTACTTACCTTCATCGCTTGTAGATTGTTGGAAACATGCTGCAAAACAGGATTTGTTATTTTGCTAAACTGATATGTAATGCTTAATAAACTAGCAGCCACATTTTTGTGAGCACTACTTTCCAAGCTATCTCTACCCTATGTAAAATGAATTTCAATAGGCTAGCTGAGAAATGCCAGTAGAATATACATTATGTGTCTTGTATGCATTATTTAGCTCTTCTTCCAGTGCATCACTAATCAATTATTGCAGTTCTCATCTACCCTCCCTCCAATTTAATATGATTATTGCTCAATTTTGCCCTTTCCGCTTTAAAGGAAATTTGCAGGAATGCCTGTTGATTGTGGTTAAAAAAAGGAAACTGCCTGCAAGGTGAAATAGAAAATGTTCAATGAACTATTATTTTTCTTTCAGGATTACAAGATTACTTTACTGAAGGAAAGAAGATATGCTCTGAAGCAGAGATGGGGAACAATGGTCCCTTTATGACTTGCGGACATCAACTCCTACGGCTGGCTCAGGAATTCTGGGAGTTGAAGTCCACAAGTCATAAAAAGGCCATTGTAAGGAATTGTTTTTCAATTCTGGCAGCTTTAAGATATGTGGACTGCAGAACTCCCCAGATAGGACGTTGCTGGAGTTGAAATTGACACATCTTAAAGTTGCCAAAGTTGAGAAAAACCTACACTAAAGTATAACTTACTCTTTATAATCAACCATTCTCTGAATAGCAGATTTATAGAACTTATAATTACTAACTATAAAAGTTCCTGTTTCATATCCCTATCACCATGTCATGATACTTTATATTTTGTTATCTACAACTTCAAAATAAGACTTTCAGAGGAACAAATGCTAGGCATTGTCCTCAAGGTCCAATTTTGGACTCTTAACAGTTGTTTCCCACCACAATTCTGCCAGCCTCTTAAAATAAGAGGTTACAACATAACCCCAAACAATCTCAGGCAAATAATATTCTACACTTATTTATTGCATTTATTGATATGAATGAATGCATCCCATGTTTGATATCCATATAGAATATAAAAGAAATTAATGAGAACAGTATTTCTTTGGTTTCCACAATGACCAACATGAATTACCTAGTCCGGAAGGAGAGGGAAAACGTTGACCAAATCTTGTAGTTTGTGATGCCATTGAAAAGCAGGATAAGCTGCATCGCTGCAGGACTGCAGACATTTCAGAGTAAAACAGAACACAGGGAAACATAATTGCAATAGAAATTGTGTTAAGCCAAGCTTAATTTTTCCTTCTCTTTGTGTCCTATTCCTCCATGAACTGCAGATGGACTAAATCAGTATTTCTAAAATGTGTGGACTTGAACTAGACAGGTGGAAATCTACGTACAGTACCTTAGAGTTACTAAGGTTAAGAAATGCTAGCATAGATCCCAGCAAATGCAGTGTGAGTTACACAGCAACTTTGAGGCTGGAATATGGAAAAATTTCCTGAGAACTACTGGGAGCCTGGATTATCTATCTTACTTCTTAGAATGTCTAGGAACCAGGGGACACGAGTTCCAGTCCCACCTAAAGCCAGTTGGGTGACTTTGGGCCAATTACTTTCTTAGCCCTGGGAAGGAGGCAATGGCAAATCACTTTTGAAACTTTGCGAAGAAAACGATAAGGACTTGAATAGCCAATAGTCAATACTGACACAAAGGCACAAACACATACATGTACTTCTTAGAATGACCCCCGATTGTAGTTCTCTGTAACCTGGGAAAATGGGGAATTCAGCTGTCTTTACATGCTTTATGTGGCATCATTCATAAGGTGACCAGATTTTAACATTGGTAAAGAGGGACACCATTGACCGGGGTGGGGGGTTCTTGATTAATTTTTTTTAAAAAAATCCGGACTTTTTAAAAATGTTGCGGGACGCGGGACAAATTGTTCAAAAGCGGGATGTCTGGTCACCTTAATTTTGATGCCCCTCAAAGGCAAAACTCAGGGGGCTGAATTCTACAGGGGGAGGAGTAAAGGGGGGGATTTGAGGGGCAGCCCAATGCACCGTCTGTCTAAATTTGCATCAGGCAGGCAGTAACATTTTTATAGACCATGATCAGAGGAGCAACTGATCCTATGGAGATCAGTCGTAGGACAAATTGTTCAAAAGAGGGACTGTCCCGGCACAAGCGGGACGTCTGGTCACCTTAATCATTCACCATTGCTCAATTCTTGTAAGCCATTAACCATGAAATGCAACCTCAAGTCACTAAAAAGCTGCCCTTGTCCCCTTCCCCAAAATGGAGATAACTTTCCATAAATATTTGCAGCTTCCTACAAAAGAAAGTAAGAAAGATTCCTAGAAATGGAGGATGGAAGGAAAGATTAGATGATCTATTGCAGGGGTATCAAACTGGATTTCTTTGAGGGCTGGATCAGCATTGTAGTTCTCCTCCACGGGCTGGCGGGGGGTGGGGGAACAGGGAGCAGGGGGGAGAGATGGGATGGACACCTCTTGCGGCACTCTACCAGACAAAATAGGGTATGTGGGAGGGTGATGGTGGCGTGCACTGCCCCCACGCTTCAATTTCACCCTCCATGGTCTCCGGCAGCATTCTGTGGGCTGTGAACGAACTGAAAACTGTCCTCCTGAGGAGCCCATTTTCAGCCATCAGAGTGCTGCTGGATGCTGTTTTCGAGCATTTTCGTCGGCAGAGGCACCACGGTCCGGTCCTTTGATATTCCCAGGCTGGCCCTATGGGCCGGATTTAAGCACCCCATGGGCCGGATCTGGCCCACAGGCCTTGAGTGTCACATCCCTGGTCTAATGTAGAAGTCTAGGGGTAATAGCAATAGCACTTAGACTTATACACTGCTTCACAGAGCTTCACAGCCCTCTCTAAGTGGTCTAGAGAGTTAGCATATTGCTCCCAACAATCTGGATGCAGTTTTTAACTGAGTTTTGGCCCATTTTATGACATCTTTTGTCACAGTTAAGTGAATCATGCAGTCATTAAGTGAATCTGGCTTCCCCCATTGATTTTGTTTATCTGAAGCTGGCTGTGAAGGTTACAAATGGTGATCACATGATCCTGGTTCAGTCCAACTGTCATAAATATATGCCAGTTGCCAAGCGCCTGAAGTTTGATTGCATGAACATGGGGATGCTGCAATAGTTGTAAGTGTGAAAATTAGTCATATGTCACTTTTTATTGCTATTGTAACTTCAAATGGTCATAAAGAAATGGTTGTGAGTCGCTGACCACCTGTACTGTATTCATTTCTATAATATTACAATCAATAATTCCTATTCAGATATTAAAAAATCCAACAGCCTAACAGGAAGGCGGTAGAAAACCAGCAATCCAGCTAGGTCATTGAAAGAATAAGATATTTGGATGATACCTGGCAATCAATAAGAGTGGATACCTGCCACTTGCTCTGCCAACTGCTGGCAGCTAAAACCCAGGGAGCAATGGGGCTTTTTAACTTAAGTTTCCCCTGGCAAGACTTCAGACTATCTGGAGAAACTTAGCTGCAAATCTGACCCCCATTTGTTTCAACGGCCACTCAAGGCCTGGGACTTATCCGCCATCTTTGGCTCCTGACTCACATGAAATCGGGATTTCTCGGTGGAGGAGAGGTCCTTGAATCGGTTTGCCCAGCTCTGTGTTCACACCCACGTAAG
Organism: Thamnophis sirtalis; assembly: GCF_051295495.1. Taxonomy (NCBI): domain Eukaryota; kingdom Metazoa; phylum Chordata; class Lepidosauria; order Squamata; family Natricidae; genus Thamnophis; species Thamnophis sirtalis. Next base: position 112,239,111 of record NW_028261384.1, read on the forward strand.
CTGTCTGGGAACATACCACCCCAGAGCTCAGGCTTGTCTCTAGTGCCAGAACCCGCTTTTCTTCCATCTTCTCCTTGTCTTCTTCTAATTCCTTCAACAATGCCTGAGCAGCAAGACGGTGAACAGGGAGCCTGCACAGAAAGGGGAGGGATAGGTAGAGAAAGGGCTTCCATTACATCAAAGTCTTAATTGATTCTCAGTTCCTTCTATATTGTGGTTTTGTGCCCAGAGGGTAAGCTGACAGCAAATACAAGAAAAAGTTAATACTTAACTACTTGTTTTGCATTTTAACTCGAGAAGCTGAAAAATCTAGGCTAAAAAGATTTATCCTTGTTATCTCTTCTCTGAAAAGAAAAAAAGCAGAGCCTGAATGTACCCCTGGGTGAGCATTTCTGTAGCTTGGAAGTAACATGTAAGAACACATACGGTTTCTTTTGCATTGCCAAGCTGTTGGGCTTTAGTCAACCAATATCTCCTTAACTATGTTTTTATTCTGAAAACTGCCAGAACTACTATGAATCCAGCCAAATCTCTTGGCTAAGGGATACGAATCCAGAGAGCAAGAGATCACACACACACACACACACACACACATCTAAGCAATAAAGCTGATTAAGGTGGTGGCTTCCTACATTCATTTGGCTTAACATACAAAAGACATGCTATCTCCTAGAGGAAATGACTCTGCTAGGTGAAAAGCACCTCTCTCTGAATCAACAAAACAGCTTCATCTTTTTCTTGCTTCATAAGCTACTCCTGGCTGCATCGTGTGTGGAGAGATAGCTGGGAGCAGCTCATGAAGAAACTCTGTGAATCTGAAAAAAGAGGCATCTGCTCAGGATTCAGAGAAATAACTTGAATGTGCTCCCACTGACACACTCATGTGCCTCTTTTAAAGGGTTTGTTCAGGCTTGGGTTCTACCTCGAAGGAAGGGGTCTGGGTTCTACCTTTCTGTCTTCTCAAGTTGGAATGAGAACTTTATTGTTTCTGTCTGAGTCTCATTTTGGAAATTATATCGAACGACGGCTGTCCCTTCCATGGAGCCTGACGTCTGTATAAAAACAAAAGGAAGGAAGCAGAAAATAACGGAATGCTTTTCTTCTAAGAATCAGGACATTCTGGGATTAGAGCTGCGGAGGAAGGGCAACTGAGTAACCTTAGCTGAGCCAGTGCAAGGCACCGTCCACCTGACGGAGGATTTCTCAGGTTGGTGGGCCTCAGGTGGATCACTTGCCTGTGGTTGGCCCCGGATCTGGGCATAGATGAGGCAGCGCTGACCTTGGAAAATGACCTGAGGGCCTGACCCCACAAGGTTGGCCTCAAGGCCAGAAGGCAACTCCCAGCTCAGAGAGATCCCCGACACTGCTGGCTGAAGGGCCTTCTTCAGACTTTGCAAAGCCTGCAGGAAACAGGAATTTTATGAAAAAGCAATATAAGATTTCAGGATCCTCTGAGAAATAAAAGACAAAATTTGCTTTGAAAATGTTAAGGTTGTTACAGCTCTAGTTTTCAGCTTTTTATTGTTTTTTTTAAAAAGACTGCCTATAAAAACTCCAAAATCATTTTAAATTGAAGAATAGAAGAATCAAGCGGCAGAATTAAATTTGGAATGGTATTGGTTACCTTACTTTTGGTTATCTTACTTTTTTAATGTTTTCACTGATCGAATCTATGCAAACCTTTTGAAATGGATGGATTAAGTTTTCTTCTTCTACCTTCTCCTTGTGACTCGGTAATTTACAGAATAAAGTTTTCCTCTTTTATTGCTGTGGGTATTTTTCTAATTCATCTAAAGATTGGACCTCTTTTTCTAATTTGAAATAAAAAAATACAAAAAGAAACTCTTTAACAGTGTCTCGCTCTGGGAGGTTTTGTTGATCGGAGTTTTGTGTATTTAAAGTGGAACATTTTTTCTTTCTTTCACGAATTGCTTTGACTTGGCGTCACTAGGTTTTACTGCTTGGCTACAGACTGATAAGAGCACCCAGATGTCCCTTTGAAGTATATTTTCAACCAGAGAAAGTGAAAATAATGTTCTTTGTGAATCTATGCTTTAATTTTATTAATCTTCCAAGCTAGAGAAGCCGTGTTTGTTAAAATGACACAGCATCAAGAAAAAATAGAGGTCTTAACTTTGCAAAATATATTTTTAGAAATAAAGAAATTATCAAATATAGTAGAGAAAAACTGGAATACCTAGAGCACATAGGAAGAAAATATGATGAAAAAATCAAACATATTCATCAAATGCAAAATGGGGAGATTGAAACTCAAAAAACCGAAGTGGAAAATGAATATAAAGAGACTAAACCTGCTGATATCTATGGTAATTGTTATGTTTCTGAAAATGGAAAGAATGGAATACAGAAAGAGGAATTAAATGAAGAGGAAATTTATTCCAAAGGTCAAGATATAGAAGGAGATAAAATTAAAAAATCTATGGACTTAAAGAAAGAAATTCAATTAGCAAAAGTAATGATAACACAACTGACAATCAAAGACAATCTGAATAAGGAAACAGAAAGAGGGCATCAAGATTATGTGAGAGATCTTATAAGCGAGGAGCTGCTAAGAGAAGTCCATACAAAGTTGATCAAGAAGATGATTAGAGGATTGGTACCACAAATGGCAGAAGATATGAAATTGTTTTGTTATTGGAAAGATACAGGTTGATAGATGGAAGAATATAACTTAAAACTAGTTAAACTTAATGAATTTAGTGACAATATAGTTAAATAAATAATTGATAATGATAATAATGTATACAATGTGTAGTGTTATGACAGGTAATAATTGGATATGAATATTGAATGGTACCCATGAAAGGAAGATTAGAAATCCTTTTGGATTATATACAAAGGTTAATAAAAAGAACTAAATTAGATACAGTTAAGTTTTGATTATTAGGGGGAAAATGTGATGATACAGGATATAGTCAAATAAAGGAGGAATAATGATGATAACATATATATATATATTTATGAGTACAATATAAGGAAACTGAATGTAAATTGCAAACAGTGATTTGTAAAGGAGGATTAGAAAAGTTTGTTATTAAATATTATGGATGTTTAGCTAAAATAGGACATAAGGATTCAGTGTTATTGGAGGATTTCAGAAATAGTAAATGAAATGCCAGTATGTGATTATATACTAAATTTTAGTATGTTTTATGATGAAGGACGTTTAAACAATTATAGTCAAATAAAAATGGAGGTATAAGGGTAAGATTTATAAATATCTGAGTTAAAATACTTGAGCTAATATGACTTATGCTTGATGACTGTGGAAGAGATGCACAAAAGCCTTTTGTAACCAACTGATACACTTTCTACAGAATGTAAAGAAGGAAGATTTTGTGTTGTTTGTTTTGAAAATAAAAAATAAAATAAAATAAACTTCAAAAAAAAAATAAACTCATTGCCCTGAGCTCCAAAATTAAAGGAAGGATATAAATCCAATAAACAAACAAACAAGATTAATTATCTTATTCCCGAATGCAGGATATGGCATTGTGCAGTGATGGCAAACCTTTTCGGTTCACCATTGAGTGCCAAAAAGGTTTTATGAAAAAGTTGCACACATTGATGCTCATCAGGGTCATGCTCCAGAAAAGCCCAGCTTTTGGTTTATAGCACGCATGAATGCCCGACAATCAGCTGGCCGGTGCACATGCACAGGGTGGTTTTTGGCACTGCTGTGTGCAAGAAGGGATCACGCTCCAGAAAAGCCAAACTTCCGGCTTCTGGCACACATGCGCACCTGACAATCAGCTGGCCGGTGCTCAGGCACGGGCTGATTTTCGGCACTGCCATGCATGCGAAGGACAGCTGATCGTCGCACACCCTTGCACTCCAGAAACCCTGAAGACAAACAGGCAAGCTTATCTGTGCTGGGCCCACGGCTTTCCACTGTTCTCCTTTTCTCTGTCTTCTGTGCAGCTGCACGTCAGGCACTGGATCCAGCTGTTCCTCCTCTTCTTCATCAGCCACCTCCAGACAAAGGGGGCTGTTGACTCTTCATCCGAGGGATGACAGATAACCGAGGCTCCACCTCTCTCTCTCTCTCTCTCTCTCTCTCTCTGCCAGCTCCATTCCCTCCTCCCCCACAGAGCTCCCAGGTTGCCCTGATACTGACCCTGACGCCCTCACCTCCTCCTCCTCTGATTCGACTGCTGGAGGGGCCGGCAGCCGACAAGCCACAACATAGGCATTATAAATTAAAATAAACCGGATTTCTCATTAGTTCTTGTCCGAACCAAAGAACTGCATCTATGTAATGCAGGGGTGTCAAAGTCACATTGTCACCGCAGTGTCACATGATGTATTTTCCTTTGCTAAACCAGGCATGGGCGTGGCCAGCATGTGTGACACATATGGCCTGTGGACTAGGAGTTTGACAGCCCTGATATAAAGTAATTTCCAATGTTCCCTTCCACTTTTTCTCAAAGATATTAAGCTGCTAGAGCTGATATAAACCTACAAATTCAGAGAATGCTGAGGACCCTATAATTCAACCCTCAGCTACAAATGTTCTCTTTTATCGATAACTTTTAAATAATTAAGTGGCCATGTCTATGAAGATTCTCAATCATCAAGGTTACGATTTTCCAACAGGTGCTTTGTTTCCCCTCCCAAAAAGCAACTGGGCTTTGTTCTGTCCTTGAAAACATTTCACTTCTCATCCAAGAAGCTTCTTCAGTTCTGGCAATAAGTGGCAGCTTAAAAGATGCTAAATCCTGTAGCTACATGCCAATGACATACAGCAGAGCTAAAACACATGAACAGGAAAAGACCTCACCTTGGCCTGCATGCGTTCTTTGCCAGTGATGAATTCGGCACTGCCTCCAGCAGCTCGAGCAATGCCTTTGATCAGGGACGTGGAAGCCCCTTCCCCAATGCCAAAGGAGAAGCACCTATTTGGGACCGGGGAGGGGGAGAGAAAGAGAAGGGGAGGGGGAGAGAGAGTGGGGGGAAGAAGAGGATAGAAGCTGATGGAAGCCAGAAAAATAAACATCAAGAAAACAATTTATCTTTCTTCGCTTACCTGTGAGAGCCACTATTACGCCTAACTTCACCAATGACCTGATTTGTATTACTCACTTCTCCATCAGTGAACACAAAGATCTGTGAAAATGGAGAGAGACATGAAGTCCAACCTGAACCACCAAACTATTTGGAAGCAGGTGAGAAGAAATTTAATAAGAAATTATGGCTAGTTTCAAAGGATGACAGGACTAGACGACAACAAAGCTCTGTTTAATCAGAACTGATTCTCTATACGGTGGGCACCATTCTTTGTAGAGTGGACTCCTGGCTGTGCACACATTGTTGTTCTGTTGTGTTGTTTCCATCAAATTTGCAGCGCTTCCCTACTGCCTGCTTTAAACTTAATTTTCTCTCTTTTGTTTTATATGTACACTACACACTACCCTTCTCTCTTTGTTTAGTGTTCTGTCCAAAGCATTTTTCCTTGTATACAATTCCTTCTGTTTCACCATTCTATCAATCATCTTTTAATATTAGCTTTTAACATAAAACTATGTATTTCTAAGGCACTTTTTATTCATTTCCAAAGAACTGTCACATATTCTTTCTTTGGTCCATTTCTCATTTATTCTGCTGGGAGATTAGCCAATCTCCTAATGATATTTTTTATAGTTTATTTTGTATTATTTTTCTGCAGTCATTCTATTTTTACTCCAGTTTTCACTTCTTTCTTTTCTTTCCCTTGCCATTTCCCCAAAATTCCTTCTTGACATTACCAAAAAAAAAATGTTTATCCCATTACAGAATGTTTTCTTGTATGGAAGTATGGAATCCTTCACTAAGTCTTTCACTCATTTATTATAAATAATCAAATCCGTCTTGGATTTAGAATTGCTCTTTCATTTCCCTGTATGAGTAGGGTCATAGGTAAAGCAATATATAAAAATAAGCAGAGCTTCTAAAAATGGATTAATTGCCTTAACATTGAAACTGAGTTGGAGAAAATCTTGAATATGACTCTCAGGCTAGACTGAATTAAAAAACTGGCTTCTAGAAGACAAGTCAAGACTTTTTTCAACTCAGTCTCTAGGCTAATTGGCTGAATTTAACCCATGCTTGATTCTCCAAGCAAGCAGTGCACAGGAGAATAAGCAGACCTTTTTTTCTATATAGATAAATCACCAGTCACCACCCATTCATTTTTGGACGCCAATGGATCATGTAAGTGCAAAATATTGCACAATTGTTTCAAAACTCCTACATGATTTTCAAACAGGAAGCTTTGCTCTCAGTTTCTCATGGTTTTATCTTTCTTTCTTTTGCATAAATTTACTTATTTTGAAAGGAAATTACATAATGAGCATATACTGTATATATAAAATATCTACAACCTATAGCAAATTCTCCTCATACTTCTGAATGTGAGCATTACTATACCCTTTTATTGTAAATCTTTTTGTGGGTGTGCTTACTCTTGATTCTGTATGAAAGAAAAGATAACCTTGTTATAACTTTAAATACCTGTCGAGAATGTCCTTCAAGGCACGGCTGGCTGTAAATGGCCTTCAGGGGCGCCATAATCTCTGTGCCTCCCAAGTCACAACTCAGCTCCTTCACACGCTGGATAGAAGTGCTCATGCTCTCTTGGGTGTACTCCACACTTTGCCTGCAGGTGCCAAAGGATGATGCTCAGCCAAGTTTCCCCAAACTACCCTTCATATACAGTACTTCCCATATCCATAAGAATCATGTAATTCCTCTATGCCACTTCAGTGTAGTTATGGCTCTCAAATTCAGTACTGGGAAAACAAAGGGTATATGTTAACCAGAGGTGGGTTCCTACCAGTTCACACCAGTACGGTAGAACCAGTTCACACACACACACAGACAGACTCACACAGAGAGAGAAAGAGAAAGAGAAAGAAAGGAAGAAAGAAAAAAGAAAAAAGAAAAAAAAGTGAGAGAGATGAAAGAAAAAAAGGAAAAAGGGAGAGAGAGAGAAAAAAGGAAGGAGAGAGAGACAGAGAGAACAGATGGCCGCTCCATGTGTTGGAGCAACTCCCACCAGGTCACATGGCCGGCAAGCCTCTCCCACAAAGGAGCCACACCCACAAAGTAGGTTCAGGTTTTTTTTGAAACCCACCACTGATGTTAACCACCACCAAGACCAAAGAAGACAACACCACACCGCATGATCTGGGGTCCAGAATGAGACCTCAAGGTCACATACAGGCTCCCCAAAGCTTTGGTTTTATTCCAAAAAACCTTTCAGCACTTTCCACCCAATTATAACTTTCACTTCACTAGAAGGGGAAATTGAATATGAAGGGATAATGAAAAGCTGCATTTATTGTATGTAGGTTTCTTTAGATTTCAATCAAATTTAGCTTCAATCATGGTCAGACCAATTTTTTGTGCTGACATCCCTTTTAACTTTGTATATTTAAAAAACAAACAAACAATTTTATTTTTCCAAAAATAGTTCATATAAATAAGAACTGGAGAAGTTAAAAGATAAATAGTCTGATAAGAGGCAATTTCTAAAACTTACGGGTAGAATGATTCATAAGTAGAGCCAAAGCCATAGACGTTGAAGTAGCACCCCAGAGGGAGACTCTTTAGCAAGAAAATCAGGGTTTCCTGAGATGGAGGAGAGATAAATAAACATCCTGAGTTAGTTTCTAGGTATATCAAAGTATCCTGTCTACTTTTCTTTAATTTTACAAAATCTGTTATTTCTGCATACTGGATTAGGAGAGATTTAGAAATATAAATAGAAATCACCATTTCAACCTATATATCCATCCATAAGATACCTTGGCACTCTGAATGCGTGATGGTGACCCAGCATTGTTAGCCACGGTGGTATGCATGCTGCCAGAGCGATCTAGCAGGAAGATTAACTCTCCAATAGCACTTTGATCTGGCTTGACAACTGAAATGTTGGGGTACAGAGTCAGCAGAAGAGCTGTGTCCCCCATCAGCGAACCTATATTTTTGTAGGAGGAAACGACATCAATAAGCATTTTCACTCAAGGCAGGGCTTTTCCAATTCTCAGTAACATTCCATTTCACACACATGATAACCTAATGCCAAAGATGGAGAATTTATGTTCCTTCAGACGCTGCTTCGCTGAGAGGCATGCTAATAGAGAATGGAGAACTGTAGTGGAGAGGCAGAGATTCTTCAACTTTGCTCACCTGGGGCAGCTCCAGACTTCCCAGTCTCTAAAATGGCACTGGTTTTGTGAACATCTTCATAATATACAAGCAGTTCCACATCACGGTCAAACTGGTGCCCTTCAGCCAAGGAGACCTTTGGGAAGATAAGTAAAACCAAAATGCTTGCAGGTTGAAGTTCTAACACTGCTGAAGACTCTAGACCAAGAATGGTGAATCTGTGACATATGTGAAAATGATACGCCAGCATTCACAATAGCAAATTTTCCCCAACCAAAAGCATGTTGTATTTCATTTTCATAGTTATTTGATATTTCTTTATGTAATACATGGCATCGTACGGCTGAACTGCATTTGTTAAAAATAAATGACTGTATAAAGAATTATTTCTCTTTTGATCTGAGTAAGTCTACCTGTGCAGTAGTGTGGTCCTCCGTCATATATTGCAGAGGATTTAGGCTGCATTTTGACTCTACACGGTTGATGCTATAGGGGGACTCCAACCTGGCACTGAGGCTGAGTGTGTAAGGCAGAGCATCTTTGGACACTCGTGGTATCTGCTGGGAAACAGTGCCCCCTTCTGAGCCTGTTAATAGAAAACACATATGAAGCTCTATCTGTAGAAAGTAGGGAGGTTCCCGGGGAATTCCTAGAATGGGGCAGCCGGTCACCGCCTGAAATGGGAAAGTGGGACTGTGGGGTTATTAGGTTGGACCAAGACAGGTCAGCCCTGTATGGCCACAATCTTCATTCTGATTTTCGATTCCAACAGATGCTTTGCTTGGACTCCAAAGCTACACAGGGAGGGATATGATTACTACTTGACTACCACAGAAAAACCAATGGTAAATCACTCCTGCTAAGAAAAGGAGGAGTACATGAAGCCACAAGGATCCCTGCTCAAATTGGAGGACACGTAATCATGTCTTAGTCCCCCAGCTTAGTTCCTGAAGATGGTGTGGGAAGAAAATAGGAAGGGAAGAAAATCACTCTATATAAGTATTTCTTTTTAATTTGGAAAGGAAAATAATGGGATGTGATAGCTGAAAGTCTCCAAGGTCTTTGCACCTTCTTCTACTCATCTGGTGAGGACCATCTTGCAAAAGTCTGGTCTAGTAACTGCACATCATTTTGAACTGTATCCATTAGTAAAAATGAAGAAAATGGTAAAATTAAATGGAAAGGATCAATGGCAGCATGCTATCTACTCAAGCTTACTTTAATAGCTTATCATTTTAATGGCAAACTATACCTGTGTTTGCCCAATGTGACTGAAACCCTGCTAGCTGTACATCCCCAAATAATGTACAGAACATGTCAATTCCTATGTAAGCATCACACCTTATGCTTCCATGTCTCGTATGAGTCCAGCCACCACTGTTGATTTTTAGGATGAAGCTGAGTTAATTGTCCCAGTTCTTGGCACCATTGAGCAGGGAGGGTGGTGAGGCTTCCCTCACCACTGGCTCCCCATTGGAGGCTTTGCTTTGGGGATTCCATGCTGGACTTGGGAATATAGTTAGTTACCTTCAGGAACATAGCGGGGGTTCAAGACAGCTGGCAGGACAAAACGGACGGCACCATCTGGTTCCACCGCTAGTGCTTGAACGTAGCGCAGTTTCAGTGTGGCTTCCCCACCAGGAGGAAGATTGCCCAGGCTGCACGTGAAAATGTCACTGGCATTTTCTTCTCTCTCAAGCAGGAAAGCCTGGCGGCCTTCGCTCACGGCATCTTGGTATTCTTGTTCTGCCTGTGTTGAAGAAGACAGAGAAAGAAGAAATAACAATACACTGCCTAACTCATAGCAAGGTTTTGGGGTTTTTTGGGTAATTTCATTGGTTTTGCATATTAAGAAAATTAGCAGCACGTTCAGGCAAAGTCAATGATACTTTTATTTTAAAATTCTGGAACGGGAAGAAGTGCAATACATTTGTCTTGCCTTGTTACATCCATTCAATCCTTTAGAACATTTTGTATACAGGTAAGCCTTAAAAACAATAGGAAACTGTAAATAAAAGAAAGAAAATTACAGAAACAATACAAAAGATCATCTTAATGAGTTTTAATAGTCAGGAAACCGTATATTCACCTTCATTTGGAGATATTAATAACAGTTAACAGACACAACAATTCAAGGCACACTATTAACAAATACTGAAAAGTATAAATAAGGATACATCCAAACAATGCATTTTAGTAGTGAAGTAAAGGTAAATGGTATATTCTCTCAGACAGACTTAATCTCTTAAATTATCTTTTAAATGGTGTTGCTGAGGGAATGACCCAGAGTATGTTGAAGATATATAACAATGTTAATGGAAAAGAAGGGAGGGAAATGCAAGGGTAAACAAAAAAGAAAGCAATATATGGATGTATGTTATTTTCTAGGTTCACCGACAAAACTGCGGGGAGAAAAGCGTGAGTTTGAAATCGCACCGAAGAATGAACACAGAAGCGCGCCAACAACAGCGTGCCGACAGAATCACGCTCTAAACCTAACCCTAAAGGTAACCCTAAAGGTAACCCTAAACCTAACCCTGAACCTAATCCTAAACCTAACCCTAAACCAAACCCTTACCCTAACCCTAACCCTGAACCTAACCCTTACTCTAACCCTAAACCTAACCCTGAACCTAACCCGAACCCGAACCCGAACCTAACCCTAACCCTTACCCTAACCCTTAACTGGTTCACCGACCCTTACCTTAACCGTAATGGCACTTGTGTTGGCGCTCTTTTGTCGGCGGGCCTTTGTGGGCACGCTGTCGACGTCGCGGTTTTATCGCAGCGGTTTTGTCGGCGCGTTATTGTCGGGTGCACTGTTTAGCAGTTGGCAGTGTTCTTTCCAAATTGATAAAAAATATATTCACCACTTAAAAACTGCTAACTATTGTAAAAACTAAGAAAATATACTAAGACCCACTAAAGAAAGAATCTGTAAACAGAAAAATTTAGACAAGCTGATTCTAAGGAGAAACATTCTAGGTACATAATTTGGGTGCATAAATGAAATCTCTGTTGGCTTCACAAAAATGACCTCTAAATCCCTAAATGTTCTATTATTTTGTACCTGCTTTTTTTCTCGGATCTGGGCCTCAATCCGTGTCCCACCGATGAGACCTTCAAAGGCATAGACTGCGGCTTCATCATCCAGAGGGAAGACAAAGGTGGTCTCCACTGGATTCTTTTCCTCATTCTGGTACTGAAGTTCAGATACTACGTCAGCTACGAAACCTCGTATAATGACATCCACAGAAATGCTTTTCAAAGGCACTGGGGTGTGGAAAATAACAAAAAGAGAATGCTTAATTTAAAATCTGGCCTGGTCCAGAGCAAATGCTAAAGACACTAAGCCCAAATTCATTGCAGGCACTGTATATCTCTTCCTAAACCTCACAGCCACCAATTGATCTACAAAGCTTCATAATAGACTGTCAGCTGGAAATCACCTTAATTTCATGTTTAAACAGAATACAACTGGTTGTTTACTAACCGGTAATCATACTCAATTTACCTGGCAGATTAGAGGATGTGAGGAAGCCACATCTATGTGTAGCTGATGGCCACATATTGAGAGACTTCAACTGAGGAAGACAAAAAAGATAATCCTATTTTTTAAAAATTCTGATTGATTTATTGAAGAAGGCAGAAAAGATGTTGGCAGTTTTCAGCTGAGTAATTTTCTTAAGGCATGTCTGGATAATTTCAGATATAAATTGTTTTATTTAAAACCATTCATATTTTTCATTTGTATGATTTCGCTAGAGATTTGATGGGCACAAAACAAACTAGAAATAAGGCAAGAAAGAACGTATCACAGCATTATTTCCATATCTATGATCAGATAACTAACAAAGAATGACAGTTTACTACTATAAAACCATGGTTTACTTTCTGAAGCTGTATTTATATCATGGTTAATCAGAATAGTCTGGCTTAGTTTTGTTGGGACTTGTTTTTTGAGACCTCTCCAATCCTTTTTTATTTTTATTTTATTATATGAATGGGGATTTTGGCTCATTTGATAGGATCTCTGATATCATTATGGATATCACTATGGAGGTCACTATGTGAAAAATCCTTAGAAGATTTGTAGCAATGCTTTTTGATACAGAACTCCCTTTTCCAATTAGCCTGGATTCAAGAATGTTGGACTATATATAGTACAATCATCTCCATCAACACTGTCTGGAAATATAGACTCATCCTCCCAGGTAGGGAGCAAGAAGACTTAGCATAATTTATGGAAGGGACCTCAAGTACTAGAAGAAGAAAGCTGTCAGCTGTGATTTGGGAGACAGGACGCTATTGATCCAAGCAGAGAAGTGCAACAAACACAGCAATAAAAGAAAAGAAATGGAGAAGCAAATATGCTTTTGGTTCTTTAAAGATTCAAAACTTGAGAGTGAAAAACGACAGGACACGGACTAACCTTTGCTATAAGCAAAGAAATAAAAGTATCTCAGAAAACTTACCTGCCTTTACAGATGGGAAACTGCGCGCCCCTCTTCCCTGAAGCAAAAGCGAAAGTAAGCTTTCCGGGAAAGTTCTTCGTTATCTACGCCTCTCGCTAGAGAACGCCACAGATCCTTCGACCGAGCAAGCTCCAATCAGCGCGATCCTAACCCTGCTTGGTCCGAGAGTTGCAGGCAACGGAAACCAATGAAGTAGCGAGGGCACGTCGCTCCCTGTGTGCTTTTGGCTTCGTCCCCGTTTTGCCATTTTTCCCACACTCCTCCAGGGGGTTTCCAACCTCACCAGGGGCGTGTCTCGCTTTATTAAGAAAAGCGTGCAACCGATATTCTGCAAATCCCATATCTGACGATTCTCGACCTCGCTATACAAGGAAGTCTGGATTACAGCTGCCACAATCATTCACAGGCTTTGCTGTCAGGGTTTGGGAGCAGGTGGAAGGCCAAAATCTATCACGTTTTTCTAATTTTGTGCAAATACAATTCTAGCTGCGGTTATTACATGAATTATCAAATATTTTTTTATCTAATATTTTTGCCTTTTATGCATGTCCACCACATATGCTAATATAACCCCACACCACCACCCCCGTTTCCTGTGGCATTTCCAACATTTTGCTGATTTATCTTTAAATGTATTTGCCAACCTTGCCGGTGAAAAATGCCATCTTTGACCTATAATAGATCTTGTTAGGGTTGCATGTCTATGTATAAGTATGTTCCTCTTGCCTACACCAATAACAGATGATGCATACAGTGTTTGAAATTATAGCTGAGGTGGATAATCTGTTCCGGGCATATATTTGCTCCCCTGTTGTTGGAATAGACCATCAGCCATATGTTAAAATAGGCCAAAGATCAGGCATCCTATAAGAATATATGGATAGTTTGAAGAACTGGGTGAACTCAATCTTTCAGCAGGCACAATATCCATGTGAGTTTACTGTTTAAAATGAAATTTGGGTGATTAAATAACTACACTCTGATTTCTGCTGGTACAGATGTTTAATGAAGACAGGAACAATTAGTGGGAGAAAAAACACCTTTATATATTTGTTTGTTTATTCTATTTCTGTAGCCACCCATTTCAATCAATGACTCTGGGCGGCTTAGAATTTCACATCCTCTTCTTTTCCTCCCTCCTGCTTTTACAATCTTTATTTTTATATGGCAGGCCATAGCCACCGCCATCTCTGACAATTGGTGTCCAGGAACCATTCTTGGTCTTGTTTTGACTACAATTGTTTCAAGTTGCAATCGGAAGGATCTCCTTTCTCGAAGAGTCTACCCATCCAACCAGGACGGACATGTTGCTGATCATATCAGCCAAAGAGTATAGACTGATGGGAACTGGAAGATGAACTTTTTCTACAGTGTCCCCTGTTCTATGGAACATCTTCTGTTCAAAAATTAGAATGTCCCCAATCCTGTTAGCCTTTTGTAGGCCTAAAAACCTGACCATGTTCCCATATTGCAATTGCCTTTTTGATTCCTTAAGTAAGCACATTTACTCATTTTGAGATTGCACGTGGATTGTGACAGAATAAGGAAAAAAAATACTAGCTTTGTGCAACACTGGTTTTGAAAGGAGAGGGAGTAGACCGGGATGCTCAGGCTGTCTCTGTCAGCCACTTGTTAAAGCAATGGCCTCATTTGCAGAATGGCATGATTTGCTGCAGTGCAATCCCAGGAAAATCCACTTTTAGTTTTGTGGAGTTGCTGACAGATGCTGTCATCATGCCCATCCTTACATCTTTTTAAAAATATAAATTGTTTTAACAAAAAAAGAGAACATAAACATTAACAGAAATGAATGCAGATTAAGCAGAACAAGGAGAGAGAAAAAAATTAAAAGTGTGGAAAGGATAAAGAAGAAAAAGAATCAAGAAACTTCTGATTTCCTTTGCAGCAAAGTATGATTACAAAGTTATCCCTTTTGGATTATAAAATTCCTACTTCTTTCTCTTATCAAATTTAATCAAAGAAGTTAATTTAGCCATCTTTGCACGTTCCAGCATCTTCATCAACCACTCCCCCATTTTGTGAAGAGTCTAAATTTTTAACTGTTAGGCAGTTATGTTAGGCATAATTTTGCTGACATGTTTTCTTCCTTGAATACAAAATCCTGCATATTCGTAGAAAATCCTACTTTAACTAAATCTGATTTGAACCTTACTAACGAATGGGCTGGAGATAAGATGGACATGAGTGATGAAAGTTGCCATGCCATGTCTGCATTTTGGTCCATGGAGAGAATGGCATGTAGACATTCCAAAGCCTTTGGGATCCTTAATGATGCTAAAGTATTACACCATTGTGTAAGAATGCTAGATGAAAGCTGGTCTCCAATAATCAAATGTTCCTAACAATTTGTACAGATGTGTGATAGAATTAGGTTTCACACATGTCACCAAAAGAAGGGCAGTTAGTAAAATTTGTTTAGTTTTGGCACTGTAAGGAAATTTAATTGGAGAATAGTTCATAGAATATTTAAAGCCATAACGAAACCATATGTAGGCTAACAATTGTGCAAATTCAGTCTGTGTGTTTCCGAAAGTTATGGTTAATCAAACCATAGTTTATTGCACCTAAACCAGTATACTATACAAAGTTGGGATGGACAGCCTGACATTTCAGATCTGATTTGCTTGTGATCTTTGATCTTTGTTTTGTAGAGTCCTTACTGCAATTGTTGAAAATTGGCCCTGTGTGCTGTTAGAATGTTGATACAGCATATAAAAGTCCTGAGTAATCTAATATATTTATGATATGGTTTAAAAAATAAAGAGAGCCTTCTGGATTCCCAGGTTTGTTTTGCCCACTACTTCCTTGTTTTTTAAACTATTGACGTCAAGATGGTGTTGATTCTTAGTAGTTTCATAAATCTTTTCCAGGATGATCTGTTCCCAGTTTGAATCTTGAGCTCTTCCAATGATGTAGCCATTCCCATTCTAATCAAGTGCATCCACCTTGATGTTTATCATCCTTTTTTCTTCTTTTTTACAACTGTAATATAGCTAAATTAGAGAACACATTGGACTATGTCCTTTTCTCTTGTGTTTTGGACTTCCTCTTTTTCCAGCACTAAATTAAGATTCAGTTTCGCCAACCTCTGTATCTGGAATGGAGGAAGTTGCCATCTGGTCTTTAAGACCAGTTTTGGTCTAAAACAACAATTTTGGGCTAGCCCTGGTGTGTCATAGCCCCATGAATTTATAAAGTCCCTGCAGAGTTTTGAGAGCCTCTTGGAGTCTTCCCAGTCCTATTATAAAAACATGGTATGATTGTGAATTTGAAATGTACGTATATGAGAAAGTGCATCAGCTCTTTTTGATACTGAAGCATTGGTTTTAGAAGGCAACTATGTACCAGGAAAGAATAAAACCCACAAGATTAAGATTACAGAAACAACCTATAGCAGGAGAGAAAAATACCATCAAATTACAATAATTATTGAATTAAAAGGACTGACTGTACTAAGAAAACAGATCGAAACTCCAGAGATTCCTTAGATATTAGCTCTTCACATGGCATGCTTAGCTTCCAAACCAGATTAGTATGGCCTTAGCACCACCATTTACTTTCTGTGGCAGGTCCCTGCTTAACCAAAGTATAGGTTTGCAAATGCTAAACTGTAACTTCACACAGGATGCTAAGCCAAACTCAAATAAATTATATAAAACTTGTCTTTGGCCATCTTCTCTGAGACATTGAAACCAGAGCTCTGTAAAGCTTGAATTAATGGAATGAATCATCATTCATATTAAATTTTTGAGTAAAACAAACTTTGGTTTGAAATCGATGAACATAGATTATTTTGCTTTATAAATATTGGTTTATTTATTTAATTCAATTTATGCATCACTTGATGCTAATTGACAGGTTTATGGCTAAACATTGTGTGAATAGCTTATTCCGTAAATCTTATTTCAGTAATTATAATCCATTTCTAAAATGGTATGAGAAATCAACCACAGTTTATAAAATTGTCTTTCTTAGGTTAGTGGATTCTGCTTCCATCATTCTTAGCCCATCATTGTCAATGACTAATGGAGGATAAAACTGAACTTTCCCATAGTACAGCAAAGTTTTCAATTTCTCAGTTTTGGTAAGGAAATATCTCTGAAAAGATCATTCAATGGGTTGTCTAGCTGAAATCAAATTCTTGCTGAACAAAGAAAACATTTCCACATTTCACTTACAGTACTATAATTAATCTGTGGAATTTGCTAGTGATAATTGTGGTAATGAAAGCTGATTTAAGTGGTTTTAAAATGGCACTAGACCAGGGATGTGCAGTCAGGGGAGGCCGGGGAGGCAGGGCCTCACCATTGTCATCATGAAAAGAAAAAAAAAATTAAAAGGAAAAAAGCTGAGGTAGTTGCTGCCAGAGTCACAGTGGATGACTCTGCTTAGTGCTTAACTGTTTAAAAAAGCCTCTAAAAATTGCCCTCTGCAGGAGGAGGCGAGAGAAGCACGTGCTTCATTTAGTCTATCTTTATGATCACTTGAGCAGAGTTAAGCAAGGGTTAAAAGCCGAAAAATTCCTTATGTAGATGAGGCACATGGTTCTGAGCCAGTCCCTGAGACCAGAAGTTTAGTCTTCTAAATTTTTGGTCTCATTCTAGAGCCCATACTCAGGGAACTTCGCTCTCACCAGATTATATGATACACATTCTGGTGAGAGAGAAGTTCTTGAGGATGGGCTTCAGCAAGTGTCCGAAATATTAAACCTCTGGTCCTGGTTACTAACTGACATTGGATCCCGAAATGTTATCCTGGGACACATATATTTGCCTTCCTTTGATAAAGATGAACAATCTATTCATAGAAAACCCATTCTTTTTTTTTTTATTCAAATCAAAATGAGGCATACTACATGGCACTAACACATAATTCAGATATCGTACTAAACAATAATTAGCTGGGATTATGTAATAAATAAGCTGTTATTTATAGGCATTATTTATTGAGCATCACAGCCCAGTGTGCTGTTCTCTACACCTGATCTGCCTTAGGACTGGATGACTGAACACTGCTAATTCTGGACAATGCTGTGTCTCTGTTGCTCCCAGATTTTGATTCTATTTTTGTTGCTGAAAGGTGGGTAGCCAGTACAGCAAGTATTGCTTTCCTTCTGATTAAAAAACGTTAAGGAAAAAATTGTTGTGTTTCACTAGTCAGATACAATGGGTAATCCATCTTTGTAAGGAAAGTACACATCAGAGATTGGTTTCTGCTGGTTCAACCTGGATCGGCAAACCGGTAGTGGTGGCGGCAAGAGGCTCCATCCACCCACCCAGACGCTTCTGTGCATGCACGCACAAGCAAATCAGTAGTAAAAGAAATCGAAACGCATCACTGGTCCATATGTGTGTAGATTTCTACACTTGGAAATGCAGATGGGTTTTATTTTCTTTCCTTGTAGCCATTATGTAACAATTAATCACTGACGTATTATGCAATTGATAAATTACTGCACTGAAATAATTTGTGTGTATGTGGGTTCATAGGAGGTTTGGGTTATTGTTCTCTTCCTTTTTCTATAACAATACATTAGAGAGATCAGCTTTGCTGCTTATCAGTCTTCAGAGAAAAATCTATTGCGGTTATTAATCAAGGAATTTTTTTAATGGCATCTTTTTTACTGGCCTGGCTTATGTGCCATGTTCAAGGCCTAAATTCAGTGAAATTTAGGTTTGGGAAAGATCTCTGCAGGCTTTTAATAGAACATGTTTGATGAGCCAGAACAATGCAAATCTATGCCATCCGACCTCCTCTCATGTTAGTCTTTTGGATCAAAAATTACTGAAATATTTGTGGCATGGATTAGAAATACCTACAGATATTGTTGAGAAAAAAATGGTAAGAGGAGAGATGACAATGTAACTTAACCAAACATTGAGTTCATTAACAAAAACAGCTATGACATATTGATATGTTACAGATAAGCTGGTTACACACAGAGAGAGCCTTCATAGAAGACACTTAATCTGTTTATGGATTTAACATCTTTTCTGGCTTTCCATAACAAGCTATCCAAGTCTGGGTTTTCGTAACCGAGAACCATTAAAAAACAAACATTAGCACCAGTGACGTGCGGTGAGGTTTATGGCTGGCGAGGCAGCAATTTTTTTAGACTTGTGGACTTCAACTCCCAGAATTCCACAGCCAGGCATTCTCAGTTCCGATTTAAAGTGACAGCATTTGTTTTTCTCCTTTGCTAAATAAGTTTCCTTCTTTCTTTTTCTTCTTCCTTCCTCTCCTTCCTCTCTCTCTCCCTCTGTCCTCCCTCTTTCAAAAAACAAACAAACACACACACACACACACAAAGTTGGACCAGGAGGATGAAGTTTGAATTCCTCCATCTCCCTCCGACCCACACGTACCTTTTCCAGCTGTTTCAGAGAGGATTTCAACTCTGCTCTTGCCTGCCATCATGAAAAGAAAAAAAATGTAAAAGGAGAAAGGCAAGAGCTGAGGTCAGGCCGGGCTAGTTGCTGCCAGAATCACTGTAGATGACTTTGCTTAACTGTTTAAAAAAGCCTCTAAAAATCACTCTGCTCGAGTGATCATAAAAAGTCAGACTAGATGAGGCATGTTGTTCTCCTGCCTCCTCCTGTAGAGGGTGCTTTTTAGAGGCTTTTTTAAAACAGTTAAGCACTAAGCAGAGTCATCCATGGTGACTCTGGCAGCAACTAACTCAGCCTGACCTCAGCTCTTGTCTTTTTCCTTTTACATTTTTTTTCTTTTTATGATGACAGTGGTGAGGCTCTGCCTCCCCTGCCTGCATGTCTCTGATTAGCACTAACACATCTTATCTTGTTGTATAATTATGACTACTAGGTTTTTAGCTGAACCAGTTAAACGATTTACATGTGGCCATGTTTAACTATTAGACAGGTTGGGTTAGCTCTTAAAGCAGGGGTTCTCAACCTGTGATCTTTCGACCCCTGAGGGTTTGCGATTCACAGGGAATCTGGGAAGACTTGAAGAAATGTTATGATTTAAATCTTGAGTTAAGTCTTGGGGGTCTGTGGTCATAGTCCGTGGCCATAAGAGGGAATCCATGGTGAAGAAAATGTACTGTCATAAAAAATAATATTCAGATGTTTTGCAATAAATGATTATAATTCTTTCCCCGTACAAGGATGGCAACCTTGCCATTGTGGACAGGTGCTCTGGGGAGTAAAAATATTGACCCTGAAGTTTTTTGGTAACCTAACTCCTGATATTTTTC
The DNA here is from genome assembly GCF_051295495.1 of Thamnophis sirtalis. NCBI lineage: Eukaryota > Metazoa > Chordata > Lepidosauria > Squamata > Natricidae > Thamnophis > Thamnophis sirtalis. The sequence continues at coordinate 112,258,992 of NW_028261384.1, forward strand.
TTCTAATGTTTCTTCTGTAATGTTTCTTCATCACTTTGACTTTATTTATTGTATTTTTAGGTGTGGAAAACACTGATGCTCAAAAAGGTAAGAACACACCTGAGTAAAGGATAGTCAACTTAATAATGGGGGAGGAAAAACCTAGAAAAGAGATGTCATAAAATTGAGTTTAAGCACTCAAAACATAGTTTTCCAATAGTCCTGTTATTCTTCTGTTATTCAGACAAAAAGAAAGGAAGTATGCAACTGCTTAATTAGTTCCTTTATAATTGTATATATACTTGTCTAATTTATCTTACTAGAATAAGCTATTGCCAACAAGACTATTTATGTTACTATGCCCAACAAGGCTATTCAAATAACTATGCCCAACAAGCCTATTCAAATAACTATGCCCAACAAGCCTATTCAAGTTACTATGCCCAACAAGGCTATTCCACCACATAAAGTGTCCTCACACATTATATTACAGTATGATATGCTGGTTTAACATAAGGTGACCAGATTTTAACATTGGTAAAGAGGGACACCATTGACCGGGGGTGGGTGGGGGGTTTTGATTTAAAAAATCAGGACTTTTCAGCCCCACTCCAAGAACCTTCCTGTAAATAGTCATAAAATATAATTATATGAATTAAATGCTGCCTTATTCAAGGATATAAATTATTGGCTATTTTTAAAAAATTAAATGTAATATAGGCAGTCCTCAATATACAACAGTCCATTTAGTGACAGTTCAAAGTTATAATGGCACAGAAAAAGGACTTCTACTGTTTTTCACACTTACGTTCATTGCAGCATCCCCATGGTCACGAGATTTACATTTGGATGCTTGGCAACTGACACAGATTTATGACAGTTGCAGTTTTCCAGAGATATGTGATTCTCTTTCTCTCTGACAAGCAAAGAATGGGGAAAGCAGATTCACTCAACAACCATGTTACTAATTTAATTGCAATGATTCACTTAACAAATGTGGCAAGAAAAATTGTAAAATGGGGCAAAACTCAATAAATTTCTCACTTAATAACATAAATTTTGGGCTCAATTGTGGTCGTACATTGAGGACTACCTGCACTTATCTTCACTGTTACTTCATTCTGCTGTAGCATTACGTTTCATAAGAACAAGCTTGTTCTTTCAGAATTGTGGAATTATTATATAACTGTCTACCTTTAGAAAATGTTCTCTTGAGTTAAACTCAGCTCCTATAATTTTATTGATTTGTCATAATTTTCTTAGCAGTAGTATGGAAATAGTCATTGTTGCTTTTGGACAATTTTTAATATTTTCCTATTAAATATACAGTACTGAGATTCCCAGGTGGGTTCCCCTCCAATTATTAGCCAGGTTCAACCCTGCTCATCTTTTTGAGAGCAGGCAAAAACAGCCAGGTTACATCCCTACAAATTGAAAGCTAAATGGAAAAAACAACAGTTTCAAAAATAACCTGGCCATTTTTGAATATGTTTATGATTTCTCCAGGAACTGAGCTAGACTCAAGGAAGATTATATCTTGTAAAAGGAATTATAGGGAAAACACTGAAATAGTTTAATCAGCAGAAGCACGTCTGCTTGATTCAGCAACAAGTATTATTAAATTCAGTGAGGCTCCTGTTGTCTTCTAGCCTCCTTCAAGCTAATTCACTCAAGATCTGCACCTCTGTACTAAGACTTCAGTTCCCAAAGTTCTCAGGCAGGCATTTAAATCTGTTGTTTAGGAATTCTGGGTGCTGTAGTCTCCATTCTGCCAGGTTGGAAAATGCATTGATACTACTGAATGTATTTACTGTAGGATCCAATTATGCTCTGCAGAATTGTGCATACTGTATGGGAGAAGTTCTGGCAGATGGGACGGAGTGAGCCGGAGGGCGTGTGTGGCACTTACAGGGCCATCCGGAGAGGCGAGCTTCCCAGAGGCTGGTCTCCCACACCCCATGCCCTCCCCTCCAGCCGGGCGATGCCACCGAGCTCTTTACCACCAGCGACTCTCTGGAAGAAAGAGGCGGGCATGGAGTTTGTCTGCCACCCCAACTCCACCTTGCCCGGTCACACCCTCTTGCCCTGCGGAGGGCTTGCTCGGTGAAGAAGACGCCTGCAGCATCAGTGCCAGCAGGCAGCCAGGCGGGGTGCAGAGGGAGGGAAGCACCGCTGCAGGTAGTTCGAGGCGGCACGCCTTGTCACAAGCGGCTCTCCAGCCACCTGGAAGGAAACAGCGAATCGAAGGGTGGGCTGTTGCCCCCCGTGAGAAAAGGGGCTGCTGGGGGTCGCAAGACTGCTTCGTTTCTGGTGGGTAGTTCTAAGCGAGGTGGCAAGAAAACAATGTGCAATTCAGTAAGGCTTACTCCTTAATATATTAGTTCAGGACTTATAGCTTAATGATGTCGGTTTTTGAGTTTGAGTTGAGTTTGAGTTTATTGGTCTTGTATGCCGCCCACTCCCGAAGGACTTCGGGCAGCTTACAATAAACAAGGGAAGGGGATAAATAAACAAAACAACACTTTAAAATACATAACAGTCACAGTTTCCATGGGGCTGGATATTTCGAAAGCCCCCCAGCCTGCTGGAGCAGCCAGGACTTAACGGCTTTGCGGAAGGCCGGGAGGGTAGTAAGGGTCCGGATCTCCATGGGGAGGTCATTCCAGAGGGCTGGAGCTGCGACAGAGAAGGCTCTCCCCCAGGGAGTCGCCAGCCAACATTGGCTGGCAGATGGGATCCGGAGAAGACCTAACCTGTGAGATCTAATCGGTCTATGGGAGGTAATTGACAGGAGGCGGTCTCTCAGGTCCTATGCCATGTAGGGCTTTATAGGTAACGACCAGCACCTTGAAGTGGGTCCGGAGACTAATGGGTAGCCAGTGCAGCTCGCGGAGGATAGATATGACGTGGGTGTACCTGGGTCATCCACAACCCTCCCTTTCAAGAGGCAGCAGGTTATTTTAAACAAGGTGGCTGGGCGCGATTCAGTGGATGCAGTAAGGGCGGCAAAATGCGAACATTTCGCTGCCCGTATTGCTACGAAATAGGCTCTGATAAAGGCTCTCATCAGTGCTCAGTCTGACTCAGATTTACTGGCCCTCCAGCGGCGCTCTAGGCATCTCTTTTCCATATTATATCTTTTCAATTTACTATTGCATAGCAACGTTGTGTGCTATAGTGCAGAATCCTGATGCTATTGCGAGTAGGATAAGTCTTCCCTTGAATATCTAGGCTTTCTGCTTTCTGAAAGCATCGAACTGAGAGATTAAATATTTCTCTCAACGGATTGGGATTTGTGATATTCTTGTTCCTACAGAGTCGGCTATTCTTTAGGCGAAGCTACAGCGCCTTTTGTCCTCTTTTGGAAGCTGTCTCTTGTGACGTTTGCGAGCCAATCAACAGTGTGGCTTTGAAAACCTGCGGCATGATCATGCTACGCAGGAGTGAGTGTTTCTCCCCGAATATGGAGGACGTAGTAGGCAACTTGTATGTATTCTAGAAAATCAGTAAGCCCCACTGGCGGGCCCTATCTGCCACGGCCTTGCAGCCTCTTTACATTGGTAAAAATAATTTTTTAAAAAAAAATTGGGATTTTTTAAGAACGTGGCGGGATGCGGAACAAATTGTGTGAAATCATGACTGTCCCACCAAAATCGGGACGTCTGGTCACCTTAGTTTAACAGCTGCAGACAGCAAGGCACCAGAGAGAGTGATCAATTCTGCACAAGAAACCATTGGTTGCCCTCTGACACCACTGGATGCCATTGCCAGATCTCGTTGCTTTAGCAGAGTAAGGAAGATACTCTGAGATGATTCACACCCTGGTTAGTTTCTCTTTGCACTTTTATCATCAGGCAGAAGGCATCAAAGTATAGCCAGCCGAACAAACAGGTTTAAAGATAGTTTCTATCCTTGGGCTGTGAGACTTTTAAATACAACTAGTCACTCCATGAACATGTTAATTTTTTTTCTTTCTTTTTTCATTTCTGTTATAATTTTGCACCAGTGAGGTTAAAACCAATTTTGTTGGTTTGTTAAAACCAATTTCATATGGTTGTTCCATAGGCCTACTATATTCATGACTTATTCTAAGATATTATACACTGGTTGATAACCCAGCATTGCCTGGGTATTTATTTATAGGGTGAAAATGTCCAAACCAAACATAATTTCTAATGTTGGATTTTTCCCCTTTACCCGAGGGAGCCCCCTTGTGGAATACTGTGAAATCGTTACCATGGCAACTCCACTGCACTGCACTGGACAGTAGAAGCCATTTTACAGCAATACAATAGAAGCTATTTTAAGGCCCAACAGGCTGTATCTTAACAGAACACACACACCTAGGGATGTTAGGGGTGTCTTACCTCCACAGTATTTGCTTCCAGAGAGTAAGTCATCTGTGTACCAAGTTTGGTTGAAATTGCTCGAGATGTTCCAGAGTTACATGTAATATATTCATAGCATGTAATATATGATATGTATCATAAGGAATAATTTCCAGACTTACAAATAAGCCTTTACATACACAGACACAGACACAGACACACACACACATAAACACACCTATTTATACCTTTAAAAATATTTCTTGCCATGGGTTTTAGGTTTTGGCCAGGGAATTTAGAAAGAGCATAGCAGTTTATAACTATTCTTTAGTTTAGTAGGAAATCCGTACATATTTGAGCCTTCTTTTCTCAATCATCTATGAAACTTACTCATTTTCAAGATGAGCAAATGCATATTATGCTTCAATGTAGTCCAAAGAAAGTCAAGAAACAGAAGACTGTGACTACATGTACAAAGAAGGAGATTAAAAATGCACACACTTGCAAATGCAGTGTAGTGTAGGGCCTGTAGACTTCCATGTGGTCACACCCTTTGTATGTGGATGAGAATAGACCCTCTGCAATATAAAGAGACTGATCATCTGGACAGTATGTGCATGGAATCTGTGTACTTTATGGGCCTCTTGTGCTTATTAATAAACATATCTGAGAGCTAGGTAGGACACACAAACACACACGCCCGCACGCACACACAATGTACATTTTCTCTCTTGTTTAAATGTTACTTTTCATTTAATTCCATTGTTTACATTTTTGTAAATTATGCGTAGCATGAAAGCTATGAATATTGCTGAATTCCAGTAGAAATTCCAGCAGAAATTCCAGCATCCCTTATAATTGGCCATGACAATTGGAGTTGTAATTAGCAAAATTTGGTTGCTGCCTCCATCTATCTCTTGTTGCTTGATCAACACCCATCTGCCCATTCTTTCTACAGCTTTCTTTCTATCTAGTGTTAGATATAATTAATTTCAATGTAATTACTTTTAGTTATGACTCATCCAACTTTGTAAATATATGGCAGTTGTCAACAACATTTAAGGGATAAAATATATGACACCTGGCTAAGCAAACACAAAATGTTTTTAAACATCAGTAGATAATTTGGAATCCTTTAAATATATTTGCCGCATTCCCAATCAATGGAATGGCAAGGAATTAAAAGATACCTGGAGGAGATATTAATTTGTTTACTGTTTTGTAAAAGATTTCTGGAGGGCGCAGATATTTTTTTATCATGAAATTACCTGGGGAACCCCTATTTTTCTTATCTACCTATAAGGAAAGGTTTTGCTACTAATTATAGATAAATGATAATATATTCAGAGTATTATAGAATAGAATACCAGAGTTGAAAGAGACCTTGGAGGTTTTCTAGTCCAACCCTCTGCTTAGGCAGGATACTCTATACCCGTGATGACAAGCATGCTGGAAGTGGCATATAGAGCCATCTCTCTGGGCATAACAGCCGTTGGTCTTCCACATAGAAACGCTGGCTAGCTGCTCTTCACATTTGTGGAAGCGTCAGAAACCAGAAGAAGAGTTTCCCGGTGTATATGTGCACACTGGGAAGCTGAGTTTCCAGTGCATGCAGGCATGCTGGCCAGTTGGTCTTCTAGAAACTGGAAGGTCAGGTGACCGGTGCATGCATGCGCCCTGGGGAACTGCTCTTCCGGTTTCCGGTGCCCTCCTGTACTCTCCCGTTTCACCACATGGTGCTGAAAAGGTTCGCCAAAACTGCCCTATACTATTTCAGGCAAATGGTTGTCAAATTTCTTCTTAAAAACATCCAGCATTCAAGTAGATATTTAACATATTTTATTATTATATGTGGTCATTAATCTACTGCTATTCTCATATGTCTTTCTAGTAATCATTTTTCTTATCTATATATATGGGATATCTTTCCTCACCTTAACAAGTATCCAGAGCTTTTGTTACCTGTCGGAGATGATCAGGCTAAGCCTGAGGGAGGGGTCTAATGTATCATCAGTCATGAGTTCCTTTCATGCCCACGAGATCTAAGTTTAGCCCACCTTGAATTCCTTCTACTCTTTATCTTCTGCTAATTTCCCTTCGCCACTAGTAATTCCGATTCTTGTATACCTTTATATTCATTTGAACTGTCTGGAGCTCCTGAGTTTCCTGGCAGTTGACACTACTCCCTCACATGAACTAACCAATCACAACTCTTTCATTTTGTTGATTCATTCTAATCCTTTCATTCTTCCACCATCTGGTTACAAATTCTCTACTATATTAGGATGTCGACCTAAGTGGAATAGGACCAGCTTGTTATTTGGATGGAACCCTTTCAAGAATTGGGAAGTTGAAAAAAAAAGTAAGACGACAGTTGCCATTTAAATATTTTTACCAAGAAAACTGTATGTCCCTGTGAGACAGAGGTGGGTTCCTACCGGTTCGCACTGGTAGAACCTTTTGGTCAAATCTACCGAACCGGTGAGAGGAAGTTCCAATGGTGGACCCGGAAGTAAGTTCTGGAACGCCTGCCCCGGCTCTGTCATTCTCTCTCTCTTGTCCCCGTCTGTCTGGAAGTTGCTCCATTGCTCGTTCCTCCCTCATGTCCGCATTATCCTATCCCTGCCCACTGCTCACTGATTGACTACCTCACCCATCCCCCCGCCCACCTCTAAGAACCCTATCTAAACCCACTTACCTTTTTTCCTGTTTGGCTCTCTATTGCTGCCTACCAATTCCGAGGAAGTAAGTTGCAACTAAGCGTGGGGCAGGATGGGGGGGGGGCTGCTGTGCCCCTGCACTATAAGTGTATCTGGTGACCTTTTGCAGCCTTTAAATGGCAGAGAAGCCGAACTCCGCTGCCCCCATTCACAGAGGAGAGACGGCTCCCTTTATGCCCCCCCCGGCCCCCTCTCTCCCAGGGGTCGAAGCACCTGAATGGGACAGGCAGACTGCCACAGCTCCATTGAGAAGACATTTCTGAGGAGAGAAACTTCTCCGGTCCAGCTGCACCCAAGCTGGTAGAGCGCCTGCAACCGCTGGCCCATCGCCAGGGAGACAGCCAGTGCAGGAGAGGTCCGTGGTTGCTCCAATTGCATGGGCGCTCCACCAGTTCGGGTGCAGCCAGACCAGAGAAGTTTCTCTTCCAGTTCCTACCAGTTCACACCAGTTCAGTAGAACCGGTTCGTCAAATCTATCGAACCGGTTAGAAGAGGTTCCACCAGTGGACCCGGAAAGCAGGCCACACCTACAGAAGAGGTTCCAAAAATTTTTGAACCCCACCCCCCCCACACAGACAGACAGACAGACTCACACAGAGAGAGAAAGAGAAAGGAAGAAAGAAATAAAAAAAGAAAAAAAAGAAAAAGTGAGAGATGAAAGAAAAAAAGGAAAAAGGGACAGAGAGACAAAAGGAAGGAGAGAGAGAGAGAAAACACATGGCCAGCAAGCCACTCCCACCAGGTCCCATGGCCGGCAAGGAGGCCACACCCACAGAGTAGGTTCGAATTTTTTTTGAAACCCACCATTGTTGCATCGCCTCTAGGAAGCTTTTAGAGTGCTCCTGGGGGCTGGCGAGGGCAGTAATGAGTAAATAACGGACCAAATTTTGCTCAGTTTTGCCCCTCCTCTGTAGGAGGCTTATAGGAGCACTCTATAAGCCTCCTAAAGGCTATTTATGCCCCCACTTTTTTTTTGACAAAAAACAGGCCCATTTTAAATGGCCCTTTTTGGGAGGTCTGCAGTTTTTTTTTAATTTGCCTCTTCAAAATCTTGGTACTTTATCCTGGGCCCATAGCTTCTTGATTGGAAATTATTCTATGAAAGTGTGTAAAAATACCTAAGATCCATCTACTTTGGTTTGCTTCAGTGTTTAATACACAGCATTATATGTAATGATATCAGAACTTGTGTTTCCCTAAACCAGAAGCTGAAACATCCCTTCTAGATTTGATGGCTAATCATTAAAAAATCTATTAACTTCATAATTAAGCAGTTCAGAGGAATACAGCCTACATACCTTATCCATAATGTAGGTTATTAAAAGATTAGACTCATGGCTGCAGCTGTTAATTGGCATAGCATTTATTTATACATATTTCCCTTGAGGGAAAGAAAATACATTAATTACCATCAGACTATACCTCTTAGGTTGACCTGAGCAAGTCAAATACATATAAAGGGCCAACTATGGAAACTTGCAGTTCTCTTGTGACTGTTGTGATGTAAAGAAGCTCATGCCCCTCTTTGCCTGCCTCTTTTTTTCTTTACTCAAAATGAATCCTCCTGAAATTTCATGCCTCAAAGAGACCAATGTATAAGAATTCATGTTCCAAAGCACTGTTCAGATCACAGAATTTAAATTGCATATTAATTTGCAGGTGAGGAAAACGGCCTTCATTTCCATGCTTTTTATGAAATGATTTTTCAAGCCAAATGACTTGATATATATTTGTATCTATTTCACAATTAAACCTGTATTTATAAACAGGGTGCTTGTCTGATAATGTACTGATTAAACAGATTTAGATACATTAGAACTTAGTAAGTTTGCAAACAAGCCAGCTGAAACCAATTCCAAGGCATCGGTCAACTGCCTGTTGGGAACTGGGTTGTGCAAGCAAGTGACGCTTCATCAGTGCATGGGTGGTATTATGTAGAATGCAAAACCATTTCCAGCCTGCTGATCTGTGGAAGTTTTTTTCCTGCGGTGCCCAAAGGGGGTTTGGGGTTTTTTTGTTTTAAAAGATAGCTAATGTTGCGCTGAGAGTGGGATCAGAAGATCACATTCTAGCAATAGCAGAATTGGACATTTCCATTTGAAGTTTAGGATAACTCCATTATTAAAATTAATAGGGACTAGGGAAATAAAACAGGAAGAAAACACTTTAAAAGATTTGAAAAGGGAATGGGAGAAGCAGCAAGATAGCTGGGGAAAAGAGACAGAGGTCAGAAAAAAAGCTTTAAAACTAAACAGTGGGCAAAGGTAGAGAGGGGAGAGAAAGCTAGAATGTTTAGTCAAAATATAGATTTAAAGGCAGATTAAATAAAAGGCTTTAAAAAACCTAAAAGAAGAATTTGGGAGAAACCCCCCGCCCCCCTTCCCCCCCAAAAAAACAATGAGTAAAAATTTGGATAGGCAAGAGATGTTGGATAAAGGAAAAAGAAAGGGAAAGTAAAAAAATATTTTATGAAAGTATTTTAATAATGTGTATTTTAATTAAAAAGTATTTTTAATAATATAGAATTATATAAGTAAATGATTTGTAGTGAAATATTAGAATTAAGCAAAAGGTGATTAGATAAATGAATGAATATACTTTCATATAAACATGTGTATTATTAGTAGAATTATATGGACTAGAGGATTGGAAAGAACATGAATAGATGATAGTTTTAATTGAAAATTAAAGTTTGAATGATGATATTAGAAAAAAAATGAAATACATATATTTTAAATGCTTTAAATGATTGTGTTCAATATTGTGAACATTGGAGGTGGGTATGGACAAATGAGGCAAAACAGCTTTAATTCAAACACTTTGTTAATATCACTAGCTAACTGCAACTGCTTTAACTATGAATGACCAGAACAGAGGTTTCCCCATCTGACAGCTCCTTAAATACCCCACTATCAGATGGCTTAGCCAATCAGCATCCAGGGCAGCTCCCTCCTCTGGCACGGAGCTGAATACATAACAGATTGTTATTGGTTTACCAGGTTTATATTGAGATATTGAAAGGATGGATCTGTTTATATTAAACAGACATGAAGAGTAAAATAATGGAAATATGATTACCAAACAGATGGAATATGGGAAACAGAAATGTCATTACCATGTCTTTGAAAATAATAGTGATAGGAAGGGAAAAAATTAAAATAGGGATAGAAATAAAAGGGGAAATATAGTATATGTATATCAATATATTAAGATATATGAAAGAGTAAGAGGAAGGTTTAGAACTGAAGGGTGATAGTAAAAGATATGGGCAAATAATATGAAATAATGAAAATGAAATGTAATAACTATGAGTTATAATTCTATGCTTGTTTGTACTGAAATGTATGATACTCAGTTATCACACTACTCATGCAGGGATATATATATATAAACAATATAAAATAAAAAAGAATAACTCCATGAACTCAAAGCCCCCAAATCTGAAGGCTCACACTGCTTCCCAGGACTGCATTGCCAACTTTGACACACTCAGCCAGCTGAGTTCCTGAAAATAAAAAAAATAAAAAAACAAGTGTCAAAATCCAGTATAATTAATGTGCTGTGAAGTAAATCTATATGCACCCCATATTATGTTGACTTTAATTCCCAGAAAGCAATGGCTACAGTGGTGGGGACTGACCAAGAAAGGTCGTAATAGTCCATTGTTCTTGCTACAATATGGTCTACGTAGAAAGAAATGCTCCTTACTGTTACTCATATGGCCAATACCAAAATATATATTAAACCCAAAGTAGAAGGGGATTTAATATATGATATAGCCTTAAGAGAAACGAAGTAGTCCATACACCGAGAAACCAAGAAACAGTCAACAGGGAACTATGTACATTTAGTGCTATCAAATCTGGGCTGCAAAATTTCACAAGCGCACTATAGCATCTTCAGTTTCGCTTTGCATCCATGTCCCAGAGATACTTTTTCAGATGACAACTGCACTTCCTTTGTTTTTTCTTGAAGTTGTTTTCCTTCTCATTTAAGAAGCTTCTTCAGTTCTTGGATGAGAAGCAAAATGTCTTCAAGGAAAAACAAAAAAGTTGCCTTTTGAAAAAGCACTTTTGCAACATTAGACATTTTCCAGTCATGGATGTTTTCTGGATTTTTTTTTCAAATCAGATCTAATAGTCTCAATTAGGAGATGTTCAATAAGAAAGCAGATGAAGATTTGATGAATGAATAAAGGTGGTTCTTTGTCTGAGCTCTTTAATCCAGAAGACAGCAAGCAGCTATTCAAGATAACACAGATTTATATATTAAGTTTATCAATGGAACGCAAAGTAGTTTATATCATATACCCTTGATTACCTGACCTCCACAACAATTATCCTATAAAATTAGATTAAGATGAGCATAAGCAATAGTTCTAAACCATCTTGTGAGCTTTCAGAACTGAAGATGGACCTGAGTCTGGATGTCGTGGTCCTATTCTAGCATTAGAACCACTAAATCCTAGCGACTGAAATTGGGACAGGGCCCAAAGCTTAATCAATATAAAAAACTAAAAAAAAACCCAGTAAGCTATTTAATCAGGCAGAAAGAAACTTCATTAACTACATACTATTCTCTTAGGAAAAAAAGATATGGACTTGTAAAGATAAAGTAAATACACAGGAATAAATAAAATTAATGGACTCTACCATTGGAATATATTCACCAAAGTGTCATCCCCATAAGACTCTGTGGACATATCCATATATTTTTCTTGGCAATAGTTTAGAACTGTCCTGACATTCTCTTCTCTTGGGGTACTTTTTTGACTTCCAGTATGATTAGCAAACCTAGCTGCTTCTCATTCAAATAGAAACCAGGTCTTATATTGCTTAGTTTTCTTCATGGTTGCCCAAAGTAGGCCAAGTGGTGCCACAAGCCACTGTTTCTTATCTCCGAATTGGCTCCTCTCTTACCTGTCCATGGTATCTCACCTGCATTCACTTTGAGCCAATGAACAGCTTTTCCTTCTAGCAGCTCCCACTCATCTTTCTGCTCTGCAGCTTTCAAATGAAGCCAGAGAACAGCCAGCACTGTTGCCCATATATCTGGGGTCACCTGAAAACAATGGTGGGAAAAAGACACAGAATGAGCCTAACATATTATTCCTAAGCAGGTATGCATAATGTTTGGCCAAATGATGTTTAGTAACTATTTAATAGCTAAATGCTATTGCAAGTGAAGGCTGTTGTGCAGAATACAGAAGAGTGTGTTGAAGAAGGCAATGGATACCATATTATTCATTGATAATAGTTAAATTCCCTATTTTGCATTGTATGATGGTCAAGGCTGCCTCCTCTCCAGCACTGTTTTTTTGGCAGTTACATTCTATGTCCTACCATGGAGAAATCTTTGCTTGATCATCTGAATGCTCTATTTCAGGAATGTCAAACTCAATTTCAATGTGGGACAATGTGGGTTGGGTTTGACCTCAGAGAGCCAGGGATGGGTGTGGCCATGGTGGGCATGGCCAGCTCGACATAACTCGTGTTGGGGGCACCTGTGGTGGCCAAGTGCTAAGGCAGGACTTCCCTGAGACCATCCTTCACTCTCATAACCTTCCTTCCTTCTCTTCCTTTCTTCTTCCTTCCCCTCTTTCCTTATTTTTCCTTCCTTGGTCTTTTACCATCTTTCTTTTTCTTTCCTTTCCCTTTCTTCATTTTTTGTTTCTTTTGATAGTCCTCTGCCAGAAAAAATGGAGCCCGGGGTCCCCCATGCTCTCTTTTCGGCAGCAATGGCCTCCTGCAGCCTCCTGGGCTCTGTTTTCACTGGAATAGGGCTGCAGGAGGCTGGGCCTTTGCTGTTTCCAAGATGGCCCCATGGGCTGGATCTAAGCATCCTGCAGGCCAGATCTGGCCTCCAGGCTTATATTTGACACCCCTGCTCTATATTATGTGTGAAAACGTGAAGTTAAGATGCTACAGGCTTTAGGGGAAGAGACTGCATAAGATGTTTCTGCCCTTCCAGTCCCCATTATGGCAAAATCAGTGATTAAATGGAGAGCAAGCATGCATTAGCTTGCCGTCCCACCTATTTTGACACCTCCCATCTTCACAAGAATGCTATTTTACACTCTATCAATGCCATGATGTTTTTAGTAACAGTCAGCTTAGTTCAGATTTTGTCATTTAATGTCTTCCAGATCTTTTCAATCACAGTGCATCTGGAGGGATCTAGAACGCATAACGTAACCCTAATCTTATATTCCATTCCTTCAAACAATATAGCCTTTTCTAATCATAAAAAGCATTCTTGAAAACAAATGAATCCCACCTGCAGTAAATGCCATAAGATCTCTACAGACTTACATGGGCTGGTGCTTTGCCTGAGATCTCAGCCTCATTCAGGCCTAGTATAGTGGCTAGAGCAGACCCATGAGGCCAGGAGCCATCTGCATTTTGCAGGGATACCAACTTCAATAGGGGAGATTCTTCCTCCTGAGGTCTGCAAAGTCCTGGATCTTGAGCTGTCAATATCAATATCAAAGCACATTGAGAATCCATCAAGATTTATACAATATTTACCTTCCATTTCCTCTTGGCTGATTTCTTCATACCGAACATGGCATTTAAACTGAACTGAGCAATTCTAGCTAAAAATATAGAGGCAAAAACCCACAGTTTTGGAGGTAAATATACTTTTGACACAAGCTTTGGAGTGTCTTTTTTAGATATAAGAACCAGAGGTGGGTTGTTGCTCAGTCAAACTGGTAGTGGCAGTGGCGAGAGACTCTGCATGCACAGAAGTTTTGTGCACGCATGAGCATGAGCAAACTGGTAGTAAATCAGTTAGGAACCCACTACTGTTAAGAGCTACATTTTATTAATTTATTTATTTATTAGACACATTTATATGCCGCCCAATCCCGAAGGACTCCATTTATCCATAATATATCTTTCTAAATCCATTTAACTTTACCACAATAACTTAGTCAAGTGAAGCAATGTATAAACAAATTTATCTGATAAACGGAAGAACTTTCATTGGGTATGAGCATAAATGTTTACTTAAAAAAATATTAATCTAGACTGCCTGTGACTGAAACATTACATTTCTAGTTTATTAATCTGAGTTGGAACCTTGGGATAAGATACTTTCTATTTGATATTTGGTTACTAACATGGAATTTTGAAGAGATTTAAAAACAAGATTTTTAGGAGCCAATTTCTAGATTTCACAATTATCTGGTACATCAAACAAACTGTTTCACCCCCTCTTTGTTGTCCCCCCCCCAATTTCTTAATTTTAACTACAAGTAGTTCTTGGCTTACAACCACAATTAGGAATGGAGCTTCTGTCACTAAGCGAGGTGGTAGTTAAGTGAGTCATGTTCAATTTTACAACATTTTTGTCATCATTTTTAACTGAATGACCTTCAGAGCAACTTCAGAGAAGAGATGTTGGGAATCACAAATGGCAGGTATCCCCTACAGTTTTTCTATTCTCACAAGATTGAAAATTCTGGAATCAGAAGTGGCTGCAATATAATAATTGCTTTGTACATTGAGTGACAGGAATTACCTGGCTTGCACTTCTGTGGCATGATCTTGGGGGCTGGTAGAAAATCAGAGTAATCCTCTTCATCATCATTGCATGGACGTTTTTCTCCTAACATAGGTAAGTAATCTTCAGAATCATCTTATAGGAAAAAATAAGATAAACACTCTAACAGGAGAAGCTGAGCTTGTTGATTGGAAAGGTCGACAGTTCAAATCCTGAGCGGCGTGTAATGGAGCGAGCTCCCATTACTTGTCTCAGCTTCTGCCAACCTAGCAATTTGAAAGCATGTAAAAATGCAAGTAGAAAAATAGGAACCACCTTTGGTGGGAAGCTAACCGTGTTCCGTGTGCCTTCGGTGTTTAGTTGTGCCGGCCTCATGACCCCTGAAACGTCTTCTGACACAGGCTCTTCGGCTTTCAGGCAGAGATGAGTCAAGAACTACTAGCACATATGTATGAGGAAAACTTTTAGTTTTAGGGAAGGTAAGTGAAAACCACCCCTGTCTGGATGGTCTAAATTTCAGCAGATATAGGGTGATTCAGGTAAGGAGTCTGAAGTTGGAATACTAATACTAAACTCACAAAGAATTATTGACAACCTGGATTATTACATTATATTACAAACTGATCTTAGTCTAAAGATTTCAAAACTTATTTGAAACAACAATGGGCAATCTGCATTCCTCCAAATCTTATGTTGCATTGGGACCTCCACAAGGAAGGGGGTAAAATAAATAAAAATAGTGACTATAAACATGTGATTGAAGCTTCATCCTTTTCATGATGCATTTTAAAAAGGGGTTGGGCCTTTGATTCCATGGCTGTGACTGCCACTTTGACTATTTTGACCCCCTGACACCAGTGTTGTGGTCGACAGATTCATCCTTTCCTTAGATTTTCTGATTAAGCAGGATGAAATACGCAAGTCACTCCAGAAGTACTAAAATAATAGCAAAAATCAAGGGACTAGGAAAAAAAAAGCTGTAACAGATTTCGTAGGTACTTACCATTGCTTGTACGTACTTGGAAAAGTGATCGACGTGCTACAAAACAGGATTTGTTATTTTGCTAAACTGATATGTAATGCTTAATAATCTAGCAGGCACATTTTTGTGAGCACTACTTTCCAAGCTATCTCCACCCTATGTAAAATGAATTTCAATAGGCTAGCTGAGAAATGCCAATAGAATATACATTATGTGTCTTGTATGCATTATTTAACTCTTCTTCCAGTGCATCACTAATCAATTATTGCAGTTCTCATCTACCCTCCCTCCAATTTAATATGATTATTGCTCAATATTTGCCCTTTCCGCTTTAAAGGAAATTTGCAGGAATGCCTGTTGATTGTGGTTAAAAAAAGGAAACTGCCTGCAAGGTGAAATAGAAAATGTTCAATGAACTATTATTTTTCTTTCAGGATTACAAGATTACTTTACTGAAGGAAAGAAGATATGCTCTGAAGCAGAGGTGTGGAACAATGGTCCCTTTATGACTTGCGGACATCAACTCCTATGGCTGGCTCAGGAATTCTGGGAGTTGAAGTCCACAAGTCATAAAAAGGCCATTGTAAGGAATTGCTTTTCAACTTTGGCAGCTTTAAGATATGTGGACTGCAGAACTCCCCAGATAGGGTGTTGCTGGAGTTGAAATTGACACATCTTAAAGTTGCCAAGGTTGAAAAAAACCTACACTAAAGTATAACTTACTCTTTATAATCAACTATTCTCTGAATAGCAGATTTATAGAACTTATAATTACTAACTATAAAACTTCCTGTTTCATATCCCTATCACCATGTCATGATACTTTATATTTTGTTATCTGCAACTTCAAAATAAGACTTTCAGAGGAACAAATGTTAGGCATTGTCCTCAAGGTCCAATTTTGGACTCTGTTGTTTCCCACCTCAATTCTGCCAGCCTCTTAAAATAAGAGGTTACAACATAACCCAAAACAATCTCAGGCAAATAATATTCTACACTTATTTATTGCATTTATTGATAGGAATGAATGCATCCCATGTTTGATATCCATATAGAATATAAAAGAAATTAATGAGAACAGTATTTCTTTGGTTTCCACAATGACCAACATGAATTACCTAGTCTGCAAGGAGTGGGAGAAGGTTGACCAAATCTTGTAGTTTGTGATGCCATTGCATAGCAGGATAAGCTGGTGGCTGCATGACTGCGTGGTGGCTGCATGACTGCAGACATTTCAGAGTAAAACAGAACACAGGAAAACATAATTGCAATAGAAATTGTATTAAGCCAAGATTAATTTTTCCTTCTCTTTGTGTCCTATTCCTCCATGAACTGCAGATGGACTAAATCAGTATTTCTAAAATGTGTGGACTTGAAGTAGTCAGGTGGAAATCTACGTACAGTACCTTAGAGTTACTAAGGTTAAGAAATGCTAGCATAGATCCCAGCAAATGCAGTGTGAGTTACACAGCAACTTTGAGGCTGGAATATGGAAAAATTTCCTGAGAACTACTGGAAGCCTGGATTATCTATCTTACTTCTTAGAATGTCTAGAAACCAGGGGACACGAGTTCCAGTCCCACCTAAAGCCAGCTGGGTGACTTTGGGCCAATTACTTTCTTAGCCCTGGGAAGGAGGCAATGGCAAATCACTTTTGAAACTTTGCGAAGAAAACGATAAGGACTTGAATAGTCAATAGTCAACAATGACACAAAGGCACAAACACACACATGTACTTCTTAGAATGACCCCCGATTGTAGTTCTCTGTAACCTGGGAAAATGGGGAATTCAGCTGTCTTTACATGCTTTATGTGGCATCATTCATAAGGTGACCAGATTTTAACATTGGTAAAGAGGGACACCATTGACCGGGGTGGGGGGTTCTTGATTAATTTTTTTAAAAAAATCCAAACTTTTTAAAAACATTGCGGGACGCGGGACAAATTGTTCAAAAGCGGGATGTCTGGTCACCTTAATTTAGATGCCCCTCAAAGGCAAAACTCAGGGGGCTGAATTCTACAGGGGGAGGAGTAAAGGGGGGGATTTGAGGGGCAGCCCAATGCACCGTCTGTCTAAATTTGCATCAGGCAGGCAGTAACATTTTCATAGACCATGATCAGAGGAGCAGCTGATCCTATGGAGAGACTCCTCTTGCATTCAGTCCCAGGCCTACAAGTGGAAGTACCCCTTCCTTCCTTCTTTCACCTTCCTTCCTTCCTTCCTTCCTTCCTTCCTTCCTTCCTTCCTTCCTTCCTTCCTTCCTTCCCTCTTCCTTCCTTCTAGCCTTCCTCCCTTTCCATTCTTTCTCCTTCCTTCCTTCCTCTTGCCTATCTACCTTCTGTCTTTCTGCTCTTTAGATCTCTCTACCCCATCCCTTCCTTCCTCCTTCCATCCTTTCACCTTCCCTCCTTCCTCCCTTTCTTCTTTATTTTTCTGCTCTTCCCCTTCTCTTCCTTTCTTCTTCTATTATTTTCTTTCCTCCCTCCCTCCCTTCTTTTTCATTCCTCCTTCCATCCTTCCTCTTCCTTATCTACCTTCACCTTATCTGTCTTCTGCTCTTTCCCTCTCTTCCTTCCTTTCTCCTTCCATCCTCTCTTCTTTCCTCACTCACTCCCTTCCTCCTTTTCTCTTCCTTCCTCCTTCCATTCTTTCAGCTTCCTTCCTTTTGCCTATCTACCTTCTCTGTCTTTCTGCTCTTTCCATCTCTCTCTTCCCCTTCGCTTCTGTTCCTTCCATCCTTTCACCTTCCCTCCTTCCTATTTCTGCCTTCTTCCTTCCTTCTGCCTATCTACCTTCAGCTTCGCTGTCTTTCTGCTCTTTCCCTGTCTTCCCCTTTCCTCCCTCTCTTTCCTTTCTAGTTCCATATTTTCTTCTTTCCTCTCTCCCTCCCTTTTTCTTCCTTCCTTCCTTCCTTCCTCCTTCCTCTTGCCTATCAACTTCATCCTCTTTGTCTTTCTGCTCTTTCCCTCTCTTCCCCTTCTCTTTCTACCTCCTTCCTTCTTTTCTCCCTCCCTTCCTTTTTTCTTCATTCCTTTCTTCTTCCATCTTCCTCCTTCTCCTTCCTCCTTCTTCCTTCTATTCTTTCTCCTTCCTTCCATCTTTTCTCCTTCCATCTTCTTCCCCCCTCCCTTCTTCTTTTCCTTCTCCCCTCCCTCCTTCCTTCCTCTCCTTCCCACTCTCTCCTTGGGAGGGGACAAAACCCAAGGGCTAACGGGGTCGGGGTGGGGCAGCAGAGACCAAATAAAGTCAGAATATCTTATTGAAACTTTCCTATTTGTTGGATTGCATTGCTGCGAACATATAAACCAAATCAGGGGAACATTTTGCAACCGAAGGTGCTGCAAGGAAAGGGGGGAGGGAGGCAGCCCTACCGTTTCCCCAGTTTTGCAAGGAATGAGAAACGGTGCTTTAATCCGAAGCAAAAGATCGGAACCGCAGAAAGGGAAAGAAAGAAAGAAAGATCAGGACTTTTTAAAAATGCCGCGAGACGTGGGATAAATTGTTCAAAAGAGGGACTGTCCCGCCAAAAGCGGGACGTCTGGTCACCTTAATCATTCACCATTGTTCAATTCTTGTAAGCCATTAACCATGAAATGCAACCTCAAGTCATTAAAAAGCTGCCCTTGTCCACTCCCACAAAATGGAGATAACTTTCCAGAAATATTTGCAGCTTCTTACAAAAGAAAGTCAGAAAGATTCCTAGAAATGGAGGATGGAAGGAAAGATGAGATGGTCTATTGCAGGGGTATCAAACTGGATTTCTTTGAGGGCTGGATCAGCATTGTAGTTCTCCTCCATGGGCTGGCGGGGGGTGGGGGAACAGGGAGCAGGGGGGAGAGATGGGATGGACACCTCTTGCGGCACTCTACCAGCCAAAATAGGGTATATGGGAGGGGGTGGTGGCGTGCGCTGCCCCCACGCTTCAATTTCACCCTCCATGGTCTCCGGCAGCATTCTGTGGGCTGTGAACAAACTGAAAACTGGCCTCCTGAGGAGCCCATTTTCAGCCATCAGAGTGCTGCTGGATGCTGTTTTCGAGCATTTTCGTTGGCAGAGGCACCACGGGACGGTCCTTTGATATTACCAGGCTGGCCCTATGGGCTGGATTTAAGCACCCCATAGGCCGGATCTGGCCCACAGGCCTTGAGTGTCACATCCCTGGTCTAATGTAGAAGTCTAGGGGTAATAGCAATAGCACTTAGAGTTCTACACTGCTTCACAGAGCTTCACAGCCCTCTCTAAGTGGTCTAGAGAGTCAGCATATTGCTCCCAACAATCTGGATGCAGTTTTTAACTGAGTTTTGGCCCATTTTATGACATCTTTTGTCACAGTTAAGTGAATCATGCAGTCATTAAGTGAATCTGGCTTCCCCCATTGATTTTGTTTATCTGAAGCTGGCTGTGAAGGTTACAAATGGTGATCACATGATCCTGGTTCAGTCCAACTGTCATAAATATATGCCAGTTGCCAAGCGCCTGAAGTTTGATTGCATGAACATGGGGATGCTGCAATAGTTGTAAGTGTGAAAATTAGTCATATGTCACTTTTTATTGCTATTGTAACTTCAAATGGTCATAAAGAAATGGTTGTGAGTCGCTGACCACCTGTACTGTATTCATTTCTATAATATTACAATCAATAATTCCTATTCAGATATTAAAAAATCCAACAGCCTAACAGGAAGGCGGTAGAAAACCAGCAATCCAGCTAGGTCATTGAAAGAATAAGATATTTGGATGATACCTGGCAATCAATAAGAGTGGATACCTGCCACTTGCTCTGCCAACTGCTGGCAGCTAAAACCCAGGGAGCAATGGGGCTTTTTAACTTAAGTTTCCCCTGGCAAGACTTCAGACTATCTGGAGAAACTTAGCTGCAAATCTGACCCCCATTTGTTTCAATGGCCACTCAAGGCCTGGGACTTATCCGCCATCTTTGGCTCCTGACTCACATGAAAGCGGGATTTCTCGGTGGAGGAGAGGTCCTTGAATCGGTTTGCCCAGCTCTGTGTTCACACCCACGTAAGCTGTCTGGGAACACACCACCCCAGAGCTCAGGCTTGTCTCTAGTGCCAGAACCCGCTTTTCTTCCACCTTCTCCTTGTCTTCTTCTAATTCCTTCAATAGTGCCTGAGCAGCAAGACGGTGAACAGGGAGCCTGCACAGAAAGGGGAGGGATAGGTAGAGAAAGGGCTGCCATTACATCAAAGTCTTAATTGATTCTCAGTTCCTTCTATATTGTGGTTTTGTGCCCAGAGGGTCAGCTGACAGCAAATACAAGAAAAAGTTAATACTTAACTACTTGTTTTGCATTTTAACTCGAGAAGCTGAAAAATCTAGGCTAAAAAGACTTATCCTTGTTATCTCTTCTCTGAAAAGAAAAAAAGCAGAGCCTGAATGTACCCCTGGGTGAGCATTTCTGTAGCTTGGAAGTAACATGTAAGAACACATACGGTTTGTTTTGCATTGCCTTAAGCTGTTGGGCTTTAGTCAACCAATATCTCCTTAACTATGTCTTTATTCTGAAAACTGCCAGAACTACTATGAATCCAGCCAAATCTCTTGGCTAAGGGATATGAATCCAGAGGGCAAGAGATGACACACATACAAACACACATCTAAGCAATAAAGCTGATTAAGGTGGTGGCTTCCTACATTCATTTGGCTTAACATACAAAAGACATGCTATGTCCTAGAGGAAATGACTCTGCTAGGTGAAAAGCACCTCTCTCTGAATCAACAAAACAGCTTCATCTTTGGTTCATAAGCTACTCCTGGCTGCATCGTGTGTGGAGAGATAGCTGGGAGTAGCTCATGAAGAAACTCTGTGAAAAAAAGAGGCATCTGCTTCAGGATTCAGAGAAATAACTTGAATGTGCTCCCACTGACACACTCATGTGCCTCTTTTAAAGGGTTTGTTCAGGCTTGGGTTCTACCTCGAAGGAAGGGGTCTGGGTTCTACCTTTCTGTCTTCTCAAGTTGGAATGAGAACATTATTGTTTCTGTCTGAGTCTCATTTTGGAAATTATACCGAACGACAGCTGTCCCCTCCATGGAGCCTGATGTCTGTATAAAAACAAAAGGAAGGAAGCAGAAAATAACGGAATGCTTTTCTTCTAAGAATCAGGACATTCTGGAATTAGAGCTGCGAAGGAAGGGCAACTGAGTACCCTTAGCTGAGACAGTGCAAGGCACCGTCCACCTGACGGAGGATTTCTCAGGTTGGTGGGCCTCAGGTGGATCACTTGCCTGTGGTTGGCCCCGGATCTGGGCATAGATGAGGCAGCGCTGACCTTGGAAAATGACCTGAGGGCCTGACCCCACAAGGTTGGCCTCAAGGCCAGAAGGCAACTCCCAGTTCAGAGAGATTCCTGACACTGCTGGCTGAAGGGCCTTCTTCAGACTTTGCAAAGCCTGCAGGAAACAGGAATTTTATGAAAAAGCAATATAAGATTTCAGGTTCCTCTGAGAAATAAAAGACAAAATTTGCTTTGAAAATGTTAAGGTTGTTACAGCTCTAGTTTTCAGCTTATGAAATGGTGTCTTAAAAGAACAATCAAAGCTTTGGCTAAATCAGATATTCTATTCTGCTTCACACTCACTTCCACACACAAATGACTTCTGGACTTTGAGGGACCTGCCCTAAAAATTCACAGAATATATCTACATCTCTATAGATGTATCTGTATAGTTATGCAAATAGTTGCTTTTAGGAATATAATCTAACGGTTGGGTTGGCAATATATAAATCATGCAACAATGCTATACCTGTTTCTTTAAATCATACTGTAAAATGTGATTGGCTGCTGTTTTCCTCAATCGGCCATAGAGGGAGCCAGAATAACTGTTAGCTCTCTGTTTGTTAGATACTGGGCTAATCTGATCTGATTTGGAAGCTGGCTGTTAGAAAGTGCCGTGAGCTATTGTAAGTTTTGCAACTGCTAGCAAACTTTGAGTACTGAACTGATTATATGATATTGGACTATGTTATTTGGATTATCCCTTAACTGAAAGACATTGATGACTGACTGTCTTATCCATGTATGACTTTGACTGTTTGATGGACTCTAATACTTATTTTCACGAAAGTAAAAGCCTATTTAAACTGCAGTGTCTGTGTGCCGGTTTGTGTGTTCTCCAACAGAACTCTCACAATGCTTTGCTGAATGCTTACCTAACAGTCTGGCAAGATCCTGTTTGTAGATGACCAACAATGAAGGAACTACTCTTAAGTAAGTCCTTGTATTATTTTTGGTTCCTGAAAGGGACTGCAAAGTTGACAATGAATTGCATGACCTTAAAAACTTCTAAATAGAGGAGGAGCCAATGTTGCGATGATATGGTTGTGCAGTCTCACTGCTCTGAGACCACAGCCAACACTTTGCCACTGGGTGGTCCATACGAACCTAAACCATCCCGAAGAGATGGTGAACAGGAAGAATATGTCTTGCTGATCTTCGGGATACAGTAAAATCCCTGAAAAAAGCAAGAGAAGTTCTTCAAGCCAGCGACAAAAAATCCAGCCAAGGTTGACAATGTCGGGGTGGCTCCAAAACGGAAGGATACGGAAAGAGAAAGTGTTTCCAGCTGGTGAGGAATTTTTATTGTTTTTTGAAAAAGACTGCCTATAAAAACTCAAAAATCAATTTAAATTGAAGAATAGAAGAATCAAGCAGCAATAGCAGTAGCAATAGCAGTAGACTTATATACCGCTTCATAGGGCTTTCAGCCCTCTCTAAGCGGTTTACAGAGTCAGCATATTGCCCCCAACAACAATCCGGGTCCTCATTTTACCCACCTTGGAAGGATGGAAGGCTGAGTCAACCCTGAGCCGGTGAGATTTGAACCGCTGAACTGCTGATCTAGTAGTCAGCTGAAGTAGCCTGCAGTGCTGCATTTAACCACCGCGTCACCTTGGCTCTCAGAATTAAATTTGGAATGGTTTTGGACAGGGGTTATCTTACTTTTTAAATGTTTTCACTGATTGAATCTATGCAAACCTTTTGAAATGGATGGATTAAGTTTTCTTCTTCTACCTTCTCCTTGTGACTGTAATTTACAGAATAAAGTTTTCCTCTTTTATTGCTGTGGGTATTTTTCTAATTCATCTAAAGATTGGACCTCTTTTTCTAATTTGAAATAAAAAAAATACAAAAAGAAACTCTTTAACAGTGTCTCGCTCTGGGAGGTTTTGTTGATCGGAGTTTTGTGTATTCAAAATGGAACATTTTTTCTTTCTTTCACAGATTGCTTTGACTTGGCGTCACTAGGTTTTACTGCTTGGCTACAGACTGATAAGAGCAAACAGATGTCCCTTTGAAGTATATTTTCAACGAGAGAAAGTGAAAATGTTGTTTGTGAATCTATGCTTTAATTTTATTAATCTTCCAAGCTAGAGAAGCTGTGTTTGTTAAAATGACACAGCATCAAGAAAAAATAGAGGTCTTATCTTTGCAAAATATATTTTTAGAAATAAAGAAATTATCAAATATAGTAGAGAAAAAACTGGAATACCTAGAGCACATAGCAAGAAGATATGATGAAAAAATCAAAAATATTCATCAAATGCAAAACGGGGTGATTGAAACTCAAAAAACCGAAGTGGAAAATGAATATAAAGACACTAAACCTGCTGATATCTATGGTAATTGTTTTGTTTCTGAAAATGGAAAGAATGGAATAAAGAAAGAGGAATTAAATGGAGAGGAAATCTATTCCAAAGGTCAAGATATAGAAGGAGATAAAATTAAAGAATCTATGGACTTAAAGAAAGAAATTCCATTAGCAAAAGTAATGATAACACAACTGACAATCAAAGACAATCTGAATAAGGAAACAGAAAGAGGGCATCAAGATTATGTGAGAGATCTTATAAGCAAGGAGCTGCTAAGAGAAGTCCATACAAAGTTGATCAAGAAGATGATTAGAGGATTGGTACCACAAATGGCAGAAGATATGAAATTGTTTTGTTATTGGAAAGATACAGGTTGATAGATGGAAGAATATAACTTAAAACTAGTTAAACTTAACGAAATTTAGTGATAATATAGTTAAATAAATAATTGATAATGATAATAATGTATACAATGTGTAGTGTTATGACAGGTAATAATTGGATATAAATATTGAATGGTACCCATGAAAGGAAGATTAGAAATCCTTTTGGATTATATACAAAGGTTAATAAAAAGAACTAAATTAGATACAGTTAAGTTTTGATTATTAGGGGGAAAATGTGATGATACAGGATATAGTCAAATAAAGGAGGGATAATGATGATAACCTATATATATGTATGAGTACAATATAAGAAAACTGAATGTAAATTGCAATCAGTGATTTGTAAAGGAGGATTAGAAAAGTTTGTTATTAAATATTATGGATGTTTAGCTAAAATAGGACATAAGGATTCAGTGCTATTGGAGGATTTCGGAAATAGTAAATGAAATGCCAGTATGTGATTATATACTAATTTTTAGTATATTTTATGATGAAGGACGTTTAAACAATTATAGTCAAATAAAAATGGAGGTATAAGGGTGATTTATAAATATCTGAGTTAAAATACTTATGAAAAAGTTGCACACATTGACGCTCATCAGGGTCATGCTCCAGAAAAGCCCAGCTTTTGGTTTCTAGCACGCATGAATGCCCGACAATCAGCTGGCCGGTGCACATGCGCAGGGTGGTTTTTGGCACTGCTGTGTGCGGGAAGGGATCACGCTCCAGAAAAGGCAAACTTCCGGCTTCTGGCGCACATGCGCACCTGACAATCAGCTGGCCGGTGCTCAGGTACGGGCTGAATTTTGGCACTGCCATGCATGCGAAGGACAGCTGATCGTCGCACACGCATGCACTCCAGAAACCCTGAAGACCAACAGGCAAGCTTATCTGTGCTGGGCGCACAGCTTCATGTGCCACTTTGGCCATGTGTGGCATAGGCACACATGGCCAAAGTGGCATAGCGGACTTAATTTGAAGAAGACTGATTCTGGTTGAAAGTCAGACTAAACTTTTTAATAAGAACAGTTCAATGGGAATCAATTACTTAGAGAAGTAACCAGGCTTCCATTCATTTGATGTGTTCAGATGGAGTGAAACAAATTAGGATGCTTTAATTTGGGTTTCTGCTCTTAAAAGGACACTATACTCAATGGCTTAAATAATCATTTTTATGATCCTATGAATTATATCTTCCAACTTTAATTAATACGAAATAAAATGTTCCCCACTGAGCAGATGTTTCAGAGATATTTCCTTAGTATACAGATACAATTTCATCCCATCTGGGGTTTCCTAATCTAGGAACAGCTATGTCACAATAATCTTGTTATTAATTCCCAAATCTTCCAAATAACAAGAAGACAAGTATATATATCTACTAACCCAAAATACGTTCCTGTATTTGTGCTTCATGAAGAATATGCTGTTCTGACCCCACTCCACAAACACACCAAACTGCAAAAAGTTTCTCTCGCAGGCTAACCAGTCAGCCAGTCCATAATACAACTAGTTGTCTGCCACACCTATTCATCTCTGCCTCTCGCCTTTTATCCCCAGAACTAGGGTGGGGCCTCGCTAGCAGTGGTGACACTTTCGTCCCCAGGATTGGCCCACGGCTTTCCACTGTTCTCCTTTTCTCTGTCTTCTGTGCAGCCGCACATCAGGCACTGGATCCAGCTGTTCCTCCTCTTCTTCATCAGCCACCTCCAGACAAAGGGGGCTGTTGACTCTCGATCCGAGGGATGACAGATAACCGAGGCTCCACCTGTCTCTCTCTCTCTCTCTGCCAGCTCCATTCCCTCCTCCCCCTCAGAGCTCCCAGGTTGCCCTGATACTGACCCTGACGCCCTCACCTCCTCCTCCTCTGATTCGACTGCTGGAGGGGCCGGCAGCCCACAAGCCACAACATAGGCATTATAAATTAAAATAAACAACCAGATTTCTCATTAGTTCTTGTCTGAACCAAAGAACTGCATCTATGTAATGCAGGGGTGTCAAAGTCACATTGTCACCGCAGTGTCACATGATGTATTTTCCTTTGCTAAACCAGGCATGGGCGTGGCCAGCATGTGTGACACATATGGCCTGTGGACTAGGAGTTTGACAGCTCTGATGTAAAGTAATTTCCGATGTTCCCTTCCACTTTTTCTCAAAGATATTAAGCTGCTAGAGCTGATATAAACCTACAAATTCAGAGAATGCCAAGGACCCTATAATTCAACCCTCAGCTACAAATGTTCTGTTTTATCGATAACTTTTAAATAATTAAGTGGCCATGTCTATGAAGATTCTCAATCATCAAGGTTAAGATTTTCCAAAAGGTGCTTTGTTTCCCCTCCCAAAAAGCAACTGGGCTTTGTTCTGTCCTTGAAAACATTTAACTTCTCATCCAAGAAGCTTCTTCAGTTCTGGCAGTAAGTGGCAGCTTAAAAGATGCTAAATCCTGTAGCTACATGCCAATGACATACAGCAGAGCTAAAACACATGAACAGGAAAAGACCTCACCTTGGCCTGCATGCGTTCTTTGCCAGTGATGAATTCGGCACTGCCTCCAGCAGCTCGAGCAATGCCTTTGACCAGGGACGTGGAAGCCCCTTCCCCAATGCCAAAGGAGAAGCACCTATTTGGGACCAGGGAGGGGGAGAGAAAGAGAAGGGGAGGGGGAGAGAGTGGGGGGAAGAAGAGGATAGAAGCTGATGGAAGCCAGAAAAATAAACATCAAGAAAACAATTTATCTTTCTTCGCTTACCTGTGAGAGCCACTATTACGCCTAACTTCACCAATGACCTGATTTGTATTACTCACTTCTCCATCAGTGAACACAAAGATCTGTGAAAATGGAGAGAGACATGAAGTCCAACCTGAACCACCAAACTATTTGGAAGCAGGTGAGAAGAAATTTAATAAGAAATTATGGCTAGTTTCAAAGGATGACAGGACTAGAAGACAACAAAGCTCTGTTTAATCAGAACTGATTCTCTATACGGTGGGCACCATTCTTTGTAGAGTGGACTCCTGACTGTGCACACATTGTTGTTCTGTTGTGTTCTTTCCATCAAATTTGCAGCGCTTCCCTACTGCCTGCTTTAAACTTAATTTTCTCTCTTTTGTTTTATATGTACACTACACACTACCCTTCTCTGTTTGTTTAGTGTTCTGTCCAAAGCATTTTTCCTTGTATACAATTCCTTCTGTTTCACCATTCTATCAATCATCTTTTAATATTAGCTTTTAACATAAAACTATGTATTTCTAAGGCACTTTTTATTCATTTCCAAAGAACTGTCACATATTCTTTCTTTGGTCCATTTCCCATTTATTCTGCTGGGAGATTAGCCAATCTCCTAATGATATTTTTTATAGTTTATTTTGTATTATTTTTCTGCAATCATTCTATTTTTACTCCAGTTTTCACTTCTTTCCTTTCTTTCCCTTGCCATTTCCCCAAAATTCCTTCTTGACATTACAAAATATATATATATATGTTTATTCCATTACAGAATGTCTTCTTGTATGGAAGTATGGAATCCTTCACTAAGTCTTTCACTCATTTATTATAAATAATCAAATCCGTCTTGGATTTAGAATTGCTCTTTCATTTACCTGTATGAGTAGGGTCATAGGTAAAGCAATATATAAAAATAAGCAGAGCTTCTAAAAATGGATTAATTGCCTTAACATTGAAACTGAGTTGGAGAAAATCTTGAATATGTCTCTCAGGCTAGACTGAATTAAAAAACTGGCTTCTAGAAGACAAGTCAAGACTTTTTTCAACTCAGTCTCTAGGCTAATTGGCTGAATTTAACCCATGCTTGATTCTCCAAGCAAGCAGTGCACAGGAGAATAAGCAGACCTTTTTTTCTATATAGATAAATCACCAGTCACCACCCATTCATTTTTGGACGCCAATGGATCATGTAAGTGCAAAATATTGCACAATTGTTTCAAAACTCCTACATGATTTTCAAACAGGAAGCTTTGCTCTCAGTTTCTCATGCTTTTATCTTTCTTTCTTTTGCATAAATTTACTTATTTTGAAAGGAAATTACATAATGAGCATATACTGTAAATATAAAATATCTACAACCTATAGCAAATTCTCCTCATACTTCTGAATGTGAGCATTACTATACCCTTTTATTGTAAATCTTTTTGTGGGTGTGCTTACTCTTGATTCTGTATGAAAGAAAAGATATCCTTGTTATAACTTTAAATACCTGTCGAGAATGTCCTTCAAGGCATGGCTGGCTGTAAATGGCCTTCAGGGGCGCCATAATCTCTGTGCCTCCCAAGTCACAATTCAGCTCCTTCACACGCTGGATAGAAGTACTCATGCTCTCTTGGGTGTACTCCACACTTTGCCTGCAGGTGCCAAAGGATAATGCTCAGCCAAGTTTCCCCAAACTACCCTTCATATACAATACTTCCCATATCCATAAGAATCATGTAATTCCTCTATGCCACTTCAGTGTATTTATGGCGCTCAAATTCAGTACTGGGAACACAAAGGGTATATGTTAACCAGAGGTGGGTTCCTACCAGTTCACAACAGTACGGTAGAACCAGTTCACACACACACACAGACAGACTCACACAGAGAGAGAAAGAGAAAGAGAAAGAAAGGAAGAAAGAAAAAAAAAAGAAAGAAAAAGTGAGAGAGATGAAAGAAAAAAAGGAAAAAGGGAGAGAGAGAGACAAAAGGAAGGAAAGAGAGACAGAGAGAACAGATGGCCGCTCCATGTGTTAGAGCCACTCCCACCAGGTCACATGGCCGGCAAGCCACTCCCACAAAGGAGGCCACACCCACAAAGTAGGTTCACAATTTTTTTGAAACCCACCACTGATGTTAACCACCACCAAGACCAAAGAAGACAACACCACACTGCATGATCTGGGGTCCAGAATGAGACCTCAAGGTCACATACAGGCTCCCCAAAGCTTTGGTTTTATTCCAAAAAACCTTTCAGCACTTTCCACCCAATTATAACTTTCACTTCACTAGAAGGGGAAATCATTGAATATGAAGGGATAATGAAAAGCTGCATTTATTGTATGTAGGTTTCTTTAGATTTCAATCAAATTTAGCTTCAATCATGGTCAGACCAATTTTTTTGTGCTGACATCCCTTTTAACTTTGTATATTTAAAAAACAAACAAACAAACAAACAATTTTATTTTTCCAGGAATAGTTCATATAAATAAGAACTGGAGAAGTTAAAAGATAAATAGTCTGACAAGAGGCAATTTCTAAAACTTACGGGTAGAATGATTCATAAGTAGAGCCAAAGCCATAGACGTTGAAGTAGCACCCCAGAGGGAGACTCTTTAGCAAGAAAATCAGGGTTTCCTGAGATGGAGCAGAGATAAATAAACATCCTGAGTTAGTTTCTACGTATATCAAAGTATCCTGTCTACTTTTCTTTAATTTTACAAAATCTGTTATTTCTGCATACTGGATTAGGAGAGATTTAGAAATAGAAATCACCATTTCAACCTATAAATCCATCCATAAGATACCTTGGCACTCTGAATGCGTGATGGTGACCCAGCATTGTTAGCCACGGTGGTATGCATGCTGCCAGAGCGATCTAGCAGGAAGATTAACTCTCCAACAGCACTTTGATCTGGCTTGACAACTGAAATGTTGGGGTACAGAGTCAGCAGAAGAGCTGTGTCCCCCATCAGCGAACCTATATTTTTGTAGGAGGAAATGACATCAATAAGCATTTTCACTCAAGGCAGGGCTTTTCCAATTCTCAGTAAC
Source organism: Thamnophis sirtalis (assembly GCF_051295495.1). NCBI lineage: Eukaryota > Metazoa > Chordata > Lepidosauria > Squamata > Natricidae > Thamnophis > Thamnophis sirtalis. The sequence goes on from NW_028261384.1 coordinate 112,289,275, forward strand.
ATTCCATTTCACACACATGATAACCTAATGCCAAAGATGGAGAATTTATGTTCCTTCAGATGCTGCTTCGCTGAGAGGCATGCTAATAGAGAATGGAGAACTGTAGTGGAGAGGCAGAGATTCTTCAACTTTGCTCACCTGGGGCAGCTCCAGACTTCCCAGTCTCTAAAATGGCACTGGTTTTGTGAACATCTTCATAATATACAAGCAGTTCCACATCACGGTCAAACTGGTGCCCTTCAGCCAAGGAGACCTTTAGGAAGATAAGTAAAACCAAAATGCTTGCAGGTTGAAGTTCTAACACTGCTGAAGACTCTAGACCAAGAATGGTGAATCTGTGACATATGTGAAAATGATATGCCAGCATTCACAATAGCAAATTTTCCCCAACCAAAAGCATGTTGTATTTCATTTTCATAGTTATTTGATATTTCTTTATGTAATACATGGCATCGTACAGCTGAACTGCATTTGTTAAAAATAAATGACTGTATAAAGAATTATTTCTCTTTTGATCTGAGCAAGTCTACCTGTGCAGTAGTGTGGTCCTCCGTCATATATTGCAGAGGATTTAGGCTGCATTTTGACTCTACATGGTTGATGCTATAGGGGGACTCCAACCTGGCACTGAGGCTGAGTGTGTAAGGCAGAGCATCTTTGGACACCCGTGGTATCTGCTGGGAAACAGTGCCCCCTTCTGAGCCTGTTAACAGAAAACACATATGAGGCTCTATCTGTAGAAAGTGGGGAGGTTCCCGGGGAATTTCCAGAATCTGGGGCAGCCGGTCACCGCCTGAAATGGGAAAGTGGGACTGTGGGGTTATTAGGTAGGACCAAGACAGGTCAGCCCTGTATGGCCACAATCTTCATTCTGATTTTCGATTCCAACAGATGCTTTGCTTGGACTCCAAAGCTACACAGGGAGGGATATGATTACTACTTGACTACCACAGAAAAACCAATGGTAAATCACTCCTGCTAAGAAAAGGAGGAGTACATGAAGCCACAAGGATCCCTGCTCAAATTGGAGGACACGTAATCGTGTCTTAGTCCCCCAGCTTAGTTCCTGAAGATGGTGTGAGAAGAAAATAGGAAGGGAAGAAAATCACTCTATATAAGTATTTCTTTTTAATTTGGAAAGGAAAATAATGGGATGTGATAGCTGAAAGTCTCCAAGGTCTTTGCACCTTCTTCTACTCATCTGTTGAGGACCATCTTGCAAAAGTCTGGTCTAGTAACTGCACATCATTTTGAACTGTATCCATTAGTAAAAATGAAGAAAATGGTAAAATTAAATGGAAAGGATCAATGGCAGCATGCTATCTACTCAAGCTTACTTTAATAGCTTATCATTTTAATGGCAAACTATACCTGTGTTTGCCCAATGTGATTGAAACCCTGCTAGCTGTACATCCCCAAATAATGTACAGAACATGTCAATTCCTATGTAAGCATCACAGCTTATGCTTCCATGTCTCGTACGAGTCCAGCCACCACTGTTGGTTTTTAGGATGAAGCTGAGTTAATTGTCCCAGTTCTTGGCACCATTGAGCAGGGAGGGTGGTGAGGGGGGCCATTGGAGGCTTTGCTTTGGGGATTCCATGCTGGACTTGGGAATATAGTTAGTTACCTTCAGGAACATAGCGGGGGTTCAAGACAGCTGGCAGGACAAAACGGACAGCACCATCTGGTTCCACCGCTAGTGCTTGAATGTAGCGCAGTTTCAGTGTGGCTTCCCCACCAGGAGGAAGATTGCCCAGGCTGCACGTGAAAATGTCACTGGCATTTTCTTCTCTCTCAAGCAGGAAAGCCTGGCGGCCTTCGCTCACGGCATCTTGGTATTCTTGTTCTGCCTGTGTTGAAGAAGACGGAGAAAGAGGAAATAACAATGCACTGCCTAACTCATAGCAAGGTTTTGGGGTTTTTTGGGTAATTTCATTGGTTTTGCATATTAAGAAAATTAGCAGCACATTCAGGCAAAGTCAATGATACTTTTATTTTAAAATTCTGGAACGGGAAGAAGTGCAATACATTTGTCTTGCCTTGTTACATCCATTCAATCCTTTAGAACATTTTGTATACAGGTAAGCCTTAAAAACAATAGGAAACTGTAAATAAAAGAAAGAAAATTACAGAAACAATACAAAAGATCATCTTAATGAGTTTTAATAGTCAGAAAACCGTATATTCACCTTCATTTGGAGATAATAATAACAGTTAACAGATACAACAATTCAAGGCACACTATTAACAAATACTGAAAAGTATAAATAAGGATACATCCAAACAATGCATTTTAGTAGTGAAGTAAAGGTAAATGGTATATTCTCTCAGACAGACTTAATCTCTTAAATTATCTTTTAAATGGTGTTGCTGTGGGAATGACCCAGAGTATGTTGAAGATATATAATAATGTTAATGGAAAAGAAGGGAGGGAAATGCAATGGTAAACAAAAAAGAAAGCAATATATGGATGTATGTTATTTTCTAGGTTCACCGACAAAACCGCGGGGAGAAAAGCGCGAATTTGAAATCGCACCGAAGAATGAACACAGAAGCGCGCCAACAACAGCGTGCCGACAGAAGCGCGCTCTAAACCTAACCCTAAAGGTAACCCTAAAGGTAACCCTAACCCTAACCCTGAACCTAATCCTAAACCTAACCCTAAACCAAACCCTTACCCTAACCCTAACCCTGAACCCTGTCAGCACCTCTCCATTAGATAATTAGGAAAGAAAGACCACGAGACTCCACGTGTGGAAATCAAGTGTACTTTTACTAATTATAAATGATTAAAGGCAAAGCGAAGCGAAATCTGAATATTTAGGTGCGAAAGCAATTGATATATAGAATAGCCCATTCCCCTCCCCTTGGCATCACAGTTACAGTCCAATCATAATTCTCCCAAGTGTCAGGTGCGAGATAACTTCAAAAGGCATCACGAAGATGGAATGTCGGTGCCGTTAGTCCTGGCGGGAATCTCCCACGCATGCGTAGTCTGACCAGCAGCTGAACTCCAGAACCTTCCTCCAGCACAATGAGTAACCCCTCCCAAATACCATGCCCGCCCTCCCTCCCCATTTCATGGCAGCCGAAGCAACAGCAAAGCAGAGGCTGACATCCGGCCGTCCCCCAGAAAAAGGCAGTCAGGCCTGGAAAACAAGAAAATACAAACAAACAGACAAACAACAAAAAACAGAAGAGAAAAAAAAAAGGGGGGGGGAGAAAAAGTCAAGGCTTTTCAGGATAAGCAGAATAAAACTGCCGAAGCAGCCGGGGGGCACGAACATGGGACTTGTCTACCCATTCGGTATGAGATGGAGGAAAATGCTTCCAAGCCACTAGGTACTGGATTCGATTCCGCCGCCGTCGAGAGTCCAATATCTCATGAACTTCAAAATGACATTCACTGTCAACCAACAGGGGGGCAGGCGGAGGGTCGATAGGCGGACGTAAAGCAGAAACCCAAACAGGCTTAATGAGGTTAATGTGGAACACGGGATGAACACAGTTGAGATGCTTGGGCAGCTGCAAACGAACTGAAACAGGATTGATGATCTTGATGATGGGAAACGGACCCACGTACTTAGGCCACAATTTCTTCGACTTTTGTGTAGTTTGAAGGAACTTCGTGGACAAATAAACCAGGTCACCCTCCCTGTACTGGTAAGGTTGTGCACGCCTCTTATCCACCTGTTTCTTATGAACACGATGCGCAGCATCCAAAGTATTAAGAGTCAAAGGCCAAACATGGCTCAAACGTTCGCTCCAATCAGCAACAGAAGAAACTTGTGGTTGTTCACGAGGAAGTTCAGGAATAGGAAAAAAATCCTGACCAAAAACAACACGAAAAGGAGTGAAACCAGTGCTGCTATGGACAGACTTATTGTAGGCCACTTCAGCGTGTGGCAGCAAATCCACCCAATCATCTTGCTGATAATTGATGAAACAACGTAAATATTGCTCTAGAACAGAATTAGTCCTCTCGCAAGCCCCATTAGTCTGAGGGTGGTGGGCGGAGCTTAGTCCCTGGGCGGAGCCAATGCGTTTAAGAAATTCCTTCCAGAAAGCAGAAATGAACTGGACACCCCTATCGGAAATGATGCGATCAGGCACCCCATGCAAACGGTAAATGTGGGAAATGAAGAGTTTAGCCAGTGCCTTTGCAGAAGGAATTTTGTGGCACGGAATAAAATGAACTTGTTTTGAAAATAAGTCCGTAACCACCCAAATGACGGTGTGCCCCTGGCTTTCGGGAAGTTCGACAATGAAGTCCATAGAAATTTCCTTCCAAGGGGCGACAGGGCGGGCCACGGATTGAAGTAGGCCTTGCGGCTTTCCAGGTGGCTGTTTAGCAGTTGCACAGACCGGACAACTGGCAACATAAAGTTCAATGTCCTTTTTCAAAGAGGGCTACCAAAACTGCCTCTTCACCAGATGCAATGTCTTTACAAACCCAAAGTGACCCGCCAACTTAGAATCGTGAGCCCGTTGGAGGATGACGAGACGAAGAGAGGCTGGGATGTAAAGCTTAGCTCCCATCCATGGTAAATCGTCCCTCATTGTGCATTCATCCTGATGCTGCTGGAACCAGTCATCCTGGGGAAGGGCTGTTTGAGGTCAAAAAGGAAATCCTGAGGCACCTCCACATTCAAACGCGCCTGCTGTCGAGTGACCACCGGAGCTGCAAGGCTGGATGTGGGAACGACAGGCTGAACAATACTCAGTTTAGAGCAGTTGTATTGAGGGAGTCGGGACAAAGCATCAGCCATGAAATTCTTTCCTCCCGGGATGTACTTGAGTGTAAAATTGAAGCGGTTGAAATGCTGAGCCCAGCGCATCTGCTTAGGGGATAGGTGGCGTGGAGTCCTGAAAGCCTCTAAATTTTTGTGGTCTGTCCACACCTCAAAAGGGTGTTTAGCGCCTTCTAGAAAGTGGCGCCATGTGGCCAAGGCCCAGCATATGGCAAATGCTTCTTTCTCCCAGATTGCCCAACGTCTTTCAGTGTCTGTGAGCTTGCGGGAGGTGTAAGCGCAAGGTTGCAAATTACCTTGGTCGTTGGCTTGAAGCAAGACGGCCCCAACAGCCACGTCGCTGGCATCAGCTTGGACGACGAAAGGTTTGTCCATGTCTGGATGCTTCAGAACCGGTTCCGCTGCAAAGAGGCGCTTCAGCTTCTCGAAAGCGGCTTGACACTCCATGGCCCAATCCAGTGGCTTGCTAGGCTTAGGTTTAGGCCCACCTTTGGACTTCAATAAGTTAGTGATAGGAAGTGCAATTTTGGCAAAAGAAGGAATGAACTGACGATAGAAATTGGCAAAACCCAAAAACTTTTGCAATTGTCTGCGTGTACGGGGTGCCTCCCACTCAGTGACCGCTTTCATCTTTCCAGGGTCCATCTCAATGCCAGCGGGGGAGATGCGATATCCCAGGTAGTCAATCTTCGCCTGGTGAAATTCACATTTGGACAATTTGGCATATAGTTCCACGGCCCTGAGCTTTTTCAAGACAGTGCGGACCAAAGCAATGTGTTTGTCATAAGTCTGAGTGTAAATAAGGATATTGTCCAAATGTACGATAACGCCTTTGTAAACGTGGTCATGCAAAGTCTCATTAATTAATTGCATGAAAACTGCAGGCGCCCCCTGCAGACCAAAGGGCATCACTCGGAACTGGAAGCAACCGAGGGGGCAGTTGAAAGCAGTTTTCCACTCATCCCCCTCCTTTATGCGGACTCTATAGTACGCCTCCCTGAGGTCTAGTTTAGTGAAGATGCGGCCCTTCCCCAATTGGGCTAACATGTCCTTCATTAGTGGCAAAGGGTAAAGATTTTGGGCAGAGATACCGTTCAGGTTTTTGAAATTAACACATAATCTCAGGGAGCCATCCTTCTTCTCTCTGAATAATACGGGTGCAGCAACTTTGGGTCGTGCTGGCTCGATAAAACCTCTTTCCAAGTTTTTATCAATGAATTTTCTCATTTCCTCCATCTCTCTAGGGGATATGAAATATATTTGGGGCTTTGGAAGCTTAACACCGGGCAAAATGCCAATGGAGCAATCAGTAGGTCTGTGGGGCGGAAGTTTATCTGAAGATTTCTCACTGAAAACTCCCCTCATGTCCCAATACACTTTTGGAATCTTCTCCTCTCCTTCAATCCTCTCCTGACCTCTGGCAGCCAAAACAGGGCTGCAGCCAAGCCATCTGGAGGTGTGCTTGTGCGAATGCGCAGCCATCCCTCCCTCCAATTTATATGAGGGTTCCATTTTCGAAGCCAGGGGAGGCCTAAAATGAGGGGTCTGTCCATTCCAGGAGCCACAATAAAAGAGATTAATTCTATGTGGATGCCCATTTTCATTTCTAGAGGTTCAGTATAGAAATGGGCTGGGCCACCCCCTGCTATGGAACCATCTATTTGGCAAAAGAAAATAGGGGTTTTCAAAGTTTTTAATTTGAGTCCTAGTTTCTCCACCATTGCAGGATTGATCATGCAGCGGGAACAACCCGAGTCAAGGAGGGCGGAAAGATGCTCTGACACCCCATCGGGCGGTACCCTTAATTCTATTGGGATCAGCATGGGGCCTTTGTTTGAACTCACCCAGCGAGGCGAGGCGTCATCATCGGAGTCATCAGAGGACCTGGTGGAGGTGTCAGCTTCTCCCTCCACGTTCTGCATGAACCGCGGGGGGGGGGGGGATGGTGTCAGCAGAGAAAGCAGCCTCTTTCTTCTTTTTGTCTGGGCCCTTGTTTGTTTTCCCTTCCCTCTTGGCAGGGGCTGGGGCGGTCGTGGGGAGCTTAGCGCGACACTCTGGGGCGCGGTGGCCCTCCCTCCCGCAACGGAAACAAGTGAACGGTTTGGCTTTGCCTGTGGAGGGTCCCTTTCCTTCACCCCTGATTCGGAAAGGGGGCTTTCGAGTTGGTGGGGGTGATTTCTCAGCTCTTTCTCTCTCTCTTTCATCTCTTGCACGTTGCAGTCTAATCAAATCAAGCTCAATGTCTGCTGCATTTTCATACCAAGCAGTAACGCGCTTGGGAAGGTGACGATTAACACACTGTTGATAAATGTCCTCATTTAATCCTAACACAAATTGGTCCAGAAGGGCCTCTTGGGACCCCCCCTCTCATATAAGCAGCGAGTTGTTGAAACTCCTGAATATATTGAGACACTGGTCTATCCCCTTGTCTCAGGGTCATAAATTTCAACTTTCCCCATTTCTCAGTCAGGGGTTCATCACATCTTCTCTTAAACGCAGTCATAAAAAGATCAAAGTCCCTCAGGAGGGGGGAATTGCTTTGGTGTAGACTTAAACACCATTCGGCCGCCTCCTCTTCCAAAGCAAGCAACACCATTCGGACTTTTATGTCATCCGATTCTAATTCGGGGCCATAAACTTCCATAAAGTTATAAACTTGCATAATGAAGAGGCCCAGTTTTTTCGGATTCCCATCATATTTCACAGTTAAGGGAGGGATTTTTTCCATTCTTCGTCTTCTAGGGGGCCCCCTAGCTCTGGCAACTGCCCTGGCTGGGGGGGGGGAGAAGCGGTTTCTGGGTTAGTTTGCTCCCATCCCCCCACGGCCTCTTCACCCTCCCCGAATTTTTGCATAGAGTACCTTTGTTCAAAGTCCTCCGTTTGATCTCTTTCTCGGGGCCTTCGTTCGGGCAAGATTTGTCCCATCTCAAGTGGCTTCGCCTGATGTTTTCTCCTGGTAACTCCAGCATCCCAACTTGCACTGTCCTCCTTTTGTCCCACAGTCAAGGACCAACGGGGGGGAATCACAGGACCCGCTATTTCCAACTCATCCATTCTCTCAGGTAATGATGGGTCAGGGGTTTCCTTTTCAATTTTTTCATCGCTTGCATGCAAAGACATCGTCCTCGTTTCTTCTTGAAAGTACACCCCCCACGAAAGGTTGAAATCTCCTGGTGGGGTGCGAGTGAGATTTCGCTTACTGTCAGCACCTCTCCATTAGATAATTAGGAAAGAAAGACCACGAGACTCCATGTATGGAAATCAAGTGTACTTTTACTAATTATAAATGATTAAAGGCATAGCGAAGCAAAATCTGAATATTTAGGCGCGAAAGCGATTGATATATAGAATAGCCCATTCCCCTCCCCTTGGCATCACAGTTACAGTCCAATCATAATTCTCCCAAGTGTCAGGTGCGAGATAACTTCAAAAGGCATCACGAAGATGGAATGTCGGTGCCGTTTGTCCTGGCGGGAATCTCCCACATATGCGTAGTCTGACCAGCAGCTGAACTCCAGAACCTTCCTCCAGCACAATGAGTAACCCTCCCAAATACCATGCCCTCCCTCCCCGTTTCATGGCAGCCGAAGCAACAACAAAGCAGAGGCTGACACTAACCCTAAGCCTAACCCTGAACCTAACCCTTACTCTAACCCTAAACCTAACTCTGAACCTAACCCTAACTCGAACCTAACCCTAACCCTAACCCTTACCCTAACCCTTAACTGGTTCACTGACCCTTACCTTAACCGTAATGGCACTTGTGTTGGCGCTCTTTTGTCGGCGGGCCTTTGTGGGCGCGCTGTCAACATCGTGGTTTTATCGCAGCGGTTTTGTCGGCGCGCTATTGTCGGGTGCACTTTTGTCGGGTCACGTATTTTCTAAATCCTAAGATGGCTATGAATAAATACTGCAATATAAACAGCTCAGGAAAAAATATTAAACAAGGAAAAATGAATACAGCAATTGTAAAAGTAGCATTCACAGCTCACCTAAGACCAGACTAAAAGCATACTGTTTAGCAGTTGGCAGTGTTCTTTCCAAATTGATAAAAAATATATTCACCACTTAAAAACTGCTAACTATTGTAAAAACTAAGAAAATATACTAAGACCCACTAAAGAAAGAATCTGTAAACAGAAAAATTTAGACAAGCTGATTCTAAGGAGAAACATTCTAGGTACATAATATGGGTGCATAAATGAAATCTCTGTTGGCTTCACAAAAATGACCTCTAAATCCCTAAATGTTCTATTACTTTGTACCTGCTTCTTCTCTCGGATCTGGGCCTCAATCCGTGTCTCACCGATGAGACCTTCAAAGGCATAGACTGCGGCTTCATCATCCAGAGGGAAGACAAAGGTGGTCTCCACTGGATTCTTTTCCTCATTCTGGTACTGAAGTTCAGATACTACGTCAGCTACGAAACCTCGTATAATGACATCCACAGAAATGCTTTTCAAAGGCACTGGGGTGTGGAAAATAACAAAAAAGGATGGTTAATTTAAAATCTGGCCTGGTCCAGAGCAAATGCTAAAGACACTAACACCAAATTCATTGCAGGCACTGTATATCTCTTCCCAAACCTCACAGCCACCAATTGATCTACAAAGCTTCATAATAGACTGTCAGCTGGAAATCACCTTAATTTCATTTTTAAGCAGAATACAACTGGTTGTTTATTAACCGGTAATCACACTCAATTTACCTGGCAGATTAGAGGATGTGAGGAAGCCACATCTATGTGTAGCTGATGGCCACATATTGAGAGACTTCAACTGAGGAAGACAAAAAAGATAATCCTATTTTTTAAAAATTCTGATTAATTTATTGAAGAAGACAGAAAAGACGTTGGCAGTTTTCAGCTGAGTAATTTTCTTAAGGCATGTCTGGATAATTTCAGATATAAATTGTTTTATTTAAAACCATTCAAATTTTTCATTTGTATGATTTCGCTAGAGATTTGATGGGCACAAAACAAACTAGAAATAAGGCAAGAAAGAACGTATCACAGCATTATTTCCATATCTATGATCAGATAACTAATAAAGAATGACAGTTTACTACTATAAAACCATGGTTTACTTTCTGAAGCTGTATTTATATCATGGTTAATCAGAATAGTCTGGCTTAGTTTTGTTGGGACTTGTTTTTTGAGACCTCTCCAATCCTTTTTTATTTTTATTTTATTATATGAATGGGGATTTTGGCTCATTTGATAGGATCTCTGATATCATTATGGATATCACTATGGAGGTCACTATGTGAAAAATCCTTAGAAGATTTGTAGCAATGCTTTTTGATACAGAACACCCTTTTCCAATTAGCCTGGATTCAAGAATGTTGGACTATATATAGTACACTCATCTCCTGTCTGGAAATATAGACTCATCCTCCCAGGTAGGGAGCAAGAAGACTTAGCATAATTTATGGAAGGGACCTCAAGTACTAGAAGAAGAAAGCTGTCAGCTGTGATTTGGGAGACAAGACGCTATTGATCCAAGCAGAGAAGTGCAACAAACACAGCAATAAAAGAAAAGAAATGGAGAAGCAAATATGCTTTTGGTTCTTTAAAGATTCAAAACTTGAGAGTGAAAAACGACAGGACACGGACTAACCTTTGCTATAAGCAAAGAAATAAAAGTATCTCAGAAAACTTACCTGCCTTTACAGATGGGAAACTGCGCGCCGCTCTTCCCTGAAGCAAAAGCGAAAGTAAGCTTTCCGGGAAAGTTCTTCGTTATCTCCGCCTCTCGCTAGAGAACGCCACAGATCCTTCGACCGAGCAAGCTGCAATCAGCGCGATCCTAACCCTGCTTGGTCCGAGAGTTGCAAACAACGGAAACCAATGAAGTAGAGGGGGCACGTCGCTCCCTGTGTGCTTTTGGCTTCGTCCCCGTTTTGCCATTTCCACCACACTCCTCCAGGGGGTTTCTAACCTCACCAGAGGCGTGTCTCGCTTTATTAAGAAAAGCGTGCAACCGATATTCTGCAAATCCCATATCTGACGATTCTTGACCTCGCTATACAAGGAATTACAGCTGCCACAATCATTCACAGGCTTTGCTGTCAGGGTTTGGGAGCAGGTGGAAGGCCAAAATCCATCGCGTTATTTACCTAGAGCAAAAATGAGATTCAGTTTCTCCTCAATCAGTGGGTCTTGTAACTCAAATTTTGTTCAGCGAGGGACTTCGTAGCGGGAAGGGAAGATTAATGTCTCTCCCCTCCCTTTCCACTTCCATGAATTGGATTTTTCAGAACTTCGTAGCCAGATGCAGTTTGACCTATATAGGTCTTTTTTAAAATAATAATAATAATAATATTTATTTTTATTTTTATTCAAACATAATCGTCCATTAAACAGTGTGTCCTCTGGGTACAAATATTTTATGCCAATATTTTATACAATTACAATTTATAGCCATAATTATTATTTTATCTATTTTTAATACTAATATATACCATATCTAATACTATAACAATCCTCTTCTTAACTTATTTAAGTTTGTTAAAACATTTTCTCTATTTCATTCTGCTTTTTTCCATTTTCCGTATTTATTTTCTAACCATTGATAAAATAATTCCCATATATTGTAATAATCAGATTTCACCTTCTCTTTAATTTCAAGTGTTAACCTATTCATTTCTGCACATTCTAATATTTTCCTAATCACATTCTCATCCATAGGGATATCTTCATTTTTCTAATTTTGTGCAAATACAATTCTAGCTGCGGTTATTACATGAATTATCAATTTTTTTTATCAAATATTTTTTTGCCTTTTATGCATGTGCACTACATATGATAATATACCCCCCCCCCCCTGTTTCCTGGTGGCATTTCCAACATTTCGCTGAGTTATCTTTAAATGTATTTGCCAACCTTGCGGGTGAAAAATGCCATCTTTGACCTATAATAGATCTTGTTAGGGTTGCATGTCTATGTATAAGTATGTTCAGCTTGCCTAAACCAATAACAGATGGTGCATACAGTGTTTGAAATCATAGCTGGGGTGGATAATCTGTTCCGGGCATATATCTGCTCCCCTGTTGTTGGAATAGACCATCAGCCATATGTTAAAATTGGCCAAAGATCAGGTATCCTATAAGAATATATGGATAGTTTGAAGAACTGGGTGAACTCAATCTTTCAGCACGCACAATGTCCATGTGAGTGTACTGTTTAAAATGAAATTTGGGTGCTTAAATAACTACACCCTGATTTCTGCTGGTACAGATGTTTAATGAAGACAGGAACAATTAGTGAGAGAAAAAAACACCTTTATATATTAGTTTGTTTATTCTATTTTTGTAGCCACCCATTTCAATCAACGACCCTGGGCGGCTTAGAATTTTACATCCTCTTTTTTTTCCTCCCTCCTGCTTTTACAATCTTTATTTTTATATGGCAGGCCATAGCCTCCGTCATCTCTGAGTCACTGTGACAATTGGTGTCCAGGAACCATTCTTGGTCTTGTTTTGACTACAAATGTTTCAAGTTGCAATCGGAAGATCTCCTTTCTCGAAGTTTACCCATCCAACCAAGATCATATCAGCCAAAGAGTATAGACTGATGGGAACTGGAAGATGAACTTTTTGTATAGTGTCCCCTGTTCTATGGAACATCTTTAGTTCAAAAATTAGAATGGCCTCAATCCTGTTAGCCTTTTGTAGGCCTAAAAACCTGACTATGTTCCCATATGCGGGGTGCTGAACATGATAAGGAGCCGAGGTGGCGCAGTGGTTAGAGTGCAGCACTGCAGGCTATTTCAGCTGACTGTTAGCTGCAGTTCGGTGGTTCAAATCTCACCGACTCAGGGTTGACTCAGCCTTCCATCCTTCCGAGGTGGGTAAAATGAGGATCCAGATTGTTGGGGGTGATATGCTGACTCTGTAAACCGCTTAGAGAGGGCTGAAAGCCCTATGAAGCGGTATATAAGTCTAACTGCTATTGCTATTGCTATAAGGGACCAGTTTCTTGGCTGTATTGTTAACTTGCCCAGTATCTTGGCTGCTATGCTTCTAATGTTTTCTATTATTTTTAAATGTTTTTAATATTTGATTGTAATATATTTTTGAAGGGAGTGCGATGGCTCAGGGGTGGAGGCTGATCTTGTCAGCTGGAAAACTGATAGCCTGGGATTGAGACCTGAGGGCCGGGCAAGAGGATAAGCTTCCATCCTTGTTCCAACTCCTGCCCAACTACAGGTGGAAAGGATGAACATGTGAGTAGTTAAATAGGTACCACTTTGGTGGGAAGGTAACAGTATTCCATGCTCCTCAATGTATAGTCATACGCTACAATGACCATTGAAATGTCTTTGGCAAAGCTGCCTCCCTCAGCTAAGAAATGAAGACAAGTACCATTCCCTAGAATTAGACACAGCTGGACGGGAGGGCGAGGGGGGAACGACAATGACCATGGCCTTTACCTTTATATTTTTTGAATTTAAACCACCTAGAGTCATGGACTGAGGCTACAGAAATTAAATAAATAAATAAAGTTACTTCAATTGCCTTTTTGGTTTCTTAAGTAAGCACATTTACTCATTTTAAGATTGCACATGGATTGTAACAGAATAGGAAAAATATACTAGTTTTATGCAATACTGGTTTTGAAAGGAGAGGGAGTAGACCGGGATGCTCAGGCTGTGTCTGTCATCCACTTGTTAAAGCAATGGCCTCGTTTGCAGAATGGCATGATTTGCTGCAGTGCAATCCCAGGAAAATCCACTTTTAGTTTTATGGAGTTGCTGACAGATGCTGTCATCATGCCCATCCTTACATCTTTTTAAAAATATAAATTGTTTTAACAAAAAAAGAGAACATAAACATTATCAGAAATGAATGCAGATTAAGCAGAACAAGGAGAGAGAGAAAAATAAAAAGTGTAGAAAGGATAAAAAAGAAAAAGAATCAAGAAACTTCTGATTTCCTTTGCAGCAAAGTATGATTACAAAGTTATCCCTTTTGGATTATAAAATTCCTACTTCTTTCTCTTATCAAATTTAATCAAAGAAGTTAATTTAGCCATCTTTGCAAGTTCCAGCATCTTCATCAACCACTCCCCCGTTTTGTGAAGAGTCTAAATTTTTAACTGTTAGGCAGTTATGTTAGGCATAATTTTGCTGACATGTTTTCTTCCTTGAATACAAAATCCTGCATATTCGTAGAAAATCCTACTTTAACTAAATCTGATTTGAACCTTACTAATGAATGGGCTGGAGATAAGATGGACATGAGTGATGAAAGTTGCCATGCCATGTCTGCATTTTGGTCCATGGAGAGAATGGTATGCAGACATTCCAAAGCCTTTGGGATCCTTAATGATGCTAAAGTATTACACGATTGTGTAAGAATGCTAGATGAAAGCTGGTCTCCCATAATCAAATGTTCCTAACAATTTGTACAGATGTGTGATAGAATTAGGTTTCACACATGTCACCAAAAGAAGGACAGTTAGTAAAATTTGTTTAGTTTTGGCACTGTAAGGAAATTTAATTGGAGAATAGTTCATAGAATATTTAAAGCCATAACGAAACGATATGTAGGCTAACAATTGTGCAAATTCAGTCTGTGTGTTTCCGAAAGTTATGGTTAATCAAACCATAGTTTATTGCACCTAAACCAGTATACTATGCAAAGTTGGGATGGACAGCCTGACATTTCGGATCTGATTTGCTTGTGATCTTTGATCTTTGTTTTGTAGAGTCCTTAGTGCAATTGTTTAAAATTTGCACTGTGTGCTGTTGGTATGTTGATACTACAAAAGTCCTGAATAATCTAATATATCTATAATATGGTTTAAAAAATAAAGAGAGCCTTCTGGATTCCCAGGTTTGTTTTGCCCACTACTTCCTTGTTTTTTTAAAGTATTGACATCAAGATGGTATTGATTCTTAGTAGTTTCATAAACCTTTTCCAGGATGATCTGTTCCCAGTTTGGATCTTGAGATCTTCCAATGACATAGCCATTCCCATTATAATCAAGTGCATCCACCTTAATGCTGGTCATCCTTTTTTCTTCTTTTTAAAACTGTAATGTAGCTAAATTAGAGAACACATTGGACTATGTCCTTTTCTCTTGTGTTTTGGACTTCCTCTTTTTCCAGCACTAAATTAAGATTCAGTTTCGCCAACCTCTGTATCTGGAATGGAGGAAGTTGCCATCTGGTCTTTAAGACCAGTTTTGGTCTAAAACAACAATTTTTGGGCTAGCCCTGGTGTGTCATAGCCCCATGAATTTATAAAGTCCCTGCAGAGTTTTGAGAGCCTCTTGGAGTCTTCTCAGTCCTATTATAAAAACATGGTATGATTGTGAATTTGAAATGTACGTATATGAGAAAGTGCATCAGCTCTTTTTGATACTGAAGCATTGGTTTTAGAAGGCAACTATGTACCAGGAAAGAATAAAACCCACAAGATTAAGATTATAGAAACAACCTATAGCAGGAGAGAAAAATACCATCAAATTACAATAATTATTGAATTAAAAGGACTGACTGTACTAAGAAAACAGATCGAAACTCCAGAGATTCCTTAGATATTAGCTCTTTACATAGCATGCTTAGCTTCCAAACCAGATTAGTAAGGCCTTTGCACCACCATTTACTTTCTGTGGCAGGTCCCTGTTTAACCAAAGTATAGGTTTGCAAATGCTAAACTGTAACTTCACACAGGATGCTAAACCAAACTCAAATAAATTATATAATAACTATCTTTGGACATCTTCTCTGAGACATTGAAACCAGAACCCTGTAAAGCTTGAATTAATGGAATGAATCATCATCAAATTAAATTTTTGAGTAAAACAAACTTTGGTTTGATATCGATGAACATAGATTATTTTGCTTTATAAATATTGGTTTATTTATTTAATTCAATTTATGCACCAGTTGACGCTAATTGACAGGTTTATGGCTAAACATTGTGTGAATAGCTTATTCCATAAATCTTATTTCAGTAATTATAATCCATTTCTAAAATGGTATGAGAAATCAACCACAGTTTATAAAATTGTCTTTCTTAGGTTACTGGATTCTGCTCCCATCATTCTTAGCCCATCATTGTCAATGACTAATGGAGGATAAAACTGAACTTTCCTATAGTACAGCAAAGTTTGGGAAGATTGCTTTAAAAAAGTAAATTGCTACAGCAAACTTTTGTTAACACTTTTGGGGAATGAAACTGAAATCTATCTGCTATCAAATTCTCCTGTCTTTTTGTCTGTTTATAACCTTTAATGAGCCCAAACAGTGAACCATAGCTTGGACATTTTTGAAACAAAATATCTCAAATCCTCTAAATTAAATAACGTGAACAAAACCCAGGACCCATTCCCATAAAATTGAAATGTCAAGGATCTTCATACAATACATAATTGAATTCACAAAATTGTAGCTACTGCAATATCACTGTGGTCTTCTGCAGTTTATGAGATCATGATTTCTGATGTTCCTGCCAGCTTCTGAAAAACAAAGTCAATGGGGAAGTCAAAGTTTGCTCCTCTCCCCACTGCTTTTTTGCCTGCCCAATGCTCAGGGTCATTCAATTTCTCAGTTTTGGTAAGGAAGTATCTCTGAAAAGATCATTCAATGGGTTGTCTAGCTGAAATCAAATGCTTGCTGAACAAAGAAAACATTTTTTTCCACATTTCACTTACAGTACTATAATTAATCCGTGGAATTCGCTAGTGATAATTGTGGTAATGAAAGCTGATTTGAGTGGTTTTAAAATGGCACTAGACAGATTCGTACAAGGCCAGGATTAGAGGTTACTAAGTGTTTACATAGACTGGATGAACTAATGGTTTTATCCAGGAAGGCTCTTATAAGTTTGTGGGCAACTGCATTAGGGCCCATGATTATTGATATTGCAGAATGCAAATTGTTGAGAGTGTAGTCTCAATTTGCATAAGATCACGAGTAAAATTTATTAAATTTTCTGGAATTTTGTGCATCAGTAGCAGAGCTTTTCTGCCTATGTCTAATGATACAACACAGAAGAAATGATGCTGAAAAAACCAAGTCTTAAATATTTACTAGCACATCATTGGGTTTGTATGTTCCTAAATGATTAACTCACTTTTTGAAATTAAATAGAATAGAATAGAATATACATACATACATACATACATATACATACATACATACATACATACATACATACATACATACATACATACATACATATATATATATATATATATATATATATATATATATATATACACACACACACACACACACACACACACACACACACACACACACAGTATATTATATGTATCACAAGTATGATATAGCTTCCATAATATAAACCAACTTGGATGTTAATGTCTTTCTGTAAAATGTATATTTATAGTTTTTGGCAGTGCTGATATGACACAGACTTTTCAATATGCACTGTCAGCATGGTACTAGTGTTCCAAATTAGCAGCACAATTCCTGGGAAACCTGCTCTCCTAGTGCTTTGCGTTTTGGTTGCTCTCCTGGGAGGTTAGCTAGAATAGGGAGGGAACAGAATGGAAATTGAATTTATATTTACATTGCATTGGACAACAGTGATTTCAACATATTTTTAGGTAATGATGCATAGTAACTCTGCACTGTTGATTTATGTGCAAGAAAGAGAAAACTAATTTTGGCAAAGGATGGGTGGAAATGTCCTTAAATATAATAATTAGATAGTGGCATGAATAATTTGATTGAACTGTTAGTGAACTCTTGAAATTTAAGCAATAATTTAAGCAAGGTCTAGGAGATAACTGAAAATCAAAGAAAGTAAGAAAGGGGAGAGAGGCTGATAGTAGCAATAGTATTTTGACTTATATACCATTTCACAGTGCTTTACAGCCCTCTCTAAGCAATTTACACCGTCAGCATGTTGCTCCCACAATCTTGGTCCTCATTTTACCAACCTCAGAAGGATGGAAGGCTAAGTCAACCTTGAGCCGGTAAGGATTGAACTCCTGGCAGTGAGTTGAATTAGCCTCCAATACTGCATTCTAACCACTATGCCACCACGGCTCCTAGTATGTGTTATGGGGGTGGGGGAATCATTGTTTTTTGGTATAGATTATGATGTGATCTGTAAAGATTTGCATCCTGTTATTGGATAATATATAATATATAAATATGCTATTTGGAACGCCTATTTACTTTCTCCTAAGGTAGAAGGCCTTATTTTTTTGAAGGAAAAAAAATAAATTTTTGGCTTTACTGAGTTTTGTTAGATTTCCCAAGCTATAGAGCCAGAATACTAGGAGCAGGCTAGCCACCTTCAGACCTAGCTGTAGATGTCTCATTAACCTGAAAATATAATAGCAATGAATCTGTTTATTAGTTGATCTGGCTTTATCTTTTTTTTTTAATTTAAATTTTATTTACAAACATGTAAAATACACATACACAAAACTTAGACGTACACCACATTTATACAATAAAATACGAACAGGAGCTTCCTGTTCTTTCTAATAGCAATTGCCAATCAATATCACTCACCTTATATTGTTTCCCCTTCTATTATATTTCATTTGCATTTCACCATTTGTATTTCACCATTCTTAATGGGAGGGAGGGAGAGAGAATCTTTTGTCAAGTTTGCAAGTTTCTGTTATTATAACCTTTAATAATAAAATGGTACCTAGCTGCTCTTGTCTATTTCCTGGTCTGGCCGACCTCACAGGAAATAGGAAATTAAGTAAATTCAAGCAAGTTATTTTATTTCAGCAAGTTATTTTATTTCCATAGGGTTGCTGTTGTATAAGTTATGCTATTGGTGAATCCTTTTGGACTGGCTTTGATATGGCTTTGAAAATACCTGACTTTTTCTTCCAAAGTCTTTCAACTTCAATTCACAAATCTTGTTATTTTGTTATAGGTTTTTCATCAATTTGACTCTCTCCTGGTATTGCTGGCCACTCTTTTGTTTCAATAGTAGTTTCTGATGTATTGGTTTTCAGGTATCCATCAGTCTGTATTTTAAAAGTCTTGTATTATCTTGATCACATTTTCGAAGAGTTTTTCAGTTATGTGATCTAAGTAATTTTTGTTAATAGTAAAGATTGCATTATTTTCATTTCTACTAATGCATTATAAATTGTTATTTAGAGACACTGTAATTAGCTTATGTTTTGATGTGTTGACTGAATCCACTCAGATTAATTCAGTGAACTATGATTGAACCATGTAGTTCAATTCTTATGCTAAACTGAACATACATATCTGAAGCTTAATAGCTCATGGAAATTTGGCTTGGTTGTGTGAACCTAGGTTTCTGGCTTACAAATAACATCTTATTTATTACATAATCCCAGCTAATTATTGTTTAGTACGATATCTGAATTATGTGTTAGTGCCATGTGGCATGCCTCATTTTGACTTGAACTTAAAAAGGGTGGGTTTTCTACGAATAGATTGTTCATCTTTAACAAATGAAGGCAAATATTTGTGTCCCAGGATAACATTTCAGGATCCAATGTGGGTTAGTCACCAGGAACAGAGGTTTAATATTTCGGACTCTTGCTAACGCCCATCCTCAAGGAAGTTCTCTATCACCAGAATGTTCATCTTTGAGTTTGCAAGTTCCAGAGACACTGACACTACATCTTCCAGGCATTAAAATTGTTGTTACCAGCACCCTGCATAGTGCTTGAAAACCATATAATTCTAATTCTTGAAATAGAGATTATAATAGATACTTTTTCTCTTACATTCAATGGCAGGCTGCTATAAGATAATTGTTCATATTACTTCAAATTAATTAAACCATTTCACCCCACCCTGAGGTGGAGATAGAATAGTTGGGATAACCTGATTTCCGGCCTGTGAGTAGGCTGTTCAACTTGCCCCACTGAAAAGCTGGGGGTGGAGTGAGAGAAGGACAATACTAAGCAGCTCAGGTCTCTCTGGCAGTCTGCTTGATATTGAGCAACAAAGGGGCAAGTCAAGAAATTGCTTCTTTGGTTCTCTGCAAATCCTGGGTGCTTGACTTGAGCATCACAGCCCAGTGTGCTGTTCTCTATACCTGATCTGCCTTAGGACTGGATGACTGAACACTGCTAGTTCTGGACAATGCTGTGTCTCTGTTGCTCCCAGATTGTGCTTCTATTTTTGTTGCTGAAAGGTGGGTAGCCAGTACAGCAAGTATTGCTTTCCTTCTGATTAAAAAAATGTTAAGGAAAAAATTGTTGTGTTTCACTAGTCAGATACAATGGGTAATCCAGCTTTGTAAAGAAAGTGCATATCAGAGATTGGTTTCTGCTGGTTCACCCAGGATCAGCAAACCGGTAGTGGTGGCGGCAAGAGGCTCCGTCCACCCACCCGGATGCTTTTGTGCATGCGGGCACAAGCAAACCAGTAGTAAAAGAAATTGAAACGCATCACTGGTGCATATGTGTGTAGATTTCTACACTTGGAAATGCAGATGGGTTTTATTTTCTTTCCTTGTAGCCATTATGTAACAATTGATCACTTTGATGTATTATGCAATTGATAAATTACTGGACTGAAATAGTTTGTGTGTATGTGGGTTCATAGGAGGTTTGGGTTATTGTTCTCTTCCTTTTTCTGTAACAATACATTAGAGAGATCAGCTTTGCTGCTTATCAGTCTTCAGAGAAAAATCTATTGCAGTTATTAATCAAGGAATTTTTTTAATGGCATCTTTTTTACTGGCCTGGCCTTATGTGCCATGTTCAAGGCCTAAATTCAGTTAAATTTAGGTTTGGGAAAGATCTCTGCAGGCTTTTGATAGAACATGTTTGGTGAGCCAGAACAATGCAAATCTATGCCATCCGATCTCCTCTCATGTTAGTCTTTTGGATCAAAAACAATTGAAAGATTTGTGGCATGGATTAGAAATACCTACAGATATTGTTGAGAAAGAAATGGTAAGAGGAGAGGTGACAATGTAACTTAACCAAACATTGAGTTCATTAACAAAAAGAGCTACGACATAGTGATATATTATAGATAAGCTGGTTACACATGCAGAGAGCCTTCATAGAAGATGCTTAATCTGTTTATGGATTTAACATCTTTTCTGGCTTTCCATAACAAGGTATCCAAGTCTGGGTTTTCGTAACTCAGAACCATTAAAAAACAAATATTAGCACTAGTGATGTGCGGTGAGGTTTATGGCTGGTGAGGCAGCAATTTTTTTAGACTTGTGGACTTCAACTCCCAGAATTCCACAGCCAGGCATGCTCAATTCCAATTTAAAGTGACAGCATTTGTTTTTCTCCTTTGCTAAATAAGTTTCCTTCTTTCTTTTTCTTTTTCTTCTCCCTCTTCTTCCTCCTCTTTCCCTCCGTCCTCCATCCTCCGTCTCTCAAACACACACACACACACACACACACACACACACACAGTTGCACCAGGAGGATGAAGTTTGAATTCCTCCCCCTCCCTTTGACCCACATGTACCCTTTCCAGCTGTTTCAGAGAGGATTTCAACTCTGCTCTTGCCTGCCATCACGAAAAGAATAAAAAATGTAAAAGGAAAAAGGCAAGAGCTGAGGTCAGGCTGGGCTAGTTGCTGCCAGAGTCACCGTGGATGACTCTGCTTAACTGTTTAAAAAAGCCTCTAAAAAAGAACCCTCTACAGGAGGAGGCTGGAGAACGACATGCCTCATCTATGTCAGGAATTTTTCGGCTTTTAACCCTTGCTTAACTCTGCTTGAGTGATCATAAAAAGTCAGACTAGATGAGGCACGTCGTTCTCCTGCCTCCTCCTGTAGAGGGCACTTTTTAGAGGCTTTTTTAAAACAGTTAAGCACTAAGCAGAATCATCCATGGTGACTCTGGCAACTACTAGCTCAGCCTGACCTCAGCTCTTATCTTTTTCCTTTTACATTTTCTTTTCTTTTCATGATGACAGTGGTGAGGCTCTGCCTCCCCTGCCTCCCCTGCCTGCACGTCTCTGATTAGCACTAACACATCTTATCTTGTTGTATAATTATGACTACTAGGTTTTTAGCTGACCCAGTTAAACATTTCACATGTGGCCATGTTTACCTATTAGGCAGGTTGGTTTAGCTCTTAAAGCAGGGGTTCTCAACCTGTGATCTTTCGACCCCTGAGGGTTTGCGATGTCACAGGGAATCTGCGAAGGCTTGAAGAAATGTTATGATTTAAATCTTGAGTTAAGTCTTGGGGGTCTGTGGTCATAGTCCATGGCCATGAAAGGTATTTAAGAGGGAATCCATGGTGAAGAAAAGTACTGTCATAAAAAATAATATTCAGATGTTTTGCAATAAATGATTATAATTCTTTCCCTGTACAAGGATGGCAACCTTGCCGTTGTGGACAGGTGCTCTGGGGAGTAAAAATATTGACCCTGAGGTTTTTTGGTAACCTAACTCTATTTTTCTTCTAATGTTTCTTCTGTAATGTTTCTTCACTCCATCACTTTGACTTTATTTATTTTATTTTTAGGTGTGGAAAAAACTGATGCTCAAAAAGGTAAGAACACACCTGAGTAAAGGATAGTCAATTTAATAATGGGGAAGGAAAAACCTAGAGAAGAGATGTCATAAAATTGAGTTTAAGCACTCAAAACATAGTTTTCTGATAGTCCTGTTATTCTTGTGTTATTCAGACAAAAAGAAAGGAAGTGTGCAACTGCTTAATTAGTTCCTTTATAATTGTATATATACTTGTCTAATTTATCTTACTAGAATAAGCTATGGCCAACAAGACTATTCATGTTACTATGCCCAACAAGGCTATTCAAATAACTATGCCCAACAAGGCTATTCAAGTTACTATGCCCAACAAGGCTATTCAAATAACTATGCCCAACAAGACTATTTATATTACTATGCCCAACAAGGCTATTCAAATAACTATGCCCAACAAGACTATTTATGTTACTATGCCCAACAAGGCTATTCAACTAACTATGCCCATCAAGGCTATTCATGTTACTATGCCCAACAAGGCTATTCCACCATAGAAAGTGTCCTCACACATTATATTACAGTATGGTATGCTGGTTTAACAGCTGCGGACAGGAAGGCACTAGAGAGAGTGACCAATTCGGCACAAGAAACCATTGGTTGCCCTCTGACACCACTGGATGACATTGCCAGATCTCGCTGCTTTAGCAGAGTACGGAAGATACTCAGAGATGATTCACACCCTGGTCAGTGTCTCTTTGCACTTTTACCATCAGGCAGAAGGCATCAAAGTATAGCCAGCCGAACAAACAGGTTTAAAGATAGTTTCTATCCTTGGGCTGTGAGACTTTTAAATACAACCACAATCATTCCCTCCACACGTTAGTTTTTTTTCTTTTTCTTTCTTTTTTCCTTTCTGTCATAATTTTGCACCAGTGAGGTTAAAACCAATTTTGTTTTATTTAAGTACAATGTCAGTAAAGATTATTCTTATACTTACTTATTCAAATAACTATACCCAACAACGCTATTCAACACTATTACTATGCCCAACAAGGCTATTCAATTAACTATGCCCAACAAGGCTACTCAGGTTGCTGTAGGTATTGTTGCCCAACCAGACTACACATTCACAAAATATTCCCATACACTCCCAACACAAGTGACCAGGCTGTATTAGAGAGGGCTGGGAAGCAGACTCAGGGTGTCCCCTGCTCCATCAAGAGTTGTCTCGCACTCTGAGAGTCTGGGTTCATTCCAGTCCTCTCTTTATACCCAACTTGTTTACTCTGAATCCATATGTATGGTACATCTTGCCCCGGTCTTGTCAGGAACTTTACATTCTTACTCCCTGTTCCATGACTCCATGAAAAATGCAATCCACTGCATTCCTTATGCTCACTAATGTTCCACCTAGTATCATCAGCAATAATTCACTTATACACACATCCAGGATCTTCTGTTATCAGTAATACACACATTCCAGCAATGTGAGTTTCCCAGTGGGTTCAGGAAAAGGCTAGATATGGTTGTTCTATAGGCCCACTATATTCATGACTTATTCTAACATACTATACACTAGTTGATAACCCATCATTGCCTGGCTATTTATTTATAGGGTGAAAATATCCAGACCAAACATAATTTCTAATGTTGGATTTCCCCCCTTTACCTGAGGGATCCCTCTTGTGGAATACTTTAAAACATTTACCATGGCAACTCCACTGCACTGCACTGTACAGTAGAAGCCATTTTACAGCAATACAATAGAAGCCATTTTAAGGCTGTATCTTAACAGAACACACAAACCTAGGGATGTTAGGGGTGTCTTACCCCCACAGTATTTGTTTCCAGAGAGTAAATCATCTGTGTACCAAGTTTGGTTGAAATTGCTCGAGGCATTCCAGAGTTACATGTAATATATCCATAGCATATAATATATGATATATAACATAAGGAATAATTTCCGGACTTATAAATAAGCCTTTACACATACACCCACACAACCCCCCCCACCTATTTATACCTTTAAAAATATTTCTTGCCAGGGATTTTAGGTTTTGGCCAGGAAATTTAGAAAGAGTGTAGCAGTTTATAACTATTCTTTAGTTTAGTAGGAAATCCATACATATTTGAGCCTCCTTTTCCCAATCATCTATGATAGCCCATTTGGTGCAAAAACTTACTCATTTTCAAGATGAGCAAATGCGTATTATGCTTCAATGTAGTGCAAAGAGAGTCATGAAACAGAAGACTGTGACTACATGTACAAAGGAGATTAAAAATGCACACACTTGCAAATGCAGTGTAGTGTAGGGCCTGTAGACTTCCATATGGTCACACCCTTTGTACATGGATGAGAAAAGACCCTCTGCAATATAAAGAGACTGATCATCTGGATAGGATGTGCATGGAATCTGTGTACTTTATGGGCCTCTTGTGCTTATTAATAAACATATCTGAGAGCTAGGTAGGACACACAAACACACACGCCCGCACGCACACACAATATACATTTTCTCTCTTGTTTAAATGTTACTTTTCATTTAATTCCATTGTTTACATTTTTGTAAATTATGCGTAGCATGAAAGCTATGAATATTGCTGAATTCCAGTAGAAATTCCAGCAGAAATTCCAGCATCCCTTATAATTGGCCATGATAATTAAGAATATTAGGAGTTGTAATTAGCAAAATTTGGTTGCTGCCTCCATCTATCTCTTGTTGCTTGATCAACACTCATCTGCCCACATTCTTTCTACAGCTTTCTTTCGATCTAGTGTTAGATATAATTTGTTTCAATGTAATTACTTTTAGTTATGATTCATCCAACTCTGTAAACATATGGCAGTTGTCAACAACATTTAAGGGACAAAATATATGACACCTGGCTAAGCAAACACAAAATGTTTTTAAACATCAGTAGATAATTTGGAATCCTTTAAATATATTTGCCGCATTCCCAATCAATGGAATGGCAAGGAATTAAAAGATACCTGGAGGAGATATTAATTTGTTTACTGTTTTGTAAAAGATTTCTGGAGGCCCCAGATATTTTTTTTATCATGAAATTACCTGGGGAACCCCTATTTTTCTTATCTACCTATAAGGAAAGGTTTTGCTACTAATTATAGATTTGGATTTGGATTTGGATTTATTGCATTTATATGCCGCCCTATTCCCGGAGGGACTCAGGGCGGCTCACAAATCAGGTAGGGAATACAAACAAGGGGAAAAACAACAAACAAGCAACTACAAAAGAATTTTTAAAAAATCAATAACCGCACAGTTCGAGTGGGGACGGGAACTCGTCAACCCCAGGCCTGTCAGAACAGCCAGGTTTTAAGGGCTTTGCGGAAGGCCTGAAGGGTGGTGAGGGTCCGAATCTCCACGGGGAGCTCGTTCCAGAGGGCCGGAGCAGCCACAGAGAAGGCCCTCCTCCGAGTGATAGCCAATCGGCATTGGCTGGTAGATGGGATTCGGAGGAGGCCTATTCTGTGGGATCTAATAGGTATGGTGGAGATAATTGGCAGCAGGTGGTCTCTCAGGTACCCAGGTCCAATACCATGAAGGGCTTTATAACGACTAACACCTTGAAGTGTATCCGGAGACCAATGGGCAGCCAGTGCAGCTCACGGAGGATAGGTGTAACATGCGTGTACCGGGGTGCACCCACAATCGCTTGCGCGGCTGCATTCTGGACAAGCTGAAGTCTCCAAATGCTCTTCAGGGGCTGCCCCATGTAGAGCGCATTGCAGTAGTCCAGTCTTGAGGTCACAAGGGCATGAGTGACTGTTGCGAGTGCCTCCTGGTTCAGGTAGGGACGCAATTGGTGCACCAGGTGAACCTGGGCAAATGCCCCCCTGGTCACAGCTGACAAATAGTGTTCTAAAGTCAGCTGTGGGTCCAGGAGGACTCCCAAATTGCGAACCCTGTCTGAGGGGCATACAATTTCACCCCCCCAGCCTGAGAGATGGAATATCACACCAATTGTTGGGAGGAAAACACACAAGCCACTCGGTCTTGTCCAGATTGAGTGCAAGCTTGTTTACCCCCATCCAGACCCTAACAGCCTCCAGGCACTGACACATCACGTCAACCACTTCACTGAGTTGGCACGGGGCGGACAGATACAACTGTGTATCGTCCACATACTGGTGATATTTTATCCCGTGCTGTTGAATGATCTCACAGATAAATGATAACATATTCAGAATAGTATAGAATAGAATACCAGAATTGAAGGAGACCTTGGAGGTTTTCTAGTCCAATCCTCTGCTTAGGCAGGATACCCTATACCCGTGATGGTGAACCTATGGCATACATGCTGGAAGTGTCATACAGAGCCATCCTTCTGGGCATGACAGCCGTTGCCTGTTGATCTTCCACATAGACACGCCAGCTAGCTGCTCTTCACACTCGTGGAAGCGCCGGAAACCAGAAGAACAGTTTCCCTGTGTGCATGTGCGCACTGGGAAGCTGAGTTTCCAGTGCATGCAGGCAGGCTGGTCAGTTGGTCTTCTAGAAACTGGAAAGTCAGATGACCGGTGCATGCATGCGCACTGGGGAACTGCTCTTCCGGTTCCCGGTGCCCTCCTGTGCTCTTCCGTTTCATCACATGGTGCTGAAAAGATTTGCCAAAACTGCCCTATACCATTTCAGACAAATGGTTGTCCAATTTCTTCTTAAAAACATCCAGCATTCAAGTAGATATTTAACATATTTTATTATTATTGCAATTTATTATTAATCTACTGCTATTCTCATATGTCTTTCTAGTAATCATTTTTCTTATCTATATATCTGGGATATCTTTCCTCACCCTAACAAGTATCCAGAGCTTTTGTTACTGTAGAAGATGATCAGGCTAAGCCTGAGGGAGGGGTCTAATGTGTCATCAGTCATGAGTTCCCTTCATGCCCAAGAGATCTAAGTCCAGCCCACCTTGAATTCCTTCTACTCTTTATCTTCCGCTAATTTCCCTTGGCTGTTAGTAATTCAGATTCTTGTATACCTTTATATTCATTTGAACTGTCTGGAGCTCCTGAGTTTCCTGGCGGTTGACACTACCCCCCTCACATGAACTAAACACAACTCTTTCATTTTGTTGATTCATTCTAATCCTTTCATTCTTCTACCATCTGGTTACAAATTCTCTACTATATGTAGGACCTAAGTGGAATAGGACCAGCTTGTTATTTGGATAGAATCCTTTCAAGAAGATGAAAAAAAAAAAGTAAGAAGACAGTTGCCATTTAAATATTTTTACCAAGAAAACTGTCTGTGTGTGCCTGTGAGATCATCAGGAATAAAGGCCCGATAGTCAACGTTACCTATCATATTTTTTTAGGATTGAATTGAAGTAAAAAAACTTGCATCTGAATCTTCGAGCTTCTGTCCTGGCTATATTTTGAAACAGAAAGTGAAAAATGCCATCTATAAAAAAAATACGAATTTGAAGGAAATATATGTGGTTTTCACTCATTGAAATAGCTTGTGACTTCACAAAATAATAATGATAATATAAAAATCAATATGTGAGCTGAATTATGGCAAGTTGGCTGCATTGGTTGTAGAAAGGCAGTAGTATGAACAATTTCCTACAGCTCTCATCTTCTCATATTTCTCTTTTTTTCTTTTACAGTCTGTGGGCGCCCCAAAGTACATTCCCCTCGAATTGTGGGTGGGAAGAGAGCTGAAGAAGGGGAATGGCCATGGCAGGTCAGCATACGAGAAAACAGACTTCACATATGTGGTGGAAGTCTCATTTCCTCCCAGTGGGTGGTGACAGCTGCTCATTGCTTTGATGGGTGAGTAGCAGATTTGCATTAAAAAGACTGTATCTCAGCCAGTTTCTCTTCTTTAAGGGAATTAGTAATTGAAGATGGGAACAATAGCAATTCAACTAAGCTCAAAAATTTGGCAGTGGACCAATTTTATTTTGCCTTTATGAAGATAGCATTACAATATTAAAAGAGCCAAGAAATCTGAATTTCTACTTTGACTCCTCCCTTCTGATGCTGATCTTTATTCATAATAAATATTTGATTTAATGCATAAATATATAAATGATGCCCTCCATAATGCTCCATGAACAAGATAGAGCAATTGCATGGTAAAGATATTGTCTGAATCACATAATTTGAAAGCACCAGATTTCCTGTTAGTTTCAGAGCCGAGCAAGGATGATGGAAGACTGATTATTTTTCCCCTTGGCTCCCATAGGCCACTAGTTGCATCCAAGTATCGAGTACACCTAGGGGAGTACGAACTCCCCAAACCAGCATCCACCATGGTCTCATCTGCTATAAGCCTGATTGTAGTACATCCATATTATGCTGGAGTTGGGCTGAGTGCTGATATTGCGTTGGTGAAACTAGAGGAGCCTGTCCGTTTCTCCCGAACCATCTTGCCTATCTGCTTATCCACTGTTGAAGATCCTGAACCTTTCCCCGTAGGGATGATGTGTTGGGTCACTGGCTGGGGGGACGTCTATCCAGATGGTAAGAAAAAGGTGGGGTCTTCTTAGATCGTTGTAGAATTCAGGCTTCTTCAAGGTCTCCTTTGGATGAGCATGCTTCTGCTACCCCTCCCCCCAGTATTTTGAGGGGCATTAAGCTGCATTAAACTTTATGGTGGGTTAATGCATTTATATGATTTATAATATTGCTTATTGCTGTACAAATATTGTTTTTGCAGTAGTGATTTGAGACTGAATTTTGGTTCCATTATTTGGAAGTTTCTGTAATAAGTGAGTGGTGGGGCATATGTGACCCATGACTTAAAGTCCTCATAACAGGGCTAATTACATCCATTGTTTTTGCAGTTGTAATATTTGTTTGTTTTTTAATCATCCATTCAAGAATGTAGTTGGTGGTGCAATGACATTATTGCAAAGGGTGTGGAGCCTAAACATTTGGTAGATGGACTGGAGGAGCTGGGAGCGATTTAAATGAGACTCACAGACTAAAGCATCACAGATACTTCCACTTACCCCTTTGATCTTTAAAAGCAAATGCGGGAAGGCTCCACCCTTAAATGCTTAGGAGTTGGTGTTCGGTCTCAGAGTCTCCCTTTTTTTTTCTCACCAGCCTCTTTCATCACTCGGATTCTGCAAAAGTTGGAAATGCCAATCCTAGATGTTGATAAATGTGATGAAATGTACCATAATGATTCCAGCAGCTCTGATGTAGATACTGAAGTTTTGCCAAAAAACTACAGGCTAATTTATGATGACATGATCTGTGCTGGATATCCGGAAGGAAAGAAAGATTCTTGCCAGGTAAAAATAGAGGATAAGAGCCATGGATCAATTATAATTTGTCACAGATATTACACTAATATAGAATTTGCTTGTTTAGCACGTGTCTGGGAACTAGGGCATTGCAATTTATTATATAACCAAGCTGAGCGAAATGTATGAATCCAGCCACTTTTTTCTTCAATAATGACCAATTCTTGGAGACTGCCTGCGGCTTACTTGGCAAGGTTTTTCACAAGTGGTTCACCATTACCTCTTTCTGAGGGCTGAGAGAAAGTGGCCGGCCCATGGTCACCTACAGTAACTGGCTTTTTGTCTAAGGCAGAACTAGAACTCATAGTCTCCAATTTCTAGCTTGATCAGTACATTAAACTGACTCTCTAAGCAATGTATACAGGACAGAAAAAGAAATCACTGGAATCTTAATACTGACTGTGAATCATAATGGTCATAATACAGATTATACAGATTAACAGAGTTGGAAGGGATCTTATTGCTCATCTAGTTCAACCCCCCCCGCCCATGCAGACCCTACACCATTTCTGACAGATGACAGTCCAATCTCCTCTTGAAAGTTTTCAGTGATGAAACTGTTACAACTTCTGAAGGCAAGCTGTTCCATTGGTTGATTGTTCTCAGTGTCAGAAAAAATCTCCTTATTTCTAGGTTGAATCTCTCCTTGTTAAGTTTCCATCCATTATTCCTTATCTGGCCTTCAAGTGCATTGGAAAATACCTTGACCCTCTCCTCTCTGTGGCAGGCCCTCAAATATTGGAACACTGCTATTATGTCTCCTCTGGTCCTTCTCTTCACTAGGTCAGCCATGCCCAGTTCCTGTAACCGTTCTTCATATGTTTTAGTCTCCAGTCCCCTAATCATCCTGGTTGGTCTTCTCTGCCCATTTTCTAGAGTCTCAACATCTTTTTTATAGTGTGGTGACCAAAACAGGTCTTCTTGTTTGTTTGTAAGTCAGGGTTTACCAGTAATGTGAGCAACTATGATTTACAATTGACTGTGATTGTTAAGCAACAGCAATGTTGGGCATGAGAATAGAGATAAGCAGCTTAATACAACCTAAAGGCGGGTACTCAAGCATTGATTTCACTCTGAACTGTTCACTTTTTTTGCCAAACCTCATATTTCTTACAGTGAAGCCCCAGATACGACATGTGTCTTGAATATGGTCTCTGATCCCAAAATAGTTACTCACCTGCTCATTTTTGATCTTGTTGGCTAAAAGGTAGTATGAAAATGGCAGTTTATTAAATTAACAAAAGATTTTCTCTGTTTATAAGAAACACTAAGTTAATGCAGTAAATTGCAGTATATGTACTCTTGCTTAAATCCATCCCACCATTTTTTTTCCTTCAGTGTATAGTGTTGTGTGCTCAATGAGATGCCCTCAAATCATTAAATCTATCTCCCCCAGATATTTTTTTACTAATAATTGTATTTGTTTATTCAGTTCATAAACTACAGGTATTTTAACAGCAACACATTTTTGCACATGCATTCTTGTAGCTCCCCATTTAATATAAAGAAATTAATCTAATTCCCCATCTCCCAAAAATGTAACAATAAACAACCACCTTAGACATTTTTCCATATATCATTCTTCCTATAAGTAGACTAGAATTGGTTTTGTTTCCTGTTGATATTTATAACATGTCTTAGAATAAAGTAAATTTGATAAGTTATGTGATGAAGCTTGAATTTAAACTTTAGTTTCTTAATCTAAACCATGGACTCTTCTTGCAATACATTCTTAATGGCAGTATATTTCCTCACATAATACAATTTATCCAAAGTTTTGATTTACATAGTCCTTCTGAGGCAGATGGTATCACAAAGCAGCAAGGAAATTTTCTCCAGAATGTCTCTGATAATGTTATGAATTACTGAAAGCAGAATAACAAAGGCTTCCAAGCATGCCAACAATATCCTTAACTGGCCTTCAAACCCGTAACAAAGACATTTAAGATATAACACTGATTCTCCACTGATTCACATTTACTTTTAAATCACCATGATTATTTCCCCCTTTTCAGTAATGGTAAGGGCTTGGCTAAAGAACATTAAGAGGAAGTGGTGAATCGCCATATTCAGTGGTGGGTTTCAATTAATTTTACTACTGGTTCACTTGTGCATGCGCACAAGTGAAGCATCCACTACCGGTTTGCTCGATCCTGGGTGAACCTGCAGAAACCTACCTCTGGCCATATTCATCTCATCTGCTTAAATTTAAACTCAAAATGCACATTATTTCCTTAGGTCTTACTTACTGAAAGAATGTTCCTAGTTAACTCCTTTCTTTCTTTTTAGGGTGACTCTGGGGGCCCCCTTGCCTGCAAGTTGAATAGTACTTGGTTTCTAGCCGGCATTGTGAGCTTTGGGGTGGGTTGTTCTGAACCCAACCGACCTGGAGTCTATACCAGAGTAACTTCTTATATGGACTGGATTCAACACACAATAGAAAAGAACTCAGTTTCCGGTGGGGGTGTCCCTCATCCCAGTGGGACTTCTGTTGTCTTCTTTTTAATTTTTCTCCTGAGCACTTTCCATGTAAGTGCTGTTCATTTATAATCAGTTGGAAATGTAATTGTAACACAATTGTGTCACAAAGCACTTAATATAATATTAACATTCAACTACAATGTAAAAATACTTAGTTCAAAGAGAAAAGTACAACCCCCCATTGTGCATAGTGAAAGGTTTCCTGGAGATCTGACTACATTAACCTCCTGTTACCTCTTTCTCTTATTATTAATCATTCTCAGAATTCTGGCTTGGATGTACATTTGATAATAAATAAAAAAATTTAAAAATCCCAGTTTGTTTCCTTGAATCATTAGCAGCAAAAAGAAGTTCTTTGTGCCATGAGATATAAAGACTTTCCAAGTAAAATGTCTCTCTTCCCCAAATCTCATTCCTAGAGTCTCTTCTACCATCTCCCCAATAGTGGACATGTTCACACAACATGATAACAACGTAGTAACCTCTACTTTGTCTTGCTGTGAATGTGTGCTTATGGATTAGGTTGATTTTTTTTGGGTAGTTCTCTCATCCACCATTGATTTCTGCTTGTGTGGAACAGTTTCAGAAAAGAGAAAAATAAGATATTCCCTAATATTGTTGTGGATCTAAACACAAATCTCTCCGAGTGTATAAAATATTGGAAAAGTTGCAGCTGGCCTCTTTGTTATTTTTGTAATCTCATCACAGAGTTAAAAAGAGAGAAATTCTTACAGTGCTCCTACAATTTTCACCCCAAGGTAGAAGATGGCAATTGCAAAGAAGCTTATAAATAGTGATAGGCACAAGAAAGCAGCCTTTGTCAGTTCCTTCCCAGCAGGGTCTCCAAGCTTACTACTTTGTTTACTCATTACCCCATTCTAGCTGGAGATTCCACCATGTCACATGATCTTGGAATACTGTGATATTGCAGTCACATGACCCCCCCAAGGATGCTGCAGTGGTTGGAATTTCGAGGATCAGTAATAAGTTTGAAAGGTCACCAAACAAGTTGTTACATGAGATCAACTTTTATGTAATTATCGGTACTTTCAGAAATTTCTATTTGATTTCATGGAATTGTACTCTTTTCTCCTCCCCTTACTGTTCTAAAGAACAGTAATCTATTTACAAAGTCATGTAAAGTACTAAGCATATATCAATGTATTGTTAAATATATTTAATGCAACAACAGATGGGAACTTTGGATTTTTATGATGAAGGCTACTTCCTATTTTATATAGGAAGCATCAATGCAATTAAGTTAATCTCTTATGGCTCAGGAAAGTAGGGTACTTAGTTTAGATTTTTAGACTGTCAGTTACTATGTCTGTAACTGTTGCAAAGAAGTTTAGAAGTCATTCAGATAACTTTTTCTTCCCCCCCCTTTTATTCTTTCATATTTCCTTCTTTTTTCTGCTTTTACTTTTATGTATCAATAGTTTTTAATCTTACATAAATCTTGTTTTATATATGTATGTATGTATGTATGTATGTATGTATGTATGTATGTATGTATGTATGTATGTATGTTGTATTTGTGCCGATAAATAAATAAAGGGAGACTAGTATAGATCTATTTCAAGCTATTTAGCTCTCATCAGCTAGCCATACCCTTACTGGGATTTGAACCTGGGCTATATTACATATTAGGCAGATGTCTTAGCCATTAGGCCACAGGCTCTGATCCGTTATCAGCCAAGCCAGGGTGAAAGGAATCTTAGAAAGGTAGATCCCAGTAAGAGTATGGCTAGCTGATGAGAGCTAAATAGCTTGAAATAGATCTATACTAGTCTCCCTTTATTTATTTATCGGCACAAATACAACAAATGTAACAAAAAGGCAACAGTAAAAATATTGGGTTTCTGCCTGGATGGTCTCTTGTGATGAGCCAAAGGACAGAGAATGGAAGTAGTGATCTTCCTCCCATATTTGGGCATACCGGAGGTTGTGACACTAAGAAACGTCTGCCTATAGCCATACTTCGAATCTTCTTGAAGCATGACTAGGCAATGCATATTCCTGAGACCGGTCCTAATCTTTTGTAATTTTGGCATTAAATAACATGGAATCCAAATCAATATAGAGGGGGTGTTTGTGTATTAGTTAAGGTGTTAGTATTTGACTTAGCAAGTTCCCAGCTTGACTCTGAAAATTGTTAGATGATTATGGGCCAACTACCATGCCACAGCTAAGTCTAGTTCATAGGATTGTTTTTGCAGGGACATCATAATAAGAGACCCCTCTGGATACTAATTTGAGCTTCCAGAGGGGAAAAAAGTGTGTGTGTGTGTGGGGGGGGCACAAATATAAAATACCAATACATTTTAATTTTCCTTTAAAATAAACTAGTGAGATGGTAGACAGTTATTCAATGAGCTGGAAAAAGGCTTTTGTCAGTATACTTAGTCAGAGATATAAAAATTACAGTCATGGTTCTGGTGCAAAAAAAAGTTTCCCAAAAACAAAAACACACCCTTACTGACAGATAACTGCTACTTAATTTGACAAATGACTTCCCTTAATTGTAATATAGTACTTTTAAAATGTCCTATAGTGCCCTCTGCTGACAAGATTGCAAAAATTCCTCAATGGGAAAAATTGCAAAGAGGTGCTGATTCAATAAGTGCAGACATGATTAGGGAATCAGAATATAACCAAAAAAAGGGGAACCACCAACTTTTTATTTTCATTTCTTCATTGCTTGTATGCCAATATTTCCAGTTTACTGGTTAGTTGATGTCTATTCAGTAGCATGACTTGTATATCCAGAACTAGGTAACCTAAGGGAAGGGAAGATGACCCCTCATTTGGGCAACACACAGACTTACAGCTTGTATCATGTTGCTTGATCAATCCACCTTGAAATGTGATGGAGCAGCACTAAACATTTTTCTGTTCTCACATTGTTAATGTAGTGGAATCATCTTAGCTGTGTGAAAAAGCACTATTTTCAGGAAGAAGAAAAGAGATATAAGTATGCAACTTTACATTTGGAGTTGAAGAAAAAAAGCAGGCCAATATTATGCAATCAAGGGAGGGACCTTGAGGTTGTCAAGACAATCTTGTCCTGATATAAATGGAAGATGAAAGAAGGATATTAAACTCTAATCCTACTTATTAATTACAGACTTTGGGGAAGAAATAAAAAC
Organism: Thamnophis sirtalis; assembly: GCF_051295495.1. Lineage (NCBI taxonomy): Eukaryota > Metazoa > Chordata > Lepidosauria > Squamata > Natricidae > Thamnophis > Thamnophis sirtalis. The sequence continues at coordinate 112,324,353 of NW_028261384.1, forward strand.
CCCAACATAAATTTTGCTATTCCCACTCCAACCTCTTGTTTCAAGTTTTGTTGTTTAATGTCCAGGATGATTCATTTGTAGAATGGTAAAGCTTTTGCTTGACTAAATTCCATTTTAGTTGTGACTTAAAAACAATAAATTCTAAAGTAAATATATTATTGATAAATTGGAATGGGTTCAGAATTGTGCAATAGAGCAGGACTGGTTAAAAAAAAGTGATATGAACTCAGTCAATCTCTTCTTGTTCCTACAAGGTTGACCTTTGGTTTTTGACTTGTACACAGAACTGGATTGCTATCTCCTGCTCTGGAGGAGGGGGGAGATAAAATTCAGCCATCTTTATTCATCATCTATGCCAGTGTTTCTCAAACTTGGCAGCTTGAATGTGTGGGGATCTCAACTCCCAGAATTCCTAGTTGCTGCAGAATTGTGGGAACTTTGCATCTTCAAGTTGCCAATATTGAGAAACACTTGTCTATATCTTTTGGAGCACACCATCTAAGTAGAGACATTTCTATAGAAATCCATCTGGAGAGGCCTATCTGGAGAAAATATTGAATGAAGAATCAAAGGAACATCTATACAAATCATAAATGCTATTAAGGTAAAGGTTCCCCTTGCACATATGTGCTAGTTGTTCCTGATTCTAGGGGGCCGTGTTCATCTCAATTTCAAAGCCGAAGAGCCAGCACTGTCCGAAGATGTCTCTGGTCATGTGGCTGGCATGACTAAATGCTGAAGGTGCACAGAATGCTGTTAACGTCCCACCAAATGTGGTTCATATTTTTCTACTTGCATTTTTACATGCTTTCAAACTGATAGGTTGGCAGAAGCTGGGACAAGTAATGGGAGCTCACCCCACTAGGGATTCGAACCACCAAACTGCCACCTTTCTGATCGACAAGCTCAGCGACAAGCTTAACCACTGAGCCACCAAGTCTCATTTTACCTTTACCTTAAATGCTATTATAATATACCAAATTGCTTTTTTCAAAGAAAACTAAAAAAGCAGGTGATTGATGATCTGATCACTTTTATTCTTTGAAACAAAATTTATGCTGAAATCAGGCCAGTATTTTCTGCCATACCAATTCAGATGATGTAAACCTGTCCTTGGTTTTCTGTGATCTGATTTCATCCATTGTTTTAAGCCATGATAAGGTTCATCTGAATTGGCTTAATATGTCATGTGAACCCAGCCATTGAAGAATACAAGGGTATCTCTTCAGGCATACTCTGCAAAATTATGATATTTAAAACAATGGCTTCTTATTACTCCTGATTAATTACCTCAATCAAGAAAACATTTAGAAACAAAACAGATCAAACCCCAGTAAGTTAATTCTAGCAACAATAAATATGATGCCTGAATGTAACATATTTTATTTTATTTTTTTATAAATCCTTGCCTAAAAATCACTAGTGAGCAGAAGAATTACAGATGTTAAAATGCCACTAAAAATTTCTGGGCCAATCTGACAATTCTGCAAGAACTCTGTGAACCTGGAAGTTGGACAAGTTTATGTTGGTGCAAATGGTAAAATATTGTGCAGTGATTAAGGTGTTAGACAAGTAAGTTCACTGTGTAAATTCCTTTCTCAGTATTTTCTAGCTCAACCTAACACAAGGTAGATTTGGTAAGGACAAATCTCTATAAAATATGATGATTTGAATATGTGCTCTTTGTAAGCTTCAGGACTGGCGAGATTCCCATGCTTATGTCATTCCATGTAGTTGCACATTGTCAATGCTAGCCAGGGGAGAAATCCACTTACCTTTGCTACAGGTTTGGTACCAATGTGAGCAGTTTAGTACCTCCCGCGCATGTGCAGAGCGTCAAAAAGGTAAAATAAGCATAGAGGAGGGGGAATCTGCTGTGCTGTGTGATTTATATTACTAGTATAAATCACACCGCACAGCTGTCGGAAAAAGCAGGTTCGCCAAAAACAGTTTCATTTATTTTACTACCAGTTTGAGTGAACCAGTAGCATTTTTACTATTGGTTCGGGTGAACTGGTAACATTTCACCCCTGATGCTAACCCTATCTATCTTCTGTAGCCTGAACTAATTTTGCAAGATGCTAAAACTGAAACGTAAATAGTCATGGAGAATTAAGGGGTTGGTTAAATTTTGGAACTGAAATAAGACCTATAGCAAAATAAGCATTTGGAGTCTACCCTATTTAGTTATCAGAAGATATTATACAGTATATTGCTGGATTTGAAGATTCAAAGTGCAAGAGAAGTGTTAAGCTGATGTCTTTAACACTATCCTTGCCTACATCAAAAGACTATTTATTACTAAAGAGCCTCTTCAAGGCAGCCTTTACATCCTTATTCCTCAAAGTGTAGATAAGGGGATTGCAAAGGGGAATGATGACTGTGTAGAGCAGAGAAAGTATCTTGTCAATTTTAATAGAATCTGTCGTTTGGGGATGTAGGTATACCAACATTCCTGAGCCATAAAAAAGACTGACCACAATCACATGAGATGAACAAGTGGAAAAAGCCTTCTGACGCCCCATGGCTGATGGCATGTGTAATATAGTCCTAGTGATATAGAAGTAGGAGGTTAAGATGACAACAAGAGGAGCCAGAGCAAATATAACATTCTCCATATATACTACCAACTCATTGGTGGAGACATCAGCACATGCTAGACTGAGGACTGCTGGCATGTCACAGAAGAAGTGGTCCATTTCATTGGGGCCACAAAAGGGGAGGGAGAAAATGAGTCCAATTTGTACCAACTGCATTGGGAGGCTGAGAACAAAAGAACCAGACACCAGTCCTATGAGCATCCTTTGATTCATTATGATCATATAGCGCAGGGGCAGGCAAATAGCAACATAGCGATCGTAGGCCATGGCAGTTAGTAAGAAACACTCAGCACCACCCAGAAACAGCATGAAGAACATCTGGGAGGCACAAGCTTCCAAAGAAATGGAGTGGTCTCCGGTGGCCAGGCTGGCTATCATTTTGGGAAGAGTGACTGAAGTGTAACAAACTTCAAGTCCTGATAAACTTCTTAGAAAAAAATACATAGGTGTATGGAGGGCAGAATCCTTTGTTGTCACAACCACAACGAGACCATTGCCTAGAATGACACTCAGATAGATAGCAAGAAAGGCAGCAAAGAAGAGCAGAGGGTGTTCACGGAATCCCAGTAAGACAAACTCATTCACAGCACTCTTGTTCTCCCAGTTTCTGGCCAGTTCAGCATTCATCTAGAAAAAAGGGAAGTGAAAAGGATGGACTTCAGGGAGTGCGATGACTTCTGTAATTACAAAATCAAAACTCTGTAAACTATCCTTCCAAAAACTAGTATGTTCAGTTTTGTCAGACTGAAATTCTCAACATTTATCTCACCACTGTGGTGTTAATACATTCTTAGAGTTTAAGTCCAGCAAATTGCGAAATACACATCTTGATCCCTTCACTCATCCAAGATATTTTTGTAGGAAACGTACCGTACCTTTATTATTTTTTACAAACAACACAAGGTAGTGAACATATCCAACACATCTTCGTCGTCCTATTTTCCCCATCAATATCAAATGTCGCTAAAGATGAGACAGTCAACCATTTGATCAGTGGGTGCAGCAAAATTTCACAAACTAACTACCTACAATGCCACGACCGAGTTGCTAAGATCATTCACTGGAAATTGTGCCAGAAGTTTGGATTTGAATACAGCAAAAACTACTGGGAACATCAGTAGTTCCCAGTAGTTTTTGAGAAGGTTCTAGAGAATGAAAAAGTCAAGATCTTGTGGGATTTCTGAATTCAGACTGACAGGCACTTGGCCTACATCTGACATAACAATACTTGAAAAGAAAAAAGTATGGTTCATTGACATTGCAATACCTGGAGATGCACGAATTGAAGATAAACAGCAAGAAAAAATCACAAAGTACCAGGACTTGCAAATTGAAGTTGAGCGATGGTGAAAAAATAAATTGTGTGTTGTCCTGATTGTAATTGGAGCCCTTGGAGCAATACCTAAAGGGCTACTTCGCTATTTGGAAATTCTAAATTTATCGGACTTGAACATTCTGACTCTACAAAAAACCACCCTGCTTGGAAAAGCTTATATCCTCCGATGTTACCGTAACAGTTCCTAGGTCCTTGGTTAGGACTCGAGCTGTTGAGCTACCAACCAGCCCTAAAGACTGTGAATCTCACCAAAGATTAACCACATAATAATAATATAACCACACAATAATAATATATTCTATGTATATTAGCTATACATTTTACAGAGTTATCAAGTTTATGTAGCAGAATTAATCATTTCTAGAACATATAGAATGCACTACATATAAAGTCCACATACATTTCATTTCTTCCACTCTAATATCATCACTGTTATTTTTAAGATTATACTATGCTGTAATTCTTGACAGTAAAATATTAGTGTCTGGAAGTGAACAAAATTCAGTTGATTTCCTATTGATGAGCTATGAAAGTGTACTGCCTATCTCGATTTTCGGGAGGGGGGGAATAGTGAGGTTCACTTCTCAAGTATGCCCAGACAAATCTTTAATTATTTAATTTCCCTTCCTTGTTTAGGGACTTTCATGAAGTTTTAGAATAATCTTTAGTTTCCAATTGCAATTGTTTTGTGTTTTCCTTCTCTCTTTTCTTTCCTGCTATTAAAAAAAAAACTGAGGAAAAAAGTTTTCTTCTATGTTCAGTGCTAGGAACTGGGAGCACTTTTGTTCTCAGAATTTGGAGCCTCTAGTATCTAGACTTATGTAAGAATGAGAGAAATCATATGCCACAAACGTCACAAAATTGTCACAAATATCTTAAAGGAAATCACTATCTTCTATCTATTCATTTAAAGTGATATAATTACACCATTGCATACCCTTAAAAAAAGAAGTCCAGTTCTTTTTATTGGATATCCAAATATTAACCAAGAATGAAACCACTTACCTTTGATGTTGCTACTCTTAAGAGCTAAACAAAATTGACTGTGATTTTTCCATAGATCTCTGTTTTTCTGTATTTCGAATTATGCTACCTTCAAAAGGAAGAAATCAGAGACTGGTTGCTTTGATTGGCAATCATAAACAAAGGAAATTGAAGTAATGCATCAATAAATTGTATGGGAAAAATAGACGGGTTCATTTCTCTTAAAAATTCTTACTAAAGTACCATAGAGAATAAGGAATACTTACCATTTTCATAGCTGACATGCCCCTGTTTTCTGTTCTAGGCGCATTTTGTTCTGATGGTCCTCATTAGCAAGTTTGTTCTATCACTCCTTCACAGTGATCAATAGATATCTAGGGTCTGTATAGATGTTCATCATAGAAAAGCTAGCTGTGGAAGTTCCATAGGAATTGATAGCCTTTGGGAAAAACAGACGGAGATAAGGGATGGTTTTTTTTTAAAAAAAAGTTCTCAGCTTTTTACATTTGGGAGCATGTGTATGAGGCATAATAGTATAACTTGTTCCCATGGTAATCAAACATCAGCCATATTCATGGTACAGGGAGAAAAAGCTTCAAAAAGCTTAAGACGTTAAAAGTTTCTATTTACAATATCGGTGCTGATACTAACAAGTGGGGGTAGGGAGGTAACACTGTGTAAGAGACAGGGCTGTTCATATGAGCAGCATAAAAGGTTAATGCACTTTTTGGCTGCCACAGCTACCAGCCCATGTTCCGGGGGAGGGTGTGAATAGGGCAAACTTACAGCATTTACTGCTATATGAATAAAATGGATTTAAATTTATTTGACCTAGCTTAAATAAATAAATCAGTGGCGGAATTCAACATTTGTTACTATCGGTTCTGTGGGCGTGGCTTGGTGGGCATGGCTTGGTGGCTGTGGCAGGGGAAGGATACTGTAAAATTTCCATTCCCTCCCGATCAGCTGGAACTTGGGAGGCAGACAATAGATGGGGGCAGGGCCAGTCAGAGGTGATATTTACCGGTTCTCTGAACTACTCAAAATTTCTGCTGCTGGTTCTCCAGAACTGGTCAGAACCTGCTAAATGCTGCCTCTGAAACAAATTGCTAACAAGAGGTTGTATTTTGATCACAGTAATTCAAATTTCTGGTAAATTCTGGTTTATCATCCTTTTTGAATGTAGCTGAATGAATAGTTATCTTCTCAGATGCGATCAAGAATATGAATAGCCCAGTGATGGGTTTCAAATTTTTTTAGAACCTATTCTGTAGGTGTGCCTGTTTTATGGGAGTGGCTAGGTGGTTATGTGACCAGGTGGGAGTGGCTTGGTGATCATGTGACTGGGTGGGAGTATTTTTGCAGTCATGTGACTGGCTGGGAGTGGCTTGGCAGTTATGTGACTGGATAGGAGTAGCTTGGCAGTCATGTGACTGGGTAGGAGTGGCCAAGTCGATGTCACTGAATTCTTTGCCCCTAAGAATGATCTACAAAAGAAGATATTAAAAAAGGAAATTTATTATTTTGTGCACTTACTACTTAAATAAGAATAAAATAAGTACACAAAACAATAAAACAGCTACTTACAGAGGAAATATGACTGTCCTTGCTGGTCTTCAACATTACTGACCACCTTACACACACACTTCCAGCTCCTCTGGCTCTCCCCTCTTCCTGGATTCACTCAGACATCTTTAAAACTCACAGCCTGTGCACATGCACACACTTCCAGGCCCTCTGCCGTGTGTGCGTGTGCACAGGCTGTGAGTTTTAAAAACATCTGAGTCAATCCAGGAAGAGGGAAGAGGCAGAGGGGCTGGAAGTGTGTGCGTGTGCAAGGCCTGAGTTTTTTTTATAAAAGTTTTTATTTATGGAGACAAAGACAAATAAAACAAAAAACCTTCATCAATTACATAAAGCATGTCGTTTGGTTACAGGCTTCTGTGTATCATCGCTTTCAGTTGTATATAAAGTCACAAATTATCGATCAGATATACATAGGTACATTATTATCATTAAACATCAGCTGTTCATCTACAGTTATTATTCCTTCATTTTGAACAAAATATTCTCAGTATTGGATTCATATATATATATATAAATACATACATACATATTAATAATTTAATTTAATAATAATATGCCTTTATAATATCACCTACATCATTCTATTATTCTTAACTGTATAAACTATTCTCCAACATTTTTCATTTCCATATTTTTTTATCTAACCACTGATAGAACAAATCCCATACCTTATAAAATTGTTCATCTTCTTGTTCTCTAATTTCAAATGTCAATTTACTCATTTCAGCACATTCCATTATTTTTCGAATAACTTGCTCATGCCTTGGTATCTTTTCCTTTTTCCATTTTTTTGCAAATACAATTCTAGCTGCCATTAAGACATTTACAATCAAATATTTCAAATCTCTGTTGTATATTTCCGGTATAATTCCCAATTAAAAAATCTCTGGTTTAAAATCTATGTGTTTCCACATAGTGTCCAACCATGTGTGGATTTTAGTCCAGTATCTTTTAGCTTCTATACAAATGCACCATATATGATAGTATGAACCTGGTGTCTGATGACATTTCCAACACTTTTCCGATTTGTTCTTGGACATTCTTGCTATCCTTGTCGGGGGTAGGTGCCACCTGTAAAACATCTTATACAAATTTTCCTTATATGTTGTTGACACTGTCATTTTACAATTTTTGAGACCACAATTTCTGCCACTTCTCTAGTTCAATCCCATGTCCAAAATTCCCTCCCCCAACCTATCATAGGTTTTTTTAACTTGCTCTTCCTTTAGCTTAACCTTTAGTAAGTGTCCATATAATTTTTAATTACTTTTTCATCAGTGCCTGTCAGAATTATATCTAGCTCAGTCATTTTATCATAGAAACCTTCCATTTTATGAACTTTGTCATATTTAGATTGTATTTGCACATATGAAAACCAATTCATCCTTATTCCTTCCTGTTTCAACTCTTGCATAGATTTAAGTTCACCCTCTGCATTCAATATTTCACCATATCTAACTGTTTGTTCCTTTTTGTATATTATTCGATATGAAAAAGTGTCAATAGTTGATAGCCAGACTGGAATTTTTAAGTAATGTTGCCTTTTGATCTCCCAATTTAATAGCAAAGCCTCTCATAAATAATGTCTTCTAAAATACCCCTGCATTTTAGTTCCCTTGTACCATAAAAAAGGCATGCCATCCCAACAATGAATCATGAGGGAAGAGGCAGAAGGGCTAGAAGAGTATGTGTGTGTGCACAGGCTGTGAGTTTTAAAAACGTTTGAGTGAATCCAGGAAGAGGGAAGAGGCAGAGGGGCTGGAAGTGTATGCGTGTGCACAGGCTGTGAGTTTTTAAAACATCTGAGTGAATCCAGGAAGAGAGACGAGACAGAGGGACTGGAAGTGTGTGTTCCTATAGTATCTTCCAGCCCCTCTGCCTCTTCTCACATCCTGGATTCACTCAGATGTTTTTAAAACCCACAGCCTGTGCACACACACACACACACACACACACACACACACACACACACACACACACACTCTTCTAGCAACCCCTCTGCCTCTTCTCTCTTCCCCAACATCCTCCCCACCCCAACCCCAGCCATTCACCAGTTCTTTCTTCCTCTGGTACTTCTTCTGAGAACATTTTGGCAGCATGGTGTGGATGGGCGGGACGAGTGAAAGAATGAATGGGGGAAGGGAGTGTTCTGGTATGGGGCCTCCTGACCAATGGGTACAGAAAGGCATGCTAAATTTCACCATCCTGTACGGCTGTACCGGTCCGTTCTGGTTGAAACCCACCTCTGGAATAGCCCAGAATAGATCTTGGTGTTCCAATATTTTCTTGCATACCTCATTCCTTTAATGTAGAGGTGTTCTACTTTCATGAATCCCTGGGCTGTTCAACAAGTAATCAGAACAAAATTAACTATAATAAAAATTTAAATAAAATAAAATTAAATATAGGCATAATATTATTCCAATGCATATCATGTTTTACCTTTCCTCTTTCTATTAAATAAAAATTGCGATTCAGTGAGAATTTTGGAAAGTCTTCTGGAATTACATCCAAAGATTAGGAGAAGGGTTTTCATTTGTGCATTTCTGCTTTAATAAATATGTCTTTCAGATGACAAATTTAATCAAGCTAGAGTGAGTTATTACAGGAATGTCAGAATTTTCTCAGATAAAACTTAAGCTTAATACAGAGGAAGGAAGCTTAATACAGAGAGGCAACTCCAGTGTCACTTGGAGTTCTGATCAAGAACTCTGGAGATACAACTAAATGGACACCAGGGTGGCCAGTATACTAGAAGAATATTCATTTGTTTTTATGTAGCCTAATTTAGCTAATTTAAAACTATGTAGCTATTATAATTTATGTTATAGATAATCTAAATCTACAATCCAAATTTATCTAGTCCAATTTAGATTAGATTCTTCCTGTTACTCCATTTTATCTACCTTTTATCCAGGGGTGCATTCTCCCCAGCTTTACTGCCAGTTTACTCATGTGCGCTGTGCGCTGTGCACATTTCCATTAAAATTGTTCTGTACATGCGCAGAACTAAAAAACAAGATGGTGGCAGTGATGGTGGCAACTGGGGAACCTGTTCGGGGGTGTGCCGGTTCCAGTGACCCGCCATACCATTACTGGTTCAACCAAACTGGTCCGAACTGATAGGAACCCACCACTGCTTTCATCTCTTGCACTGCGAAAAGCAGATAGTTTTGAATGTGAACACTTGTCTGTTTATTTATTAGCTTTTTATCCCATCTTTATTATTCTTATAAATAACTCAAGGCAATGAATATTAATTTACTTTTCCTATTTTCCCTAGCCAGATTTTCATGCCTAAGGTGGCCCTAGTACTCACAATCACCTGGTTTCTAGCATGGCACTAGACCATGACTCTCTAATTAGATTATCTACTTTTCACTGTGCAAGAGATGAAAGGCAGATTGAATGATTGAACAGGCAGATCTCTTTTGGATTTCAGGGCATGTGTTTCCAGGAAGGAATTGGAACAAAGACTGTGGACGAAAAGAGGTATTAACACCTGCATTGTCAGGCCTGGAACCAGAGGTGGGTTCCTACTGGTCTAGTCCGCTTGAAATAAGTAGTAACCTCAGCAGACACGTGCCTGTACCAATACTATTCTCGGTGCCAGCGCCATCTTGGTTTCCTTTTCTGCACATGCGTAGAACAATCCTCATGGAAAAATGTATCCCCCCCCTTTTTACTGTTGTGTGTATGCAGACCATTTTAAATGCAAATGCCCCATCCACTCGCCCCACCCAGTCACTCCTCACCTCCCAGGTGGCTTCCCTGCCTAAGCTGTCACATGGTGCCTATCCCTGCACCCCAATTGAGTTGCCTCCTCCTCCTGCCTACAGGTAAGTCTCTCTAGCCCCCCCCCCCACGCAGCTTGCTGTACCCCCCCACCATCTCTACCGGCCTCGCAACCTTCCCTTCCCCCACCCCTTCCAGGATCCCCATTTTGGCTGCCAGCAGGCTTTAGGGAGGCCTGCAATGCCCAAAATAGAGCATGGGGGGGCTGTACCCATTTTTGCTCCCAGCAAGCTTTAGGGAGGACCACAAACCTGGCACTATATGCAGCTTTAGGGGATGCTTTGAAACAGCACAGTAATCCAGGGCTGGAAGCCTCATCTAGTCATCACTCTGCTGCAGCAGGAGACCTTATATCATCTTGGTTATTTTAGTACCTCTAACAGAGGAGAAATTCCCAGAAATCCCCAGGCATTGCCAACCTCTCCCCCCTAGTAAAAAAAAAACCTTAGAGCAAAAACTTCATGCAGGATTAAAAATAATAGAAAAGGGGGCTGCTGTGCTTAATGGACTGCTAAATTGGCAAATGGAAGACTAAATTGGCCATGCCCACCCAGTCACATGACCACCAAAACACTCCCATCTGGTCACATGATTGCCAAGCCATGCCCACAAAATAAGCCACGTCCACAGAACTGGTAGTAAACAATTTTGAAACCCACCACTGCCTGGAACAGGTCCTTCCACATATATAATGCTTAGATAAAACATAGCACAACAAAGTCAACTGTTCATAAGAGCCTGCTATACTGAATCTTGGAAGATTAAATTAAAAATACAAAATAATAAAAATACAGATTTTTTTCAATTAGTGTACTCACATTTGATATACTTAGTAAAAATAAGTTCTCTTTTAAAAACAACTGAACTTTGTTTAGAAACTTCTCTGAACTTAAACCACCTACTTATTACAGCTACTAGAACTACGCTGCAAAAAAGAAGATAATCACTGAATTGTAGCAAAGAGTTTCCTTTATCATTTAGTAATCATATTTTTTATAAAACAGATGACATTGTCTTATTATTGATGCTATACTATTGAGATGGGGTGGGGAGAAATACATCGCTTGGTTTAGGACACATATTTCTTTTTATTCATATAAGGTCACTGGAAACTCACAAAAGATAAATATTAGGGGAGAAATACTAAAGCTATATTTCAAGATTCTGAAAACTATATTCAAAAGCCTGGAAGTGTCTGATTGAAGCATCTTTTGTGGCAGTGACTGGGAAAAACTGCTGAGCATTTTGCCAGTAGTAGAGGAAATAGGACAAGAATAAAAGAGAACTGTAATTGGAATCTAGTAAATTGAGAAGTAGCCTGTCTGGAATTTCTTTCATGGTGCAGAACTTGATACACACAATCTGTTTTTAGTACAAACAATACAAAGAAGCCCAGAAGAAAAGAAATTAGATTGCTAGTAGGTGAAATGAAGCCTTTTAACGATAACCTAGGACTTCCAGACAGAAACAGTTATTTTGGCTTTACAAGACTATTTTTGTTTTAAAAAGCATATTTTTAAGAAAATGCTTTCAGGGAAGGTTTTGGGGGTCTCATAGTAATTATAACATAACTGTCTATTTTTGATTCTCAAGTAATGTATGCTTCCTTTGTGGATACGAGTAGGGAAGAACATGCTATCCTCAAAAATTGATTGATTATGATTACGTTAACTGATGCTTGTTAATCTTATTAGGTTAACACTGCAAATTGCCCAGAATATACAGAAATAGTGCATCTAATGATAGTAATATTATTAAGTTTAATGCATCATGCAATGCAGTCTAATGATATATTTATATATCAAATTTATATGGCAGCCCTTCTCACAAGAATTGACTATGTATAACAATAAATAAAAACAGTAAATTGATTAACAATAAATATTTTAAACCAATTTCTATTCACTTATAAAAGTCCTTAACAATGAAAAAAACAACACTTAACTAATGTAAAATATAAAAACCCCACCAAAAGAACAGAACATCCACCACAACGGAGCCAAATAAGAATATCTCTGGTTCCTTGGGACTCTCAGGCCTTTTGCTATAACAAAGTCTTAAGGAATTTCCAGCATGATTGCTGGGCTGGGGTTAACCTGATTTTGTGGAGGAAAAATAATTGATAGGACAGATGCCAATGCAGAGAATTCATGTCTCTTGGGAGCCACTAAATGTAGGTCCCTGGATGAGACTAATGGCAACATGGCTTCCCTGCCAGATCTAATGCGATGGACAAATGTAAGTGGGGAGAGGCCAGTGATGGATTACGGATCCTGTTGCAACCGGTATGATGCAACAGGGCCCGCTGTCCACCACATGAACGCGTGCAGCGTGTGTATGCGTCCTTACCTCTTGCAACGCCTCTGCGAGCCTCTGCGATGCTCCAGCTGCTTGGCGGGGCATCATGCAGGTGCCGTGCGCTCCGTGTATGTGTGCAGAAGTGCCAAAGAGCTCAAATACAGGTAAGGAGCTCGGGTGGGCCATCTAGAGCACCGTACCGGAACAGTACCCGGTGCGCCGAGCATTTTCACACTTAGCGACTGTTGTGGCATCCTCATGGTTACGCGATCAAAATGTTGATGTTTGGCAACAGATTCGTATTTCTGATGGTTGCTAAGTGTGAAAAATGGTCATCAGTCACTTTTTTCAATGCCATTGTATCTTCCTGATTATTAAAAGTGCAAATTCACTCAGTGTCAATCATGACTCCTGAGTCCATTTCAAAGTATTGAGTATATAATTTTTTAAAATGATTTTACTTCAATTTATTCTGTGTGGAATAGTTTGAAATGGTGACAGTATAAATTATTGCTGGTGTAATACTTAACAAAGGTTTTTAAGGATTTCTTTTATTTATAGAATACCTTTTTATTATTTTGGGGGGATTTTTATTTTTAAATTGTTTATAAAATGTATTTACTACAAGAAATGTTCCTTTTGCAAATGTGATCTTTGCAAATCTTTGTGATGCAATATGTTCAGACCAGGTTTATGTGTCTCAAAGTGGCTGCTATTCTATGGGCAGGCCAGGTTGGTGCAAGGCAGCTTTGCCAGATTTGGTGTGTTTCACCCTCATTGAATTTTATATCGTATAAAATCATATAATTTTAATTTTTTAAAGATTATTAACATAATGAGTAAGAAAAAAGGATGCAAATTCAATGATGATCTAAGAAGTGAATTTCCTTTTCTTAAAAAAACCAAAAGCGATCACATAGTAAGATGTGAGAAATGTAATGGTGAATTTTCTATTTCGCACGGTGGGAGGCATGATATTACAAAGCACTTGGAGACGCAGAAACATAAAAGATATGTAGATGCTGCTGCATCTTCCTCCAGAATGCAGGAATATTTTCATAAACCAATGTATGCAGACGAAGAAAAGAAATTAGCATTAGCAGAAGGACTTATGTCTTTTCATGCTATTAATCACAATCATTCCTTCAGATCTATGGACTGTACATCACAAGTTGTCAAAAAGTTATTCAACAAAAAATTTACCTGTGCTAGAACAAAATCCGAGGCAATTGTGTGTAATGTGCTTTCCCCATATGCATTTTCAGAATTAAAGAAAAATCTAGAGAAAATTAATTTTGTATCCATATACTCTGATGCATCTAATCATAAGGATATCAAATTATTTCCAACCCTTATTAGATTTTTTGATTCGGAAACTGGAATACAAATTAGAATGTTAGATTTTGTTTCTTTGCCTGGCGAAACTTCGGAAATAATTTTCAGTTCCATTGTTAATATTTTGGAACAAAACAATTTAAAACACAAAATAATGGCATATTGTGGAGACAATACGAATGCAAATTTTGGAGGAAAAGCGAGAAGGGGTACAAATAATATTTTTTATAAATTAAACAAAAAGCTTAATCAAAACATTATTGGTGTTGGTTGTGCAGCACACATAATACATAATGCCATTCAAACAGCTGCTCACTTGTTGCCCATAGATGTGGAAAATATTATTGTTAAAATATATTCTTATTTTTATATATACACTGTGCGCATTGAAATTCTTAAGGAATTTTGTGAAAATGCGGAAGTCGAATATCGCAAAATGCTTGGATACAGTAAAACGCGCTGGTTAGCTCTTTTGCCAGCTGTCGAAAGAATTTTGCAACTATACAATCCTTTGAAGTCCTACTTTCTATCACAGGATAAATGTCCTAGAATTTTAAAAGAGTTTTTTGAAAAAGAATCTTCAAAAATTTGGCTAGAGTTTGTACACAATCAAGCAGCTCTTTTTCAAAATAGTATAAAACTTATTGAAGGTGACAAAATTTCGGTAATCGAAGTAGCAAATGAACTTAATAATTTAAAATTTCAGTGTCAAGAGCGGTTAGAAAATATTTTTATTCCCATAACTATCCGTAATATTATAAGGCAGCTAGAAGAACAAGGTGCAATAAATCGTGCAGACACCATGAATCATGTTAAAAACTTCTATAGTAACTGCGTAGATTATTTAGAAGAGTGGACGGTACATTATAACGATATTGAACATTTTAATTGGGTTGCATTAAAAAAAGAACTTGATTGGCATGATGTGCAAAAATCATTCGAGCATATTAATCAAAATTTCCCAAATAGTGATATTTCTGAAACTAATCTTTTTACTGAGGTATCATATTTAAAACAATATATGAATAAGGAAAAGGTTGAATCTTGGGCATCAGCAAAAATGACAATAGAGAACAAATGGCTAGAAATATTTCATCATTTTCAAACAAACCATATTTCATACAATAATGTATTAAAAATTGTGGAATACACGCTGTCCTTACCAGGAACTAATGCTGCGACTGAACGTGTTTTTTCTACGGTAAATCAAGTGTGGACATCAGAAAAATCACAATTAAGTGTTGAGACTTTGAAAGCCATTTTATGTGTCAAATATAATTTAACAAATTCGTGTGAAAAATTTCATGACCTTTTAAACAATGACAGCAATCTACTAAAAAAAATTCACTCAAGTGAGAAATATGCCAAAGAGTAAAATTATTCTGTACATAATTTTTGTCAATATATTTAATAAATATAAATGTAAATAAATGTATTATATTTGTACTGTACATAATTTTTGTCAATATATTTAATAAATATAAATGTAAATAAACGTATTATATTTGTAAATTGTAGTTATGTTGAAATAAAAAAATATTACAATACTATTTTTGTGATGTATGAAAATTTTTGTTGCTCCGTATAAAATTTTTAATCAAGCCCCCCCCGCCCCCCCTGGTCAAAGGTGTCCCTCTTTTCCAATCTGAAAATCTGGTCACCTTATAGTAACCCCACAGACATGTGGCTGTACCAATACTATTCTTGGTGCCAGCACCATCTTGGTTTTCTTTTCTGCACATGCGCAGAACAATCTTCATGGAAAAATGTACACCCCCCTTTTTACTGTTGTCTGTATGCGGACCATTTTAAATGCAAATGCCCCATCCACTCGCCCCACCCAGTCACTCCTCACCTCCCAGGTGGCTTCCCTGCCTAAGCTGTCACATGGTGCCTATCCCTGCACCCCAATTGAGTTGCCTCCTCCTCCTGCCTACAGGTAAGTCTCTCTAACCCCCCCCCCACGCAGCTTGCTGTGCCCCCCCACCATCTCTACCGGCCTCGCAACCTTCCCTTCCCCCACCCCTTCCAGGATCCCCATTTTGGCTGCCAGCAGGCTTTAGGGAGGCCTGCAATGCCCAAAATAGAGCATGGGAGGGGGGCTGTACCCATTTTTGCTCCCAGCAGGCTTTAGGGAGGACCAGAAACCTGGCACTATACGCAGCTTTAGGGGATGCTTTGAAACAGCACTGTAATCCAGGGCTGGAAGCCTCATCTAGTCAACACCCTGCTGCAGCAGGAGACCTTATATCATCTTGGTTATTTTAGTACCTCTAACAGAGGAGAAATTCCCAGAAATCCCCAGGCATTGCCAACCTCTCCCCACTAGTAAAAAAAAACCCTAGAGCAAAAACTTCATGCAGGATTAAAAATAATAGAAAAGGGGGCTGCTGTGCTTAATGGACTGCTAAATTGGCAAATGGAACACTAAATTGGCCATGCCCACCCAGTCACATGACTGCCAAAACACTCCCATCTGGTCACATGATTGCCAAGCCACACCCACAAAATAAGCCACGTCCACAGAACTGGTAGTAAACAATTTTGAAACCCACCACTGCCTGGAACAGGTCCTTCCACATATATAATGCTTAGATAAAACATAGCACAACAAAGTCAACTGTTCATAAGAGCCTGCTATACTGAATCTTGAAGATTAAATTAAAAATACAAAATAATAAAAATACAGATTTTTTCAATTAGTGTACTCACATTTGATATACTTAGTAAAAATAAGTTCTCTTTTAAAAACAATTGAACTTTGTTTAGAAACTTCTCTGAACTTATTACAGCTACTAGAACTACGCTGCAAAAAAGAAGATAATCACTGAATTGTAGCAAAGAGTTTCCTTTATCATTTATTAATCATATTTTTATAAAACAGATGACATTGTCTTATTATTGATGCTATACTATTGAGATGGGGGGGGGAGAAATACATCACTTGGTTTAGGACACATATTTCTTTTTATTCATATAAGGTCATTGGAAACTCACAAAAGATAAATATTAGGGGAGAACTACTAAAGCTATATTTCAAGATTCTGAAAACTATATTCAAAAGCCTGGAAGCGTCCGTCTGATTGAAACATCTTTTGTGGCAGTGACTGGGAAAAACTGCTGAGCATTTTGCCAGTAGTAGAGGAAATAGGACAAGAATAAAAGAGAATTGTAATTGGAATCTAGTAAATTGAGAAGTAGCCTGTCTGGAATTTCCTTCATGGTGCAGAACTTGATACACACAATCTGTTTTTAGTACAAACAATACAAAGAAGCCCAGAAGAAAAGAAATTAGATTGCTTGTAGGTGAAATGAAGCCTTTTAACGATAACCTAGGACTTCCAGACAGAAAGACTTATTTTGGCTTTACAGGCCTATTTTTGTTTTAAAAAGCATATTTTTAAGAAAATGCTTTCAGGGAAGGTTTTGGGGGTCTCATAGTAATTATAACATAACTGTCTATTTTTGATTCTCAAGTAATGTATGTTTCCTTTGTGGATATGAGTAGGGAAGAACATGCTATCCTCAAAAATTGATTGATTATGATTACGTTAACTGATGCTTGTTAATCTTATTAGGTTAACACTGCAAATTGCCCAGAATATACAGAAATAGTGCATCAAATGATAGTAATATTATTAAGTTTAATGCATCATGCAATGCAGTCTAATGATATATTTATATATCAAATTTATATGGCAGCCCTTCTCACAAGAATTGACTCTGTATAACAATAAATAAAAACAGTAAATTGATTAACAATAAATATTTAAAACCAATTTCTATACATTTATAAAAGTCCTTAACAATGAAAAAAAAACACTTAACTAATGTAAAATATGAAAACCCCACCAAAACAACAGAACATCCACCACAACGGAGCCAAATAAGAATATCTCTGGTTCCTTAGGACTCTCAGGCCTTTTGCTATAACAAAGTCTTAAGGAATTTCCAGCATGATTGCAGGGCTGGGGTTAACCTGATTTTGTGGAGGAAAAATAATTGATAGGACAGATGCCAATGCAGAGAATTCATGTCTCTTGGGATCCACTAAATGTAGGTCCCTGGATGAGACTAATGGCAACATGGCTTCCCTACTCATGGGAAGATCTAATGGGATGGACAAATGTAAGTGGGGAGAGGCCAGTGATGGGTTACGGATCCTGTTGCAACCGGTATGATGCAACAGGGCCCGCTGTCCACCACATGAACGCGTGCAGTGTGCGTATGCGTCCTTACCTCTTGCAACGCCTCTGCGAGCCTCTGCGATGCTCCAGCTGCTTGGCGGGGCATCATGCAGGAGCCGTGCGCTCCATGTATGTGTGCAGAATTGCCAAAGAGCTCAAATACAGGTAAGGAGCTCGGGTGGGCCATCTAGAGCACCGTACCGGAACAGTACCCGGTGCGCCGAGCAGGCACCGGTACTCCCATACTGGGGCGTACCACCTGCAACCCACCACTGGGAGAGGCAGTTCCTCAGCTAGCACATGCCATGATGTTCTTTAAGATTAAAATCAGCATTTGAATTGGATCCAGAAGCAAGTTGGCAGTTAACGCAGCCCACAGAGCAGAGATGCAACATGTGCTCTTATGAGAGCATATGTAAGTGTCCACATCACTGCACCCTGAACCAGTTGAAGTTTCTGGATACCTTACAAGGACAGTCTCATGTAGAGTTCATTAGAAGAGTCCAATTTAAAGATACCTAGGGCGTGAGTGACTAGGAGTACTGCAAAAAGGAGATTCTGAAACTATGTGGGACAAATGTTAAGAAGTGCCATAATAACACATATTCACAAATCATTACGACTGTTTATTGGTTACAGCTTAAAATGCAGTGTCAGAATCTTATTACACGAAAGGGGGGGGGGATAAGATTTTTTCTGCCAGAGGCAGAAGAAAAAGGAAGCATGTGGTCAAAAACTGCAAACAAAGGAATTATGTAGGAAACAGGGTCTGCCAGAAATCTAAAGTTTAAAATTGGTAGGACAGGAGGACTCCAGGCTAACAAGAAAAAGTTGACGGGAATATTGAAGTCTCTATGTCTATGGGTTCAGCCTTGTAGCTTGCTAACCAGGGCAAGTGGATGCTGTGCTCATTTTAGATGCTCTACTCTTATCTTACTTACCTTCAGTTCATCCTATCACTTATCACAGAGGAAACCCAAAACTGTGTTTGTCTGTTCCAGTTAAATTTCCTAACCTAGTCGGTGCTAGTTGGGGGGCAGAGATCGACCCTTGGCCCCTAACATATGGGGTGCCGCAGGGTTCGGTCTTGTCCCCCCTACTTTTTAACATCTACATGAAACCGCTGGGCGAGATCATTCGGCGGCACGGGATAAAATACCACCAGTATGCGGACGATACTCAGTTGTATCTGTCCGCCCTGTGCCAACTCAATGAAGCGGTGGACGTGATGAACCAGGGCCTTGAAGCTGTTAGGGACTGGATGAGGGCTAACAAGCTTGTGCTCAACCCAGATAAGACCGAGTGGCTGTTGTGTTTCCCTCCCACTAATTCGGCAAGTATTCCATCTCTCAGGCTGGGGGGTCAAATATTACGCCCCTCAGACAGGGTCCGCAACTTGGGAGTCCTCCTGTACCCACAGCTGACTTTTGAACACCATCTGTCAGCTGTGACCAGGGGGGCATTTGCCCAGGTTCGCCTGGTGCGCCAGTTGCGCCCCTACCTGAACCGGGAGGCTCTCACAACAGTCACTCGTGCCCTTGTGACCTCTAGGCTGGAGTACTGCAATGTGCTCTACATGGGGCTGCCCTTGAAGAGTATCCGGCGACTTCAGCTAGTCCAGAATGCGGCCGCGCAAGCGATTGTGGGTGCACCTCGCTTCACCCACATAACACCTATCCTCCGTGAGCTGCACTGGCTTCCGGTCGATCTCCGGGTACGCTTCAAGGTGCTACTTATCACCTTCAAAGCCCTTCATGGTAGTGGATCTGGGTACTTGAGAGACCCCCTACTGCCAATTACCTCCACCCGACCAATTAGATCCCATAGATTAGGCCTCCTCCGAGTCCCATCTGCCGGTCAATGTCAACTGGCAACTACACGGAGGAGAGCCTTCTCGGTGGCAGCTCCGACCCTATGGAACGATCTCCCCGTGGAGATTCGTACCCTCACCACCCTCCAGACCTTCTGCACAGCCCTTAAAAACTGGCTATCCCATCAGGCCTGGGATTAAAGACTGTAACCCACCCGAATAGTATGAATGTCGTGCTTTTAATGATGTATTGTCTTATGTGTCAATTGTTTGTTTCCCTCCCTTTTCGAGTTGTAAGCTGCCCTGAGTCCCCCCAGGGAAAAGGGCGGCATATAAATAAATTACTCTAAACTCTAAACTCTAAACTCTATTCCAGTTTTTCCTTTTCTTCTGATACCAAGTCTTGATGTACAAATGGTTTTTATAATATCTCCCTTGCAATATTAGTGCTTATATCAGTGTTTCTCAACGTTGGCAGTTCTAAATCATGTGGATTTCAACCCCTAGAATTCCTTATCCAGCATTGGATTATGTAGTCAGGGACTAGGATATGTCAAATTTATATTGCTCATTTTAGTTGCTTTAGGCATGCACCCTTCTCCCTTGGCCATTGCCCTCCATGACCATTTTGGCATAGGCAAGTGGAGAAACCAAATAATTGGCTGTTGTAATGCTTATAATGTCCATGAAATGCCTGATAGGCATTAGATAGGATCCTTAATAAATAAAGTAAAATAAAAGCCTATTTTTACATACAGTACCTGCTTAGCACTGATTTAAAGGAAAATTAGATTTTTTTAAAAAAGAAGAAAAAATTGTTTAGTTTTTGTCTTGTGGTACATACAGTATGTAATATTCAGATTTTCTATTGCTTCAGCCAGCAAAAGGTTTCACATGGTAGCGTTTTTATGGATGCTATTATTTTGGAGGACATGTGTGCCATTTTGCTTGCTTCAATGTAATTTTGAATTCTCTACGGATTGTTGCCAGGTGCTGCCAGTTGTGGCCACTCATTGCAATTTTCTTGAAGTTTGAGATAACTTGGAATTTGGTAGAATGGACAAATGCACTTTCTCACTTTGCAAACAACAAATGACAGGGACAGCCAAAGGTCATGAGCCAATGCCATTTATTGCCAGCAAAGATATTCCTTGGTGATGTTTGTTAATTGTCCTTTTCTGTTTAGGCCCATGCTTTCTGTATGCAGCAAATAATAAAGGGATGAAATCCTCCTGGTTTGGCCCAGTTTAGCCAAACCGGTAGGGATAATTGACCCTGGTTTTGCGAACTGATAGTAAAAAAAAAGCTTCCGAGGATCGCATGGCTCAGCTGTGAACTTTGCAATCGTTGGAAGCTTCCCCCACCCCACTTTTTAAAGCATTTTTCCTTTTAGTCACCTGATCCGGAAGGAAAAAAATGCTTTAAAAAGTGAAAAAAAAATGGCCACGCCCACCCAGTAACATGACCCCTCACTAAGCCATGCCCACAGAACTGGTGGGAAAAAAATTAGATTTCACCACTGAAATAATCCCCCTGTAATCTATCAATCAAGCTATTTCTGACATATATGTAGTACTTGTCTGGAAGAGTGCTAAAATTGTGTTAAAAAAAAACTAGCTAGGCCAGGCACATAATTAATGGATACTCCATGAAATGGGAAAGTGCTTGAAAGATAGAACTCCCTCATTCTTCAGGCAGCATTCCAACTGCTGGGTATGCAATCTGTCAGCTGGGCTAATATTTTTTTTAACATGGATTTAATGTATTTCCAGAAGAGTGCAGGTCAGGTGCTTAAACAGATTTAGCTCAGAATAATAATACATCGGTGTGCAGAAATTGCTGAAAGGAGAGGTCAGAAGCATGGAGAATGTCTGCACCTGTTCACATGAGTACATTATGTACAAATGTATGATGATCTATTAATCAGACAACTTGAAGGTAGTTAAATCTCTCTCATAGGCACCTGTCCCACACATAGTCACTCAATATGGTCCACTATATTTTTCAAAGTAGTTTTTTTTCCCCCTGGTAGCAGATATCATTGGGCTGAAGGGGAAATGCAGTGGGAGAATTCACTAATTGCTAATTCATTGAATTGTTGCATATTAAAACTGAAAGGGTGGTATCATCATTGAGACAGAACAGGACCTGATCACTGGGGCTAGCTAGGCCAGGCACATAATGAATGTTTAAATTATAGTTTAAATTATACAGTATGTCCAAGTCAGGGACTGAAAGAATAAATGTTAACATAACTTTGAGAAACATCCATAAGAAAATGGTTGTTTAATATTCATTATAGTACAGTGTATGTGTTTACTGTGTGTTTATATGTAGATATAGTACAAGGGAAACAGAAGCTGTTTATATCAGAAAAAAAGATTTTGAGATCTTTGACATCTAAAGAAATCCATAGTACCTTGCAAGGAAAATTCCTCTGCTATATGGGTATTGTCAAGGAACATTACTGATTAAAAAGTACACTCTTTCATAAAATTAAGTTGCATTAAAATCTGATGTTTGCCTCATGCCTAGATTGGTCAGAACACCTAAGTGTGCAAGGCAGAATTGATTACAGTGGGCTGCATTGTGTTGGCAGGTGTGTGTGTGCATAAGTTAAACTGAACTATGCTTTACCTTTGTACATAACTCTTTGTGCAACAACACTTCTGTGTCTCTTCTAACAGCAGCTGTCACATTACTTATTGCTTTCATTAAACAACAAAGCAAGAGAAGGAACAGCTGTGGCCAGGGGATTTGAGAATTGGTCTCTGGGCTACTAATCAACTCCTTGTCAAAGTTCTATCCAAACTTAGTTTGCAACTCTGACTCAAGACATAATTGAGTATCTGGTTGTATGGGCTTCTCAATTATAGCTAATTATAGGATCTTGATTTGGAATGCACTATTGGGAGAAGCCACTTTGGGAATTGGCACTAAATAGTGAGAGTGATATTCAGATAAACAAGGTCACAAAAAGGCCATTCACTAAGTTAGAAAGTTCTGAATTGCTGTTTCAATACAAAAAATATATAATTAACATTGTTTGATTTAGTATTTTCTCTTTTGATTCTATTAGGCCTCTGATATGATGAGGGCACTGGATATTTTGAGCTCTTTAAATGCAAATCATGTCCTAAAGCAACAGGCATTTTTTGATATTACTAGCAAGACTCATAAAATCCAATTACATGTATATATAAGAGTGTTTTCTTTCCACAATAATTTAATGATTTTTCCCATCCCACTTTCTCTCCCTCTTCATGCAAAGATGGCTCTGTTGTGGAAAATACATATTATACAGCCATGAATAAGAAGTCACTTTATCTGTTTTCTCTGCCAATTCTCTATATGCTTATAGACAATTATATTCATTACTTTTAAAAGTCATATTAACTGACTAAATATTGATTTTAAAAAGTTGTCAGCTAGCACATGATAGTAACTTTTCTCTGTCACTCTGGCCTATTCAAAAGGCAGTTAGAGGTTCTTTATATAATGCAAAGGATACTACTAATGGCCTCTGGAAGATCCTTTTTCTCTCCTAATTTTGGAGCAAGAAATACATAGAGAAATAATCATTTGTTGTCACAGAAATGTGTCAAAATTGAGGCCTGGCATGTATAATAAATTGATTTATGTAACAAAATGCATGTTTCTGTTCCATGGAAAACAAAAGAATCCTTTCTAAAATTTTATATTTGTGTAGTCTTATTTTCTCAGTGATGGTAACCAGCTCAAAATGGTTCTCTAGATGGAAATCTGAAGTTTTCATATTGAATTTAATTTATTGACAATTTGCAAATTCTACATAAATGTGATTACTTAGCTTTGTTCTATATTCAGCTGGGTAGTACAATGACTGATATTTTCCCAACTGAGAGGCTTTAGAAAGAGATGTAACTTGTAGATAGGAAACAAATAAATTCATCACACAGATGAAAATACATTTGTGATTACACATGTGCTATAGAAAGAATACACTATCATTTTCAGATGGCTATTGTTGTTAGACTGATGAAAAAGTTATGAACCAGAACAATATTTATCCATTAAGAAAACTGGGAAAAAACCCAAACACCATTTAACACTTGTTAAACGTAAAAATCCTTATAATTCAGCTATGTTAAGACCTTTGCAAAAATCTGTTTTATTTTGTTTTATTCTTCTCTTACATTTAATTGCTCTATCTTGTTTGCAAAATAATAGTTGCCTTCTTCAACAAATAAAAAAAACACTATTCACACCTCTCTTTACCTATGTATACTATTCAGAAATAAGTTTGATCACACACTTGAATGTTTTAATTTGTTGCATAAACTGTATAAGACAGACATGAGTAGGGGTGGACTAGAAGACATCCAAGTTTCCCTCTAACTATTGTACTCTGTTCTATATAGTTCACTGAAATGATATAGCACTACTGTAGTGGGAGAAAAGTTACACATTTATTTCCTTCTTCAAAAGGCATTATTTGTACCTAAACAGTTCTGGAAACACACAATTTACATTTGTCCATCCTGCTGAATCATAATATACCAAGTTTGTTTTTGATTCATCTTGTGGTGTGAACTCCATCACAATAATTTTTGAACCATCGTTTACAAATTAAGTGACTACATATATTACTATTTGCAATTCACCTTTGTTAGACATGCCCTTGGTGTATTAGCAGTGTTTTGTTCCCAACTTTTCTTAATGACTGACAAAGGAGGGATTTTTTAAAAAGTGAAATCTTTTAGATTATTAGTGTCTCCCCTCCCCCCGCCGAACTCTATTCTTTTATAAGGATCAGAAATTTAATGGGGCTCTCTGTCTGTCTTTCCTCCTTGTCCAGCCTCAAATGTCCTTTATATCCATCTTTTTTGCGTCCTGCATTAGGCAGCTGGAAGTGTCATTCTGGAAAGCAGAGAAGCCGACTCCATGAGTAGACAGAACTCCCAGGAAGGGTGGGGGGAAGGAGGGAAGCATGCTGAAAAGTGCAGATGCTCCGCCCTTGTGAATGGCGTTGCTTGTCCAAGTGAGCTGCTGTAACGTCACAAGCATCTCACTTCCCTGGTGTTCAGCTGCAGGAAGGTGTAAAATAATAATTCTCTGAGTTGTCCACTCCCTTTGCCCTTTTTGGGAATAAATCATCTTGTCCTGAGTCCTGAGATCTACTCTGAAGCATGAATCACTCTCTTCTTAGTGATAGGATGTTTAAGGATCGGTTCAGGCTAAATTTAGATTGACTGAATAACAGAATAACAGAGTTGGAAAGGACATAGGAGGACTTCTAGTCCAACCCCCTGCTTAAGTAGAGAACGCTATTCCATTTCAGACAAATGGCTATTCTTCTTAAAAACCTCCAGTGTTGGAGCACCCATAACTTCTGGAGGCAAGTTGTTTTAACATTCAGGAAATGTTTCAGTTCAAGGTTGCTACTCTCCTCGATTAGTTTCCATCCATTGCTTCTTGTCTATCTTCAGGTGTTTTGAAGAACAGATTGATCCTCTCTTCTTTATGGCAGCCCCTTAAATATTGGAACATTGGTTTTTCAGATTTTGAAATTTTGATGTATAATAATCATAATGGTTCATGAACATCTATACTAGATATATTCCAGACTTCTGTTGTGTGGGCTAAAATAAACCCTTTTTTTCTATCATTCCCACTGAAGACATTTTTCTTTTAGAATTAATGAAGGAATCTCTACCCACGTAATAAAAGATATCATTGAAGCAGGCTGTGGCTATGCTAAATTCCTCAAACTCAAGGAGGAAATGCCATCCCAAGTGAGTTATAAGCATTTTGCCTTCTTTTGCAAAATCTTTTAGATCCCACATTTGAGCAAGAGCTGAAGATTTCTGGAAAAAACAAACACCACCCTTTAAGTTTGAGGGCCTTAAATCCCAGGTATCTTCAATTCAAGCTGGCAAAGATAACCAATCTGAAGCCCCGAAAAGCTCACAAATTGCAATAAACAAAAAGTTTTTTAGTTTGTCCTGAGGGAGGATAATCTTTCAATAGCTGAGGATCACACTTAACATTTGTTGGAATAAAATTTGTTAGGGGGGTTGTATTACAAAAAGGAATAGGCCTAAAGTCAGCTGTATTTTTCTCCAGATTTGGAATGAAACCCCCCCATTTTTAATGATATAAACTTGTTAAGTTTATTTTAAAACTCACACTACAATATATTGGTTTTGCTGCTATAAAATGAGAGAAAATTCTGTGTGGTGGTCTCTCATGAGGAATAAGACACTCAGGAAAGATGTCTCGGGATGAGAGCTCAGAACTGATTCTGTGACTTTCTTTTATTAGCACATTCATTAGCATACAATGTTATCACTTAGGTGACCAGAGTTGCCTATGGCCAGTTATTTTTAGGATTCATTCATCCTGTTTTCCACATTCCCATGCGCTTTCATTGTTTCGTGTACACTATGGCACATCCTGTGGGAGCATTTTTCTGTCATTATTCCCACATCTCCTCCTTTTTTATATTATCAACGGAGACCTCCTCTAAGTTCAGACGGGCCTCGGTTTCCATGGCCAGAGCGTCCGCCCTATTAGAGGGAAAGAGGGTTTTGCACACTTGTAGCAGGGATGGGATGCATTGGATACAACAACAAAGTAACACCAGCAATACAATGATGGTTATTTTCACAGGAATCAGTGATCTCAACCAGGAGCCACCAGGTAGCCAGGACCACAAAGCCCCCCATAAGTCGATGGTACCAGAGCCATCACTATGCAGGGGGTTGTTACATACCAAGAACTCCATTTTTTCCACTGTGGCAGAAATATTAGGTTGATTATCATGAATGTACATACAACAATGTGAATGAATCAAAGCACAAACACCACCTTTTTCAGCCAAAATAATATCCAAAGCAAAACGATTCTGCAATGTTACACTACGTATTTCCCCCAGTTCCTGATTAATTAATTTTAGAGCAGTAATAGTTTCATTAAACATAACAACAGTCCAATTATTTAACAAATGCAAATCTCTATAATTCATTGCAACACCTAGTGGAGGGAGAACACCTCTAGAAAATTGAGTCCAGGATGATCCTCCCAACGTCAGGGGGGATTCGGAGAAGGTGTCTCGTTTATTTTGAATTCTTCCACTAGGTAATTCTTTCATAGCATATATAGCCGGGGCCAACAATCCCAACGTACATACCCCTTGCCAATTTCGTGGAGTCTGTCAGTAAGCCCTTCTACCACATATGAGCCACATATTAGGAGGAGTTGGCAAATTTGACTGCAAGTCCAGTATTTATTGACTCCATCTGGCGCTGTTGTATTGATGGCATTACAACAAGTAGCCAATCCATTCCACGGAATCAGAGTCTTACAATTAGTGTAGTTGCCAAGATATGTTGCATTCCTCCATCGGCCTGTGCTGGAAAAACAGTAATGAGCAGGTTCCTGCACACGGGTGGCTACAGCATATGTCATGTCGAGCAAACTTTGTGTTCTAGGCCAGGTAGCTTGTTTCCATCCTGTTTCATTAAAGGGAATAGCGTGTAACACCATGCCACCTTTGCTATCAGCCGGGATATGTAAGCAAATCCAACAATTAGTTAAATTAAAAAGTTGTGACACCTTCTTCAAGTCCTGTAAATAAGAATTGGGACCCCAGGCCCCCAAGTCATGTGTACTACACCAAGGGAACATCAGCAGGCACCATGTAAGGCCGGACACAGCGAGCAGGTGTCCAGATAATTTCACCATGGTCTTTTAACAATTAGTTAAATTAAAAAGTTGTGACACCTTCTTCAAGTCCTGTAAATAAGAATTGGGACCCCAGGCCCCCAAGTCATGTGTACTACACCAAGGGAACGTCAGCAGGCACCATGTAAGGCCGGACACAGCGAGCAGGTGTCCAGATAATTTCACCATGGTCTTCAACTGCGGCGTAACCACGGCCCCAAGTAATGAGGGAGGCAGGACCTTTCCAGGACGGGTCTGGCAGATGTCGGTAGTCCACTTGTGGACGTGGAGTGTCTGTGGGAGAAGCAGAAAAATGCCTGCTGGCGGCTGTGAGACCCGGGGTGCCGGTAACATTAAGAAAGTTGAGAGTGTAAAGAGTAAGATTTAAAACATTTTGTATTCCAGGTAAGCCGGGATTATTTTCCCCTTTACTTTTGGAGTGTCCCGCAAGAGCAGTTTTTAAAGTTTGATTAGCTCGTTCCACAATGGCTTGACCAGTGGAATTATAAGGAATACCAAATTTATGGATAATGGACCAGCGATGGCAGAACGCCGCAAAGGCGGAACTAGTGTAAGCCGGGCCATTATCAGTTTTCAGCTCTGTTGGGTTACCCAAAATACAGAAAGTCCAAATACAATGATTAATAACATGTTTGTTGGGGGGGTGGCCATAATAAAGCCTGAATGGGTGTCAATGGAAACATGTAAATATTTCCAAGGGGCAAATGGCAAATATTGAGTCACGTCCATTTGCCACAATTGACAACTTTGTGTCCTCCGAGGCTTGACACCTTGGGGAACTGCATGTGCTTGAAGGCTACAGGTAGGACATTGTTGAATAATGGCTGAAGCCTCCTGAGCTGAAAGAGAAAATTGTTTCATAAGAACTTTTTTATTCTGATGAAAATAGGCATGACTATCCCATGGAGTAATTGGGGAAAGGACTAAAATGGAGGAGGCTGCAGAAGCAGCTCCATCCGCCCGGGCATTGCCCTCTTGAAGAATGCCTGGAAAAGGCAAGTGGCTACAAAAATGGGCGGGGAAGAAGGGACAAACACAACGTTGCAAAAGGAGTTGAAGGGTAAGAAAAAGGCTTAGGAGAGAGTTGTCCAAAGAGGGAGAAACATAGGAATCAGGCAAAGGAATAAGAACACGATACACATAAAGGCTATCCAAAATCAAATTAAAGGGTAAATGGGGAAAAGTCTGAAAAGCCAAAATTGTAGCGGCAAGTTCAGCACGTTGAGCAGAGGATTGAGGCGGGGTGATTTTTGTGTGCCAGGATCCATCCTGTTGCCACACACAAGAACCATATGTTTTTCCCCCATCCACAAAAAGTGTCAACGTATCCAAGAGAGGGGAGGTTACCAAGGAAGTAGATAGGGAAAGGGGAACGTTAAGGAAAAGTTGAAAACGGGGATCAGAAAATAAATGACAAGACACAAAACCCGACCAATCGGCCAAGGAAAGTTGTAAGACATCAGATGTGGCCAAAAGGGGTTCCCAAACTGTAAGAGAAATGGGGACATACAAACCAGCAAGATCAAAACCAATAAGGCATTTAGCCCGAAAGCGGGCTTTATTTATTAAAAGAGCCATTAAATGAGGCTGGGAACTGATGGACTTACGTGGGGTATGAGGGAGGTGTAACCATTCTACAATGTAAACTTTTTTGTCATGGCATTGTATAAGCGCCCCAGTGGTAACGGAGGAGTAGCAAAGATTGCCAATGAGAGTGGGTGGTCTGGTAGAGCTCGATCCACCCAACAGGTGGTTATTGACTCATTTATTAAACTAAACACTTGCTCCTGGGCCAGAGTAAGAATTACAATAGAGGAGGAGCCTAAAGGTCCCTTTAATGCCATAAATAATGGGGCTAATTGCGTGGTGGTAAGAGCCAAAAAGGGTCTTACAAAATTTATGGTGCCTAAAATTTGCTGCAAGGCAACCAAAGTCAAAGGCGAGGGTATTTTGATAGAGGGTAGTACCGGAGATGAGTACGAGGCCAAAACCTTATGGTCTAAGTAGGAAAAAGGTTCATGGGTCTGAATCTTGTCTGGGGCTACTTGAAGACCCAACGTGTCCAATAATGTAACAAGCTCCAATAGCACAAGTTGTACTGTACTCTTTGGGCCAGGAGCCACAACCAAAATGTCATCCATATAATGGTAAACCAAAAAAGTAGGATGAGATTTATGGAAAGGTTGTAATGCAAAATCCACAAAAGCCTGACACATAGTAGGACTATTAAGCATTCCCTGTGGAAGAACTGTCCACTGATAGTGAGGAGTGGGACGGGACATATTAAGCTGGGGCAAAGAAAATGCAAAAAGTTGTTTATCCTCACTATGGAGGGGAATGATAAAAAAAACAATCCTTAAGATCAATTACAACAAGATCATAATTACAAGGAATTAAATTTGGATTTGGCATCCCACATTGGAGGGGGCCCATAGATTTAATAACATTATTCACAGCTCGGAGGTCATGAATCAATCTCCACTTTCCTGATTTTTTCTTTACCACAAAAACAGGAGTATTATATGGACTAGTGATGGGTTCCACATGACCCAATGCCAATTGTTCTTTTACCAAATTATCTAAGGCCTGTAATTTTTCTTTTGTCAAAGGCCATTGATCAACCCAAACAGGGGTTGAAGACAAAAGAGTCAATTTCATCAAGTGCGGCATTATTAATCCTCCAATATTAATTTAGCATCAAATTGAAAAAGTAGGTCCCTACCCCACAAGTTAGTATGAAGCGGCAAAACCACTGGTTTGAATTTCGCCAAGATGCCTTTCGTAACGCGTTGTGCCGTAAGCCAATCTCGACTAATTCTTGCAGGTCGGGTCCCTCCTATTCCCCTAACTGCCGGTGAGGCTTCCAATGGCCATTCGGAAGGCCATTCGGTGGTCCTTATGACAGAAACATCAGCACCGAAGTCTACAAGACCAGAAAATAGGGTGCCATTAATTAATAGTGGCATCATAGGCTTATTGGGTGTGATTTTTTGTGTCAAAGCATTTTTCTGTCATTATTCCCACAATTCTGCCACCCATTTTTCAGCGCTGGTGGGCAAGGTTCAGAGTTGCAAAAAAGTTTCAAGGGAGTTCTATTCACCTTGGGCCTCAAGTTGCCATATCCTGTTTTTTTATTTCTTATGATGCATAAACAAATCCACTGGATTTGTAAACCATGCTTTATGGCTCAGTATGTCATATGAACCAGGCTACTACAATTTGATCTGCAAAACCATATGTGAACTCAGTTAGTGCCCATGTAGACTAGACGAGATGCCTCAATAATGTCAACTGGTAAAGTATTTTTATATCACCTGGTTTTCTGAACCTATTAAGAAGAAATATGGCATATACCTGGCATTTGTTCCCTTAAAAAAGCTTGAGAACTTTTTACTGTAAGATGAGGGCCCAGATTGTTGGAGGCAATACAAAGTCGTAAACAGCTTAGAAAGGACTGTAAAGCACTGTGAAGTGGTATATATAAAGCTATTGATATCTTCCTTCTACAGGTCTTGCACTCCATGAAGCTATTCTTACAACTAAAAGTGAAGGCGGTCACGAATGCACTGAAAAAGCCGCTGCCATTGCTGCCCTGTTCTTTGTGCCAGCTGTGCAGACACATCCCATTGCCTGCTGCGCCGCTTCACTGAAACTTGCCTGGTTAAGCCCTCTGGTGCAGCAGGCAATGGGATGCATGTGCACCAGGGATGGGTTTCAGGGGGTACACCCTGGTATGTGCGTACTTGTTTGCCAAATTTAGCGTTTCTTCCGGTACCTGTTCTTCTAGAGGCTGCATGCTGGAACACTCCCTCCCATTGCCTGCTCCCTTGCTCACTCCCCTGCCCACTCAGTTGCCGCTCGCTTGCCCTGCCTGTCCATGCTTGCCCCGCCAATAGCCACCTTGTTACCAATAGGAGGTGGGAAATCCATGCAGAGGGAGGAAAATGCATGCATTCCCCATCCTCTCCATTGGAAATGAGGCAGCTGTCAGAGAGAAGAGGGCAGCACATGCCACGTGAAGAAGGAACAGGAGGAGAGGATTTGACTGTTGCACAAGCCCATGGGCGCATGCTGCCCTCTTCTCCCTGATAGCCGCCTGGTTAAAAACCCACCCCCGCATCATTTTTAGCGAGTGGGCTGAGCAAGCATTTAGCGGGTGGGTGGGGTGAGCGAGCAGTGACTGGGTGACCAGGTGGGTGGACGGGGTCAACCAGAGGTTGCCACTGGTTCAGCAAACCAGGCCCGGACTTTTCCTGATGAAGTTTGTAAGAGTTTGTTAAGAGATGTTTCACCATTGTTCCTTCCCAACCCTGCAGTCCTTAACATCTTAGAAGCAGAAGGAGATGGAATCACCCCCCTGTAATCAGATGAATTTCATTCATTGGCCTCTTGCTTTCCAGGTTCAAAGGATCACTGGATTTTTCCTAGTCCTTGATCTGGGTGTACCTTGTGTCAATTTCACCCATTCCTGGATCAGAAAACCCTACTCTTGGTTACTTATGCCCCAAACACTTCCCAACTGGGAGTGCAGTGCATTCTACTTGGGGCTATCCTTGAAGAGTATCCAAAACATCAACTGGTACAAAATGCATTCACAAAAGCAGTTATGTTTGTCTGGGGTAGAACATACATTACACCTTTGCTGCATGAGGTGCAGTGGTTATCAGTATCCAATTCAAAATGCTAATGTTGAGCTATAAGACCTATATGGCATGGGACCAGGTTATTTGAGGGATTGCTTTCCCCCAATTTCATCTGTTTGGCCTATAAGAATGAGCATGTTATGGGAGCTACATTTGGTAGGATTTAGATGGTTGGCCTTTAAATTGGATTTGAAATCAGACTGTTTTAGCTCTTTTAATAGTTTTTTTTAATGTTTTAGTTTTTGCCATTGATAAAGATTTAGATATTTATTGTTTTAGTCTTCTTGTATACTATCCAGAATTACTTGCTTATGAGATGGACAGCTATATAATTTAGATGAATAAAATAAACATACTTCCAAGTGAATTGTAATATGCCTGGTTTAAAATACTGAACACTAAGCTTGTCTATGCTATCCCTTGAGTACTTTGTATTGTGCTTTTCAGAGCAACCCAGAGAACAGGTGTGGAGCATGATTATGAAGACTACTATGTTTTGTCTTTTTCATTTCTTTCAGCCAGTGAATTGCTTTTGAAGGTGGTCTCCTTGCAAAATGCATATGGTTTCTGGAGTTTGAACACCCGTTTGCTCAGCAGAGTGAAGCAGAGACTTTGACAAGTAAACCTTCCCAAATAAATGACTTAGGAAGCTCAGATAGTCCCATAAATATTGGGTTTACTGCCTTCATCAAGGGAGAAAGCATCTATTTCACATAGATACTATACCTATTTATGGGAGAATAGACAATAACTTTGACAGAATGAGTGGGCATTATTCTGCTCAACAACCCTCCCCTTATGTACAGTTTGGGCAACAATTCTCATCATTCTTTGGTTGAATGTTCATGACATAAAGCAGAGGGATATCTGAGAGTATTGGAAGAAAAGGCCTTGGAATGCTCCAGGAGAGAGATGTGTGTGCAACTAGAGGATCTGTCCATCCATCCATCCATCCATCCATCCATCCATCCATCCATCCATCTCATATTGTTGTTCTTTTGACATGAGACTCAATGAAGTAAGTACAATTAAAATCAATATAATTTAAGAAAATAATGATGACAATGATGGCTATTATCAGGGAAAATGAATACAGTGATATTACAATCTATATATTTCTGTTTTTACAGTCTCAGGTTAATAGCAGTGTTTTATAGCTATTCATATGTCATTTTATGAAAGCGAAGTATTTTGAGGGGAATAAAGAGAGGGGCATCAAAGATAATATCTTGGCTTTATAGTTAGTGGATAACATTTGACAACAGAAAACAAAACCCGAGTTTTCTATTCAGTGATTATTAGATGGTTCTGGTTTCATACAAAGAAACTTCTAAAACTGACACCAGATTCAGATTGGATATGTCCTATGACATGATCACACCAAAGGGACAAAATAGGTATTCATATTTTATTATTTTTTCTTTATTAATATTCCCCTATTATTAGGCTGGGACCTTAGCACAAGAATATAGCATTTAGGGAAACAAACGCCACACAGTAGTCCAGCATTGGTTGATAAGATGCAGAAAATCTCCATGGCCACCATTTATTTCCCTCTTGTATTCAAATTATTGACACAAATGGCAGCCAAACACTGCAAAAGACCACCATGCTGAAAACAATGAATTTAGATTCATTAAAATTGGCAGGTAGCTTCCTAGCAAAAAAAGCAGCAATGAAACTAGTAATGACCAAAAGACCCAAATAACCTAGCACACAGTCAAACAAACAAACAAACAAACAAAAAAACCCAGTTTGTTCATCACAAGCTTCCAACCCAGCATCAAAACATTAAAAACCTAACATATAAGTATCTTTAAAAGAATAAAAATAGAAACATTTTAATGTTTTTTTTTTGCCAAAGCCTCTTCAAGCCACCAGGGACTTAACTGATGCAAGGACATCAATTGTTGGGGATTTTTAGCCTTCTTTTGAGAGACCCTGTTGCCTTCAATTGTAGTTTGAAATGTTCTATGCATGTGTGTTTATAATAGTGGAAATAGAACCTTAACGATGATCCATGAGTCAGGTATTATGACTATAAGGTAAAGGAGATTTATTGATTGGTAATATTACATGGCCAGGCAAACCTAGCCCTTAGCTACCTAGATCCTACCACAAGGAGAATCTCAGTATACTCTATGTATGTGTGTGCCTGGAAAGAACAAAGAGGCCTCAGATTAGTAATTTTATAAAACAAAGATCAATAAGAGTGATAGACAGATATTTTGCATGGCATCTGAAAGAGTCTATTTGTACAGGGACTGCATGTGAGATTCAGAGGCTTGATTTATGCAGTGCCACAATGATTGCATGCAAATATGAAGGATCTTTCAGATATTCTACTAAATATTACGAATTGAGGTTGGCAATCTCAAGTAGACATGATTCTACTGCCCCTTGCAGGTGCATTGAATGTAATAAAGCACAAAGCCCAATTTTATTAATGTTCTGTACAATAAAATTATATGGATGCAAATAGATATATCATGATAAACTTTATGATGACATTATCTATCCAGTTGATTCTGACTCTTGGCAATTTGATGGCGATTCTATGGGCCAGGTCTCTTCACATTTTCTGACCTTGCACTATTTCTTTGACTTTTTCTACGCTCAGTTGGTATCAGCTTTGATAGTGTCCAGCCACCGTGCTCTTTGATGGATCCTTTTATTGCTAAAAAATGTGGAGTCCTGGAAACACATCTCTGATTCCATGGAATCACCTAGTTACAACCAGGGATCTCTGGAACATAAGAGGGATGGAATTAATCTAATGTTGTGAGGGAGAATGTTCCATAATGCAGGCAACAAGGCAGAGAAGTCCTGCAGCCTGGGTCTACAAAATGTAAGTCTTTGGCAGATGATATCTGCAGCAGGCTTTATCGGCTGAATTTAATGAGGTGTGCTGGTATACTCAGAAATAGCACCAGAAGAGATGCATTAGAGGTTTCTCTTCCATTAGTCCAGACTTTCTCTTCCACTATGCCAATCATGAGAATATAAAACACATGACCAGAGATATATTAGATTTGAATCAAAGAATAAAAACTAAAAGAAATATTAAGATATGAAAAAAATATTGTAGGTGTTCAGCATTTCAGTATTTCTATCCCATTTCTACTAATCAGCATTCTGTGGCTATTGGTATCAAACCGGAACCGTAAATGCCCAGTTTCAAGCCATTACTTATTGAAGCCATGAAACTGGCCATTATCCCTCAGACCAGTTTACCTCATATGAATCTTGTGGGATAAAATTAAGGATTTATTTATTTCCTCTATATAGAGGAGTATGCTGTATATACTTGTTAACTTTTGGCAGAAAATATCAACATTTTCCAAAGGAGAGCTAAAAAGTTATACCAAGAACACTATTTCATTTATATGTTAGGACTAATCCATCATATTTCCTACCTTACTTTTGAAACTCATAACAAGGCTGAAAGTTACCAAAACTGGGAAAAGAAGCAAAAAAAGGAACATGTCCAGATTTTTAGATCAAAAAAGTTAACATTTTTTTTTGTTCTACCAGCCTACTAAATTATCTACATGTAGGTGTTTTGTTTAAAGTTAAGCACTTGCTGGAATATGTCTGCTATAACTTTAACTTTCTATCATATAAATACTATTATCCTGATTTGTTAATTGTTTGTTTCTTGGGTTAAATATTTTCAGTCCAATTTAAAAATTCAGGGGGGAAATCAGAAGAAAATGACTTGTTTTCTAGATGTTTGGGTTTATTATTTTGCTTTTGGTTTTTTAAATTTACTTCTTCCTTATTAATTGTCCTCTGTTGTTCAGTTCAGGCCTGAATAAAATTATGTAGCATTTAGGGAAAAAAATGCAACTGAACAACCCAGCACTTGAAGTTAAGATAGAAAAGACTTCAACAGCCACCACATATTTTCCTTTGGTACTCAAGTACATTGGGCCAAATGACAACCAAACACTGCAAAAGATCAACATGCTGAATGTAATAAATTTTGCTTCATTGAAACTATCAGGTAACTTCCTGGCAAAGAAAGCCACAGACAAGCTGACAGTGGCCAGAAAACTCATGTAGGTCAATACAAGGCAAAACATGGTAGTAGAGCCCTCATTGCATTCCAGAATGATTTCTTCATGGAGAGAGTTTAAATCCCTATCTGGGAATGGTGGGGAAGTAAATAGCCAAAGAGAACAAATGCAGACTTGGATAGAGGTGCAGGAAATGACGATAATATTTCCAAGCTTTGTCCCTACCCATTTTTTTATCTTGGATCCAGGCTTGGTAGCCACAAAGGCTAGAACAACAATAATTGTTTTGGCCAGAACACTGGAAAGGGCCAGAGAGAAGACAATGCCAAAGGCTGTTTGTCGGAGAATACACGTGGTAGATGTTGGTTTTCCAATGAAGAGGAGAGAGCAAAGGAAGCAAAGAAAGAGAGAGAAGAGAAGAATATAGGTGAGGTTTCTATTGTTTGCTTTGACTATAGGAGTGTCCTGGTGTTTCCAAAAAGTTCTAAGGACCCAAACTGTTGTCAGAGCAAAAGCAATTGAAGAGAAAGCTAAAGTTTTCCCCAAAGAATTTTCATGCGAGAAATAGTTTAAAATCTTGGGAATACATTGAGTTTTGTCTGGAGATGAATATTGATCTTCTATGCAGTCATTACAGAAATCCATATCTGAAAAAAAGTATAATAATGGGGGTTTGAAAGAACATAATGATTTGATTATCATTCTTTTTTTAAAAATTTTTTAAAAGTGCACCACAGCCTTTATTGAGAGGAGTTCCAGCCCCCCTTCACTCCCCTCTTCCTGCGGCTGGAGGGATGCCAGCTCCCTCGCCCAGACTGCAGAGAAACGGCGACTGCAGAGTCACTAGGCAGTGCCAAGGAGCACCTTCGGCAGCAAAGGAGGTGCTGGCATTTTGGTGCCCAAATTTTTCTTTTTTGATATCTCCAGTTTACAGGTGTTTTCTTTCTGAATTTATTATTTTGAATGCATGTTTTTCTTCCAAGAGGTATAATTGTTATCTATTTTTTTTCTCCAACCTTTATTCTCATAACAACTTTATTAGTAGGATGGTTTGAAAGAAGATAATTGTCAAAATAAGTTGTGGAATTGAAATTAAAAATAGTTTTTTCCGCTCATAGTCTGATACTAGTTTGATTTAGTAATTTTTGTATATCATGGCAATCTTAGATTCTAGGATTGAAAATTGAAGAACTTCATATGCAGGGCTATTTATAATATTATAATATTCATTCTCAATACATCGACACTTTTGAAGCATATGATATCTCCTGTTTTCATGGGAATTTGGGAAAACCATACATGAAGTCTTATTTTTGCAAAGTTGTCACTTACCTTTGTAAAAGGAAACTTTTCCTTCTGGACAAGGAATACAAACATAACAGCAAAATGGCTCCCCTTCCTTTTTTTCTCTGGTGTTACCAGGATGGCAGTGGTCATTACACAGAGAAATGGGTGGCTCCTATCCAAAATGTCCATAAATACATTTTTAGAATTGGGAAAGTTTTGAAAATTATGGTTTTAGAAGATAAAAAGGACACCATATCACAACTATTCCTGACTTTGTATTTGTTGCTAAACATAGTTAAATCTCTAGGAACAAACTACAAATGATCAGTTAATGAATGGTGCAACATGTCAATTATTGGAAGTTCATACATCTGAGAATGTGGCTATAACAGACACATTACTGAATGCAGATTAAAGTAATAAAAACTAGGTCATTCAAGGGGAATCAAATTCAAAGTATTTTTGATCTGTTTATTCAGTTTAGCTCATTTCCCTGCTAAAAACATCTCCAACTGCAGTTTGTTTCAAATAATTTAAAAATGCATCTAGCTGTAGGAGAAGGAAGAGCCAACATCACAACATTACATCGTGCGAACTCGAAGGTCCGAATCCGCCAATGACACCTTTGCCCCTGGACGGTCCAGCAGGACCTAAACCATCCCAAAGAGACGGTGACTGGGAAGACAAGACCTTGCTGGTCACAGGGACACCGCAAAGTCCCTAATAGACCCAAGGGAAGCACTTCCAACTGGCAGCAAACAGGCAGCCCCCAGGCTGACATAGTTGGAGATGGCTCCGGAAAGAAAGAGAAGTGAAAGTGTTCCATCTGGTGAGGGTTTTTTTTTCTTTTAGAAGATAGCCCTAAGAAACTTCTTTTTTTAAGCTAAATTAGTCCCTTAAGTAAGAACAAAGTGGCAAATTTAATCCCTATTGGACTGCCTTAGAAAGTTTTTTGCTCTTGCCTGTAACGATATTTTGTGGATTGAGGTGATTGCAATGTTTCCTGTTTCTCTGTTTGAGGTGAAGGGATTGATCATTTTTCCTCTATTTCTTTTTACTACCTTAACTTTTAAAAAATTAAATTAATTTTTTTTACTTTAATAAACTTCTTCTATTTGTTATAATATTATATTAAAGATACTTAAGGAAAAAGTTTTAAAAAATAGTTGAATCTGCCACTTGGAAGCCTAAGTCTGAAGTTTCTTTTGATGTAACAATGTATCCTTTGCTCATTCCTATTTGACTACACTGACTTTGCAACAGAAGGGTTTGGAATTTCTTTTTAAAACCTGATAAAGACTCAAGGTCACAAATAGTCTACTGTTGGTGCTTGTTTTGGCAAAAGTTGGAAAAGGAAAGAAAAAGATAAGAACCTTTCTTTTTTGAAAATCATAAAAGAACATCTGCTTAAAATTTAAAATAAAAATAGATATATTCTTCAAAAAATTGTGACAGGCTAGAGTGGCAGAAATTGCCAAATTCCTTTTTTTCTTTTTCTTTATATTTCTTTTTACCCTAAAAAATGGATCAATACTCAGATGAAGAAAACTTGATAATTCAAAACATTTTGGCTGGACTCCAAAACATCTTAGAAGGATTTGAGAGATTTGACAAGAAATGTGACAGACTATGGGGTATCACAAAAAAGATAATGGGGTTGGAGCCCCAGAAATTAAAGAAGCGAATGAAAATATAGAAAACAAAGATAAGAAGTTAGATGAATTTATTAATGGAGTAAACATGAGTGAAGGTGGAAAGAAAGGGAAACTGGAAAAGTGACTTTGATAATTTGGTGCTTCACACCAAACTCCAAGATGCAGGAGAAAAAGAAAGAGCAAAAAAGATGGAGTTAATAAAACAAATCTATCCAGAGATAAACCTGACAACCAAAGTTAAGCTTACATTAATAACAACTCAAGGACAATGAAACTACATGAGAGATCTTTTAAGCTACAAAGTGTGGAGAGAAGTCTCAAACCCTTGAAAGATCCTGAAAAGAGAATTGACACAACAGCTGGTGAGAGAGAAAAGACCATTTTGTTACTGGAAAGACACTGATTAATAATGCTAGTTGATGGAAAAAAAGCTAGTTAATTATTAATGATTAATAAGTAGAGATTTTAGTACTTGATAGACTGTTCTAGATTACCATTGAATGTTTATTCGCTAACATATAATTTACTATGATACTAATAGTGAAATGATAACCTTAGTTAGGATAAATAACCAGGCTAAAAATTGTAATTTGAGATCTGGTGAAAAAATGTACAAATCTTATAAATTTTTGTTTAGCACTTGTTGTGAAGATATAAATAATTTGAGTCAGAAGAGAAGAGATGTGATACAAATAATGAAATGCTAATGTATACTTTTGGTGATTGTTAAGTAGAAATGTTAATGTCTCTTAGATTGTCTTAGATGTTTAATGTTTATTTTCTTAGCACGTAATTAACAAACTTGGGATTGAGGGAAAAGACCTATAAATCTTATTGATAAATCATTGTTTAAAGATGGCTATAAAGGTATAATCTTGTGTGGGCCTGTGGAGAGGTGAGATAAACAGTAAATAATTTTAGTTAACTACAATAATAAGAAAGAAATGTTAATGGATAATATTTAATGATACATACAGGTGTGTTATGGGTGGGAGGGGAAATGCTTAGATA
Source organism: Thamnophis sirtalis (assembly GCF_051295495.1). Taxonomy (NCBI): domain Eukaryota; kingdom Metazoa; phylum Chordata; class Lepidosauria; order Squamata; family Natricidae; genus Thamnophis; species Thamnophis sirtalis. Next base: position 112,364,625 of record NW_028261384.1, read on the forward strand.
TCTTACTTAACTGAATCTGTTTCACAATATGTCATAAAGGTGTAATGTTATTGGAGATTTATTGAAAATGCAAATGAATGCCAGTAGGTGGTTGTGTCTACATGGGGCTGCCCCTGAAAAGTGTTCGGAGACTACAGTTGGTCCAGAATGCAGCCGCGTGAACAATATCGGGTGTACCTAGATACACCCATGTTACACCCATCCTCTGTGAGCTGCGCTGGCTTCCTATTGGTCTCCGAATGTGCTTCAAGGTGCTAGTCATCACTTTTAAAGCCCTATATGGCTTAGGACCTGGATATCTGAGAGACCACCTCCTGCCACATACCTCCCAACGGCTGATAAGATCTCACAGGCTGGGCCTTCTCCGGGTGCCATCGACCGGACAATGCTGGCTGGTGGCCCCTTGGGGGAGGGCCTTCTCTGTAGCTGCTCCGGCCCTGTGGAACGATCTACCCGTAGAGATCTGGACCCTTCCCACTCTCTCGGCCTTCCGAAAAGCCATTAAAACCTGGCTATTCTGGCAGGCCTGGGGCTGTTGACTTCACGAACAAGGTCCAGCCCCACCTAGATGGAATGTATGGTGTGTTGTTTTTAAATTTGCTTCTCTTTTTTATTTTTAACTTTTTAACTTTTATCTTGTTTCTGTAAGCTGCCCGGAGTCCTACGGGATTGGGCGGCATATAAATTTATTAAATTACTAATTAATTACTAATTTAAATATAAATGATTCTAGATAAAAACATATTTAAATAATGGTAATTAAATGAGAATTGCGGTACAGGGATAGTAAAATACATAATTTTTCTTTCTTGACTTAAAATGTACAATTTAATTTGAATGAAGTATATGTAAGGATTGTGGAAGAAACACACGGAATTTATTTGTATCCAATCAATACGCTTTCTACAAGATGTAACGAAAGATGATTCTTTTCTTTTTGTGTTTTTGTTTAATTAAAACAATAAAAAAAATTAAAAATGCATCTAGCTGTCCAAGACTTCTATAGATTTTCTGATCTGAGGAGGCTTCCAAGTTCAGCAAAGCTAGAAGGATTTTACAGATTATAATTTGAAAGCGATGTCACTTTCTAAAAGAATAATGGTCCTCTCTAGTACACATAATGTATTTTTCCTGATGCAAAATTTATTATAAATTATTTATAAGAATAACCATTTTTTTTCTATCCAAAAACTAAATTTGAAAGTAGATTGGAACGGATTGGTAAAATTACGATTGTTTGGGGAAAAACAATCGTGTGAGTTTCTCACTGATAATTGTGAATAAAAAACCATTGTTTTTTTCCTCTTACCTGATTAAATCTTCTATGCCACACAATTTTTTCATCTTGGATTAATAACTTTTTGCTAAGAGGATCCATCTTTCCAACTATAACTCGATTAAAAGTTTCATTGGGGAAAGTTATCCAATTTGTGATGTCAAAATCTACTATTAATTCTCCATTTTCATCAAAATGCACTATTTCTCCAGCACTGTTGTTGAATGAGATTCTCTTTAGAAAAGAATGGGCCTATCTTTTCAAAAGGGAAACAAGAATGTATTATATTTCATTCATTGTGAAACTGATTAGTATTTATTGCAGAGCTATTTATAGTGTTTAATATCACCAAAAGGAGCTATCTTAAAACTCATTTGAACCTGATTGATGATAAACTTGATGGGAAATTGAAAAGAAGTGGTAGTGGCAAATAACTTTTGTATTATTAAACTTATTTATTGAACTTCAGATGGTTTAGTATTATAATTAATATTTGTTTATTTAAGAAACAAATGTATATAACTGACATATTCACACAGTGTCTCATTTAAATATTACTACTTTGTAGTATTACATAAACACTAAATAGCAATATGACCATACACTATATTTCAAAAAGAAAGCTATATTGTAAAAAGGAAACAAAAACAAAAACCTATTGTGGAAACTATTTGAAACTAGAAAAGAAAAAAAAGAGGAAAACAAATCTTAGGAAATTTCTTAAAAATCCAGCATAACCCATTCCAACCAGAAACAAAAACAACCAAGAATCTAAATGGTATGAAAGTCTATTTTTCTTTAGGGTGAACAAATTAGTACATTTATATCGTATTCTTCAATTTTGTCAATGTATGATTCTGAAGTATCCAAAGAGTATGATAAAAATAAAAATTAAGATAGTGCATACATAATAAGTGTGGTAGCATACCATGTTCCTATTTTTAAATAATGAATATATCTATGTACCATATGGAATTATATTGTCTGGTCTTGCTTTTTCTTTGGTGCAAAGTTTCTGTATTATTGTCAAAATGGCTACATGGAAGTATCCGTTTTGTTACCTGGAATCGGGTTCAACTTGAGAGAGATTCCTCTTCACTATTATTATAAATTATATATAAAAATAAAGCTGGTCTTTTGGAGTAACATTACCTGCCATGGCTGAAAGCTCAAAACTTCCAAACTTTTTTGAGCAACTTTCGATCTGGATTTTGACCTAGAACCATATATAGCATGTAATACATGGGCAACAGCATAGGCAGCATTGTAGACGTTATAGCTGTGTCCAGTCATTTTCATTTCAAAGAAAGTCCCAGGAAGTCTCTCTAACTTTTCTTCTCCTGTGCAAACTTTCTTGGGCTCTTCCCCTTTAATTACACTGTGATTTTTTATTGAACAACTAAAAGCATTTTCCCAAAAGTCCTGAATAAAGCCATCTTCTGTTTCCCATGAAGGATTTACGTTTTCAAGGAATGCTTTAAATCCCAGTATTTCATTTGAATGAACTGAGAATGATATAGCACCATGGAAGAATTGGATATCCCAGTTCTTTTGATAGGCACTTAATCGGAAATCCCACTGTTCTGTCACAATCCATACTTTCCCTAGGTTTGAATCAAAGACCGCCATGTGAAGATACCAGCTCAAATTTAGCATGGAAGGAGGTGCACCATGGACAATAAAAACATTTGCTTTGCTTTCCATGAAAGAAGGAAATTTATCCAAGTCATCTAAGAACAAGTCTAATATATCAGCAACGTATGTCCATTTGGGTGTTCTTTTGATAAAGGCAGAACAGATGCTATTTGAAGAAAGCATCGGAACCAATGTTTGGAAAAATCTTTCTCCATTGTCATCATCCACTGCAAAGAGTCCAACCCAAGTCCATTTGAAATGTATCAGCAAGTGGACAATCCCAGAATACTGTTGAATTTCATTTGGAACCATTTGGTACAAGGAAGCAAGCAGTGTTTTGTCATTCATTCCTGAGACAAAAGATCCATATGTAATCTAAAAACAATTATTCAGTATTTTTGTTTAATGTAATAATTATTGTACAACTGTTGCATTTTAAAAGCACTTCTGAACATGCATTGTGGTTGCTAGACATTTCTGAGAGTGATATTTTAATTTTAAATCCTGAAAAAACTTCAAAATGGTATAAAGCTTGAATTTTAAGATGGATTTGTTTTAGCTTGAGGCCCCTGAGTCATTTGATCCCAGGAGTTTCTCTGCTCCTATTCAGGTACTTTAAGTTTACCTAGTTTACCTTTTGCTCAATTAAGGATCTACAATCCTGGGCTAAATTACAGCAACTTTAGTAATCCATTCTCTGCCTGAATAGTCAATTGAAGAAGATGCCTTAACTTTCTGGAAAAAAAATCATTTAGTGTCAGATGTCATTGTGGACAAGCTAACAAAACCCACTTCCTGTTATTTCTACTCATTCTTTGGAATTACAGGGAACAAATTTCAATTCCATGTACTTGAAAACATCCACAAGAATAGTTCCCTCCTAATCTTTCACACACAAAGTGTGATAAACTCTCATAGATATTACAAACAGCCACATAAAGATGCATTTACTGTGCCTTCTTCAACTGCACTATTCAGAAACAGTTTTACCACTTCATATGCCACTTATAAGAACTAACAAAATATGTATAGCTTGGTGTAACTCCTTTAAATACCATTCTATTTTCTTCCTTAATTGTATTTCTGCATATTTTGTCAATATTAATTTTTTATCTACCATAATGTGTCATCTATGACCACAACATTTTTAATTATAAGCTTTTATTAGAGAGGTTGCACATTCCCTCTGTTCCCCATCCAACCCTACCTGTGGAATTTTGTAAATAGATAAAATTGTGGCCAGATAGGAAGATGTTTCAGAATCAAGTCCACCGATGACAGCTATCAACTGGTCTTTAACATCACATGTGTAGTTAGGGACAAATCTCTTTTTTGCAGAAAGTAGGCGAAAGATAGTGTTATACGTGAGCTGTCCATTGTAGTAATTGTCAAAGATGTTAAAACCCAATGTGACATTAGGAAGAAGCATGGAATTCACATTGATCTCTTTTATGGCAAATACAAGAGCCAGAATGTGCTGATAGTTTTTTGGCATCACACTGAAAAGTTACATTAGATACTGTTTTCCCCATGCTTTTAACATATAAATGTCATTTAAACATGTTTTCATGCTTTAGCAAAATTCAAACAAAGTATCTTATGACAGTACAATAACTAACAAATGTAGAAAATTTTGATTTTAGTGCATGAAAGAAAATATACTCTGAAAAAAGTAAAGCCTAATTTGTGTGTATTTTCCATAAGTAAGGCCTAAGAGATTTTCTCTATAACATTTCATATGCTGGATTTTAAGCTGTGAAACAGAGAACCTGTTCTACATATGCTGATATAGTTCCTATTCAAATTAGAATCACATTCACATATGATATAAATTCTGTTTAGTGGCTTCATACATAAGGCAGTTTTATCATTTGAAAACCATGCTCAGTGAATTGAGAATGTTATAAAATGGAGGAAGCCAGAGAAGGAAGCTTATGTTTTTCCTTTTTGAAACTGTAAAATATACCTAAAGTTGCAGAAAAAGCAATTAAATCTAGAACAAATACAATGCTCTCTCTTTAGTTTTAGTTTTTTAGTTTTAGTTTAGTTTTAGTTTTATTAAACATCTATAGGCTGCCCTTTTCCCTGAGGGGACTCAGGGCGGCTTACAATAATAGGGGAGGGGAGTGCAGGACAAAACACAAAAAGAAAATGTGAGTAAAAATAATTAGCGGTAAAAACACAACATTCATTCAACATTCGGGAGGGGCGAGAGTAAAGTCTTATCCCCAGGCCTGACGGGAAAGCCAGATCTTGAGGGCTGTGCGGAAGGCCTGGACGGTGGTGAGGGTGCGGATCTCCACGGGGAGATTGTTCCATAGCGTCGGAGCTGCAACTGAGAAGGCTCTCCTCCGCGTAGTCGCCAGTCGGCACTGACTGGCGGATGGAATTCGGAGGAGGCCTACTCTATGCGATCTGATGGGACGGAGGGAGGTAATTGGCAGAAGGCGGTCTCTCAAATAGCCAGATCCACTACCATAGAGCACTTTGTGAATGGTAAGTAGGACCTTGAAGTGCACCCGGAGATCAACAGGTAGCCAGCGCAGCTCACGGAGGATCGGTGTTATGTGGGCGAACCGTGGTGCGCCCACAATCACTCGCGCGGCTGCGTTCTGGACTAGCTGAAGTCGCCGGATGCTCTTCAAGGGCAGCCCCATATAGAGCACATTGCAGTATTCCAGCCTAGAGATCACAAGGGCTCGAGTGACTGTTGTGAGGGCCTCCCGGTTCAGGTAGGGCCGCAACTGGCGCACCAGGTGAACCTGGGCAAATGCCCCCCTGGTCACAGCTGACAAGTGATGGTCGAAACTCAGCTGTGGGTCCAGGAGGACTCCCAAGTTGCGGACCCTGTCTGAGGGGTATAAATTTTGACCCCCCAGCCTGAGTGATGGAACGTTGGCCAAATTGTTGGGAGGAAAACACAACAGCCACTCGGTCTTGTCCGGGTTGAGTACCAGTTTGTTAGCTCTCATCCAGTCTTTAACAGCCTCAAGACCCCGGTTCATCATGTCCACCGCTTCATTGAGTTGGCACGGGGCGGACAGATACAACCCCTTTATCCCTTCCCTGCCTTTCCAGCATTTGACTTCCCATCTATTCCTTGGATGCTGTAATGAAATATATTCTATTTATGGAATGAAAAGAAGAGAGCAGAATTTGGCCAAATACAGACCATGAGTTCTTTGTTAAGATGAAAACTAGGAAGTGACTTTTTCTAAACCAAACACAAAAAAACAGCTATTCAGTGATTCAGATATTAGTTCCATTGGAAAAATGGAACAGGTATGTTGCAACTTCAAAGTATAGCTGATCGCTGATTGCTAACAGTTCAGAAATGGAACTGTCATGTAATCGGTGACCCATTGATAGAATCTAATCACTTGAATGTGTTCTGATATAAAAAAATAAAATCAGGCATGCAAAAGTCTGGTGAATCAGGCAACATACAAATAATTGTAATAAATACATTTAAAAATGATTATAAGTCTGGTGGTACTAATAAAATTGTCATTAGGGCATTGTTTTAGTGATGAAAGTACAATCACTTATTAATTGCATAAAAATTAAAGAAAGAAAGAAGTTATGGAAGTAATCAGTAGAGTTTCAGATGAGACAGCATAATAAAGCCTTTATGACATACTGAACTAGACAAAATTAAAGTGCAGAGTTTCAGAAAATGATTGACTGACTGAATGAAAAACTTGAAAATCAAGAAGATGGTGATAAAAAAAATCTGACAAGCAAACATCAAAGTATGAAAAGCATTAATAAGTGCAAATAGAAATGATGTCTTCACAAAACATTTAAAATAAAACAGGTGTGATTCTTCAATAATAAGGACAGATTTCACTGAAAAGGCAGAAATCTAGATTCTACACAAATTCATCCATTTTTCTTCTGCTCAGGGTGAGATAGAAATGGCTTACATGGCTTCTTTCATACTAATCTCTGAGGGCTTTTCTCTAAAATCGATTGATAAGTGGAGGAAAAAGACCTGGGAAACAATCTCTCCAACAGCAAGGTTTCCTGGCTGATAGAACTCATGTAAAATTATGACTGGATCACTTAACCTGCATGCACTGGAAGGAGTCCTGCTGGAAAAGTAATTTATATTGAACACAACTGGATATAGTGAAAAGAATGAAACAATGGTGATGAGACCCAATGATACTTTGCAGATGAGCATTCTGTTGATTTCTTCATCAGTATGAAGAACTACTATTGCTACTAGGCTAGTAGTTTAATAAGGGGGAAGCATACAGATAATGATAGTGAAAGATAATGGGACTGCAGGTGCTGAAGTTGTTGACATCTAGAGAAATATTGTCTTTTAACAAAGGCTTTATGGGGATCTGTCTAAAATATTATTTCTCAAAATATGAAGCAGAAAATGGTAATTGTCACATACATTAGCTTCAACTAAAGTAACTATTTTATGAATGTATTGGACACAGTTACATACATAGTACGTAATACATACATACATACATACATACATACATACATACATACATACATACATACAGGTACATCTATGCATGTATCTTAATTCCTACATAAATTGTTTATTAGATGACCCTGCATTGTCTCATTATTAGTTGATCTTTGTTGTTCAGTTCAGACCTGAATACAATTATGTAGCATTTAGGGAAAAAGATGCAACTCAGAAGCCCAGCACTCAATATTAAGATAGAGAAGACTTCAACAGCCACCACATATTTTCCTTTGGTACTCAAGTACATTGGGCCAAATGACAACCAAACACTGCAAAAGATCAAGATACTGAAAGTGATAAATTTGGCTTCATTTAAACTGTCAGGTAACTTCCTGGCAAAGAAAGCTACAGAGAAGCTGACCATAGCCAGAAAACTAACGTAGTCCAAGACAGGGCAAAACATGGTCGTAGAGCCCTCATTGCATTCCAGAATGATTTCTTTATGGAGAGAGTTTAAGTCCCTATCTGGGAATGGTGGGGAAGTAAATAGTCGAAGAGAACAAATGCTCAGTTGGATAGAGGTGCACGAAATGACGATAGTATTTCCAAGTTTTCTCCCTACCCATTTCCTTATCTTGGATCCAGGCTTAGTAGCCACAAAGGCTAGAACAACAATAATTGTTTTGGCCAAAACACTGGAAAGAGCCAAAGAGAAGACAATACCAAAGGCTGTTTGTTGGAGAATACACGTGGTAGATGTTGGTTTTCCAATGAAGAGGAGAGAGCAAAGGAAGCAAAGAAAGAGAGAGAAGAGTGTAGATGCGATTTCTATTGTTTGCTTTGACTATAGGAGTGTCCTAGTGTTTCCAAAATCTTCTAAGGACCCAAACTGTTGTCAGAGCAAAAGCAATTGAAAATCCCATTAAAGTGATTCCTGATTGCTCTCCATAGGACAGGTAGTTTAAAAGTTTTGGGATGCATTGGTTCTATTGAAAATTTGAATATTCATCTCCTTGACAGTCAGTGCAGAAATCCATATCTGGAAATAGAAGGAAAATGTAGATTTTAAATGAGAAGAATATAATGTGGAACAGTCTAGGAAGGATATGAAGATTTCAATGCCTTATTGAAAAGTGAAAAGGGGATTCTTCATTTTAAATATATTTCTTTATCCCAGTTTTTAAAAATAAATTGAAGCTGCTTATATGGTTCTCTTCATCCTGACAATTCCAGGATGTCCTACGTGTAAAGTCTCTAATACTGCAATGCGCAGTTTGGGTGGAACAATGACCCGGTCCCCCCATAGCAAACAGCCATTAATAACAGACTATTCATCTCTTTTACAATAATACATTTTGAAATCAGACCCAACAGGCCCCTTGGGCCACCCCCTCCACACCCAGTCCAAATCTTGCTTGATTGTGAGTCTCTTGCAGAGTGGCAGACAACGTCACTAGATGAGACAGGACCAGTATCTAAGCAATCAATGAGAAGGACTGGCATCTTGGGGGTAGGGTCTGCAAGTAGTTCCATCAGCGGGGAGTGACTCAAAGCATCAGCATGCCCCAAGGTTAAGCCAGGTCGATGGATGAGGTGATAGATGTAGGTCGTGAGGAAAATAATCCATCTGGTCATTTGCGGCAACAATGACACAGGAGTAGGTCGGTCCCCAGCCAGTAAGCCCAGTAGTGATTTGTGGTCCGTGACGAGTTCAAAATCATGGCCATAGAGTATTCATAGAAAATTTTTACACCAGGCACTGCAGCCAAGGCCTCACGGTCCAGCTGATAGTAGTTCTGTTCAGCAGCGGACAAGGTCCTTGAGTAAGAGGCAATGGGTGCCTCGATTCCATTGGGCATGTGTTGGCTGAGGACGGTTTCGATGCCAAATGAGAAAGCGCCGCAAGTTAACACAAGTGGCAGGGTCTGGCTGTACTGAACCAGAAATGTATCTACTGATAGTAGTCTCTTTACTGCAGCAAATGCGGCTGCTTGGGCTCTGCCCCAGGACCACTTCATGTTCTTTGCCAGGAGACAATGTAAGGGCTCAGCAATGGTGGCTTTCTGTTTAAGAAAGGATTGCCTGAAGCTCGGTCTGATTGCAAGGTGTAGGGGCATCCTGGATTCCTTTAATTTTTTTAAAAGTCAGGTGAATCCCAGAGCCGTCAATGAGGTATCCTAGGAATTCAATCCTTGGCACCTTAATTTGGCATTTTTCTTTTTTTGAGATGGAGGCCTTTGTCTCTAATTCTGATAAAAACAGTTCTTAAATGTTTGAAAAATTGCTCCTCATTTGCAGATGATACCAAGAGGGAATCCCCTGCAAAAGCCATTCCATGATGCTTTGGAACAATCCAGGGGCGATACTAACTCCACATTGCAAGTGGTTACATTTGAATGCACCCCTGTGCATCACAATGGATTGGGCCTACGCCATAGCACCATATACAGACAATTGTTGGTATGCCTGCACCATGTCTAATTTAAAAAATACTTTGCCGGGGCCCAAGAAATGTAATAAATGCTATACAATGGGTACAGGGTAAGTGCTGTGTTGTAACGCTTTATTGATTGTGCACTTGTAGTCCGTGCAGATGTGGACAGACCCATCAGATTTGACAGGTGTCGCTATAGCGTGTGTGATCTACCAGCTCTAGGATTCCCTGGACTATGAGCTTGTCAATTTCCAGATCAATTTTAGGGTGGAGAGTGAAAGGTATTCTCCTGGGTTTTAGCCTGAGGGGGCTATGTTGGGGTCCAAATTAAAAGAGATTGGGGTCCCCACATACTTACCTAGACCGGTGCCAAAGACATCCTCAAATTCCTTAAAGAATTCTTCGGTGCTCTCACCTTTCAAGGCATTGATGCCAGTCATTTCTAGGCCCAGGGCTTTGAACCAGTCAAGCTCCAGGAGGCTCTATAGGTCACCGCTAACCATCGTCACTGGAAGCTGGCTGCTGAAGTTTTTGAATTGCACTTGGAAGGTGCCCCATTGCCCAAGACGGGGACTAGGTTCCCCTGATAATCACGAAGGCGGATGTCAGGGGCACGTAGATGCTGCTGCTTCAGGCTAGGGATTGCCTGCTTGAGTGTAGACCATGGCATGATGGTCAGTGATGACCCCATGTTGATCTCCATCTCACATGGAGAGCCCTCGATGAGTACTGTGACCTTCAGCTTTTTTGGCCACCTTGTGAGGACTTGGCCGATTGAGGTGTGGCTGGTGTTGCCCTCTGAGCGCTGTGGTGGCAACTGTCATGCCCCTTTATTGGGCCTCTGCTGGTGGTTAGGTCGGCTTCTGGGCTTCCAGGTCATCGTGGGGTGCTCGCTTCTGCAAACCTTGGTGATGTGCTCCTTTCACTCACAACGCTGGCAGATGATGTCGTGAAAATGGCATAACGATCTGGCATGGTCTCCACCGCAGCTTGTGCAAGGCGAGAAACGTGGTTTGAATTTGCGTGTCAGATTGGTGTGGGCACTGCGCATGTGGCAGCTGTCATCTTTGCTTTCTGAGCCCTTGGCCTCTGTAGCCTAGTGATGTACGCATGTGCTCTTTCACGCATCTTGTGAAGTGCTTTGGTGCTGCAGGATTTCTGTAGACTTAACAGCAGATTCGGATGCCCTGGATTCGTTCAAGGCAATTTGCAGAGTGAGATTAGATTTGGCAAGTAATCTCCTCTGTAAGTTAATGTCCCGCACACTGCAAATGCGGTCAAGTATGAATTCGTCTAGTTCTCTTAACTCATAATATGCTAGCGCCACAACATACTCGTTGATCAATTCGCCTTCCTTCTGATTGCAAATATTAAATTTGTGCTGGTGGATGTGCTTAGGTGGCTTGGGAGTGTAGTGGGTCCTCAGCATCTGTTGGAGCACTGACCAAGCGACCGATTTGAGTGGCATTGGCTCAGATAGATCTTTGGCTGTTTCGAACACTTCCCCGTCTACAGTAACCCAGGAACATGTTCTTCTTTCTGCCTTCAGATAGGCCCATGAAGTCATTGGCTTCGAGGAAGCAGTCGAACCTCAGCATATACAATTCCCAGTGCTCGGTGACTGGGTCATACGGAGTCGGTGGGGTGTGCATGGCCATTTTGTGTTCTGAGGGCATTTTGAGTTTGCCGCTCAAAAATGGCTGCTCAAAGCCGTGCTGAGCTCCGGGCTGGATTTACTTGCTAGATTGCTATGCTCTTTTTGGTTCGCCGAGTTGCCTTCCAATCCCACCCTCGTCGCCAGTGTTAGATTGGGTAAAGGAAATGCACATTCAGGCTAAAGGCAACAACAGCTCTTTATTGTAACAGAACAACTATCTACAATCCAGCAAAGGTTCAGTCTGAGAGCAGCCCTTTTATAGGGAGCTGTCAGACCCTTCGACCAATGAGATTGAACCTTTGTTCCTGCCGGAACAGAGGACCTTGGTGGAAACCATTATGACAGTTGCTAGTATCCAACACCACCCAAACACAAAGCCCATATTGCACAAACTCCAAAACTTCAAAAACAGAATCCTATAAGAATTGTTCCTTTTATCTAGTTTGTTGTTCAGCTGACCCAGAAACAAACTGCTCAATGTCACTTTGCAAACCTCCTTCCGTTCAGACTATCTTCTTTAATTCCAATAAGAATCATAATTATTTATGTGTGGTCACTTAGCTAAAGGGAAAGTCTGGAAAATGAGACAGCCTTGGTTATTTTGTAAGATGGGCCAGAACATGGATTTTGGATAAAATAGACTTCTGGTTTCCGGGATGCCCAATCTCAATTAAGTGAACTTGTGGTGATTTGTTTAACAACCACTGCAAAAAATGTTATAAAATTGGGTCAGCCACATACCCACTTAACAACTGGCACAACTTACAGTTATAAATTGAGGAATATCTGTGTGAAATATGAGTTCAAACAAATCCCTCTTTATTTTCTGCATTTGTATATTTGTGGGTGTATGGTTTATAAATGATCTTTCATTAATAATGATTCCCAAAGCAGAATAAAAGTGCTATATCTCCCTAAATACATAAATCCAGTAATACTGCAAATAAAAGGAAAGTAAAATTATTTAACCCACTGTTGTGGCCCACCAACTGCCAGCACGGCTGGTGGCAGATTTGGACAATTAGGTGGTTGGGAAGAAACTATGCCAGAGGGAAAGGTACTGAACTGGAGAAGCTGGGAGATTGCTCAGAATGCATGCATGCTCTTTCTGAGAAGACTTGCCTGGAACAGGAGGGGCCATCATCAGCATTGGCTTTTAAGTAGCTGCTATCAGGCACATTGAAATCCACACCTTTTAAAGTTGTCAATACTGCTGAAGAATCCCTGACCCCCTCCAAAGAAACCCCCATTGAAGATACTTTTCAAAAGGCAACTGGTCTGGTTTTTTCCTTGAGAAAGAAGATGACTTCTCATCCTAGAAGCTTCATTCGTTCTTGCAGGATGGGGGGGAGCATGGGGATGGGGGGGCATGGGGATGGGGGGGCATGGGGATGGAGGAAGAAGGTATGGAAAGATCATGTTTCTTTGCAGTCATCTGGTCTTAGCACTCTTCCTGAGAGATGTTGAGGCCACTTGGAAGGTTTATCTGTTTATCCCTCAGGGTCACCTGCATCAGAGTGCAAATGGGGTGGAATCTTGGAACTGATGAAAGGACTGCATTGGAGATAGGAGATAAGAGACAAGTGGTATCTCCCTTTCTGTTGAAAGATTCCTCCTCCACTCCCTTTTTAAGCAGTTTTATGCCTTCCCTGTTGTTTAGAAACATTTTTCCCCTGAATCATAGAAAGAACAATTACAACAATGAAATTGCTTTATTTCTTTCCTTTGCTTACTTAACATGAATTGTAATTCTTGTGACAAAATGACATGAGTCGATTAAGAGAAAATTGAGAAATTTTAATATATTTTCCTTGTGGACCCTTTTCAGGTTAATAGTACTTTTGGATGAACATAGTTAATATATGCATTAATACAATTTCCTTTCAGGTACTCTATTTCAACGTGGAAAGATTGAGAGAACACTTTGTTAGAGATCTAATCCTTGTTTCCTCTCCATAGTTAGTGTTGCCTGAGGAGAGCTGTTATAGTAAATAAACTTTTGCACTGCATTGAAATCACATAAAATAAACGATCTCAAAACAAACCATAAAATAATATTATACAGATACATTGTACATCTTTTCATATTTAATGGACCACCATATCTATTATCTTACACCTGAGGAAGCTTCAGGAACTTGTTAGAAGTCAGCCACTTTAGCCAAGTAAACTTTATTGTACAAACCAGAAAACAATGTCTTCATAAAATACTGAATTTAACTCAGAGACATTTTATTTTGTTGTCTTTCACTTTTGAATGCATCACAGTTTTTTCATTTGGCAAAATAATCTGACCCAACAAGCAGACAAAGGTCAAGATAGATTAGAAATATTGAACCTTCCATTTTTAAATTAAGTTTCTTATAATCAATTTCCATAGCCCATATTTTTCCTTGTTAGATGGTCCTTCTTATTCAGATCAGGTCTCAGGACAATTATGTAACACTTGGGGAGGAAAATACAACCAAGCAGCCCAGCACTGGAACTCAGTAAAGTGAAGATTTCCACAGCGACCATATATTTTCCCTTTGAACTTATATATGTTGGAACAAAACATATCCAAACACTGCAAAATACTAACATGCTGAAAGTGATGAATTTGGCTTCATTGAAACTATTGGGCAACTTCCTGGCCAGGAAAGCCATAATAAAGCTGACAATAGCCAGAGATCCTAGATAGCTCAGAATACAATAAAACATAACAACTGAACCTTTGTTACACTCAAGTATAATTTCTTCAGTTAAGAAGATCATGTCCATATCTGGGTAAGGGCAAGCTATACAAAGCCAGGAAATACAAATTCCTATCTGAATTAGGGAGCTGAAAAGGACAATGTAATTTGACATTTTTTTTCCTACCCATTTCTTCATAGCTGATCCTGGCTTAGTGGCCATAAAAGCCAGAACTACAGTGATGGTTTTTGCCAATACACAAGAGATAGCTATTGAGAAAATGATAGCAAAAGCTGTTTGTTGTAAAGGGCAGATCACTTCCCCAGGACGGCCGATAAACAGCAATGAAGAGAGGAAGCAAAGCAGAAGGGAAATTAGGAGAAGATAAGAGAGATCCCGATTGTTGGCTTTGACAATGGGAGTATTCCTGTGCTTAATAAAGATTCCAAGCACTGCAGTTGAGAGCAGAGCAAAAGAACAAGCTGAAAGGGCCAAACTGATACCCAAAGCTTCATCATAAGTCAAAAAGTTTAAACGTTTTGTCAGGCATTTATCTTGAGCTCTGTTAGGGTACTGATCTTCTGGGCACTTGAAACAGTCGTCAATATCTGAAGAATAGAACAGATTACATTCCAAAGTCTGTCAAGCATACTACAGTTATTTCATTTCTATAGTCAAGGTTAGACAGAGATTTATATTGAATCCTCATAGTATTCTACAGGCTTTTCTCTATAGAATTTAAGATGGACAGCTAGAAGGCCTGGTACTTAAGTCATTCATTTGTGCATAATATAATCCACACATTTGTATATTCACCCTTTCCTCAGTTTTACCATGCATGGTCTAATTTTTGTTTTAAACGGAGATGTTCAAAACTGTACATATTAGGGGAAAATAAATAGATCAGTGAGTATGTGGCTAAATCAATAGGTCAAAAGTATACCAAGATAAATATTTTATTTGTTTATTAAATTTGTTTCTTGCCCCTTTCATTGTGATGCTTCTGATGTCTACAAATTATAAAGAGTTTTTATAAAACATTTTCAAACTGATTTAAAAAATAAGAATGGGATGAAATTGTCTGTAGAAAAATGACACAATCAAAATGCACTTTCTTTGTAAACCAAAATATGAAATTGGCATGCTATTATAATTTATAGAAAAAAATATAATCACTTTTGAGATACTGTTGAGTTACACTCTTTATTCATTACTATTTGAAAATTATAAAAGTTGTAAGTAGTGTTTTCTTGTATAACACTACAATATTTAAGTCCAAAAATATTTAAATTATAATCTGTACTGGAAACAAAGAAACACATTTTGTTTCCTACTTTAATGTAAAATAAGGACAAGCAACTGGTTTGTGTCTAAGACTATTCTTAACCTTTTGCAGAATAATAATGAGTGGAGATATATTAAACATGTTATTAAGACTGGAAATATAAATATTTCCATATTTTCTTTTTTTCTTTTAAAACCACAATGTACCTAGTTTATAGTTTATATTCCAGCTTTCATGTATTTCTAGTCTGAGATTGAAAAATAATATTGTTAAAAAATAGTACTGTTAGCTTTCAGCAGCCATGGTTAGAGGAATGCCAAGGGCTACAAATAGGCAGAATTTGGCCAGAGGCAATAAAAAGACCCGAGATTTCACAATTTGAAACAATGGTTTTGTATTACATTCATAAATAAAAGTTTATGAAGAAAAAATCCTAATCAAGTTATATTGTGTTTGCATATATGATTAATTAGAACTATTGTTTCATTGTGAAACATTTCTCACTGTTAGTTGCTTATGGATTTTAAATATTTTATTAATTTTTTATTACTTTAAAAAGTAGTTATGGAAGATGTATACAACTTTTATCTGTAATAATCTCTACAAATAAAAAGTAAAAAAGTCTTAGATTAATTTTTGAATATCCCATCAATTTCTTATTTTTCCCAGTATGGAATTTCCTAGAGATACCTCCCCACCCATGTTCCCTCTGAAATCCTTTGAATTATATGTCTTCCAGGAAACAATAGGAAGTTATTGAATACTTTGTGTGATATGTTCTTATCTTTTGAGTCAGGCTTGACTCCTGGTAACCCCAGGAACAATTCCATGCAGTTTTCTTGGTAATATTGTTCAGAGGTTTTTCCTAGCACATAGAGAATGATTGATCCAGAATCATCTATCAAATTTTCATGCCTAAAGTTCACAGTTCACAGGGGTTCTAATCCAGCACTTTAAACCATTACATCAAACTGTCTCTTAATAAAAAGGGAAGGAAGAATAACTACCTTTCTGATCTGAGATCTTTCCAGCTGGACATGGAATACAGTCATAGCAACAAAATGGCTTTCCTTCTTGCTTTTTCCTGCTGTAACCTGGATGACAGTTTTCATTGCAGACAGCAGATGGTGGCACCTGTGTATAAACAGAAAACTGTAGAAGTTTATTAATTCTTGAAACAGTTTTTGGTTCTTATGTCATGTGGGACTGCTCTTATTTTGGCATGGTCTGCATTATCTATGTGCTTTTATTTATTTGACCCTTCCTTTACCTTAAATTTGCCCGTGCAAATTTTTTTAATTGGTATGTTGAGTGTATGGGACTGCATGTGATAGTGTGAATGACCCACTTTTATTATTATTTTTTGTGTGTTTTAACTAGAACGTGGGGATTGTTTGTGTGAGTGCCTGAGTATGTTTGATTCGGAGGACCTGCCGGGGAATGCGGGAGTCACCGGGGTGGTTGGGGGATCTACGGCTACGGGAGAGGGTCGGAGCATTGCGGTCATAACAGGGAGGGGCAGATACGGCAGGGGCTTTAGGGCTGGCCATTACCGGGGAAGGAGGGCTCACTACATCCCAGAGAACCCTCCTTCCGGCCCTATGAGTCCCACTCCGAGGTCAGATGGTGCGAGGAATCAGGACCCTGGTCTCAGGCTGGTGTCGCTAAATGCCAGGTCTGTTGTTCACAAGGCTCCCCTCGTCCGGGACTTAATTTTAGACGAGAGGGCAGACCTGGCATGTATTACTGAGACATGGCTGGGCACGGAGGGAGGAGTCCCCCTCGTTGAGATGTGCCCAGACGGGTTTCAGGTGCTGCATCAGCCGAGAGCCCAGGGAAGGGGTGGCGGTGAGGCTATTGTTATCCGAGAGTCTTTAGCACCTCGTAGGATCCCTGCTCCGGAGCTTGTCGGGTGTGAGTCCCTGCTGGTGAAGCTGGACCTCATGGGTCAAGTGGGTCTGCTGCTAACGTACCTGCCTCCCAACAGCGTTGCAGCAGCCCTCCCCTCGCTCCTTGAGTCAGTAGCCGAGCTGGCAATTGAGTTCCCCAGGCTCATGGTTCTGGGGGACTTTAATTTGCCATCGCTCGGTGAACACTCTGATGGAGCGCAGGAGTTCATGGCTTCCATGACAGCCATGGGCTTGACCCAGGTAATTCGGGGCCCAACCCACTCAGTGGGTCACACGCTCGACCTCGTATTCCTCTCGGAGCAGTGGACTTGTGATCTTGGTCTGAGGGGTAGTGAGATCATACCCCTGTCGTGGTCAGACCACTGCCTACTGAGGCTAGACTTCTGGAGGCCAAACCCCCACTGTAGGGAGGAGGAACTGACCAGGTGGTTCCGCCCCAGGCGTCTCATGGACCCCTTAAGGTTCCAGACAGAGCTTGGGGTTATTCCTGATACTCTCACCCACAGTTCGGCGGAGACTCTGGTTGCTGCCTGGCACTCAGCGGCATCGGAGTCCCTTGACCGAATTGCGCCACTACGGCCCCTCCGGGTCAGCGGATCCCGGAGACCTCCTTGGTTCACCGAGGAGCTCCGGGAGAAGAAGCGCCGGAGGAGACGCCTAGAGCACCTATGGAGGTCCGATAAGTCCGAATCGAACCGAGCACTCCTGACAACATGCACCAAGGAATATATCAGGGCATTAAGGACAGCTAAAAGATCACATATTGCCACCTTGGTTGCGTCCGCCGAGTCACGCCCAGCTGCCCTGTTTAGGATAACCCACTCCCTCCTAAATAGGAGGGACGCGGGCGAACCCCTACAGGGTAAGGCTGAGGAATATGTCCAATTCTTGGCGGACAAAATTGCTCGGTTTCGGTCAGACTTGGACTCCATCTCTGCAGATCCAGCCGAGACACAGGGGGAGAGCTTGGCAGACCATCTCTGGGTTGAGTTTCAGGATGTTGCCTCTGGGGATGTGGACAAGGCCATACGAGCTGTGAGTGCCTCCACCTGTATACTGGACCCGTGTCCCTCCTGGGTGGTTGCCAACAGCAGTGAGGTGACACGAGGCTGGATCCAGGCGGTTGTAACCGCCTCCCTTCAGGAGGGGCACTTCCCCGCCGCACTTAAAGCGGCGGTGGTGAGACCCCTCCTGAAGAAACCATCTTTGGATCCAGCCGTTCTTAACAACTACCATCCAGTCTCCAACCTCCCCTTTCTTGGGAAGGTTGTTGAGAAGGTGGTGGCCTTCCAGCTCCAACGGACTTTGGAGGAAGCAAGTTATCTTGACCCCTTCCAGTCTGGCTTCAGACCTGGTTACAGCACAGAAACCGCTTTGGTCGCATTGACCGATGATCTCTGGAGAGCCAGGGATGGAGGCCATGCGTCCATCCTGGTTCTCCTTGACCTCTCGGCGGCTTTCGATACCATCGACCATGGTATCCTTCTGCGACGACTGCGGGAGGTGGGAGTGGGAGGCACTGTTCTGCAGTGGTTCTCCTCCTACCTCTCGGACAGGTCGCAGTCGGTGTTGGTTGGGGGGCAGAGATCATCCCTGAGGCCCCTAACTTGTGGGGTGCCGCAGGGTTCAGTCTTATCCCCCCTACTATTTAACATATACATGAAACCGCTGGGCGAGATCATTTGGAGGCACGGGATAAAATACCATCAATACGCGGACGATACGCAGTTGTATCTGTCCGCCCTGTGCCAACTCAATGAAGCGGTGGACGTGATGAACCAGGGTCTTGAGGCCGTTAAGAACTGGATGAGAGCTAACAAACTGGTACTCAACCCAGACAAGACCGAATGGTTGTTGTGTTTCCCTCCCAATAATTTGGCCAGTGTTCCATCGCTCAGGCTGGGGGGTCAAATTCTACACCCCTCAGATAGGGTTCGCAACTTGGGAGTCCTCCTGGACCCACAGCTGACTTTTGACCACCATCTGTCGGCTGTGACCAGGGGGGCATTTGCCCAGGTTCGCCTGGTACGCCAGTTGCGACCCTACCTGAACCGGGAGGCTCTCACAACAGTCACTCGAGCCCTTGTGATCTCCAGGCTGGAATACTGCAATGTGCTCTACATGGGGCTGCCCTTGAAGAGCATCCGGCGACTTCAGCTAGTCCAGAATGCGGCCGTGCGAGTGATAGTGGGCGCACCGCGGTACGCCCACATAACACCCATCCTCCGCGAGCTGCGCTAGCTACCTGTTGATCTCCGGGTGCGCTTCAAGGTGCTACTTCCCACCCATAAAGCCCTTCATGGTAGTGGATCTGAGTACTTGAGAGACCGCCTTCTGCCGATTACCTCCCTTCGTCCCATCAGATCGCACAGAGTGGGCCTCCTCCGAGTTCCATCCGCCGAGTTCCATTGACTGGTGACTACGCGGAGGAGAGCCTTCTCAGTAGCAGCTCCGACCCTTTGGAACGATCTCCCCGTAGAGATTCGCACCCTCACCACAGTCCAGAGCTTCCGCACAGCCCTTAAGATCTGGCTATCCCGTCAGGCCTGGGGATAAGATCTTCATACACCCCACCCGAATGTTGAATGAATGTTGTGTTTTATTGCTATTATTATTTGTACTCACATATTATTTTACGTTCTGTCTTGCACCCCCTTCCCATGAGTTGTAAGCCGCCCTGAGTCCCCTCAGGGAAAAGGGCGGCCTATAAGTGACAATAAAATACTAAAAAAAAAAAAAATTAAGCTAGATATCCCAAATGTCAATTGAATCTTTCAGATACAGTATTCATTCTACTTCATTTTTGAACTCCCCCCTACAAACTCCCTTTCCATAATTAGGATTTCCTATCACTAATAGCTGCTTTGGCAGTTGATAGGAAAAGTAGATGTAGTGAGTGATAATCAAGATTTGTAGCTCTGTTTTGTGATTTGGTGGAAAAAAATACAACCAAACTATGATTTCTGAAATATTTCCCCAGTTTCTTAGTATTTCTATTTTAACAGAATCATATTCTATTAAATATAATCATATTCTATCATTATCTTGCCTGAACAATTTATAATTTTGTGTAATAGTAAATTCAGTAGGTGAATTTAAGGTACAAGGGTAAAAGCACTGAATAAATTAGAGTGGTATTGTTCTTGAATCCAAACTCTTATTAACAAATGTTGAAATGCACTCTGATGCTAATAAGTACAATGTTTTTTCTATTACATTAAAAATAAACTTCAAATGTATGTGTGGTTGTTTATCTATCTATCTATCTATCTATCTATCTATCTATCTATCTATCTATCTATCTATCTATCAATCATCTATCTATCTATCTATCTATCTATCTATCTATCTATCTATCTATCTATCATCTATCATCTATCTATTTCTTCTTCTTCTTCTTCTTCTTCTTCATCATCATCA
Source organism: Thamnophis sirtalis (assembly GCF_051295495.1). NCBI lineage: Eukaryota > Metazoa > Chordata > Lepidosauria > Squamata > Natricidae > Thamnophis > Thamnophis sirtalis. Next base: position 112,385,350 of record NW_028261384.1, read on the forward strand.
TCATCATTCTTTTTAATTTCTACGCTGCCCATCTCAAGATGATTCTGGACAGCATAGAAATTTATGTATTTTATTGATGCACAATTGCTACTGTATATTCTTGTTGTTTCTTGTTGTAACTCATTTCCCCATCACTGTACGCCATGTACATACATGTGCTAAAGGATAAATGTCAAGCATTAATTTTGCAATACCTTCTCCGTATGAATTTATATCTTAGAACATATACTTTTGTCTAACCTTCTTAAACTCTTTGTGCCATACGATAAGATCTTCATTAATAACAAATGGTTTGTTGGGTGAAGCCTCTGGATCAATCCTTCCAACCTTGATATTTAAATAGGACTTGTTTGGAAAACCAATCAAATTTGTTATGTCATAACCGGATCTTAATTCACCATTTTCATTGAAAGACACATGGTCTCCAACACTGTTGTTAAATGAGATTCTGCTTAGGTAATGATGTAACTGATTTGGAAGAAATAAAACATTCAGGGTTTGGTAGACAATTACTTCTTTGGTTGCTCTTATGCTTGTCCTATGGATCTATCTCTGACTCTTTCTACATCTAAATCTCTATACATCACAACATATGTCTCACTAAAAATTTATTTTTTTGTAAACATATTTTTATTTCCATTTTCATAACATACAATCACATGTATACTATACATAGCCAATATCATATAATATTAAATAATGATTACATCAGTTCCTCTTGTCCTCAACGCCCCAAAAAGATTAACACCCATTATTAGCTCTTCTGCTCTCCATACACCTCTTTCTTCTACCTCTCTCTTACTTCCCATCTTCCCTCCATCTTCCTTTCCTACTCTACTTCCCCTTCCTTTCTCCTTCTCCTCTCTCTATATTCCACTCCTCCTTATCCTCATCCTTCTCATCTTCCCCCCTTACCCTCTCTCCTATCCCTCTCTTCCCACCTTTCTTCTCCCTTCTGCTTCCCACTCTTCCTCTCATTGGTGTATTTCTGCTTCCATACTACTCTATTTCCTCTTCCTTTCTCCTTCTACTCTCTCCCCTTACCACTCCTCCTTATACACCTCATCTTTCCCCTTCACCTTCACTAAAAATTTATTGTAGAAATGAATCTAAGGCTCTCTATGAAAGTTGGTGGAATTCAGTTTCTAATAATTTTAGCAAACAAAACTCATGATGAGGTCTGATGGGAGTTTTGGTCCTACCTACTACCAGTACATAAGGAATGGGAACAGAAGTTCCCCATTTGTATTCTAGATTTTGTATCACATTCTACAGCATTTATTATTTCATTTATCATTTATTATTCATGCTGGATAGTTATCTACAAATTGGAAAATAAAGAAACAAAATAACTAATAGGGCATTTTGAATGTTTTCTTACTTTCCAAGGATCTAGATTCAGAAAGTCCATTTCCACTCTATCTGTAGTTGGTTTCAGCCTAAATCTGGATGACTTCAAGTTATGTAAAACATGAGCAATGGCATAGACAGAATTGTAGATGCTGTAACTTTGACCAGTCATACTTATTTGAAAAAAAGACTTTGGTAGGTTTTCTACACTTCCGTCCCAAACACACTTTTTTTTGTTTTCCTGGTGCATATTAAAATAGGGTATCAAACACTCATTCTGCCAAACGAACTTGGTTCGTTTGCTATCTTCTTTTGGCCAGTGTACATTAAGGAGCTCAAGAAAAGGCTGAAATCCTGGGACTTCGTTAATTTGAATTGCAAAGGATAAAGAACCATGGAAAATTTCTATTGCCATCTTTTTGAGAAATGTTGGTGATCCAAAGTCCCAATGAGCGGTGATAAGCCACACTTTGCCCAAACTTACTTCTCCCAACTGTAACATATTTTTGAAGCTCCACATTGTTTGAGTATCTGAATACATGACAATTACATTAGTTGTGATATTTTGGAGAAAATGGGTCATACTTTCAATATGTTGTGTCAAATCAACAATGTGGACTAAATCAATTAAGGGTTGTATTCTTCCTGTGAAAGCTGCACAAATTCCATTTTGGGAAAACATTGATAACATAGTTGCCATAACCTTCTCTCCTTTATCTGAATTTGTTACAACAATTCCAACCCAAGTCCATTGGAAATGGAGGAGCAGCTGAACAATTCCATGAAACTGCTGTGCTTCACCAGGTACCATACGATAGAAGTACGGTATCCTGTTGCCAGCATCCTTCTCTATAGCAAAAAAGCAATAAGCAACCTAATTTAAAAAGAAGTATTAAAAAACAATTAGGTAAACAGTTTATTTATCTTCTAAATTCTCCTATAAAAATCTACAAATTAAAGTTCATGCATCTCTATGTTTCATTTAATTAAATTTTATTGCTGTTGTGTATACAAAATTAGACATTTCTATTTTCTTAATAAATATTACAATGCAGAAATTTTATTTTGTTTTTGATATTAAAAAAATAGAGTAAAAAGAGGATTTGAACTGGAGTACTTCTCCCTTATAATTTGTGATGGTTTTTTATGTCTTATCTTGACTATTTAATTAAATACAATAATGGTGAAGCATTTTTATGTTGCTTGGTTTTATTTTTTTATTCCCATGAATGTGGAGTGTGTGTGTGTGTGTGTGTGTGTATATAAAGCATTACATAATTAATGTTTAGTTTTAGTTTTCTGTAGACAAACAACAGAATGAATATTCATTTGGGGAAAAAATTGACTTGAACTTTTTGAAGTGTCACTGTTACATATTTGATGCATTTGAAAACTACAGAGTAAATGAAATATGAGACATGAAAACAAACCTTGACAGGTTTGCATTTATTTAAATGCTTTTAAAAACATACAGTATGTAAATGTGTTATTTGTATTTACTAATATTTGCCATACATGTATATGAACCTGAAATCTCTTTAGAATTTTCCATTTTTATACATAAGCCATAAAAAGAATTTCAATGGCTATAAAGGGAATTTTAGATAAATAATCAGGTCCCAGCAACTGATTGTAAATCAATTTTTTTCATATAATTTTTTCTTGGTTTTTCTTGGTTTTGTGATGCCTTACAAAGGACTAAGAAAGAGTATGAAGTAGGACATCAGACTTTCTTGTGTACACATCCTACCTGTGGAATCTTGTAGGTGATTAAGATATTGGCCATCAGAAGTGAGTTTTCGGAGTCAGATTCTCCAATGACAACTGGTAACATATTCCGTTTCTCACAACTATAATTAGGGATAGTCTTTTCTTGATTGGATAGAAGCTTCAAAGTATTCAGATATATCATTCTTGCATCAATATAGCTATTAGAGATGTGGAATCCAAGGCTAATGTTTGGTAAGATGTTTGGATTCCTATTGATCTCCTTGACTGCATATACTAAGGAAAGTATATGTTGATTGTTTATTGGCATTTCACTGGAATGAGAAATTGTATTCTTTATCAAATGGTCATACTACAAAGAGATAAAAAAGACAAAGAAAACAAGGAGAAGAAACAAAGAGATGAAAATTGCAGTCAAAAATGGGGGGGTATTTACATAAATTAGAAAAATGCAGAGAAGAATGAATGAGAGAGCAGACACAAACAATTGCAATATCAAGAATGTTATCTTAAGGTATATTGACAATATGTAACTCAGCCTATGCATGTTTCAGATTGGCATGTTTAAGTTACCTTTGTTCTCTTTACATTTGTAATGCAAAATGTAATGATTAAAGACTACTAACCCACAAACTGAATCTTGGAGATGATAATATTCCCTCCAACATATTCTTTGGTATCCATCAAATTCTCTTCCCTATCTAATTTTATTTTAAAATGCTTTTAGTTAAAAGTGTACATGTATAACAAAGCACAAAACAAACAAACACCTGGCTTCAAAGTATCCCAAAGGTGCTTTTTCAAAAGGCAACTGAACTCTTTTTTCCTTGAGGAAGAAGACATTTCACTTCTCATCTGTCAGTTGTCACTTAAAAATAGTGTTAACTCATGAAGCATTCCTGACCTGTTCTCGAGTTGCCATAGGCAGGGGGATGGGGAATCTAACATTGCAACTGCATTGAGGAACTTGCACTTCATTCAAAACAAAGCACATTCCAGCTGGCCACATCAAGGTCATATCCACATAGATCCACAGTGGCTGGAGGGAGTGATCTCTACAACCTGCGAAATTGTTTCATTGGAGAATGTGACTGATGATACACCTTGGGGGGGGGGGGAACAGGGTCAGAACCAGGGCATGAATTAAATTGAGGTCAGAGTTGGCTTCACTTTGTCTGTGCTGACATGAAGCTCCTAATAAATAACTGAATTTCTTTTAAAGCTTGGCTTGAGGTTCATGATTTAATTAGGGCATTAGTCGGAATCCTGACAGATAGTTTTTTCCAACAAGGATTCAGACTTCCATACTTGAACCCAGAGGTATTCTTATAAAACAAAATGGGAGTGATTATAGTTCTGAGTTTGCTTTCAGGTTTTTTGATATGATTGATGTGATTTCTCCAGTCAATGATTTTGTGAGATTGCCCATAAGATGCCTTCTAAATAGTGAACATGTGCACTAGTCTTCAACCTTGGAGACTTCACCCTTACAAATTATGGGTGCATTTATCACCTTGAGAATTTACCACTCCACTAAACAAAATGTTAAGGAACGCACAGAAAGATACTTACATTGGTGATTCAAAAAGCCATGGATTTGGATACTGCTTGAAGTCTATTGTATCTGAGAATGGATAGGACTGAGAAGTAACCCCACCAATGATAAAGCCACCCATCTGATAATATTCTTGTGGTTGCTTAAAGGGGTTGCTCAGTTTGCATATAATGCCATACAACATGCCTAGTGATACAAGCAACAACCACACTGAAAGCATAAAAAATATCATGCCCATCCCTATGGCTGATATTGATCTTTTCCCCACCCCTGCAAATTCTTCTTTTATTTTAAATGAGATGATAGTGCCCACCAAGCTGCAATGTTTCCTTCTTCCTTCCCTTACTATCTATATCTATTTATAGATACGCTTCATTAGCTTTTAAAATTTTCACTTTTAAAAAGTATGTGAGTTTGGGGGAGAGATTGAAGTTGAATCATAATGATTTGAGATAATGACAGCTTTTATCATCAGCTCTCCAAAGAATATTTGTTGGAAACCAATATGTCACGTGAAATGTTTAAATGTTCAAGATAGTATGCTATTCTGTTACTCTTATACTAAAGTAATGTTTACATTTTATAAGAATTACAATAAGATCATCATGTATAGGGAAATAAACTGTATTTGGTGATTTTGTCAGTTGTGACCTTACCAAAAAGTTCAGCTTATTCATGGCTACATTTAAGAATAAATAGAACAAAGAAATGAATGAAGGTAAAAAAAATTAAAAACCATTTTTATATTAATTAAATTTAATTTGATTAAGTATAGTCAATATATTTCTGATTTATTATATCTTAAATATCCTAATTCCTTCATCTTAAAAATTAAAATTTTATATTAATTTTGGATATTTTGGGGTCACATTCAAGCTGCATGGTATATGCATACACAATAATAGTATGTGAGAAAGACCTTAGGAGACAGGAGGAAGAGACACTGAGGTTATTCAAGTGGTTTATCACTCTGGTGGACATAAATATAACTGCAGAAATGATTAAATATTTAGAAACTAAGGACTCTTTGCAATTTCCTCCAAATATTGAAGATTAGTAAACTCCTATTGGCATTGAGTTTCAAAGTGGTTGGACTATTAAATAACTTACTTTCCTACATGTTGCTTGACTCTCTTCAGGCAGTCAAACTAAAACACTTTTTCATTTTGTATATGCCTGGCTTTTGATATTATGCTATGCTTTAAGGGATTTCACAATCAGTTAAAATGGTCTGAAATACATAGAAAAACCTTTTAACTGATATAATATTGCCTGTATATGAACAGAAATTTATAATTTCACCAACATGTCAGTGCTGACTTTCTACTTTAGTTATAATGAAAATGAATCACATTTCATATTCATACATAATTGTTCTGATACTTTGGTATATATTGCTTTTCAGCTTGCCTATGGAACATTTTCTTCAGTAAATAGAGACAAAAATGTATTTCCATTCTTATACCAAATGGTCGCAAATGAAATGCATCAATACACTGGGATTATTCGATTACTTCAGCAGTTTGGATGGAATTGGATTGGGAACTTGGCTGTGGATGATGACTATGGGGACATGTTCTTGCAGAAAATTGAACCATTGCTTTCCCAAAACAACATTTGTTATGCTTTTGTACTTAGAACACCACAGAAGGCATATGTAGATGAATATATACAGTTGATTGCAATGGAGTTAAGATATGATCAACTCTTTATGGATGATAAAGTCAAAGTGTGTTTAATCTATTCCCTAATTCCAGCCATGCAAAATCTGAGAATGATTATCTTGGTATCATCTTTTACTGTGTGCGCATGTGCGAGCCACGAATGGCTGCTATCCCTTCCCCGCTCTGACTAGGTGGACGGAAAAACATAGGAAACATCACCGAGCCTAGTCAGAACAGATGCGAGAGGGAATCCTAAAGGTAGAGGGTGATTCGGGGGTCATGAATGGGTGGTTGTCGGAGGGTTGCGGCTCTCCGAACGGCCCCCGGGCTGTACGATCGCCCCTGTTAGTCCTCCGACTCTCCAATGATAGAGGAAATGGCGGCACGCTGACGGCGCCCCTCCCTGGCGGTTTTCAACGCGCCCAGCATCTTTTGACTTTGCTGCAGAGCTCTTGACCGGGAGAAGCCCCGAATTTGGATTTTTGGTGGACAGTGGTGCCGGAGAGGGGGTGGCTGAAATCGGGTGGCACTGAGGAGGCCTGGTGGCTGGCTGCGTTCGTTTTGCCCACCGCCGCTGCCGTGGCGTTCCTCCCGGAGGCCCCCCCCATCGCCTTATCAGCTGGCGACGATCTGGATACATCCCAGCCTTTTCCTGGCCTTCTCCAAGTTTTTGGTTTTGTTATTTACAACTGAGAGGAGCCTGAAGGAGCCCCTGGACTTCTTACAAGCTTACCTTCTATGGTCTGAATTGAACTGGGAGTTAAAGTGGGAACTGTCGTGTCAGAGAGAGGGTAGCTGCCCTGGATACCAACAAAGGGGACTGTCTAGCAGGCCCTGGTGCCGCTATTACGCCCCCCCCCAGGTACTTACCCCTCCCTTATATCATTCTAACGACTATGGAGATTACTCCCTTTATTTTGTCATCTTTACCATCTGACTCTCCCCTGGTGCTCTCTTGCTGGACACCTGGTATTCCCCTATTGAGGTACTCCATCACCTGGCCGCCTCCAACCGTGGACTTTGGACCTTTCGGCCTGTTGGTACAGCTGCTTTTGACATCTACTTTGACTACTATTATTTTCCATCATTGTCTTGGGGGCCCTATCCGGAACACAACTTATAGAAAAAGCCACCTGTTTGCTCCCAACTATCTAGGACCTTTCTGGCCTTTAAGAGGAGGACCCAACTTATTCCCCCGAAAACCCCGCCCGGGTTATAGCTGGACTTCAGCCATCTTGAACACTAAGAACTATTTAGCCTTGGCAGGCTTCGCACCTTAATTTTTAATTTTTAGCGCAACCTTTTTTTCTATTCTTTTTCTTCTCTTGTCTTCTTTCTTCCTTTGTTTGGGATATGTCTGGAAGATGCGTATGATTGTGTGAATGTGCCCACTTTTATTGCCCTATTTTGCTGTATTCTGTGTTTTTTAACTATCACATGGGGATTGGTTGAGTGAACGAATGAGTGTGTCTGATTCGGAGGGCCTGGCATGGAATGCGGGAGCTATAGGTGTGGTTGGGGGGACCACGGACACGGGAGTGGGTCGGAGCATTACGGTCGTAACGGGGAGGGGCAGATATGGTGGGGACTTTAGGGCTGGCCATTACCGGGGAAGGAGGGCTCACTACGTTATAGAGATCCCTCCTTCCGGCCCTACGAGTTCCACTCCGAGACCAGATGGCGCGAGTAATAAGGACCCTGGTCTCCGGCTGTTGTCACTAAACGCCAGGTCTGTAGTTCACAAAGCTCCCCTCGTCCGGGACTTAATTTTAGACGAGGGGGCAGACCTGGCGTGTATTACTGAAACCTGGCTGGGCCCGGAGGGAGGAGTCCCCCTCGTTGAGATGTGCCCAGAAGAATTTCAGGTGCTTCATCAGCCGAGAGCTCAGGGAAGGGGTGGGGGTGTGGCTATTGTTATTCGGCAGTCTTTAGTTCCTCGTAGGATCCCTGCTCCAGAGCTTGTCGGGTGTGAGTCCCTGCTGGTGAAGTTGGACCTCAAGGGTCAAGTGGGCCTGCTGTTAATGTACCTGCCTCCCAACTGCGTTGCAGCAGCCCTCCCCTCGCTCCTCGAGTCAGTAGCCGAGCTGGCAGTTGAGTTCCCCAGGCTTATGGTCCTGGGGGACTTCAATTTGCCTACGCTCGGTGAACACTCTGATGGGGCGCGGGAGTTCATGGCTTCCATGACAGCCATGTGCTTGACCCAGGTAATTCGGGGCCCCCATTTGTGCAAAAATTATAATATTAAAACAGCAACAAACTGGTGGGAACATCAGCCTGAAAAAGTCACCGAAAATCAGATGGTCAAGATCTTGTGGGATTTCTGTATACAAACGGACAAAATACTGGCGCATAATACACCAGACATCACACTGGTTGAGAAAAATAAGGTCACAATCATAGACATCGCAATACCAGGTGATAGCAGGGTCGCTGAGAAGGAACATGAAAAAATCGCAAGATACCAGGACTTAAAAATCGAAATTCAACGACTATGGCACAAACCAGCAATGATAATTCCAGTGGTAATTGGCACACTGGGTGCTATTCCAAAAGCACTGGAATTACATTTAAAACAGTTAAAAATTGACAAAATCACCATCAGTCAAATGCAAAAAGCCGCACTGCTTGGATCTGCACGCATATTACGAAAATACGTTACGACGTCCTAGGCCCCTGGGTGGGGCCCGACTAGTAACCAATGCCAAATCCGGCGAAACAACTGGCCGCTGTGATACAATTGTACAACAACAACAACAACAACAACAACAACAACAACAACAATAATAATAATAATTATAATAATAATAATAAATAAATAAATAAACAAATGCAAGTATTAGAAATAACAACTGAGATGGTCAAAAATCGAGTTAAAAAGGTAAAGAATTGGACATCACCTGGAAAGGACCAATTACATGGTTTCTGGCTCAAATATCTGACCAGTTTACATGCAATATTGGCCAAGCAACTGAATGAAATTTTACAAAAGGGCCAAATTGATGAATGGTTGACAACTGGAAAAACATACTTGATTCAGAAAGATGCAACTAAAGGAACAACACCTGAAAACTACAGACTAATAACATGCTTGCCAACAACCTTCAAATTACTCACAGGCATTATTGCAGATAACATGATGGATTATTTGGAAACAAACAACATCTTGCCAGTAGAGCAAAAAGGCAACAAAAGAAGGAGCAGGGGCACAAAAGATCAGCTTCTAATTGATAAAATGATATTAGAAAATTGTAAGAACAGAAAAACGAACTTGAATATGGTCTGGATTGATTACAAAAAGGCATTTGACTCACTGCCACATAGTTGGATCATAAAATGCTTAGAAACAACTGGCATTAGCAAAAATATTACATCCTTTACTGAAAAGGCGATGAAACAATGGAGAACTGAGTTGGCGGTAGGGAATGAGATCTACGGATTGGTTAATATCAAGCGAGGAATTTTCCAGGGTGATTCACTTTCACCTCTTCTCTTCATCATCGCAATGATCCCACTATCAGTAATTTTTAAAAAAATGAAATTAGGCTACCAAACAGCCAAAGAAGCTGAAAAAAATTTGCATTTACTATATATGGATGATTTGAAACTCTATGGAAAGTCAGAAATAGAAATCCAATCATTGACAAACACAGTCCGAGTATTCAGCACCGATATTTCAATGCAGTTTGGCATGGAAAAATGCGCCACTGTATCCATAAAAAGGGGCAAAATCACTGCATGTGAGGGAATTGAAATGCCCAATGGCCAATTAATTAAATGCAAAGAAAATGAAGCCTACAAATACTTAGGCATTCTGCAGTTGGATAACATCAAGCATGGAGAAGTAAAAACTATTGTCAGGCGAGAGTACACCAACAGAGTTAGGAAAATTTTGAAATCTAAATTGAATGGTGGAAATACAATCAAGGCCATAAATACCTGGGCAATACCAGTTATAAGATACACAGCTGGTATAGTTAACTGGACACAAGCTGATTTGGACCTTTTGGACCGAAAAACCAGGAAACTAATGACAATGCACTACAGTTTACATCCACGTGGTGATACTGATAGACTATATCTGCCCCGAAAATCAGGTGGCACAGGATTATTACAAGTGAAGCAAACAGTTGAAGAAGAAAAATATGCACTGGCTGATTATTTAAAAGAAAGTAAAGAACATCTATTAATCGAAGTAAAGAACAAAAATCTACTGAAGGCCCAACAGACGAAACAAGAATACAGAAAAGAAGTGATAAAATCAAGAATAGAGAGTTGGCAGAACAAAGCACTGCATGGCCAATTTCTGGAAAAAATAAAAACTAAAGTAGACAGCGAACAAACTTGGTTATGGTTAACAACAGGTACATTAAAGAAAGAAACAGAGTCACTAATCCTGGCTGCGCAAGAACAAGCTATCCGCACCAATGCCATTAAGGCCAAAATCGAAAAATCCTCTGATGATGCCAAATGCAGACTTTGCAAAGAAGCTGATGAAACTGTTGATCACATACTCAGCTGCTGTAAAAAAATCGCGCAGACTGATTATAAATTGCGGCACAATTCAGTAGCACAAATGATCCATTGGAATTTGTGCAAAAATTATAATATTAAAACAGCAACAAACTGGTGGGAACATCAGCCTGAAAAAGTCACCGAAAATCAGATGGTCAAGATCTTGTGGGATTTCTGTATACAAACGGACAAAATACTGGCGCATAATACACCAGACATCACACTGGTTGAGAAAAATAAGGTCACAATCATAGACATCGCAATACCAGGTGATAGCAGGGTCGCTGAGAAGGAACATGAAAAAATCGCAAGATACCAGGACTTAAAAATCGAAATTCAACGACTATGGCACAAACCAGCAATGATAATTCCAGTGGTAATTGGCACACTGGGTGCTATTCCAAAAGCACTGGAATTACATTTAAAACAGTTAAAAATTGACAAAATCACCATCAGTCAAATGCAAAAAGCCGCACTGCTTGGATCTGCACGCATATTACGAAAATACGTTACGACGTCCTAGGCCCCTGGGTGGGGCCCGACTAGTAACCAATGCCAAATCCGGCGAAACAACTGGCCGCTGTGATACAATTGTATTATAATAATAATAATAATAATAATAATAATAATAATAATAATAATAATAATAACAAACAGTTGAAGAAGAAAAACATGCACTGGCTGATTATTTAAAAGAAAGTCAAGAACATCTATTAATCGAAGTAAAGAACAAAAATCTACTGAAGGCCCAACAGACAAAACAAGAATACAGAAAAGATGTGATAAAATCAAGAATGGAGAGTTGGCAGAACAAAGCACTGCATGGTCAATTTCTGGAAAAAATAAAAGATAAAGTGGACAGGGAACAAACTTGGTTATGGTTAAAAACAGGTACATTAAAGAAAGAAACAGAGTCACTAATCCTGGCTGCGCAAGAACAAGCTATCCGCACAAATGCCATTAAGGCCAAAATCGAAAAATCCTCTGATGATACCAAATGCAGACTTTGCAAAGAAGCTGACGAAACTGTTGATCACATACTCAGCTGCTGTAAAAAAATCGCGCAGACTGATTATAAATTGCGGCACAATTCAGTAGCACAAATGATCCATTGGAATTTGTGCAAAAATTATAATATTAAAACAGCAACAAACTGGTGGGAACATCAGCCTGAAAAAGTCACAGAAAATCAGATGGTCAAGATCTTGTGGGATTTCCGTATACAAACCGACAAAATACTGGCGCATAATACACCAGACATCACACTGGTTGAGAAAAATAAGGTCACAATCATAGACATTGCAATACCAGGTGATAGCAGGGTCGCCGAGAAGGAACATGAAAAAATCGCAAGATACCAGGACTTAAAAATCGAAATTCAACGACTATGGCACAAACCAGCAGTGGTAATTCCAGTGGTAATTGGCACACTGGGTGCTATTCCAAAAGCACTGGAATTACATTTAAAACAGTTAAAAATTGACAAAATCACCATCAGTCAAATGCAAAAAGCCGCACTGCTTGGATCTGCACGCATATTACGAAAATACGTTACGACGTCCTAGGCCCCTGGGTGGGGCCCGACTAGTAACCAATGCCAAATCCGGCGAAACAACTGGCCGCTGTGATACAATTGTACAATAATAATAACAACAACTCCGCTGTTGCCGGTCCCAAGCCCGGATGAGAAAGGAGGAAGGTTGGGATCAGGTTGGCATCTGGTCCCGTAAAAAAACCCCCGCCAACCCATACAATATGGTGAAAAAAACGAATAAGAATTCCATACCGCATCGGTCGTCGCGCGGGTTAACAAGGGCCGCGGCGGATGCTGGGGTCCCTGGACATCCGTCGACAAGTGGGCTACAAGTGGACCAGCCAACAAAACGACAAAAATATAGTGCAGATGAAAACCGTGCCATAATGGCCTGTTACTACAACTCAGAGCCAGAAAAAAGAGGATATTTAAAGCGAATGTATGAATTATGGAAACAACAATATCCAGATTCAAATGTTAGTGAACAACGACTAGCAGATCAAAGGTGATTTATTATACGGAATAAAGTGTTTAGTGAAGTTGAACATGAGGAAATTCAGGCAAATTGCAAAACCCCAAAAACAATATCACAAGCGGAAATAACTGATATTCAAGACACAACTAAAGACACTATAGTAGAACTCCCAGAAGAAGCTCTCGGGGAGGAAATAACATCACCACCACTAGAACCAGTTATCACTGAACCAACTGATGAACTAACTCAAAAACAAAAAGAATTGAAGGATAAGATCATGGAGCATTTTCTGCTTAATGAGGAAAGGCAACGTTTACCATCACTAAAAACTGTGCCTAAGAAAATTTTGGCCCCTATCATGAAAATGGTTAATGCAGTGTTTTCAACAATTGAACTGGGATCCATCTTGGAAACAAACCAGTTAATGTACAGCACAGCTGTAATAGTCACTAATGAACTAGGCATTAAAATTAAAGTACCTCGTCACACAACAGAAAAAGCATCAAAGCCAAATTGGAAAATCCGTCTAGAACAAAAAATCAAAAAATTAAGGGCAGATGCTAGTAACTTAAAGAACATGCATGAGCAACGGCTTAAAAACAACAAAATCATTGATCGGCTAATCAGAAGATATAGATTGGATACAAGAAACATCAATGAAGCTGTAGAGATTGTAAAACAGCAGATAACAGCAACAGCTAGAAAAATTGAAAGATATGAGGCACGAATCATCCAATATAAACAAAATCAGCAATTTCGATCAGACCAACGGCGTTTTTATCAAAGTCTTAATGTGAATGGTGACACCAAAAGTGAAAAACCAGAAAAGCAGGTCACAGTTGAATTCTGGAAAGAATTGTGGGAAAATGCAAAGAACTACAACAAGGAAGCAAAGTGGATACATGACTTTGAGAAAAGCATTGGCAACAAACAAATGCAAGTATTAGAAATAACAACTGAGATGATCAAAAATCGAGTTAAAAAGGTAAAGAATTGGACATCACCTGGAAAGGACCAATTACATGGTTTCTGGCTCAAATATCTGACCAGTTTACATGCAATATTGGCCAGGCAACTGAATGAAATTTTACAAAAGGGCCAAATTGATGAATGGTTGACAACTGGAAAAACATACTTGATTCAGAAAGATCCAACTAAAGGAACAACACCTGAAAACTATAGACCAATAACATGCTTACCAACAACCTTCAAATTACTCACAGGCATTATTGCAGATATCATGATGGATTATTTGGAAACAAACAACATCTTGCCAGTAGAGCAAAAAGGCAACAAAAGAAGGAGCAGGGGCACAAAAGATCAGCTTCTAATTGATAAAATGATATTAGAAAATTGTAAGAACAGAAAAACGAACTTGAATATGGTCTGGATTGATTACAAAAAGGCATTTGACTCACTGCCACATAGTTGGATCATAAAATGCTTAGAAACAACTGGCATTAGCAAAAATATTACATCCTTTACTGAAAAGGCAATGAAACAATGGAGAACTGAGTTGGCAGTAGGGAATGAGAGCTACGGAATGGTTAATATCAAGCGAGGAATTTTCCAGGGTGATTCACTTTCACCTCTTCTCTTCATCATCGCAATGATCCCACTATCAGTAATCTTTAAAAAAATGAAATTAGGCTACCAAACAGCCAAAAAAGCTGAAAAAATTTCGCATTTACTATATATGGATGATTTGAAACTCTATGGAAAGTCAGAAATAGAAATCCAATCATTGACAAATACAGTCCGAGTATTCAGCACCGATATTTCAATGCAGTTTGGCATGGAAAAATGCGCCACTGTATCCATAAAAAGGGGCAAAATCACTGCATCTGAGGGAAATGAAATGCCCAATGGCCAATTAATTAAATGCAAAGAAAATGAAGCCTACAAATACTTAGGCATTCTGCAGTTGGATAACATCAAGCATGGAGAAGTAAAAACTATTGTCAGGCGAGAGTACACCAACAGAGTTAGGAAAATTTTGAAATCTAAATTGAATGGCGGAAATACAATCAAGGCCATAAATACCTGGGCAATACCAGTTATAAGATACACAGCTGGCATAGTTAACTGGACACAAGCTGATTTGGACCTTTTGGACCGAAAAACCAGGAAACTAATGACAACGCACTACAGTTTACATCCACGTGGTGATACTGATAGACTATATCTGCCCCGAAAATCAGGTGGCAGAGGATTATTACAAGTGAAGCAAACAGTTGAAGAAGAAAAACATGCACTGGCTGATTATTTAAAAGAAACTCAAGAACATCTATTAATCGAAGTAAAGAACAAAAATCTACTGAAGGCCCAACAGACAAAACAAGAATACAGAAAAGATGTGATAAAATCAAGAATGGAGAGTTGGCAGAACAAAGCACTGCATGGTCAATTTCTGGAAAAAATAAAAGATAAAGTGGACAGTGAACAAACTTGGTTATGGTTAAAAACAGGTACATTAAAGAAAGAAACAGAGTCACTAATCCTGGCTGCGCAAGAACAAGCTATCCGCACAAATGCTATTAAGGCCAAAATTGAAAAATCCTCTGATGATGCCAAATGCAGACTTTGCAAAGAAGCTGATGAAACTGTTGATCACATACTCAGCTGCTGTAAAAAAATCGCGCAGACTGATTATAAATTGCGGCACAATTCAGTAGCACAAATGATCCATTGGAATTTGTGCAAAAATTATAATATTAAAACAGCAACAAACTGGTGGGAACATCAGCCTGAAAAAGTCACCGAAAATCAGATGGTCAAGATCTTGTGGGATTTCCGTATACAAACCGACAAAATACTGGCGCATAATACACCAGACATCACACTGGTTGAGAAAAATAAGGTCACAATCATAGACATCGCAATACCAGGTGATAGCAGGGTCGCCGAGAAGGAACATGAAAAAATCGCAAGATACCAGGACTTAAAAATGGAAATTCAACGACTATGGCACAAACCAGCAGTGGTAATTCCAGTGGTAATTGGCACACTGGGTGCTATTCCAAAAGCACTGGAATTACATTTAAAACAGTTAAAAATTGACAAAATCACCATCAGTCAAATGCAAAAAGCCGCACTGTTTGGATCTGCACGCATATTACGAAAATACGTTACGACGTCCTAGGCCCCTGGGTGGGGCCCGACTAGTAACCAATGCCAAATCCGGCGAAACAACTGGCCGCTGTGATACAATTGTACAACAACAACAACAACAACAACAACAACAATAATAATAATAATAATAATAATAATAATTATTATTATAAATAAATAAATAAACAAATGCAAGTATTAGAAATAACAACTGAGATGGTCAAAAATCGAGTTAAAAAGGTAAAGAATTGGACATCACCTGGAAAGGACCAATTACATGGTTTCTGGCTCAAATATCTGACCAGTTTACATGCAATATTGGCCAAGCAACTGAATGAAATTTTACAAAAGGGCCAAATTGATGAATGGTTGACAACTGGAAAAACATACTTGATTCAGAAAGATGCAACTAAAGGAACAACACCTGAAAACTACAGACTAATAACATGCTTGCCAACAACCTTCAAATTACTCACAGGCATTATTGCAGATAACATGATGGATTATTTGGAAACAAACAACATCTTGCCAGTAGAGCAAAAAGGCAACAAAAGAAGGAGCAGGGGCACAAAAGATCAGCTTCTAATTGATAAAATGATATTAGAAAATTGTAAGAACAGAAAAACGAACTTGAATATGGTCTGGATTGATTACAAAAAGGCATTTGACTCACTGCCACATAGTTGGATCATAAAATGCTTAGAAACAACTGGCATTAGCAAAAATATTACATCCTTTACTGAAAAGGCGATGAAACAATGGAGAACTGAGTTGGCAGTAGGGAATGAGATCTACGGATTGGTTAATATCAAGCGAGGAATTTTCCAGGGTGATTCACTTTCACCTCTTCTCTTCATCATCGCAATGATCCCACTATCAGTAATTTTTAAAAAAATGAAATTAGGCTACCAAACAGCCAAAGAAGCTGAAAAAAATTTGCATTTACTATATATGGATGATTTGAAACTCTATGGAAAGTCAGAAATAGAAATCCAATCATTGACAAACACAGTCCGAGTATTCAGCACCGATATTTCAATGCAGTTTGGCATGGAAAAATGCGCCACTGTATCCATAAAAAGGGGCAAAATCACTGCATGTGAGGGAATTGAAATGCCCAATGGCCAATTAATTAAATGCAAAGAAAATGAAGCCTACAAATACTTAGGCATTCTGCAGTTGGATAACATCAAGCATGGAGAAGTAAAAACTATTGTCAGGCGAGAGTACACCAACAGAGTTAGGAAAATTTTGAAATCTAAATTGAATGGCGGAAATACAATCAAGGCCATAAATACCTGGGCAATACCAGTTATAAGATACACAGCTGGTATAGTTAACTGGACACAAGCTGATTTGGACCTTTTGGACCGAAAAACCAGGAAACTAATGACAATGCACTACAGTTTACATCCACGTGGTGATACTGATAGACTATATCTGCCCCGAAAATCAGGTGGCACAGGATTATTACAAGTGAAGCAAACAGTTGAAGAAGAAAAATATGCACTGGCTGATTATTTAAAAGAAAGTAAAGAACATCTATTAATCGAAGTAAATTGACAAAATCACCATCAGTCAAATGCAAAAAGCCGCACTGCTTGGATCTGCACGCATATTACGAAAATACGTTATGACGTCCTAGGCCCCTGGGTGGGGCCTGACTAGTAACCAATGCCAAATCCGGCGAAACAACTGGCCGCTGTGATACAATTGTATAATAATAATAATAATAATAATAATAATAATAATAATAATAATAATAATAATAATAATAATAATAATAATAATAATAATACGACTATGGCACAAACCAGCAGTGGTAATTCCAGTGGTAATTGGCACACTGGGTGCTATTCCAAAAGCACTGGAATTACATTTAAAACAGTTAAAATTGACAAAATCACCATCAGTCAAATGCAAAAAGCCGCACTGCTTGGATCTGCACGCATATTACGAAAATACGTTACGACGTCCTAGGCCCCTGGGTGGGGCCCGACTAGTAACCAATGCCAAATCCGGCGAAACAACTGGCCACTGTGATACAATTGTACAACAACAACAACAACAACAATAATAATAATAATAGTAGTAGTAGTAGTAGTAGTAGTAGTAGTAGTAGTAGTAGTAGTAGTTTTAAAATCCTCTTTTAACAAACTGCTATTGTAATCAACTTGTAGGATATTTACCATGGCTTCTTATCTATCTCTAATTGTTCCAACACTGATCTGTCCTGGATCAGATATTCATGTTTGTTTCTTAATACCATCTGTTATCAATTGTTTCCTGATTAAATATGTCCAATCTTCAAAGTTGATTTATCTTCCTAAAAAAGTACAAATGAAATCGTTTTCCAGTTAAGTGTGATAAATTCCTTTCCCAATCTTCTTTGAACCTCTTACAAAAAACCAATTTATAACTTATCCATTCAATCAGTTTTCTACTATTGTAAAAGATTACAGCTGAACATTGATGACTCCATGGTAAGTTTATGGCAAATGCATCCAGTTGTGCTTGGTATATACAAATTGCCAATGAAAATATGCATAGTCCTACAATCAGTCATTTAACAATCTTTAAAATTTACTACGGATTAAAAAAAAAGCTATTTATGATCTTTCTTCAAAGTTAAGACTGTTGCCTCCTTTGTGGTCACATGATTATATTTCAGGAACCTGGCAACTGGTTCAGATTTATGAACATTGTAGTATCCCTTCATCATATGACCATGATTTGAAGAGTTTTAGTTACTTTCCAGCAAATAATGCACATTTGGCAGAATTGATTATTTTTAATGAACACATGTTTGAATTAGCAATAATGTGATTCACTTTACAAATTTTTTAAAAAATGATCACAAAATTGAATTTTTTACGTAGTGTCTTAACTTCCAAGTTATGACTGAAATTCTGTACCTCATTGTGGTTGTAAGTCAGGACCTACTTGTAGTAGAGTATGACATTTTGATTTTAAATATTTTGGCGGCAAAAGAACCTGGATTGCATTTACTCATGTTCAAAAAAACAAACAAACTAATGAATCCCTTAGGGCTAACCAAATATCTGTCAGGATCTTATGAAAACATAATTTTCTGCCATTCAGGAGGACTCCAAAAACATCCAAAAAAGTCAATGTCAAATTCCTTCCCATTAACTCCAGTTAGCTCATTTTCATTTTCTTCTGCTTCTTTATCCTGGTTGCAAGTTTCTTGTTTGAGAAAGCTATATTAATGCAAATATTTTATTCTCTGATTCTTTCTTATATATTATTGTTCAGGTGCTTCCTCTGTCTGTGAGCAATGACCACTGCTATCCAGGCTCCTGCAGAAAGAAAAAGGAAGGACAGAAATTTTGTTGCTATGATTGTGTGCCATGTTCAGAAGGACAGATCTCTGATGAAATAGGTAGGACAAAAAGATGTGAGGACTTTGGCTAACTGACCAGCAAAAATCCAGCCCAATTTCCAGTTTTATTTAAGGGTAACTATATGAACAACAGCAAAAACAAAGCAAGATAAAAAAAGACCTCTGCTCCTCTCTTCTCTCGTCCCCCCCTCTATCTTATTTTCTCATTTATCACCTTGTCATGCATGCAGGTATACGTTCCATACATGCATTTGTATGGAATTCATTCATATGCCAAGGCAACACCACTTTTAAATGAATTGAATAATCTGGCTCTGTTTTACCCTTCCACTGTTGAAGAATAAATGTCTCTAAGCAATAAGAAAAGCATGTGGAATTGATTTTCAGTGATCAGCTATAAGTTTCCATTTAATGGGTAGTTCAAAAATATGTATAATCAAAAATGTTAAATTCTATTTCATGGTCAAAACAATATGAAGAACAAATTATTACATAAGATGGGAGAAAAGTATAATTCACTGAAGCATTAGTCTCTTTACATCTGGAATTGCATGGGAATTCAGTCTTTTCCAGTAAAAATACTGTTCTATATAATTACTGGTATAAAAATATAAAAGTAGTCTACGATCTATTAAAACTTGGGTGTTCTGATTGTTTTGATAATTTAGATAAAATAGGGTTCTCCAATTTTTTCTCCCATCCATTACTTAAAATACCATATGAAATTGATTTATTAATATAAAGTATTTCTACAAAATTGTAATCAGCTTAGTTTACAAATGAACAACTAAGCGTTCAACATATCATCTGTGCATAACACAGGATCTCCGATTTAATTTATGTTATGAGAATAATGTATGCCATGGCATTAAAAAAATAACCCAAACCCTAACTCTAATGCTATAATCTGTCCACAAAATAGATATCAATTGTACAGTACTTATTTTATACTGGTAGAAACTTTGTTATATTGGAAAAATTTCTCATTTTCTCTTTCTCTCTTTTTCCAGATATGGATTTCTGCATGAAATGTACAGAAAAGGAATATCCCAACAATATTAAACATCAATGTATTCCCAAAGTGTTGACCTATCTCTCTTATAATGAACTTTTGGAATCATCTTTGTTACATTGGCTATTGTTTTCTCTTTAATTACGGTCTTCATACTTGGAATATTTTGGAGGCATCAAGAGACTCCAATCGTCAAAGCCAACAACTTGAACCTCACTTCCTTTCCCTTCTTCTCTGCTTCCTCTGTTCCTTCCTCTTTATGTGAAGACCTGAAAAGTTGACTTGTCTTCTCCAACAAACAACTTTCACCATTATCTTCTCAGTGAGTCTTTCATCTGTATTGGCAAAAACCACGACTGTGATTCTGGCATTTATGGCAACTAAACTAGGATCTGGATTGAGGAAATGGGTAGGAAAAGGACTGTCCAATTCTATTGTTCTTTCAGGTTCTTTGATCCAGGTGGGAATTTGCAATGTTTGGCTGAGTACCTCTCCTCCTTTTCCAGATACAGATCTGCACTCACTGAAGGGAGAAATCATAATGGAATGCAATGAAGGCTCGGTGATCATGTTTTACTGTGTCCTGGGTTACATGGGCTTCCTGGCTAGTGTCAGCTTTAATATTGCTTTCCTAGCCAGAAAGCTTCCCAGCAGTTTCAATGAGGCCAAGTTCATCACTTTCAGCATGTTGGTCTTTTGCAGCGTTTGGTTGACGTTTGTTCCAACCTACTTGAGCACCAAAGGGAAATACATAGTAGCTGTGGAGATCTTCTCTATCTTATCCTCCAGTGCTGGCTTACTGGGGTGTATATATAAAGTGCTTTTGGGGCGTTTTTTTTTTTTTTGCATTAATTTATTTTTAAGGAATCTGGGAAGATCCCTCAACCTTGATTTACCTTTATTCATATACAAAACTTGATATGGAGAAAAATAAGTCTTTAAAAAGAGATTTGTTTCAAGATCAAAGAATGAATGTGCCCTATCCAATTTGATATGAATGATGATTAAATTTTGATTAACGTATGTGCACACATTGCCCAAATCTGAAAGAGTTGTCATATACAAATGCGGAATTTTTCTAGGTTTTGGATGGCCCATTGGATATTGAAGAAAAAGTTCAATTTGAAATATATTGGAGTTTTATATGATTTTCATAGGGATTCACTATGGGATAGTTTATGGGCCAGGTTCCTTCTTGGGCTACATATTAATGGGAATATCTATGCCCTGATTGCCATGTAATATTCAAATTTTCAAATAAATTCTCAGTACAGATACAGATATTAATTTTAATTAAATCATATGGTGCTACTTCTGTGCATGCTTTGAGGTTTAAAGCAATTATGAATTAAAAAAAACTTATTTTACTGTTCAAAATAAACAGGTATCTTTTTCAAATGCATTTCAGTTGGAATTAAATTAGAGAAAGAAGACAGACCTTCATTGGAATATGCTTTAATACACCATTAAAACAAAAACAGAATTTTCATTCTTTGAAAAATAAATAAATAAAATGACACTTGCAACAGATATCAACCTGTTTATCAGACACGTTGCTTTTGTCTGATGAGCAGATCAATATTTGGTCATGGAATTCTGATTAAATCTAGTATTTTTGCTCTTGATGTGCGTACATGTTGAAAAGGGCAGGGTTTTCCCCCCATCCATTAAATGGACCAACTTTATTCATTTTCCTATTAAAATTTGTCTATGTTGTGGTATTAGAATGATATAATAATCCCCTCAGATAGATCTTCAGACAAATAAATTAAACCTAATCAGGAAAAACTTTCAAATTTACAGATTTTTTGGGGAAAAAGGCTGTGCAAGAGAATATATATTTTATGTGAAAGATATAAACTGCTTTCAATTTTCGATGTTTGAGAAGACTTCCAGAGGTACGCCAAGTATTGATTAATTGTTCTTACAGTCAATAGCAGTAGACTTATATACCGCTTCATAGGCCTTTCAGGCCTCTCTAAGCGGTTTACAGAGAGTCAGCATATTGCCCCCAACAATCTGGCTCCTCATTTTACCCACCTCGGAAGGATGGAAGGCTGAGTCAACCCTGAGCCGGTGAGATTTGAACCGCTGAACTGCTGATCTAGCAGTAGCCTGAAGTGCTGCATTTAACCACTGTGCCACCTTGGCTGTGCCACCAGTCAGGAAATTTCTCCTTCATTCTAAACTGGATCTCTCTTTAATGATCTTCTACCCATAACTTCTTTCCTGCCCTCAGGTACTTTGGAGAATAAGCTGACTCCCTCTTCTCTATGACAGCCTCTCAAATACTAGTCATTAGTGCATTATATGGTTTATTCCAAACCAATTATCATCTTTATTAATTTTCACTGCACTCTTTCTTAGTTCACAATATCTATTTTATACAGTGGTATCCAGAAACTGGACATAGTAATCCAAGTTACTTGTGCAAAGTACCATATTTTTTAGAGTATAAGACACATCTTTTCCCACCCTAAAAGAGGGTGAAAATTTGGGTGCATGTTATACACTGAATGTACCCCATTCACCCACTGGACCCAACTCTTTGGCCTGTGCCCCCCAGCAATTTACCTCTTTGCAGCAAATAGGCTATAGCAATCCCTACAGCCTAAAACAGCTGATGATTGGCAGAAATTGAAAGTGAAACTTGCTGTTTGCTCCACAAGGCAAATTGCTGGGGGGGCAGAGGCAGATTTTTTTTCTTGTGCTAATCAGGCTGTTTGCTGCAAGAATGTAAGTCAACAACTATAAATGCCTATAGAATGTTCAAATTATTAGACCTATTTTTTAAAGACTGCTTTATTATTCCAGACAAATTAACAAAATGAAGAAGCTTTTTAAAATAAATGCTTAATCTGAAGAGGCTCGGTGCTATTGTTTTAAAAAGTGCTATTGTTTTAAATATTCAGAGAATAACTATACTTCCAGAAAGCGCATCAATTTTAGCAGCATCTGTACAGGTGTAGTCTGGTATGGTAGTACTATCCCTGTGTTGATCAGTGACATGCGGTGAGATTTATGGTTGGTGAGGCACTGATGTCACACACACACACACACACACACACACACACACACAGAGGCAGATGTTTTCTGTAGATTTGATAAGAGTCCCATTTAGATAATTTATGAAGATGTTGAAGTGTACTGGGCCTAAGACAGAATCTTGACATATCTATGGTATGATGTTATGAGAAATATGAATTGTATGTTATTTCAAAATAACAATATTAAAATATGGAATGAAATTACAGATATGTTAAGTTGGAGGAATCTACAAGTATCTTTGATTTTCATGGGGAACCTATGATAATTAATGTATGCATGAAAATGAATTCAGTATACTAGATTTATTTTTTAGTTTTAATCACTGTTATCAATTTATTGTATATGAAGTTTGCCTTGTGTATCTGTTTGGAAATTTGATTAAAAAGACTCATAGCACTTTAATGTAAAAAAAATCAAAGCGAATTACAGCAATACACACTTTGAACCTTTTTCTCAAGAGAGATTACAAAATATAAATAATTTGAGAGGACTTGATTATTTCCCAATGGTTCAAATTATTAAATTCCTTATAATTTCATCTTACTGCAAGTGCTTTTACCTATCTTCAAAATATATTTTGTTGAATAGGGTATAAAAGCTATAACTTGAAGAATCTCTATTCAAATCTTTATTTAATGTTCCAAGCTGTTTTATTGCTATTATATACTTAATAGTTTCTTTTTTTCCTGTTTTTTTCTTCTCCTCTCTCCTATTTTTTGTAGTACTGTGGCAACTGTCTTAGGGACCATATATGTAAATATAATGAAAAAAGCAATGGCATGTGGTAAGAGATAGGATATTTTTCTGTATAGGGACATCTATCTTTTTCAGGATGGAAAATGTTAACAGTGGGGTGGAGTTGATGGAAATGATGCTTCTTGTACTCCTGTTCTGTATTACATGCAAAACATATGCGATAAATTGTAGCATACCAGATGACCCTCTTCCTATAGCACATCAATTTGCTCAGCCAGAAAATGTTATCTTTGGGGCAATTGTTCCTCAAGCCTTCTTCTTTCATAACAGTCCTTCCTTCATAGAAGATCCCTCTCGGATATTGTTCAATGAAGTGATGTAAGAAATTGTACTTTTTTTCCTCTTCAAACTAGCAAGTGCAAAATAATTGAGGGGGGGGAGTGTTAAACAGCAGGATTATAGTGATAAGTCTTTGAAAAACTTTCACATCAATGATGTCATTGGGAATTTTCTATTAATTGTTTAATTGGATTTTTCTGTAAATTGGTACAAAGTTGGCTAATGAGGAGAAAACTCCATGTGCCTTCATACACTGCATCAAATTTATATATGATTCTATTTATGTTCCTTTTATGATTAGTAAAACATTTGTAATAGTTTATGAAAATTTGTCAGAAAGTCAGCCTAATAATAGCAGTTCTACCTATCTTCAAAATATCCTTTGTTGAATAGTGTATAGAGAAGTGTCATTTGAAGCCTTTCTATTCTAACCCTTATATAATATTCTGTTATTATTCTTATAGGAATAAGTAATAAACAGTCATATTCTCTGTATTTGCTAATTAGATCACTTTAGATAAAGGAATTTATCTATACCATGTGGAGAGATCACATAAAGGAAAGGAAAGTGTATAGAGTGAATAGTGTATTTCTATTCTAACCTTCATAATATTTTGGTATTACTCTAACAGGGGTATGATACAAAAAGTCATACTCTGTACATTTGTTGATTAGTTAATTTTTGGGTAAGGCAATTTATCTTTACCAAGTGGTGAGATTATGGAAGGGAAAATAAACACATGGAAGCTCTATTAACTGTTAGATATGGTAACACATGCAGAATCTTATTTTGTTTAAAGTCAGTGAGGAAAATCATCCCGCTTGAAAATCACAAAGTAGCTTCTGAAATACACCCCCCTGGGCATTAGTTCAAAGGGCATTAGTTCAAAGGGCATTAGTTCAAAGGGCATTAACATTAAAGTATTGAAAGAAGATGGAAGTACACAGAAACCACATATTCACTGCATGCAGAAAGTGAAACAAAATGAAATATGTTTGAATAAAATATTCCAGTACTGTGGTAACTTTCTTAGAGACCATATATATGAATAGTGAAAAAAATGATATCATAGAGTTTAATCTTGTAGAGATAGGAACTTGTATGTATAGGAAAATCTAACAGAAGAACAGAGTTGGAAGGGGCCTTGAAAAATAGTTGTCAAATCTCTTTTTAAAAAGCTCCAACATTGGAGCATCACAACATCTGGAGTAAGTTGTTCCACTGATTAATTGTTCTAGCTATCAAGAAATTTCTCCTTTACTCCAGGTTTGTTCTTTCCTTGATTAGTTTAAATCTATTCATTTATTCTTGTCCTGCTTTGGAGAATAGGTTGACCCCCTCTTCTTTTTTGCAGCCTGTTGAATAGATTGCATGATGATATTATCCATTCAGTCAAAGTGGCAAGAAGGTGAAAGCAACAGGGAGAAAGCAGAACTATTTAACTCATTCATTTTTACACAAAGTGAAAAAACAGTCCAACCTATCAAAAACAGTACCTTAAAAACAGATTAGAAACAAAAGTTCAAATAGACAAAAAAATGGTATGTGAACACCTGTCCACCCTAGACGAGTTTAAATCACCAGGACCAGATAGACACCCCCAAGTTTCTGAAGGAACTGGCAGATGTGATCTCCGAATCACTGAACTACATCTCCCAAAGATCCTGGAGTACTGAGGAAATAACCCCACTGGAAAAGAACTGATGTAGTTCCCATCTTCCAAAAAAAAAAGGGTTAGGTTAGGGTTAGGGTTAGGGTTAAGGTCTAGGACACTACAGACTAATCAGCCTGACCTCAATGGGAAAATTCTGGAAAAGATTATCAAGCAACTAATCAGTGAACATGTAGAGGCAAGCAAAGTCATAATCAAAAGGCAACATGGTTTGTCAAAAACAGAGCATGCCAGAGAAATCTTATTGCATTCTTTGACAAGATGACAACATTAGTGGATAAGAGGAATGTTGTAGATATAATTTACTTGGATTTCAGAAAGGCATTTGACAAAGTAGACTCCAATCTACTACTTGATATGATAAAAAAATGTGGATTAGACAACCACCAGATGGATTTGTACCTGGCTGACCAACCAAACTCAATGAGTAGTTCCTCAATGGAACTGCATCCACATAGAGAGAAGTATGCAGTCAGATACCCTCAAGGCTCTGTTTTAGGCATAGTACTTTTTGACATCTTATCACTGATTTGGATGAGGGGATAGATGTGGAACTCATTAAACTTTCAGACAACACCAAGCTGTCTGGAATAGCCAACACTCCAGAAGATAGAAGTGGTGGGTTTCAAACATTTTTGGAAACTCTTCTGTAGGTCTGGTCTGCTTTCCGGGTCCACACTTGGAACCTCTTCTAACTGGTTTGGTAGATTTGACGAACCGGTTCTACCGAATAGGTGCGAATTGGTAGGAACCCACCTCTGGAAGATAGGCTTAAGATTCAGAAGGATCTTGACAAACCTGTTGCATGCTAGCTAACAAAATGAAATTCAATGGTGAAAAAAATAACGTATATTTAGGCAAGAAAAATTAAACGCACAGGTACAGTATAGGTGGTACCTTGCTCAATAGTACTAACTGTGAGAGAGATCTTGGAGTCCTAGTGAACAATCACTTAAATATGAGCCAGCAGTGTGCTGCAGCTGCCAAAAAAGTCAACTCAATTCTATGCTGCATTAACAGAGGGAAAGAATCAAGATCATGTGTTAATACCACTTTATAATGCCTCGGTAAGGTCACACTTGGAATACTGCATCCAATTTTTGTTGCCACAAAACACAAAAAGATATTGAGACTCTGGAAAGAGTGCAGAGAAGAACAACAAAGATGATTAGGGGACTGGGAGCTAAAACATATAAAGAAAGGTTGCTGGAATTGGGTATGTCTACTTTAATGAAAAGAATGACTAGGGGTTATATGATAGCAGTGTTCAGGGGTTGCCGCAAAGAAGAGACAGTCAAGTTATTCTCCAAAACATGTGAGGCAGAACAAGAAACAATGGATCAAGGAAAGAAGCAACTTAGAATTAAGAGGAAATTTCCTGACAGTTAGAACAATTAACTAGTGGAACAACTTATCTCTAGAACTTGTGAATTCTCCAACACTGGAAGTTTTAAAGAAGGGATTGGACAACCATTTGTATCCTCCCTGAATAGAGGTTGGACTAGAAGACCTCCAAGGTTATTCTATCCCACCCCATCCCATCCCACCCCACCCCACCCTACCCTACCCTACCCTACCCTATTCTCTCTTGGTGATTCTATGGGCCAGTCTCCCTCAACTGCTGATCTTGAACCACTTCTTTGAATTTTTCTATGATTGACTGGTATTGCCAACAACAGGATGGGATGATAGCAGTGATGCTGTAAGTGTTCCTGTAGTATATTATGCACAAAACACCTGGCATTAATTGTACTATACCTGATGGTAAAGGAGATTTGTTAATAAGGCTACTTATTAGACCAGAAAGGTAACATTTAGAAAAAAAATACAAAGCTGTTCCTTTCCAAAGACAAATTATTTCAGGAGATTAAATAAAAATGACTTTTCTTTTATTTGAAAAGGTACAAATTACTTTGTCACCCAAAGGCACCTCAATGCAGAAAAAGCATTGCTTTCTCCTAGTCCCTTCAGACACACATCCGAGGTGACATTGAGTTTTTCCTTGAACACCTGAAATGAGACAAAGCATAGGAACTGCATCTCTTCCTATTATTATACTTTCAGAAACTGTAGCTTGAAGTAACTGCCTTTCAGTTAATTGTAGGACTGGTTCTATGAATGACATTGAATTCATTTCATTCAGTTGTATAATTTTGAGTGCACAAGTGCAATGGAAGGATCAGACACTTTAAATTGATAGTTTTTGTTGCAGTTCTGTGCCAAAGATGTATCAGCATATCCTTGCTTTGGTGTTTACTATCAAAGAGATCAACAGGAACTCTGAGCTCTTACCAAACATTTCATTGGGTTTCCACATTGTGAACAATTATTTCCCTGCGAGGATAACCTATAAGGCAATGTTGAGCTTACTTTCTACACAGCAGAAGTTTGTCCCCAACTTTACCTGTGATTTAAAGAAAACATTTATTGCTGTTATTGGAGGACGTTTGACAGAGACCTCATTCAACATGGCCATAGTCCTTGCCAACTACAAGATTCCACAGGTAGATCCTTGAGATGGCTCCCTAGAAATCCCAATTTCTTTCATTCTTATAGCACATTTATGCTCCATTCCAGAGTAGACTTCAACAGGAGAAAATCTAGGAGAACACTGTATTGTACTTAGAGTTAATATAAGTATGAATAAACTATAGGGCTGATTAAATATTTAGAAACACTTCGTAGTTTCACCCTGATATTGAAGATTAGCAAACACCTTTTGGCGTTGAATTTCAAAGTGGTTGGGCCACTCCAGAACTTACAAATCCAGGGAGTCAAACATGAAGACTTTTGTAGATTATAAATGCCCGGCTTTTGATATTGTGCAGTTTTAAGGGTTTTCACATTCAGTTAATATTTTCTCAGAAACAGATAGACAACGTTTTTAACTGATATAATGCTGTCTATGAACTGACTGCATAATTTCTATTTCAGTACTGATTTTTTGCCTTAGCTGTTATGAAAATGAATCACATTTCATATTTTTACATAATGGCCCTGATTATTTGCTATATATTGACTTTCAGCTTGCCTATGGAACATTTTCTTCAGTACATGGAGAAAAAGTTGTATTTCCATTCTTGTACAAGATGGTCCCAAATGAAATGTATCAATACAATGGTATTATTCAATTACTTCAGCATTTTGGATGGAATTGGATTGGAATCTTGGCTATGGATGATGACTATGGGGATATGTTTTTGCAGGAAATTGAACCGTTGCTTTCCCAAAACAACATTTGTTTTGCTTTCATATTTAGAATGCCACAAAAAGCATATATAGATGAATATATACACTTGATGTCAATGGAGTTAAGATATGATCAACTCTTTATGGATGATAAAGTCAAAGTGTGTTTAATCTATGCCCTAGCACCAGCCATGGAAAACCTGAGAATTATCATCTTGGTAGCATCTTTTACTTCATTGCCATCTTTGGGTAAAGTGTGGATTATTACTTCCCATTGGAATTTTGAATCACTGTCCATTGGGAGACTTTGGGACATACAGAGTTTCCATGGTGCCCTATCATTCACAGTTCGCTCAAAAGAGCCCTCTGGATTCCAAGAATTTCTTCATAATGTAAGACCATATTGGGTAAAAGAAGACAATTTCATTCAGAACTTTTGGGAGCAGGCATTTGACTGCCAATTACACACTTCTATTTTAAATGAAAATAGCAACCTATTATGCACCGGGAATGAGAATTTAGAGAATCTGCCAAGTATATTATTTGAAATGAGCATGAGTGGTCACAGTTACAACATTTATAATGCAGTGTTTGCTATGGTACATTCTTTCCATGCATTACTCAAGTCCATGTCCAGATACAGAAATGCAATAGGAACAGAACAATTAATAGTTCAGAATTTAAAACCTTGGCAGGTATTTAATTTTGTTTGTAACACAAATACAAAAATTGTTTGTTTAATTGCAGTGTTTAGTGATGCTACCAGTATGATGTTACATAGTACTCTTATACCAATGAATTCTGGTCCATGGTTTGAGGGTTTGGGACCCTGATGTAGACGATCCATCTGTGTCAATGAAGACTGGCCACTGTGTCATATAATTTGAGATATTCTATTTAAGTGTCCTTTCTGGAATGGATTCATATTTTATGCAGCCCAAAAATTTCATGTTTTTTAATTAATTCAATAATTGTAAGTTAATTTCCCTCATGTTCCTGCATATTCTATTTATTGTAACACTTATTTTGTATAGCATAAATCTCTGCTTTAAATAAACGCTATGTTTAAAATTTTGAAAAAATTGAGGTTAATCTAACAATGGTGGAAAGGAGTTAATAGTTAACAGTTAGTCTGAAAGAGAGACACTGTTTGTCTTCATACATGTTCCATTTTGTAAAATATGTCTGAAAGCTCGGAAGACAAAATTTCTGGTCCTGGTAATTGACCCAAATTAGATCTTGCAACATTATCCTGGGACATATAAATTCTCTTTCATTCTACTCATTTTAAGGCACAAAGCCTTCTGGTGACCTTAGGCCAGCTACTCACCTGGTCCAGACAGGAGTCAATGTTGACTTGAAGATGCCCCCAATCCTTGTTTGTGTTTTTCAAAGTAGAAGTGTTCAGCTTGAAATAATTTTATATAGTTATGATTTCAAAGACTTGTTGTTAATTTTTTTCATTTTTTAAAAAAAATGCAGCTTCATTCTTACTTGCAAAGCATCATATTCAATAACAGTATGGGAGACACTATTACATTTGATGAAAACAGAGAACTGATTACAGGTTTTGATGTTGCAAACTGGATTACCTTCCCCAATAATTCATTTTCTCGAGTCAAAGTTGGAACATTGGAACCTTGGGCTCCAGCAGGGAAAGAATTAGCCGTTGATGACAATCAAATTGTATGGCACAGAAGCTTTAACCAGGTAAGAATTCTCAACTAATAACAAAAATAAAGCAATTGTCAAATACATGGCAGTAATTAAACAAAATGATTTTTCTAACTTTTTGAATCTATCAAGATGATGAGGTGTAACATTTTCTACTTACAAATTTCAGTCTTAATATGCTCATAGGAGGTTTATGTCAAATGGCTCTGATTGTGCTTGGGGCAAAAATTGCCAATGTAACTGCTAATAATCCTAGAAATATAACTGTTCATTTAACCACTTCTGGGGGAAAAATCCTGTTATACTATGAGCTGTCATTGAAGCAGAGATTGCTGACTTGCTTATTGTCATGTGATTACATTTCAGGCACATGCAGCATGCTCAGATTTATGAACAGTTGCAGTGATCAATGGTTACATAACTATGATTTGCAGACTTTTAGTTAGTTTTCAGCAAAAAAACATTTGGCAGAATTGATTTCTTTATTGAATACACAATTGAATTAATCATCTGATTCACTAGAAAAAGTTGAAAAGCTCATGTACATTAGTTCAAATATGCATGAAAGATGGGACATGACAAAATGAAAAAGGTCTTTGGTAGTCACGACATAAGCATAAGATTAAAAATCAGGCTTGTCTGTTTCTCTCTATGGAGTAGAGAGTTGGTGTCTGACAGAAAGCCATTTGAAGAGACTAGAAGCATTTGAAATGTGGATTTAAAGATGGCTGAGTTGGCAAAATCAGAAATGAGGAGGTGATAAGCTGCCTGGGAAAGTCAAGGAAAATAATCAGAACCATAAAAACGTGAAAGTTAAAATATTTTGGACATCTGATACACAACCTGGAAAAATACAGCAAATTTCACTTAATCCTCCAGGAAAAAATTGAAAGTGATGAAGTCCAGGCAGAAGAAGAACATTATGGCTTCAAAATCTAAGGAACTGGTTTCGACAAAACTCAGTAGAACTTTTTTTTGTGGCTGTTGACCATAATAGGATTGCCAAGATGATTGCCAATATCTGATGACGTATATGGCACAACAACAAGAAGCAGATTCACTTTGCCACCAGTTTAAATATGGCTGCAAATTTGAATTTTTCACCTAGTATC
Organism: Thamnophis sirtalis; assembly: GCF_051295495.1. Classification (NCBI taxonomy): domain Eukaryota; kingdom Metazoa; phylum Chordata; class Lepidosauria; order Squamata; family Natricidae; genus Thamnophis; species Thamnophis sirtalis. The sequence goes on from NW_028261384.1 coordinate 112,417,386, forward strand.
CTGACTTCCAAGTGTAACATCTTATGACTGAAATCCAGCACCCCATTGTCATTGTATGCCTGTGTCTATTTGTGCTGCCATTTTCTTGTTTTAAACATTCCGGCTACAAAGACCCTTTATTGCATTTGCTCATCTTCAGAAAAAAAATTAACTAATGAATCCATTAGGAGTAATCCAAACACATGCCCTATGAAAACATAATTTTCTGCCATTCCAGGTCTTCTTCTAGAACATCCAAAGAAGTCAACGCCAATTCCTTCTTATTAACTCAAGTTTCTGCATTACTCATTTTCTTCTGCTTCTTCAGCCTGGATAGGTGTTCCTGGGGAAATTGTATTAATGCAGATATTTTAACCTCTGATTCTCTCATACCTGTTATTGTTCAGGTGCTTCCTCTGTCTGTGTGCAATGACCACTGCTATCCAGGCTCCTGCAGAAAGAAGAAGGAAGGAGAGAAATTTTGTTGCTATGATTGTGTGTCATGTTCAGAAGGGCAGATCTCTGATGAAATAGGTAGGACAAAAAGGTGTGGGGACGTTGGCTAGTTGAACAGCAAAAATCATTCTGATGTATCTCTGTATTTATGTATATATGTACAATATGTATGTATTATTTATGTATATAAGTTAGGGGAACACTTTGGGAAAAATTGACATTTGTGGGGATATTCAATTCAGCAATTACTTTCTATTTATTGGAGATGTAGTTAAAATATGTAAATATGTAACTATTTAAAAATATTAAATTCTGCCCTTTGGTCAATTAAAAAGACAAATTAATATATACAATGTCAGAAAAATATAACTTTGTGAAGCATTACTCTCTTCACATCTGCAATAACAGTAACAGCCTTTCCCAGTAAAAATACAGTTTAATCCGGTATGGTTGGAACAGCCCCGGAGTTATCCACATGTATGTGAGCATTGTGTGCATGTTTTCTAGCATCAAATGATGCTTCTGCAAGCCTCTGCGATGCTCCGGCTGCTCCGTGGAGTGTCGCCCAGATGCCATAAATGCCATGTGCATGCGCAGTAACGATAACAGCATAAAGACCGGTAAGCAACGTGGGAGGGTGAGTGGCCCCTCTGGAGCACCATACCGGAATGGTGTCAGGTGCTCCAGGAAGGATCCAGTATCCCCCGTACCGGGGCATACCACCTGCAACCCACCACTGGTTTAATCTGACAAAATAGTTTATGATCCATTAAATCATTTAATTTGGTTCTTCTGATTGATTTCCATAGTTTAGACAAAATAGGGCTCTCCAACTTCTTGTTCTATCTGTTCCTTAAAATACCACATCAAACTGATCTATTATCATCAAGTATTTATAATATTTATTTATACAAACCTGTTGTGGCCCAGTAGGAGCTGTTGGAGCTGCTGCCAGACTCCAACAGCGAGGGGTCTTATGAGTCGGCCTTGGAGGAGGTGGAGGACCCTGGACAGGGTGTCGACTCCGAGCAGGATGAGGAGAGACTGGTTGGCCACCAGGTGGCGGCAGAGCATTGTATCAAAGAGAATGTTCAGGAAAACATTTGGGAGTTGTTTCAGGATGCATGCAGGCAAAGGGCTACTCGACTGAAGGAACAACTGCGTAATTGTAGGAGATGATTGTGCTTAGCTGATGCTGATTAAGATCCTCTCCTGATTATAAAAGGGACTGTTTGTGCCATGCCCTGGTTGCAGGAGTCAACGTGTCAGCTGTGTTTTTACTGTGGGGATCCTGGACACCTAGCTGTGAGTTGCCCCAAGATGAACCAACGTGTCGGGAAATGGGCGGAGCCCAATCTGAGGGCACCTGGTTTTAGCTGGACACATCCGGCAGGTCTGTGCGGCCCAGGTACTCCGCTCGACCAAGGTGACGTGCATTCATAGGGCATTGAATCAAAGGGCGGATGCCCTGTCTAGGAAACCGGAGAACTCTGACCCTGCGGACTTGCTTCCACCCCGGACTGTTCTACCCATCACATTCTGCCCTGCAGTTCAACATCCCGTGAGCGTACGGTCTCTGATACGGGATGCGCAGTGGGTGACGAGTGGGTGGAGCAATGAAAGGTGGAAGTAGGGTCGGCTTCCCCGTGGACCTTTGAGTGGGATCTTTTGAAGTATCAGGACCGGCTCTAAGTTCCCACAGGGCCCATCTGTAGACTGGTTCTCTCTCAGTGTCATGACACTCCAGCAGCGGGACATTGTGGTTTTTCCAGACATTGCGCCTGGTCTCCAGTATGTTTTGGTGGTCCCACTTACGAAAGGACGTGCAGAAGTGCATGGTGTTGTATGTCCAGGGTCAAAGGGCCAGGTCTGCAAGGAGGGCTTCTCCAAGATTATTGCAGCCCTTGCCGACCCCGGTCCCCGCAGCACAGGACTTCGTCTCTGGGTTCCCGGCGGTCCACCAGGTGGTGTGCCACTATCTGGGCTGAGCGAGGAAGGATCACTGAAGGGTGGCAGATGGGTCGCTGCATGCGGTGCCGGAGGTAGGAGATTGTGTGTGGAGGTCCCCACGGCATCTTTCATTCCATCGCTTGGCGAAACAGTTCGGCCACTGGTGTCTTGGACCATGTCCCGTGGAGGCCGTTATTAACACCTCCCAGCCGCATCCCGAGCATCGGACCCAGGGGAAGGGCCCTGTAATGGGGGATAGTGTTGTGGCCAAGCAGGAGCCATTGGAGCTGCCGCCAGATTCTGACAGCGAGGGGTCTTATGAGTTGGCCTTGGAGGAGGTGGAGGACCCTGGATAGGGTGTTGACTTCGAGCAGGGCGAGGAGAGACTGGTTGGCCACCAGGTGGTGGCAGAGCATTGGATCAAAGGGAATGTTCAGGAAAACATTTGGGAGTTGTTTCAGGATGCATGCAGGTGAAGGGCTACTCGACAGAAGAAACAAGTGCGCAATTGAAGGAGATGATTGTGCTTAGCTGATGCTGATTAAGATCCCCTCCTGATTATAAAAGGAACTGTTTGTGCCACGCCCTGGTTGCAGGAGTCAACATTCTCGTTCACGAATTAAGAGAAACCAACTTGGAGAAGTAGGTTTGCTGGAAGAAGCCTGCTTGCAGTGCTGTGTTTCTTTCTAGGACTTTTTGCCAGAGTGATTATCTATTTGTTTATTTTGGGCTTGCAGCCAACAAGAGCTTGGACTGATTAAAACATTTTTTTGTACGTCTGTTTGGCTTTCATTCCTGGACGGAGAAGGGGGGGGGGTCAGAACACAAACCTATTTGTCTCTGAAATTGCAAATATTGCTCATCCAAATAGGAATGGCACTTAAGGATCTATTTGTAACCCCCTCATTGTATAAATGCAGATAGCGGACAGAAAGCACTTACATTTGCTTTTGTTTTTCAAACAACATCTCTGTGCATAACAAAGGACTGCAGGTTTAAAATTATGTTATGAGACTGATGTATGTTTTGGGCTTAAAATAATTGCTATGATCTCTTCTGAAAAAAGTTAATTAATATCAACATAAATTATCCTGTACATATTTTATAGTAACAGAAACGTTATAGTGGAAAAAATATTTCCTTTTTTCTTTTTCCAGATATGGATGCCTGCTGGAAATGTCCAGAAAATGAATATCCAAACAGCATCCAAAACCAATGTATTCCCAAAACATTCACCTATCTCTCTTATAATGAACCTTTGGGAATATTCTTTGTGACATTGGCTACTGTTTTCTCTTTGATCACAATCATAGTGGTTGGAATCTTTTGGAGGCATCGAGAAACTCCAATTGTCAAAGCCAATAACTGGAGCCTCACTTGTATCCTCCTCATCTCCCTTCTTCTTTGCTTCCTCTGCTCCTTCCTCTTTCTGGGAAGACCTGAAAAGATGACCTGCCTTCTCCGGCAAATGACTTTTGGCATTATCTTCTCAGTGGCCCTTTCGTCTATATTGGCAAAAACCATGACTGTGATTCTCGCATTTATGGCAACCAAACCAGGCTCTGGATTGAGGAAATGGGTAGGGAAAGGAGTGGCCAATTCTATTGTCTTTTCAGGTTCTTTCATCCAGGTGGGAATTTGCACTGTTTGGCTGTGTACCTCTCCTCCTTTTCCAGGTACAGATCTGCACTTACTGAAGGGAGAAATCATAATGGAATGCAATGAAGGCTCAGTGATCATGTTTTACTGTGTCCTGGGTTACATGGGCTTCCTGGCTAGTGTCAGCTTTAACATTGCTTTCCAAGCCAGGAAGCTTCCCAGCAGTTTCAATGAGGCCAAGTTCATCACCTTCAGCATGTTGGTCTTTTGCAGCGTTTGGTTGACGTTTGTTCCAACCTACCTGAGCACCAAAGGAAAATACATGGTAGCTGTGGAGATCTTCTCTATCTTATCCTCCAGTGCTGGTTTACTGGGGTGTATATTTTCCCCCAAATGCTACATCATTTTATTGAGACCTGAGATGAACAAGAAGGAACATTTAATAAGGAAAGAAAAGTAGTTGAAAAGTAATGAAATATTTTTAGATTAATGTGGACTGTTTTATGGGGTTTTTTTGTACATTAATTTTCCTTGATGGAATTAAGAGAATCTCTCTGATCTTGATTTATTTATCATTTATTTTGATTTTGGAAAAAGAAGTATTTAATAGGACATCTGTTTCAAGATCAAATAATGGATGTGTCTTATCGAGTTTAATGTGAATGATTGAATGCAAATTTTGATTAACATAATCAGATGTATCCATGTAGTGCCCAAACCTACAAGATTTGAAATATAGAAATATAAAATTTTATTAGGTTCTGTACGGCCCTTTGGATATTAAAGGAAAGGTTTATTTTGAAGCATGTTTACATTTTATATGTTTTTCATAGTGGTTCATTAATGGGATAGTTTATTTGGCCAGATATCTTCTTTGAGAATATTTTAATTGGAATACCATTGCCCTGTTTGCCATATAATATGCAAATTTTGAAATAAATTCTCACTCAAAGCTCAGATATTAATTTTAACTAAATCATATATTCCTTCAAAATAATTTTGACTACTTCAAATTTATGGTAAGTGCTGTGTTATATGCTTCCTACCAAAAGGATGTATGATGCCGACCTGGTAAGAATGAATAAACAAGTTATGGGATTATGCTTTGATGTTTAAAACTGAATGACTTCTGACCCGTTGTTCTAACATCTGTAGTCATGAAACACTTTGAAAGGCTAGTGTTAGTCCAGCTGAAAACTATCACAGATCCATTATTAGCCCCTTTGCAATTTGTCCACCAAGCAAATAGACTGACAGATGATACTGTTAATACAACTCTGCACTACATCCTACAATATCTTGAATCTCCAAAGTCCTATGCAAGAATCCTCTTTGTACACCAGCTCAGCATTTAATACCATCATTCCAGATATTGTTTTAACTAAACTAAATCAGTTAGCTGTATCTGACCACGCTTGTAAATCGATCATAAGCTTCCTAACAGACAGGACGTAGTTGTTGTAGCTAGGCAAAATCACATCAGATGCCTGTATAATTAGCAAAGGAGCCCCCCCCCGGTGATGTGTGCTAGCTAGTTCCACTTCTCTTCTCTCTATATACTGGGTGTCTGCAACCCATGGCTCTGGAGCTGCACACAAGTCTTTGGTCCCTCTGTTGCAGATCCCTGGCCCCACTCATCTTCCTCCACTCCCTCACCTGGCCTGAGAAGGTAAGGATATTTGCTGGGGATGGAGAAGTTGCCGGGGCTGATTCTCTGGTGCCTGACTCTTGTGGAGCTTCTTCCAGCCATTGTTGGTGCTGGACATGTCTCGGTTGCTTTAAGAAACGTGCAACCTGCTCTCTGCTCGAGAAACTTACTTTTTCTACCGGCAACTGATGCCAGTCTTGCTAACACAATGGCTGTCTGTGTGGAAATGAGATCTTGGAGGAGAGATGTTGGAAAGGAAGATGGGCCAGCAGTGCCTAGCCACAGCTTTAAGAGGTTCAAGGCTGCCTCTGCTGAACCTTGCATTCCCACCCCGGGTTGAGGCTCGGAGAAAGCCCTCCCCAAAGATGCTCACTTATCAGCCAATCTTCCCCTCTTTCTATCTTTCTCTCTGCCTCTGTCTCTCTTTGTCTCTATCTTTCTCTCTCTCTCTCACACACACACACTCTCTCTCTCTTTTGTGCTCTCTCTCTGTCTCCGTGTATCTTCTTTCGGGGAAAGCTGTGTGTGAGCCAAGCCAGCAAGCTCTCCTTGGGGTGCTTTGCTAATTATTTTATTTCTTCTGTTTGGAAATCCTGTTGCCAGCCACAGCAGAGGCTTCCCTTTGGGCGACCCTCCCCCCTGCTTCTCCACTCGTGATCCCATGGCCGGGTGTCACAGGACCAGAAGAGTCTGCACATACAGGTAGATCCTCCTCAACTGATTGTCAAAATTCAGCAATGGCTTGGATGGGGCAGGTGGGGTGGGCGACTGTTCACTTAAGGAGGGTCTCTTGGCAAGTAAACAACCTCCTGCCCCACCATAGCCTGCCAGGGATTTGCAAGAGGAGAAGGAGGAGCGTCACCTGAAAGGAAGTCTCCACTGTGGCTGGCAATCGTTTCTCACCCAGCCCATATTTCCAAATAGAAGAGGGTCATGCGAGGAGAATGAGAGGGAGGAGGAGGGTTATTGGAGCCTTAATGCAGGAGTGCCACAGTTGCGCATAAGGCAGCCTTTGCTTTCCGACGCTTTTAGCTGGAGCTTGTGCCCTCTGTGCTTGGCTGAAGAGCTGCGGGTGATTGGGGAATGATATGGCAAGGCAATCTCCAGAGTCTTAGTGCAGGGGAGAAGCTATGACCTTTTGTGTCCTTAAGCGAGGAGCAGGCCACATTACTCATACCTTTGATGTGCTTGAGGAAGATTTCTCCACATGTCCCTACCCTCCTGGCCCCAACACAGCCAGCCAGGGTGTTGTGAGAGGAGAAGGAGGGTATATATATTTATCAGCACAAATACAACACAAATGTACAAAAGGCAACAGTAAAATATTGGGTTTCTGTCGTTATGGACTCTTGTGACGAGCCGATTGACAGATAATGGAAGCAAGTTAGCTTCCTCCCATAATTGGGGCATACCAGGGGTTGTGACACTAAATATATATATTTAGTACATACATACATACATACATACATACATACATACATACATACATACATACATACATAGCAGTTAGACTTATATACCGCTTCATAGGGCTTTCAGCCCTCTCTAAGTGGTTTACAGAGTCAGCATATTGCCCCCAACAATCCAGGTCCTCATTTTACCCACCTCGGAAGGAAAGAAGGCTGAGTCAACCTTGAGCCGGTGATATTTGAACAGCCGAACTGCAGAACTGCAGTCAGCTGAAGTAGCCTGCAGTGCTGCATTTAACCACTGCGCCACCTCGGATATATATGTATGTTATATTTGTGCTGATACACACACACACACACACACACACACACACACACACACACACACACACACACACACACACATATATATATATATATATATATATATATATATATATATATATATATATATATATAGTGATACACAGAGTGATACACAGAGGGGGGAGAGAGGGGAAGATATAGAGAGTGGGAGAGAGAGATACGGAGGGAGAGAGAGACAATAGCAATAGCAGTAGACTTATATCCGGTTCATAGGCCTTTCAGGCCTCTCTAAGCGGTTTACAGAGAGTCAGCATATTGCCCCCAACAATCTGGGTCCTCATTTTACCCACCTCGGAAGGATGGAAGGCTGAGTCAACCCTGAGCCGGTGAGATTTTGAACCGCTGACCTGCTGATCTAGCAGTAACCTGCAGTGCTGCATTTAACCACTGCGCCACAGAGAGAGAGATACAGACAGAAGAGGAAGATGGGCAATATAAGGAGAGGGAGAGAGTAAGTGAGTGAGTGAGTGACAGACAAAGAGGGAGAAATAGAAATAGGGGGAGGGAGGTTGTGAAAGAGAAAGAGATGAGATGAAAGGAGGGCGAGGGAGAAAGAGATGAGAGAGGGGGGGAGAGAAAAAGAAAGAAATGAGAGGGAGGGAGATGGAAATATAGAGAGACGGAGAAAGAGATAGATGGGATAGGGAGAAAGAAGGAGAAAGAGAGATGGGGAGAGGGAGAGAGGAAGGAGAGTGATACCTGTTTCCCATAGAAAAGAAAACATAGAGAATCATAAAACTGTCATGTGACTCAATGGGAGTTAGGGATATCGAGTTGGCCATGTCCACCCAGTTTTGTTGCTCCCGTTGTTTTTCTTTCTGTGGGAAACAGGTACAAATAGAAAGTAATTGACATCACAGTGTCAACAGTAGAGATCTTCAGTTTCTAGGTTCTATCATATTTCAAGACCTAAAATGGACACCTCAGAAACGTCATCAAAAAAGCACAACACAGAATGTTCTTTCTGCGCCAACTCCAAAAGCTCAAACTGCCCAAGAAGTTGCTGAATCAGTTCTACAGAGGAATTATTGAGTCTGTCATCTGCACCTCTATAACTGTTTGGTTTGGTTCTGAAACCAAACAAGACAGACACACACTTCAACTATATTTCGAACTGCAGAAAAAACAATTACTACCAACCTGCCTTCCATTGTGGACCTGTATACTGCATGAGTCAAAAAGAGAACTGTGAAAATATCTTCAGACCCCTCACATCCTGGACCTTAGTTGTTTCAACTTCTACCCTCAAAATGATACTATAGGCAGGCGTGGGCTGCTATGGGTTTGGCCGGATTTTGAAAATCCTGTAGTTATCATTATGGCTAATTCAGAGAACCTCCAAATCCCACCCTTGGCTGGCCCGGCTCAACCCTTCCCTCGCAGGAGTCTCCATGTGGCCCATTTTGGATGAGAGGAAAGTGCAGAGCCTGTGCAGAGGCACAGGGAGAAGGAAAACTGGCTTCATGGAAGCTCTGGAAGGCCAGAAACGTGCCCGTTTCTGGCTTCCGGAGTGTCTCCTCCAGAGCCTGGGGGAAGCAGTTTTTGTCTTCCCAGAGGCTCGAGGAAAGCCTCAGGAACTTGGGGTGGAGGGACGAAAACACTCCCACTATACTGCAGGAAGCCAACTAGGCCACACCCACCATGGCCATGTCCACCCAGCAACTGGGCAGAGAACCTGTTGCTGAAATTTTTGGAGCTCATCCCTGGCTATAGGACACTGAAAACCAGAACAATTAGACACAAAGACAGTTGTTTTCCTGAAGGCCATCATTCTGGTAAACAACTAATTCCCACAACACTGTCAAACTATTTACTGGGATTGTATGATTCTTCTCATTTCTTCCTATTACCCAACGCTTCCCCCTTACAATAATTAAATACACTCTTCAAGCACTTTTCTCAGGAGAGATGTGCAAAATATTGAGAATTGGAGAGGTCTTTATTATTTCCCCAATGGTCCAAACTATAGGTTCCTTATTCGACTTAATTTTTAGAAAGTCAGCCTATTGAGAGTGCTTTTGCCTATCTTCAAAATATAATTTGTTGAACGGTGTGTAGGGAGCTATCATTTGAAGCATTTCTATTATAATCCTCATTTCATATTCCAAGCTATTTTGTCTCTAATTCATTCTCAATAGTTTCTGTATTTCTTCCCTCTTTTTTCTTCTGCCTCTCCCTATTTCTTTTTCAAATGTTCATAAATGGGAGGATATACTTTGTAAGACATACACTGAGAAATTTTCTTCCTTTGCACTGATTCATGGATCACTTTTAGATAAAGGAATTTATTTTTACCATGTGGAGAGATCATAGAATAAACCTGAATGAATGGGAGATTTATTGACTTTAAGACCTGGTTGTCCATGAAGAATTATATTAACCTAATGTAAACACAATGAGGAAAAATTATCCTACTTTTAGTTTGCAAAAAAAGAAATGAAGATCTAAATGTAGTTTTTCAATTATATATATAATCATTAATTCGAAGAAATTTTTTTAGTACTGAGGCAACTGTCTTAGAGACTATAAACAATATATAAGGAAAATGAAAAAAAATCCACTGCAGTCTAATGGTGTAGTGATTGGATATTTTTCTGTTTTCTTTATCATCCAACTTTCTCTGGATGGAAATTGTCAACAGTAGGATGGAATGGAGGGCACTGACATTTCTTGTGTTCCTGTTCTGTATCACATACAAAACTTATGCTATCAATTGTAGCATACCTGATGACCCTCTTCCTATAGCCCATCAATTTGCTCAGCCAGGAAATATTATTTTGGGGGCAATTGTGTCTCAAGCCTTCTTTTGGCACAACAGCCCCTCCTTCACAGATGATCCTTCTCACACATTGATCAATGAAGTGATGTAAGGAATTCTATTTTTTTCTTCTCTTCAGACCAGTAAGTGCAAAATAATTGGGTGAAAAAGAGTTAGGCAGCAGGATTATAAGACTTTTCATACCCACAATGTCATGAGAAATTTGCTATTAATCAGTTTTCTCTCTTTTTGAAGTGTAAGAAGTTGGCCACTGAGTAGAAAACTCCATGTGCCTTCATACACTGCACAAAGTCCATATATGATTCTTCTAATGTTCACTTTGTTATTCATAAAGCATTTGTAATATTTTATGATAATTGGTCAGAGGTTCAGGGGAATAATAGCAGTGCTTCTACCTATCTTCAAAATATCATTTGTTGTATAGTTTTAGAGAAGTGGCATTTGAAGCCTTCGTATTCCAATCCTCATGTAATATTGTAGTATTACCTTGATAGGAGTAAGACAAAGCACCTATACTCTCTCTGTGTGCTGATTAGATTACCTCTGATGACCAAATGTAACTTTACCATGTGGAGATATCATGGAAGGGAAAGTAAACACATAGAAGGTTTATTAAGTCTCAGATATGGTAACCTTTGCAGAATTTTAGTTCAAAGTCAATGATGAAAATAATCTCACTTTACTTTCACTGAAAACTCATGGTGAAAAAGGAATATGTTTGGAGAAAACATTTCACTATTGTGTTAATTATCTTAGTGGCCTTAGGAAAATATTATGTATAGGAAAATCTGTGTTTTCTTGGATGGGAATGGTCAACAATGATTTTGAGGATAACAGAATATGAGAGAGGAAAGGGACCTTGATGTCCCTTCTATGCCATACCATTTGAGACAAATGGTCATCCAATTTCTTCTTAAAAGCCTCCAGTGTTGGAGCATCCCAACTGATGGAGTAAGCTGTGATGGAGCATCCACTGATGAACTGTTGTAGCTATCAAGATTTCCCCCCTGAATTCTAGTGGGGTTCCCTCTACGATTTGTTTCCATGCATTGGTTCTTATCCTGTTTCCTTTGGTGCTTTGGAGAATAGGTTGACCCCCTCTTTTTTGAGACAGCGCCTTGAATGGATAATAGGTCTTGCGCTACTTCTCTGACTTTTTCTATGATCTGGCTGGTGTTGCCAACAATAGAATGAGAATGCTAGCAATGCTGCTCCTTGTGTTCCTGTTCTTCATTACGTGCAAAACACATTGATTGTACCAGATCTGATGGGAAAGAAGATTCTTTAATAAGGCTACATGTTAGTTAGGAAGCATAGCGTTTAGAAATAGATTCAAAGCACATTTCCTGTCTATAAGCTGTACACTTTTTCTTTCTTTGTTTGGAGAAATTGTTCTGTCACCTCAAGGCAGGAACAAGTGTTGCTTTCTTGCAGTTACTTCAGGCACCCTTCTGAAGTGACATTATGTTTTCCCCTGAACACTTGCAATACATTGTAACCTTTTTTAAAGAGTGTGCTCATATCAGTTTTCAGGATTTCTTTCACTATTACTGCTGAGTTTCAACACCAATAGCTTGAAGAGCAACAACAATGATTAGGGGGACTAGAGGCTAAAACGTATAAAGAATGGTTGCTGGAACTGAGTTTATTTTGTCTGATGAAAAGAAGGATTAGGGAGACATGATAGCAGTGTTCCAATATATCAGAGGCTGCCCCAAATAAGAGGGAGTCAAGCTATGCTCCAAAGCACTTCAGGGAGGAGAAGAAGCAATGGATGGAAACTAATCAAGGAGAGAAGCAACCTAGAACTAAGGAGAAATTTCATGAAAGAACTATTCTGTTCTTTTCTATTCCTATTCTATTCCTATTCCTATTCCTATTCCTATTCCTATTCCTATTCCTATTCCTATTCTATTCTATTCTATTCTATTCTAAATTGACAATTTTATTGCAGTTCTCTGCCAAAGATGTATCAGCATATCCTTGCTTTGGTGTTTGCTATCAAGGAGATCAACAGGAACACTGAGGTCTTACCAAACATCACATTAGGTTTCCACATTGTGAACAACTACTTCCCTGCAAGGATAACATATAAAGCAATGTTGAGCTTACTTTCTACACAGCAGAAATTTGTCCCCAACTTTACCTGTGATTTAAAGAAAACATTTATTGCCGCTATTGGAGGACGCTTGATCGAGACCTCATTCATCATGGCCACAGTTCTCACCAACCTCAAAATTCCACAGGTAAATACTTGAGAAGGATGCCTAGAAATCCCAATTTCTTTCATTCTTGTACCACATTTATGCCACATTGCAGAGGTGATTTTCACAGGGGAAAATCTAGAACACTGCATTGTACCTAGAGTTAATATAAGTATGGATGAACTATAGGGATGATTAAATATTTAGAAGCTCGTGGTAGTTTCACCCTGATATTGAAGTTTAGCAAATACCTGTTGGCATTGAATTTCAAAGTGGTTTGGCCACTCCAGAATTTACAAATCCAGGCAGTCAAACCTGAAGATTTTTTAGATCATAAATGCCTGGCTTTTGATATTGTGCAGTTTTAAGGGTTTTCAAATTCAGTTAATACGTGCTCAGAAAAAGATAGACAATGTTTAACTGATATAATGCTGCATGTATATGAACTGACTGCTTAATTTCCACCAACATTTCAGTGCTGACTACTGTCTTAGCTATGATGAAAATGAATTCCAATTAAATTCTAATGTAATTGCCTGGATTATTTATGCTCTATTGATTTTCAGCTTGCCTATGGAACATTTTCTTCAGTATATGGAGACAAAAATGTATTTCCATTCTTGTACCAAATGGTCCCAAATGAAATGCATGAGTACACTGGGTTTATTCGATTACTTCAGCATTTTAGATGGAATTGGATTGGGATCTTGGCTATGGATGATGATTATGGAGACATGTTTTTGCAGAAAATTGAACCGTTGCTTTCCCAAAACAACATTTGTTATGCTTTCAAATTTAGAATATCACAGAAGGCTTACATAGATGAATATATACACATGATTACCATGGAGTTAAGATATGATCAATTCTTTATGGATGATAAAGTCAAAGTGTTTTTAATCTATGCCCTAACACCAGCCGTGGAAAGTCTGAGAATTATCATCTTTGTAGCATTTGTTTATTCATGGCCACCTTTGGGTAAAGTGTGGATTATTACATCTCATTGGAATTTTGAATCACTGTCCATTCAGAGACTTTGGGACATACAGAGTTTCCATGGTGCCCTATCATTCACAGTTCGCTCAAAAGAGCCCCCTGGATTCCAAGAATTTCTTCATAGTGTAAGACCATATTGGGCAAAAGAAGACAATTTCATTCAAAATTTTTGGGAGCAGGCATTTGACTGCCAATTACACACTTCTAGTTTAAATGAAAATAGCAACACAATTTGCACTGGAGATGAGAAGTTAGATAGTTTGCCAAGCATATTATTTGAAATGAGCATGAGTGGTCACAGTTACAACATTTATAATGCATTGTTTGCTATGGTACATTCTTTCCATGCATTACTCAAGTCCAGGTCCAGATGTAGAAATGCAATAGGAACAGAACAATTAATAGTTCACAATTTAAAAGCATGGCAGGTATTTTATTTTGTTTTTAAAGCGCAAAAATTGCTTGTTTAATTGTATCATTTAGTGATGCTACCGATAATGATGTTACATAGCACTCTTATACCAATCATGTAGATGATCCATCTGTGTCAATGAAGACTGGCCACTGTGTCATGTAATTTGAGATATTCTATTTAAGTGTCCTTCTGGAATGGATTCATATTCTATGCAGCCAAAAAAATGCATGTTTTTTTTAATTAAGCCAATCATTGTGAGTTAATTTCCCTCATGTTCCTCCCTATTATATACCATAATATACTGTTATATTCTATAACAGTGATTGAAAGAAGTTAACGGTGAGTCTGAAAGAGAGACACTGCTTGTTTTCATACATGTTCCATTTTGTAAAATATGGAAGATCTATGATGATGATCATTTTGTTGTAGTGGTTAAATCATCGGACTGGGAGATATAACTTTTGCAGGATCCAATCTGGGTCAGTCATTATGACCAAAGGCTTTGTCTTCTGAGCTATCAGACTTGTGCTGGAGCCAGAGTCCTCTGGAGAAATGCTCTCTGAAGATGAGCTCTACCACGAGTCTGAAAGCTCGGATGACAAAATTTCTGGTCCTGGTAACTGATCCAAATTAGATCTTGCAACATTATCCTGGGACATGTAAATTCTCTTTCATTCTACTCATGTTTAGGCACACATCCTTCTAGTGACCTTAGGCCAGCCACTCACTCTCAGTCCTAGAAAGGATGCAATGGCAAACCAATTCTGTACATCTTGCCAAGTCTGGTCCAGGCAGCAGTCAACATTGACTTGAAAATACCCTCAATCCTCATTTGTGTTTTTTAAAGTAGGATAGTTCAGCTTGAAATAATTTTATGTAGTTATGATTTCAAAGACTTGTTGTTAATTTCTTTCATTTTTTTAAAAATGCAGCTTAATTCTTACTTGCAAAGCATCATATTCAATAACAGTATGGGAGACACTATTACATTTGATGAAAACAGAGAACTGATTACAGGTTTTGATGTTGCAAACTGGATTACTTTCCCCAATAATTCATTTTCTCGAGTCAAAGTTGGAACATTGGAACCTCGGGCTCCAGCAGGGAAAGAATTAGCCCTTAATGAAAATCAAATTGTATGGCACAGAAGCTTTAACCAGGTGAGAATTCTCAACTAATAACAAAAATAAAGCAATTGTCAAATACGTGGCAGTAATTAAACAAAATGATTTTTCTAACTTTTGGAATCTATCAAGATGATGAGGTGTAACATTTTCTATTTAAAAATTTCAGTATTAATATGCTCATAGGAGGTTTATGTCAAATGGCTCTGATTGTGCTTGGGGCAAAAATTGCCAATGTAACTGCTAATAATCCTAGAAATATAACTGTTCATTTAACCACTTCTGGGGAAAAAATCCTGTTATACTATGAGCTGTCATTGAAGCAGAGATTGCTGACTTGCTTATTGTCATGTGATTACAGTTCAGGCACATGCAACTTGCTCAGATTTATGAACAGTTGCAGTGTTCCATGGTTACATAACCATGATTTGCAGAATTTTAGTTAGTTTCCAGAAAAAAACCCCCACAACCATTTGCCAGAATTGATTTCTTTAATGAATACACAATTGAATTAATCATGTGATTCAATAGAAAAAGTTGAAAAGGTCACGTACATTAGTTCAAGTATGCATAAAAGCTGGGACATGACAAAATGAAAAAGGTCTTTGTCAGTCATGACATACGCCTAATATTGAAAATCAGGCTTGTCAGATGTTACACCTTTTCTGTCTCGCTCTACAGAGTAGAGAGTTGGTGTCTGACAGAAAGCCATTTGAAGAGACTAGAAGCATTTGAAATGTGGATTTAAAGATGGCTGGGTTGACAAAATCAGAAATGAGGAGGTGATAAGCCACCTGGAAAAGTCAAGGGAAATCATCAAAACCATTAAAAAAATGGAAATAGAATATTTTGGACATCTGATGCACAACCTGGAGAAATACGGCATATTTCACTTAATCCTCTAGAGAAAAATGTTTTTGTGGGGCTATTGACCATAATATGATCACCAAGATGATCGCCAATATCTAATGACACATATGGCACAACAACAAGAAGCAGATTCACTTTGCCCCCAGTTTAAATATGGCTACAAAATTGAATTTTTCACATAGTATCCTGATTTCCAATGTAACATCTCATGACTGAAATCCAGCACCCCATGGTGATTGTATGCCTGTGTCTATGTGTGCTGTCATTTTCTTGTTTTAAACATTCTGGCTGAACAGACCCTTTATTGCATTTGCTCATCTTTAGAAAAAAATTAACTAATGAATGCATTAGGAGTAATCCAAACACATGTCCTATGAAAACATAATTTTCTGCCATTCCAGGTCTTCTGCTAAAACATCCAAAGAAGTCAACGCCAATTCCTTCTTATTAAATTAAGTTTCTGCATTACTCATTTTCTTCTGCTTCTTCAGCCTGGATAGGGGTTCTTGGGGAAATTTGCATTAATGCAGATATTTTAACCTCTGATTCTCTCATACCTATTATTGTTCAGGTGCTTCCTCTTTCTGTGTGTAATGACCACTGCTACCCAGGCTCCTGCAGAAAGAAAAATGAAGGAAAGAAATTTTGTTGCTATGATTGCGTGCCATGTTCAGAAGGGCAGATCTCCGATGAAATAGGTAGGACAAAAAGATGTGAGGACGTTGGCTAGCTGAAAAGTAAAAATCCATTCTGATGCATGCATGCATGCATGTATTATTTATGTATATAATTTAGGGGAACGCTTTGGGAAAAATTGACATTTGTGGGGATATTCAATTCAGTGATTACTTTCTATTTATTGGATATGTAGTTAAAATATGTAAATATGTAACTATTTGTAAATATTAAATTCTGCCCTATGGTCAAATAAAAAGACAAATTAATATATACAACATCAGAAAAATATAACTTTGTGATGCATTACTCTCTTCAGATCTGCAATAACAGTAACAGTAAAAATATAGTTTAATCTAATACAATAGTTTATGATCCATTCAATCTTTTAATTTGGTTCTTCTGATTGATTTCCATAGTTTAGACAAAATAGGGTTCTCCAATTTCTTGTTCTGTTCCTTAAAATACCACATCAAATTGATCTTTATCATGAAGTATTTATAATATTTATTTATACAAACCTATTTGTCTCTGAAATTGCAAATATTGCTCATCCAAACAGGAATGGCACTTAAAGATCTATTTGTCACCCCCTCATTGTATAAATGTAGATAGCGGACGGAAAGCACTTTCATTTGCTTTTGTTTTTCAAACAACATCTCTGTGCATAACAAAGGGCCTCAGGTTTAAAATTATGTTATGAGACTGATGTATGTTTTGGCCTTAAAATAATTGCTATCATCTCTTCAGAAAAAAGATAATAAATATCAACATAAATTGTTGATAAATACGTATTATATACTAACAAAAAGTTGTTATATTGGAAAAAATATCTCCTTTTTCTTTTCCCAGATATGGATGCCTGCATGAAATGTCCAGAAAATGAATACCCAAACAACATCCAAAACCAATGTATTCCCAAAGCATTCACCTATCTCTCTTATAAAGAAGCTTTGGGAATATTCTTTGTGACATTGGCCACTGTTTTTTCTTTGATTACAATCCTTGTGGTTGGAATCTTTTGGAGGCATCGAGAAACTCCAATTGTCAAAGCCAATAACTGGATCCTCACTTGTATCCTCCTCATCTCCCTTCTTCTTTGCTTCCTCTGCTCCTTCCTCTTTCTGGGAAGACCTGAAAAGATGACCTGCCTTCTCCGGCAAATGACTTTTGGCATTATCTTCTCAGTGGCCCTTTCGTCTATATTAGCAAAAACCATGACTGTGATTCTGGCATTCATGGCAACCAAACCAGGCTCTGGAATGAGGAAATGGGTAGGAAAAGGACTGTCCAATTCTATTGTCCTTTCAGGTTCTTTCATCCAGGTGGCTATTTGCACTGTTTGGCTGAGTACATCACCTCCTTTCCCAGATACAGACCTGCATTCACTGAAGGGAGAAATCATAATGGAATGCAATGAAGGTTCGGTTATCATGTTTTACTGTGTCTTGGGTTACATGGGCTTCCTGGCTAGTGTCAGCTTTAACATTGCTTTCCAAGCCAGGAAGCTTCCCAGCAGTTTCAATGAGGCCAAGTTCATCACCTTCAGCATGTTGGTCTTTTGCAGCGTTTGGTTGACATTTGTTCCAACCTACCTGAGCACCAAAGGGAAATACATGGTAGCTGTGGAGATCTTCTCTATCTTATCCTCCAGTGCTGGTTTACTGGGGTGTATATTTTCCCCCAAATGCTACATCATTTTATTGAGACCTGAGATGAACAAGAGGGAACATTTAATAAGGAAAGAAAAGTAATTGAAAGTAATGAAATATTTTCACATAATTGTGGATTGTTTTTATGGGGGTTCTTTTGTACATTAATTTTCCTTGATGGAATTAAGAGAAATCTGTCTGATCTTAATTTAACTTCATTTATCCATAAAATTTGATTTAGGAAAAAGAAGTATTTAAAAGGAGATCTGTTTCAAGATCAAATAATGGATGTGTCCTATCCAAGTTAATGTGAATGATGGAATGTAAATTTTGATTAACATAATCAGATGTATCCATGTAGTGCCCAAACCTACAAGATTTGAAATATAGAAATATGAAATTTTATTAGGTTTTGTATTACCCTTGGGATATTAAAAGAAAGGAGTCTTCTGAAGCATGTTTACATTTTATATGTTTTTCACAATGGTTCGTTAATGGGATAGTTTATTTGGCCAGATATCTTCTTTGAGTACATTTTAATTGGAAGACCATTGCCCTGTTTGCCATGTAATATGCAAATTTTGAAAAATCTAAACTAAATCATATATTCCTTCAAAATAATCTTGAGTACTTCAAGATTAGGGTAAGTGCTATGTTATATGCTTCTTACCAAAAGGATGTATGATGCCGACCTGGGAAGAGTGAATAAACAAGTTGTGGGATTATGCTTTGATGTTTAATACTGAATGACCCATTGTTCTAACAACTGTAGTTATGAAACACTTTGAAAGGCTAGTGTTAGTCCAGCTGAAAACTATCACAGATCCCCCCTTTGCAATTTGACTACCAAGCAAATAGACTGACAGATGATACTTTTAATACAACTCTGCACTACATCCTACAATATCTTGAATCTCCAAAGTCCTATGCAAGAATCCTCTTTGTACACCAGCTCAGCATTCAATATCATCATTCCAGATATTCTTTTAAACGAAATCATCTAGCTGTATCTGACCACACTTGTAAATGGACCATAAGCTTCCTAACAGACAGAAAGCAGCAGTCAAAGCTAAGCAAAATCACATCAGATACTTGTACAATTAGCACAGGAGCCCCGCCCACCCAGGGATGTGTGCTAGTTTCACTTCTCTTCTCTCTATATACTGGGTGTCTGCAATCCATGGCTCTGGAGCTGCACACAAGTCTTTGGTCCCACTGTTGCAGATTCCTGGCTCCACTCATCTTCCTTCCCTCCCTCACCTGTCCTAAAAACTTAAGGGTGATTGCTGGGGATTGAGAAGTGGCTGGGGCTGATTCTCTGGTGCCTGCATCTTGTGGAGCTTCTTCCAGCCATTGTTGGTGGTGGGCTTGTCTCAGTTGTTTGAGGAAACACGCAACCTGCTCTCTGCCCTGAGATAGGGGTTGGGAAATGGCTTCCCAAGCTAAACGCTGGGCTTACAAAGAGCAAAAAGAACGAATTAACATGCGGTTTGAGACCCCGGCGATCGGCGAAAAGGAGTCCTGGCAAGAGATCAGCGACTGGGCAAGCCGAAGAGGTATTTGCTTACGCGGGGGGCTGCTGTTGGACGCCCCCCCGGACGGTTTTGTGACTCCATCCTGGCCTCGGCGTTTTTGAAGAGAGTGGGCGAGCGGCGGACGTTCTATCTCAGCTGCGCAGTGGTGGATGTCTTTCCTAGCTGCGCAACGCTGCCGGTGAGACCCTGGTTTCGGGGCTTGTGTTTGGACTGTACTGGACATTGGACGGTGTATTACATGAGGCAGTCTTCGCCTCGCCTGAGGAAGGGGTGGTTGGATTCCAATGGTAGAGTGGTCGGGACTGGACGGCCGGTTTTGCTGCTGCCGTTTCAGTTTCCCCAGGCTGCCTCCCCCCCCACCCGATGGTGGCGCTTCGTTTCAACATCGGTTGCCTGCAACATCGTTCGCTAACACCCGCCCGGTTTGCAGAACCTTTTGGGATTAATTTGGACTGCCTTTGCTCCAGAGGTGGAAAAAACGATCCGGGCGCCTGGAGAGACTGGACGAACTGGGCGGTTGGCTACAATTGCCACTGCCATAGCCCTTCTGGATGCCCCCCCACCCCCCTGTGCCTCAACCTTTGTACGATCATTGCCCTCGTTCTCTCCTGAACTTTGCTTATTTAGACTTCTTCCCCTGGTGGACTGGGAGAGTTCCCTCTATAGTTTGTCATCAACATTGTGGAACTTTTGTCTGCTTCCCCTGCTGGTCATCTGGTCATTCCACAGCTGTGTTTTTAAACACTACGTTTTGCCTAATTACAGTCCAAGGGCCTCTGGACGTGCTATCTCAGCCCCAGCTGTGTTGACTATTACTAACTGCAACCGCCCTGGGCATATCATTACCATCTCGAACGGCATTTACTTAATTTCATCTACAATAGTGCCTTGGCTTTTTGGACAAACGGGAATGCCCATTGTGCATAGGAAGACCTTTTTGCCCCCCACAACCACCTTAGACTCTTGGGACCTTTTCAGCCTTATCTTTGCAGTTGCCCTTTCGTCTGTATTGGTAAAAACCTTGACTGTGATTCTGGCATTTATGGCAACTAAAGCAGGAACTGGAATGAGGAAATGGGTAGGGAAAGCTTTTGTTAATTCTATTGTCCTTTTGGGTTCTTTCATCCAAGTAGGAATTTGCACAGTTTGGCTGAGTACATCTCCCCCATTCCCAGATATAGACCTGCATTCACTGAAGGAAGAAATCATAATGGAATGCAATGAAGGCTCGGTGATCATGTTTTACTGTGTCCTGGTTTACATGGGCTTCCTGGCTAGTGTCAGCTTTAACGTTGCTTTCCAAGCCAGGAATCTTCCCAGCAGTTTCAATGAGGCCAAGTTCATCACTTTCATCATGTTGGTCTTTTGCAGCGTTTGGTTGACGTTTGTTCCAACCTACCTGAGCACCAAAGGGAAATACATGGTAGCTGTGGAGATCTTCTCTATCTTATGCTCCAGTGCTGGTTTACTGGGGTGTATATTTTCCCCCAAATGTTACATCATTTTATTGAGACCTGAGATGAACAAGAAGGAACATTTAATAAGGAAAGAAATGTAACTGTCTTTTTGTGTTCATGTTTAATGAAATATCTTTAGAACATTCATAAAGTGTTTTTGTATATTAATTTATTTTGAATGAATTTAGAAAGATCTCCCTGACCTTAATTTGACTTCATTCATACCTAAAATGTGTTATGGAGAAAAGTAGTCGTTAAAAGGATATATGTTTTAAGATCAGAGAATGGAGGTGTTCTATCTACCTATCTAGTTTAACATGAATGATGATTACCTGCATTAAATTTTGATTGACATATGTCCATATATTGCCCAAATGTGAAAGAATTGCCATAAAGAAATACAAAATTTTACTAGATTGTGTATGGCCCCTTTGGATGTTAAAGGATAATAGGATAATGAATTTTCCTTCTTTGGCTATATATTGTTTGAAATATCAGCTTTGTTTGCTTTGTAATCTACAAATTTTGAAACAAATTCTCAACCAAGCACAAATATTAATTTTAAGTAAATCATATACTTTTTTGAAATAGGCTTGACTGCTTCTATATATGGTAAGTATTATATGCTTACCGGAAAAGATAGTTGATGCTTACTTGGGAAGAATGAATAACCAAGTTGTAGGATTATGCTTTGAGGTTTAAAGTATGTTTTGCTGATCAAAATAAACATGTATTAAAATATATTTCAATTATATATAATTATACTTAAATTAGAGAAATATGACAAACCTTCATTGGAATGTGCTTTATTTTCAAATAATGCAATATATAATAACAAAGTTCAATTTTTAAACTGTTTGCTACCCAAACTAAAATAAAATCTTTTGTTTTCATTTTTATATTTATTTTTTTAAAATTATTTTCTGAGATAAAAATCTGATCCAAATATTTCTTAGCTTTGTCATGTGATATTACAAATACCTTCTTTACATTTCCAGTATATATTTGAACTTCTTTATAGATCTTTGACAATTTTTCAGATCAATGATACATCATCTTATAGAAAGTTTCTTTCTGATTATAATTGAACATAAACCTCAGTCCAATCATCCATATTTTTACCAATATAATATCATTATTATATTATAGCCACTTTTTAACCTACTGAATCATGCAGATAGATAGTACTACCACCAGATGGATTTGCAACTAGATGACCAATCACATTCAATGGTTGGAACTACACCTACATGGAGTATCTCAAGGCTCTCTCCTACGCCCAGTACTCTTCAACCTCTTCATCAATCATCTAAATGAAAAAATAGAAGGGGAACTCATCAACTTTGAAATGAGGGGGAAGTGAGGTTAGCTAATAATTTATATGATAGACTCAAGATTCACAAGAGCCTTAAAAGATTTGAACACTGGGTTCTATCCAACAAAATACAATTTTGTGGTGGGAAACTATCACAATCTTTTTTTGTGTATTTCTTTGTTACATAAGAGAAATTATTTTCTAATAACAGATATTTTCACTGTCTTAGTGATTTCCTTTCCAGAGCCGAGGTGGCGCAGTGGTTAAATGCAGCACTGCAGGCTACTGCTAGATCAGCAGTTCAGCGGTTCAAATCTCACCGGCTCAGGGTTGACTCAGCCTTCCATCCTTCCGAGGTGGGTAAAATGAGGACCCAGATTGTTGGGGGCAATATGCTGACTCTCTGTAAACCGCTTAGAGAGGGCTGAAAGCCCTATGAAGCAGTATATAAGTCTACTGCTATTGCTATATTGTATTAGAATTGATTTGGAAAAATAGTGTTGCTTCATCAACCAGAAGTCTTGGGATTCCTTTGGTTCTATCATTGAGCACCCTATCTGCACATTTAACACTTTTTCCTTAGAATTTTCTTGGTCAGTTTATTGCAGAGTAGATTTCCAGGTCTTTCTCCAACCCTCTAAATAACATTTCAACAACTGCTAATGGAGAGCAATTCCCCAGGCTTATGATCCTGGGGGATTTCAATCTGCCTTCCATTGGAGAGGCATTCAAGTCAGCTCGGGAGTTCTTGGCTTCCATGATGGCTATGGACCTAACCCAGTTAATTCAAGACCCCACTCATAACAGGGTGATGCAGGAGGGGGTGCACAGGTAAACCCACCAGTGGCTGGCCAGGTTAGGTGATTCTAATATGCTGAATACTATAAATCCTAATATGCTGAATATTATAAATCAAACCTCACTCTGGGTCGCTTTCCTAACTTCCTCTTTCCCTATTGCAAATATTACGGAAACTAGAGCAAGCTTTTACACAAGAATGGGACACGGAAGTACTATGGGTGTAAGGATAGCTCAAAATAGCCATATGACAGCATATTGCGGGCACTCTTTCAGCAATATTTTAGCAACCTCAGCCCTCTAGCTCCCCCCCTCTTCTCTCTGGTGCACCCCCCCTCTCTGCTCGCTGCTGCGGGTGGTATATGGATGATGGCAGCATCTTTTATGATCTTTCGGGACTTGCAACATTTTCTGACTGCGCCCACCCAGTTTTCCGACTTGCTGAACCCTTGGGGACCGTTCTGGACTACCATCACCATCTTGCCATCAGATGGAAAAACTACAAGAGGGGACTTAATGTTTCTAAGTTACTCCCCCCCCTTCACGACCCATCTCGGCCACCCCGGACTTTAGACTTTGGACCCTTATTATTATACCTTCCAAGAACGAGATATACTATCTGCATACCCACGGTTGGTGCTCAGCTACCTCAAACTTTTAAAGAACTATTTGTGCAGTTATTAAGCTATACTTGCGCAGTGCGCAAAAATTTTTTTTAGGAATGTGGTGTGAATGGTATGCCTGATTGATGACTATACCCATTTTTAAATTCATTATTTTTGTATTTTCTGTGTTTTAACTGACCTATGTGGGGAATGTATGGATGAGTGGCCGTGTTTGTGTGGGAGGATGATTGATTCAATGGACCTGTCGGGAAACGCGGGGGCCATTGGGGTGGGTAGAGGGACCACGGACACGGGAGTGGGCCGGAGCATTATGGTCTTAACAGGGAGGGGCAGATATGGCGGGGACTTTAGGGCAGGCCATTACCGGGGAAGGAGGGCTCGCTACATCACAGAGATCCCTCCTTCCGGCCCTATGAGTCCCACTCCAAGGCCAGATGGCGCGAGTAATCAGGACCCTGGTCTCAGGCTGCTGTCGCTAAATGCCAGGTCTGTAGTTCATAAGGCTCCCCTCGTTCGGGACTTAATTTTAGACGAGAGGGCAGACCTGGCATGTATTACTGAAACCTGGCTGGGCCTGGAGGGAAGAGTCCCCCTCGTAGAGATGTGCCCAGAGGGTTTTCAGGTGCTTCATCAGCCACGACCTCAGAGAAGGGGTGTGGGTGTGGCCATTGTTATCAGAGAGTCTCTAGTACCTCGTAGGATCCCTGCTCCGGAGCTTGTCGGGTGTGAGTCCCTGCTGGTGAAGTTGGACCTCAAGGGTCAAGTGGGACTGCCGTTAACGTACCTGCCTCCCAACAGCGTTGCAGCAGCCCTCCCCTCGTTCCTCGAGTCGGTAGCCGAGCTGGCAATTGAGTTTCCCAGGCTTATGGTTCTGGGGGATTTCAATTTGCCTTCGCTCAGCGAACACTCTGATGGAGCGCAGGAGTTCATGGCTTCCATGACAGCCATGGGCTTGACCCAAGTAATCCGGGGCCCAACTCACTCGGCGGGTCACATGCTCGACCTTGTATTTCTCTCGGAGCAGTGGAGTTGTGATCTTGGTCTGAAGGGCAACGAGATCTTACCCCTGTCATGGTCAGACCACTACCTACTGAGGCTTGACTTTCGGAGACCAAACCCCCACTGTAGGGAGGAGGAACCGATTAGGTGGTTCCACCCCAGGTGACTTATGGACCCTTTGGGTTTTCAGACGGAGCTTGGAGTTATTCCTGATACCCTTGTCCGCAGTCCGGCGGAGACTCTGGTTGCTGCCTGGAACTCAGCAGCGACAGAGGCTCTTAACCGGATTGCGCCTTTACGGCCGATCCGAGGCAGTGGATCCAGGAGGGCCCCTTGGTTTACTGAGGAACTCTGGGAGATGAAGCGCTGAAAGAGACGCCTAGAGCAATGATGGAGATCCAGTAAGTCCGAGTCAGACCGAGCACTCCTAACATCCAGCATCAGAGCTTACATACGGGCAATTAGGACGACAAAAAGAACATACATTGCCTCTCAGATTGCTTCCGCTGAGTCGCGCCCAGCCGCCTTGTTCAGGATAACCCATTCCCTCCTAAATAGGGGGGATACGAGCGATCCTTTGCAAGACAGAGCTGAGGACTACGTCCAATTCCTCGTGGATAAAGTTGCTCGGCTTCGGGCGGACCTGGACTCCAATTCCGCAGAACCAGCTGAGGCACCAGGGGATAATCTGGTAGGACATCACTGGATTGATTTTCAAGCTGTTACCACTGAGGACGTGGACAAGGCCATGGGAGCCGTAAGTGCCTCCACATGTGTACTGGACCCGTGCCCCTCCTGGCTGGTTGCTAACAGCAGGAAGGTGACACGGGGCTGGATCCAGGCGGTCGTTGCCGCCTCCCTTCGGGAGGGGGTCTTTCCCCCTGCACTAAAGGCGGCGGTGGTGAGACCCCTCCTGAAGAAGCCATCTTTGGATACAGCCGTCCTAAACAACTATCGTCCAGTCTCCAACCTCCCCTTTGTGGGGAAGGTTGTTGAGAAGGTGGTAGCCTTTCAGCTCCAGCGATCCTTGGAGGAAGCCGATTATCTAGATCCCTTCCAGTCAGGATTTAGGACTGGTTACAGCACGGAAACCGCTTTGGTCGCATTGATCGATGATCTCTGGAGAGCCAGGGATGGAGGTCATGCCTCCATCCTAGTGCTCCTTGACCTCTCTGCGGCTTTCGATACCATCGACCATGGTATCCTTCTGCGACGACTGTGGGAGGTGGGGGTGGGAGGCACTGCCCTATGGTGGTTCTCCTCTTACCTCTCGGACAGGTCACAGTCGGTGTTGGTCGGAGGGAAGAGATCAACCCCTAGGCCCCTAACGTGTGGGGTACCGCAGGGTTCGGTCCTGTTCCCCCTCCTATTTAATATCTACATGAAACCGCTGGGTGAGATCATTCGACGGCACAGGATAAAATACCATCAGTATGCGGACGATACGCAGATGTATCTGTCCAACCCGTGCCAACTCAATGAAGCGATTGATGTGATGTGCCAAGGCCTCGAGGCTGTTAGGAACTGGATGGAGGTTAACAAGCTTGTACTCAATCCAGATAAGACCGAGTGGCTGCTGTGCTTCCCTCCTACTAATTGGCCTAGTGTTCCATCTCTCAGGCTGGGGGGTCAAACAGTACGCCCCTCAGACAGGGTCCACAACTTGGGAGTCCTCCTGGACCCACAGCTGACTTTTGAACACCACTTGTCAGCTGTGACCAGGGGGGCATTTGCCCAGGTTCGCCTGGTGCACCAGTTGCGCCCCTACCTGAACCGGTAGGCTCTCACAACAGTCACTCGCGCCCTTGTGACCTCCAGACTGGACTACTGCAACGTGCTCTACATGGGGCAGCCCTTGAAGAGTATTCGGCGATTTCAGCTTGTCCAGAATGCAGCCGCGCGAGCGATTGTGGGTGCACCTCGGTTCACCCACGTAACACCTATCCTCCGCGAGCTGCCCTGGCTGCCTATTGGTCTCCGGATACGCTTCAAGGCGCTAGTCACTTATAAAGCCCTTCATGGTATTGGACCTGGGTACTTGAGAGACCGCCTACTGCCAATTACCTCCACTAGACCAATTAGATCCCACAGACTAGGCCTCCTCCGAATTCCATCCACCGGCCAGTGTCGACTGGCGACTACCCGGAGGAGAGCCTTCTCTGTGGCTGCTCCGACCCTCTGGAACGAACTCCCCGTGGAGATTCGTACCCTCACCACCCTCCAGGCCTTCCGCATAGCCCTTAAAACCTGGCTGTTCTGACAGACCTGGGGCTAAAGACTTACAGCCACACTCCGAATGGTATGATTGTTGTGTTTTTAGCTGTGTATGGTCTCTATGTTCTGTAACTCGTTTGTTTTCCCCCCCTTTGAATTGTGAGCCGCCCTGAGTCCCCTCAGGGAAAAGGGCGGCATACAAATAAAGTAAATTCAAATTCAATTGTGTGCACTTATGGAAGGGCTTCCTGGGCTGAAGATAGGTCTTGGGGTTATCGAACCCCTATATACATGTTAAACCGAATTATAAGGCTCCAGGCAGTTCTGGATTTGGCTGGACAAAGAATAGATAAAGCTTTTAATGTTTTGTCGGAGGCTACAGACAAAATCAGAACTGCTGTATATCAAAACAGATTAGCCCTAGACTATCTTTTGGCAAAAGAAGGAGGTATTTGTGGAAAATTTAACCTTTCAAATTTCTGTCTGCAAATAGACGAAACTGGGAAGGTAATAAAACAATTGACAACAGAAATGCGGCAACTCACACATAATCCTGACCAGGTATGGAACGGGTTTAACTTTAAAGAAATATTTAGC
Source organism: Thamnophis sirtalis (assembly GCF_051295495.1). Classification (NCBI taxonomy): domain Eukaryota; kingdom Metazoa; phylum Chordata; class Lepidosauria; order Squamata; family Natricidae; genus Thamnophis; species Thamnophis sirtalis. The sequence continues at coordinate 112,445,049 of NW_028261384.1, forward strand.
ACTTGGTTTCTCAAGCTCCAAGGGCTACAGGCCATAGTAGCATTAATTGGTTTAATAGCTGATGGGTGTGTCTTTATCCCATGTATATTACCAATTTTCATAAGGACTATCTCTAACAGCTTATTGCTGCTAGCAGAATGGAAGGCGACCGCTCAGGTAATGGCTATGTGGGAATATGTACATCAAGAACCTGAATATGCCACCCTTCATTCTGAGCCAAATTATATGACTCTTCTTGCAGATGAAGATGAGTCACAAAGGGGAGACTAAGGTGGCAGGCTGAATCAAAAGGTAAGCCTCAAGCCGGAACCAAACTAAGGCTCAATGATATTAAGCTTGAACTTCTCAAAAAATAAACTGCTTAGCTTGCTTTTAGGATATAGCATGGTTAGACATAAGTTATACTATCAGCAGAAGGCTGATGTCTGTATCCAAAATATGCTGAGGCAAGGAATCTATTTAGCCCATCCTCCTGCTTATCTGTTAATTTGTGTATTAGACATATATTGTTAGTTCCTCAAAAGACCAGATGTGTTGTCCATTGGCTGACCCATGTATTATGACATTCTATAGAAACTATATCTCTGTAACCCAAGGACAACTCCTGATAGGTGTTTCCAAAACTAAGAGATGGTTGATGGCAAGATGGGGAGGATGTGTCATCACCACTATATAAGAAGGTCCCTGAATTCCACTTGGGGTTCAGGCCACTTACTCTTTGCTTTGAATCTGCGCAAATAAACTTTTCCTTCTCTAAAGTGCTGGCTTGTGTCCCATCTTTTTCTACAACACCAGAGGCTCGAGGAAAGCCTCAGTATGCTGGGAAGGGCTAAAATGCCCCCACCACAGTGCAGGAAGCCAACTAGGCCACACCACCATGGCAGTTCTTTTCCTGAATCCCATCACTCTGCTCAACAACTAATTCCCACAACACTGTCAAACTATTTACTGGGATTGTATTCTTCTTCTCATTTCTTCCTATTACCCAACTCCTCCCCCTTACAGGAATTAAGTACACGCTTCAAGCACTTTTCTCAGGAGAGATGGGCAAAATATTGAGAATTGGAGGGGGTCTTTATTATTTCCCCAATGGTCCAAACTATAGGTTCCTTATTCGACTTAATTTTTAGAAAGTCAGCCTATTGAGAGTGCTTTTGCCTATCTTCAAAATATAAGTTGTTGAATAGTGTGTAGAGAGCTTTCATTTGAAGCATTTATTTTGTAATCCCCATTTCATATTCTAAGCTATTTTGTCTCTAATTCATTCTCAATAGTTTCTGTATATTTTTCCCCTCTTTTTTCCTCCGCCTCTCCATATTTCTTTTCCTAATGTTCATAAGTGGGAGGATATACTTTGTAAGACATACACTGAGAAATTTTCTTCCTTTGCACTTATTTTCAGATCAATTTTAGATAAAGGAATTTAGTTTTACCATGTGGAGAGAATCATAGAAGAAACCTGAATAAGTGGGTGATTTATTGACTTTAAAACCTAGTTGTTTTCTCTATCAGCCATCTTTCTCTGGATGGAAATTGTCAACATTAGGATGGAATGGATGGCACTGGCCCTTCTTGTGTTCCTGTTCTGTATCCCATGCAAAACATATGCTATCAATTGTAGCATACCTGATGACCCTCTTCCTATAGCCCATCAATTTGCTCAGGCAGGGAATATTATTTTGGGGGCAATTGTGTCTCAAGCCTTTTTTTTACACAATATCCCCTCCTTCACAGAAGATCCTTCTCACACATTGATCAATGAAGTGATGTAAGGAATTCTATTTTTTTCTTCTCTACAGATACCCACAATGTCATGAGAAATGTGCTATTAATTATTTTACTCTCTTTTTGATGTGTAAGAAGTTGGCCACTGAGTAGAAAACTCCATGTGCCATCATACACTGCACAAAGTCCATATATGATTCTTCTGATGTTCGTTTTGTTATTCATAAAGCATTTGTAATATTTTATGATAATTAGTCAGAAGGTCAGGTGAATAATAGCAGTGCTTCTACCTATCTTCAAAATATCATTTGTTGAATAGTTTTAGAGAAGTTGCATTTGAAGCTTTGGTATTCCAATCCTCATGTAATATTGTAGTATTACCTTGATAGGAGTAAGGCAAAGCACCTATATTCTCTATCTGTGCTGATTAGATTACTTCTAATGACCAAATGTATCTTTACCATGTGGAGATATCATGGAAGGGAAAGTAAACACATAGAAGGTTTATTAAGTTTCAGATATGGTAACCTATGCAGAATTTTAGTTCAAAGTCAATGATGAAAATCATCTCACTTTTCTTTCACTGAAAACTCATGGTGAAAAAGGAATAATCTGTTTGGAGAAAACATTTCACTATTGTGTTAATTATCTTAGTGGCCTTAGGAAAATATTATCTATAGGAAAATCTGTATTTTCTTTGATATATATCAGAGGCTGCCCCAAATAAGAGGGAGTCAAGCTATGCTCCAAAGCACCTGAGTGAGGACAAGAAGCAATGGATGGAAACTAATCAAGGAGAGAAGCAACCGAGAACTAAGGAGAAATTTCCTGACATAAGTATTCTATTCTATTCTATTCTATTCTATTCTATTCTATTCTATTCTATTCTATTCTATTCTATTCTATTCTATTCTATTCTATTCTATTCTATTCTATTCTATTCTATTCTATTCTATTCTTTTCAAAAAAAATTTGCAGTTCTCTACCAAAGATGTATCAGCATATCCTTGCTTTGGTGTTTGCAATCAAGGAGATTAACAGGAACACTGAGGTCTTACCAAACATCACATTGGGTTTCCACATTGTGAACAACTACTTCCCTGCAAGGATAACATATAAGGCAATGTTGAGCTTACTTTCTACACAGCAGAAATTTGTCCCCAACTTTACCTGTGATTTAAAGAAAACATTTATTGCTGCTATTGGAGGACGTTTGATGGAGACCTCATTCATCATGGCCACAGTTCTCACCAACTACAAAATTCCACAGGTAAATACTTGAGATGGATCCCTAGAAATCCCAATTGTCTTTCATTCTTATAACACATTTATGCCACATTGCAGAGGTGATTTTCACAGGGGAAAATCTAGAACACTGCATTGTGCATAGTTAATATAAGTATGAATGAACTATAGGGATGATTAAATATTTAGAAGCTCTTTGTAGTTTCACCCTGCAGTTTCTATTGATTTTCAGCTTGCCTATGGAACATTTTCTTCAGTACATGGAGAGAAAAATGTATTTCCATTCTTGTACCAGATGGTCCCAAATGAAGTGCATGAGTACACTGGGCTTATTCGATTACTTCAGCATTTTGGATGGAATTGGATTGGGATCTTGGCTATGGATGATGATTATGGAGATATGTTTTTGCAGAAAATTGAACCGTTGCTTGCCCAAAACAACATTTGTTATGCTTTCATATTTAGAATACCAGAGAAGACTTACATAGATGAATATATACACTTGATTTCAACGGAGTTAAGATATGGTCAACTCTTTATGGATGATAAAGTCAAAGTGTTTTTAATCTATGCCCTAACACCAGCCATGGAAAGTCTGAGAATTATCATCTTTGTAGCATCTGTTTTTTCATGGCCACCTTTGGGTAAAGTGTGGATTGTTACTTCCCATTGGAATTTTGAATCACTGTCCATTCAAAGACTTTGGGACATACAGAGTTTTCATGGTGCCCTATCATTCACAGTTCGCTCAAAAGAGCCCCCTGGATTCCAAGAATTTCTTCACACTGTAAGACCATATTGGGCAAAAGAAGACCATTTCATTCAGAATTTTTGGGAGCAGGCATTTGACTGCCCATTACACACTTCTAGTTTAAATGAAAATAGAAAACTATTATGTACCGGGAATGAGAATTTAGAGAATCTGCCAAGCATATTATTTGAAATGAGCATGAGTGGTCACAGTTACAACATTTATAATGCAGTGTTTGGTATGGTACATTCTTTCCATGCATTACTCAAGTCCAGGTCCAGATGTAGAAATGCAATAGGAATAGAAGAATTAATATTTCAGAATTTAAAAGCATGGCAGGTATTTTATTTTGTTTCTAATGCGCAAAAATTGCTTGTTTAATTGCATCATTTAGTGATGCTACCAATAATGATGTTACATAGCACTTTTATACCAATCATGTAGATGATCCATCTGTGTCAATTAAGACTGGCCACCGTGTCATGTAATTTGAGATACTCTATTTAAGTGTCCTTTCTGAAATGGATTCATATTCTATGCAGCCCCAAAAATGTATGTTTTTTTAAATTAAGCCAATCATTGTGAGTTAATTTCCCTCATTTTCTTCCCTATTATATACCATAATATACTGTTATATTCTATAACAGTGGTTGAAAGAAGTCAATAGTTAACAGTTAGTCTGAAAGAGAGAGACTGCTTGTCTTCATACATGTTCCATTTTGTAAAATATGGAAGATCTATGATGATGATGATCATTTTGTTGTAGTGGTTAAATCATCGGACTGGGAGATGTAACTTTTCCAGGATCCAATCTGGATCAGGCATCATGACCAAAGGTTTTGTCTTCTGAGCTATCAGACTTGTGCTGGAGCCAGAGTCCTCTAGAGAAAAGTTCTCTGAAGATGAGCTCTACCACGAGTATAAAAGCTCAGAGGACAAAATTTCTGGTCCTGGTAACCGACCCAAATTAGATCTTGCAACATTATCCTGGGACATGTAAATTCTCTTTCATTCTACTCATGTTTAGGCACACATCCTTCTGGTGAACTTAGGCCAGCCACTCACTCTCAGTCCTAGAAAGGATGCAATGGCAAACCAATTCTGTAAATCTTGCCAAGTCTGGTCCAGACAGCAGTTCAACATTGACTTGAAGATACCCTCAATCCTCGTTTGTGTTTTTTAAAGTAGGATAGTTCAGCTTGAAATAATTTTATGTAGTTATGATTTCAAAGACTTGTTGTTAATTTCTTTCATTTTTTTAAAAAAAATGCAGCTTAATTCTTACTTGCAAAGCATCATATTCAATAACAGTATGGGAGACACTATTACATTTGATGAAAACAGAGAACTGATTACAGGTTTTGATGTTGCAAACTGGATTACTTTCCCCAATAATTCATTTTCTCGAGTCAAAGTTGGAACATTGGAACCTCGGGCTCCAGCAGGGAGAGAATTAGCCCTTAATGAGAATCAAATTGTATGGCACAGAAGCTTTAACCAGGTGAGAATTCTCAACTAATAACAAAAATAAAGCAATTGTCAAATACATGGCAGTAATTAAACAAAATCATTTTTCTAACTTTTAGAATCTATCAAGATGATGAGGTGTAACATAGTTCTATATACAAACATGAGTATTGAAATGTTCATGGGAGGTTTATGGCAAATGGCTCTGATTGTGCTTGGGGCAAAAATTGCCAATGTAACTGCTAATAGTCCTAGAAATACAACTGTTCATTTAACCAACTCTGAGAAACAAAACCTGTTATACTATGAGCTGTCATTGAAGCAGAGATTGCTGACTTGCTTATTGTCATGTCATTACATTTCAGGCACATGCAACTTGCTCAGTTTTATGAACAGTTGCAGTGTTCCATGGTTACAAAACCATGATTTCCAGAATTTTAGTTAGTTTTCAGCAAACCCCTCCCCGCTAAACATTTGGCAGAATTGATTTCTTTAATGAATACACAATTGAATTAATCATGTGATTCACTAGAAAAAGTTGAAAAGATCACATACATTTGTTCAAATATGCATGAAAGCTGGGACATGACAAAATGAAAAAGGTCTTTGGCATTCACAACATAAGCCTAAGATTGAAAACCAGGCTCGTCAGATGTTAGACCTTTTCTTTCTCGCTCTACGGAGTAGAGAGTTGGTGTCTGACAGAAAGCCATTTGAAGAGACTAGAAGCATTTGAAATGGGGATTTAAAGATGGCTGGGTTGACAAAATCAGAAATGTGAAGGTGATAAGCCACCTGTGAAAGTCAAGGGAAATCATCAAAACCAAAAAAAACATGGAAATTAGAATATTTTGGGCATCTGATGCACAACCCAGAAAAATTCAGCATATTTCACTTAATCCTCCAGGGAAAAATGGAAGGAAGATGAAGCCCAGGCAGAAGAAGAACATCATGGCTTCAAAATCTAAGGAACTGCTTTGGACAAAACTCAATAGAACTTTTTTATGTTGCTATTGACTATAATATGCTCTCCAAGATGATCGCCAATATCTGATGACGCATATAGCACAACAAGAAGAAGCAGGTTCACTTTGCAACCAGTTTAAATATGGCTGCAAAATTGAATTTTTCACATAGTATCCTGACTTCCAAGTGTAACATCTTTTGACTGAAATCCAGCACCCCATTGTGATTGTATGCCTGTGTCTATTTGTGCTCCCATTTTCTTGTTTTAAACATTCCGGCTACAAAGACCCTTTATTGCATTTGCTCATCTTCAGAAAAAAATTAACTAATGAATGCATTAGGAGTAATCCAAACACATGTCCTATGAAAACATAATTTTCTGCCATTCCAGGTCTTCTTCTAGAACATCCAAAGACGTCAACGCCAATTCCTTCTTTTTAACTCAAGTTTCTGCATTTTCATTTTCTTCTGGTTCTTCAGCCTGGATAGGTGTTCCTGGGGAAATTGTATTAATGCAGATATTTTAACCTCTGATTCTCTCATACCTATTATTGTTCAGGTGCTTCCTCTTTCTGTGTGCAATGACCACTGCTATCCAGGCTCCTGCAGAAAGAAGAAGGAAGGAAAGAAATTTTGTTGCTATGATTGCGTGCCATGTTCAGAAGGGCAGTTCTCTGATGAAATAGGTAGGGCAAAAAGATGTGAGGACATTGGCTAGCTGAACAGCAAAAATCTATTCTAATGCATGCATTCATGCATGTATGTAAATACGTATCATTTATGTACATAATTTAGGGGAACATTTTGGGAAAAATTTGACATTTGTTGGGATATTCAATTCAGTGATTACTTTCTATTTATTGGAGATGTAGTTAAAATATATAAATATGTAACTATTTGAACATACTAAATTCTGCCCTATGGTCAAATAAAAAGACCAATTATTATTTACAATGTCAGAAAAATATAACTTCATGAAGTATTACTCTCTTCACATCTGCTGCCTTTTCCAGTAATAATACAGTTTAATATAATAAAATAGTTTATGATGCATTAAATCATTTAATTTGGTTCTTCTGATTGATTTCCATAGTTTAGACAAAATAGGATTCTCCAATTTCTTGTTCTGTTCCTTAAAATACCACATCAAATTGATCTATTATCATCAAGTATTTATAATATTTATTTATACAAACCTATTTGCCTCTGAAATTGCAAATATTGCTCATCCAAACAGGAATGGCACTTAAAGATCTAGTTGTCACCCCCTCATTGTATAAATGTAGATAGCGGACGGAAAGCACTTTCATTTGCTTTTGTTTTTCAAACAACATCTCTATGCATAACAAAGGACCTCAGGTTTAAAATTATGTTATGAGACTGATGTATGTTTTGGCCTTAAAATAATGGCTATCATCTCTTCAGAAGAAAGATAATTAATATCAATATAAATTGTTGATAAATGCATATTTTATACTAACAGAAAAGTTGTTATATTGGAAAAAATATCTCCTTTTTTCTTTTCCCAGATATGGATGCCTGCATGAAATGTCCAGAAAATGAATATCCAAACAACATCCAAAACCAATGTATTCCCAAAGCATTCACCTATCTCTCTTATAATGAACCTTTGGGAATATTCTTTGTGACATTGGCTACTGTTTTCTCTTTGATTACAATCCTTGTGGTTGGAATCTTTTGGAGGCATCGAGAAACTCCAATTGTCAAAGCCAATAACTGGAGCCTCACTTGTATCCTCCTCATCTCCCTTCTTCTTTGCTTCCTCTGCTCCTTCCTGTTTCTGGGAAGACCTGAAAAGATGACCTGCCTTCTCCGGCAAATGACTTTTGGCATTATCTTCTCAGTGGCCCTTTCGTCTATATTAGCAAAAACCATGACTGTGATTCTGGCATTTATGGCAACCAAACCCGGTTCTGGATTGAGGAAATGGGTAGGAAAAGGACTGTCCAATTCTATTGTCCTTTCAGGTTCTTTCATCCAGGTTGGAATTTGCACAATTTGGCTGAGTACCTCTGCTCCTTTTCCAGATACAGATCTGCACTTACTGAAGGGAGAAATCATAATGGAATGCAATGAAGGTTCGGTGACCATGTTTTATTGTGTCCTGGGTTACATGGGCTTACTGGCTAGTGTCAGCTTTAACATTGCTTTCCAAGCCAGGAAGCTTCCCAGCAGTTTCAATGAGGCCAAATTCATCACCTTCAGCATGTTGGTCTTTTGCAGCGTTTGGTTGACGTTTGTTCCAACCTACCTGAGCACCAAAGGGAAATACATGGTAGCTGTGGAGATCTTCTCTATCTTATCCTCCAGTGCTGGTTTACTGGGGTGTATATTTTCCCCCAAATGCTACATCATTTTACTGAGACCTGAGATGAACAAGAAGGAGCATTTAATAAGGAAAGAAAAGTAGTTGCAAAGTAATGAAATATTTTTAGATTATTGTGGACTGTTTTTATGGGGGGGGGGGGAGGTTGGTACATTAATTTTCCTTGATGGAATTAAGAGAAATCTGTCTGATCTTGATTTAACTTCATTTATCCATAAAATTTGATTTAGGAAAAAGAAGTATTTAAAAGGAGATCTGTTTCAAGATCAAATAATGGATGTTTCCTATCCAGTTTAATGTGGATGATTGAATGTAAATTTTGATTAACATAATCAGATGTATCCATGTAGTGCCCAAACCTACAAGATTTGAAATATAGAAATATGAAATTTTATTAGGTTTGTGTATTGCCCTTTGGATATTAAAGGAAAGGTTTATTCTGAAGCATGTTTACATTTTATGTTTTTGCTAGTGGTTCATTAATGGGATAGTTTATTTGGCCAGATATCTTCTTTGAGTATATTTTAATTGGAAGACCATTGCCCTGTTTGCCATGTAATATGCAAATTTTGAAATAAATTTTCGGTCCAAGCACAGATATTAATTTTAACTAAATCATACATCCCTTCAAAATAATCTTGACTACTTCAAGATTAGGATAAGTGCTACATTGTATGCTTCCTACCAAAAGGATGTATGATGCCAACCTGGGAAGAATGAATAAACAAATTGTGGGATTATGCTTTGATGTTTAAAACTGAATGACTTTCGGCCTGTTGTTCTAACATCTGCAGTGATGAAACATTTTGAAAGGCTAGTGCTATTCCAGCTAAAAACTATCACAGATCCACCATTAGCCCCTTTGCAAGTTGTCCACCAAGCAAATAGACTGACAAATGATACTGTTAATACAGCCCTGCACTACATCCTACAATATCTTGAATCTCCAAAGTCCTATGCAAGAATCCTCTTTGTACACCACCTCAGCATTCAATACCATCATTTCAGATATTATTCTAACTAAACTAAATCAGCTAGCTGTATCTGACTATCGCTCTACATGGGGCAGCCCTTGAAGAGCATTTAGAGACTTCAGCTCATCCAGAATGCAGCCGCGCGAGCGATTGTGGGTGCACCTCGGTACACCCACGTTACACCTATCCTCCGCGAGCTGCACTGGTTACCGATTGGTCTCCAGATACGCTTCAATGTGCTAGTCGTCACTTAAAAGACCTTCATGGTATTGGACCTGGGTACTTGAGAGACCACCTGCTGCCAATTACCTCCCAAAGACCCATTAGATCACACAGGGTTGGCCTCCTCTGGGTTCCGTCTACCAGCCAATGCCATCTGGCTACTACCCGGGGGAGGGCCTTCTCTATGGCAGCGCCGGCCCTTTGGAATGAACTCCCCACAGAGATTTGGACCCTCACCTCTCTCCAGGCCCTCCGAAAAGCCGTTAAAACCTGGCTGTGTCAGCAGGCCTGGGGTTGATGTGTTCCCTTCCCCTCTCGATTGTGTGTCTGTTGGTTATTTTAAATGCTTCTATTTGTAGTTCTTGTGTTTCCCTTCCCCTCTTGGGTTTGTGAGCCGCCCTGAGTCCCGCTGGGAATAGGGCGGCATATAAATAAAATGAAACGTAATGAAAACCTAACGAAACCACACTTGTAAATGGATCGTAAGCTTCCTAACAGAGAAGAAGCAGCAGTTGAAGCTAGGCAAAATCACATCAGATATCTGCACAATTAGCACAGGAGTCCCCCCCCCCCCGATATGTGCTAGTTCCACCTCTTCCCTCTATATACTGGGTGTCTGCAACCCATGGCTCTGGATCTGCACACAAGTCTTTGGTCCCACTGTTGCAGATTCCTGGCCCCATTCATCTTCCTTCGCTCCCTCCCTCACCTGCCCTGAGAATGGAAGGGTGATTGCTGGGGATGGAGAAGTGGCTGGTGCTGATTCTCTGGTGCCTGACTCTTATGGAACTTCTTCCAGCCATTGTTGGTGGTGGGCTTGCCTCGGTTGTTTGAGGAACTGCGCAGCCTGCTCTCTGCCCCAAGATTTATCCACCTTAAACTGACGCCAGCCTTGCTAACACAATGGCTGACTGTGTGGAAATGGGATCTGGGAGGAGGGACATAGGAGAGGGAGATGGGCCAGCATTGCCTAGCCACAGCTTTAAGAGGTTCAAAGCTGCCTCTGCTGAACCTTGCATTCCTACCCTGGGGGTCAGGCTCGGAGAAAGCCCTCCCCCAAAATGCCCACTCATTACCCAATCTTCCCCTCTTTCTATCTTTCTCTCTGTCTCTGTCTCTCTTTGTCTCTCTCTGTCTCCCTTTCTCTGTCTCTCTGTCTCTCTCTCTTGTGCTCTCTCTCTGTCTCGGTGTATCTTCTTTCTGGGAACGCTGTTTGTGAGCCAAGCCAGCAAGCTCTCCTTGGGGTGCTTCTCTAATTATTTTATTTCTTCTTTTTGGAAATTCTGTCTGGGTGAGGAATGATTGCCAGCCACAGCAGAGGCTTCCCTCTGGGTGACCCTCCCCCCCTGCTTCTCCACTCGTGATCCCATGGCTGGGTGTCACAGGACCAAAAAGGTCTGGACACACAGGGAGATCTCCTTAAGTGAATGTCAAAGTGCAGCAATGGTATGGACGGGGCAGGTGGGGTGGGCGACCGTTCACTTAAGGAGGATCTCTTGGCAAGTAAACAACCTCCTGCCCCACCATAGCCTGCCAGGGATTTGCAAGAGGAGAAGGAGGAGGGTCACCTGAAAGGAAATCTCCACTGTGGCTGGCAATCGTTTCTCACCCAGCCCATATTTCCAAAAAGAAGAGGATCATGAGAGGAGAATGAGAGGAAGGAGGAGAGTCATTGGAGCTTTAGTGCAGGAGTGTCACAGTTGTGCATAAGGCAGCCTTTGCTTTCTGCCACTTTTAGATGGAGCATATATATGTGTGTGTGTGTGTGTGTGTGTGTGTGTAGGCGTAGGCGTAGGCATAGGCATAGATAGAGATAGATAGAGATAGATAGATAGATAGATAGATAGAGATAGATAGATAGATAGATAGAGAGAGAGAGAGAGAGAGGGAGGAAGAGAGACAGAGTGATACCCAGAGTGTAGGGGAGAAGCTGTGACATTTTGGTCCTTAAGGAGCAGCTGGCCACCCCGCTCATAGCTTTGGTGTGCTTGAAGAAGATTTTGCCACATGTGTGTACCCTCCGGCCCCAACACAGCCAGCCAGGGAGTTGCGAGAGGAGAAGAAGGGGGGGGGGAAGAGATATTTATAGAGAGACACACCAGAGTGATACACAGAATGATACATGGGGGGGGGAGAGGGGAAGATATGGAGAGTGGGAAAGAAAGATACAGAGGGAGAGAGAGACACACAGAGAGAAAGGGAGTAGAGGGAGAGGATAGAGAGAGATACAGACAGAAGAGGAAGATGGGCAAGATAAGGAGAGAGAGAGAGTGTGAGTGAGTGAGTGAGTGAGAGACAAAGAGGGAGAAAAGAAATTCGGGGAGGGAGGTTGTGAAAGAGAAAGTGATGAGATGAAGGGAGGGTGAGGGAGAAAGAGATGAGAGAGAGGGAGAGGCAGTGAAAAAGAAAGAAATGAGAGGGAGGGAGAGGGAAATGTAGAGAGAGGGAGAAAGAGATAGATGGGATAGGGAGAAAGAAGGAGAAAGAGAGATGGGGAGAGGGAGAGGGGAAGGAGAGAGAGAAAGATACCTATTTCCCATAGAAAAGAAAACATAGATAATCATAAAACCTGTCATGTGACTCAGTGGGAGATAGGGACATCGAGTTGGCCATGCCCACCCAGTTTTGTGCCTCCCGTTGTTTTGTTTTCTATGGGAAACAGGTACAAATAGCTCATTGAGTGTTTAAGGTTTCAGAATCTTGATATATACCAATGATGGCACCTCAAAAGATCCCTCTGTGAAAGTACTGAAGTTTGCAGATGATACAGCAATGATTGGTCTAGTTTGAGATAACGATGTATCTGCATTCAAATGGGAGGTTGAATAACCAGGCTTGTGGTGTGACCAGAACAATCTTGAACTAAACACACTCAAAACCATAGAAATGGTGGTAGATTTTCCTATACTGCCACCTCTTAAAGTAATTGACATCACAGTATCAAAAATAGAGACCTTCAGTTTCTAGGTTCTATCATATCTCAGGAGCCAAAATGGACATCTCAGAAACGTCATCAAAAAAGCACAACACAGAATGTTCTTTCTGTGCCAACTCCAAAAGCTCAAACTGCCCAAGAAGTTTCTGAATCAGTTCTATAGAGGAATTATTGAGTATGTCATCTGCACCTCGATAACTGTTTGGTTTGCCTCTGAAACCAAACAAGACAGACTTCAACTATATTTCGAATTGCAGAAAAAACAATTACTACCAACCTGCCTTCCATTGTGGACCTGTATACTGCATGAGTCAAAAAGAGAGCTGTGAAAATATCTTCAGACCCCTCACATCCTGGACCTTAGTTGTTTCAATTTCTACCCTCAAAACGATACTATAGGCCGGGGTGGGCTTTTATGGGTTTGGCCGGATTTTGAAAAACCTGTAGTTAACATTATGGCTGGTTCAGAGAACCTCCAAATCCCACCCCTGGCTGGCCCTGCTCAACCCTCCCCTCCCAGGAGTCTCCATGTGGCCCATTTTGGATGAGAGAAAAGTGCAGAGCCTATCCAGAAGCTCAGGGAGGGGGAAAACTGCCTTCATGGAAGCTTTGGCAGACTAGAAACGGGCCTGTTTTTGACACCTGGCGTGCCTCCTCCAGAGCCTGGGGGAAGCAGTTTTTGTCCTCCCAGTAAGATGGCAGGCTAAACCAAAAGGTAGGCCTCAAGCCTGAACCATACTAAGGCTCCATGATATTGAGCTTGAACTTCTCAAAAAATAAACTGCTTAGCTTGCTTTTAGGATATAGCATAGTTAGAAATGAGTTATAGTATCAGCAGAAGGCTGATGTCTGTATCCAAAATATGCTGAGGCAAGGAATCTATTTTAGCCCATCCACCTGCTTATCTGTTAATTTGTATATTAGACATATATTGTTAGTTCCTCAAAAGACTAGATGTGCTGTCCGTTGGGTGACCCATGTATTATGACATTCTATAGAAACTATATCTCTGTAACCCAAGGACAACTCCTGAGAGGTGTTTCCAAAACTAAGAGATGGTTGATGGCAAGATGGGGAGGATGTGTCATCACCACTATATAAGGAAGTCCCTGAATCCCACTTGGGGTTCAGGCCATTTACTCTATGCTTTGAACCTGTGCAAATAAACTTTTCCTTCTCTAAAGGGCCGGCTTGTGTTCTGTCATTTTCTACAAGACCAGAGACTCAAGGAAAGCCTCAGGAACCTGGGATGGAGGGGCAAAAACCATAGAGCAGGAAGCCAACTAGGCCACACCCACCATGGCCATGGCCACCCAGCAACTGAGCAAAGAACCTATTGCTGAAATTTTTGGAACCCATCCCTGGCTATAGGACACTGAACACCAGAACAACTAGACACAAGGACAGTTTTTTTCCTGAAGGCCATCACTCTGTTCAACAACTAATTCCCACAACACTGTCAAACTGTTTACTAGGATTGTATTCTTCTTCTCATTTCTTCCTATTACCCATCGCCTCCTCCTTACAGTAATTAAGTACACGCTTGAAGCACTTTTCTCAGGAGAGATGGGCAAAATATTGAGAATTGGAGGGGGTCTTTATTATTTCCCCAATGGTCCAAACTATAGGTTCCTTATTCGACTTAACTTTTAGAAAGTCAGCCTATTGAGACTGCTTTTGCCTGTCTTCAAAATATAATTTCTTAAATAGTGTGTAGAGAGCTATCATTTGAAGCATTTCTATTGTAATCCTCATTTCATATTCCAAGCTATTTTGTCTCTAATTCATTCTCAATAGTTTCTGTATTTCTTCCCTCTTTTTTCCTCTGCCTCTCCCTATTTCTTCTTCTAATGTTCATAAATGGGGGGATATACTTTGTAAGATATAAACTGAGAAATTTTCTTCCTTTGCACTGATTCTCAGATCACCTTTAGATAAAGGAATTTATTTTTACCATGTGGAGAGATCATAGAATAAACCTGAATGAATGGGAGATTTATTGACTTTTAGACCTGGTTGTCCATGAAGAATTATATTAACCTAATGTAAACACAATGAGGAAAAATTGTCCTACTTTTAGTTTTCAAAGGAAATGAAGATCTAAATGTAGTTTTTCAATTATATACATAATCATTAATTTAAGTTTTTTTTAGTACTGAGGGAACAGTCTTAGAGACTATAAACAATATATAAGGATAATGAAAAAAAATTCACTGCAGTGTAATGGTGTAGTGATTGGATATTTTTCTGTTTTCTCTATCATCCATCTTTTTCTGGATGGAAATTATCAACATTAGGATGGAATGGATGGCACTGACATTTCTTGTGTTCCTGTTCTGTATCACATGCAAAACTTATGCTATCAATTGTAGCATACCTGATGACCCTCTTCCTATAGCCCATCAATTTGCTCAGCCAGGAAATATTATTTTTGGGGCAATTGTGTCTCAAGCCTTCTTTTGGCACAACAGCCCCTCCTTCACAGAAGATCCTTCTCACACATTGATCAATGAAGTGATGTAAGGAATTCTATTTTTTTCTTCTCTTCAGACCAGTAAGTGCAAAATAATTGGGTGAAAAAGAGTTAGGCAGCAGGATTATAAGACTTTTCATACCCACAATGTCATGAGAAATTTGCTATTAATCAGTTTTCTCGCTTTTTTAAGTGTAAGAAGTTGGCCACTGAGTAGAAAACTCCATGTGCCTTCATACACTGCACAAAGTCCATATATGATTCTTCTGATGTTCACTTTGTTATTCATAAGGCATTTGTAATATTTTATGATAATTAGTCAGAAGGTCAGGTGAATAATGGCAGTGCTTCTATCTATCTTCAAAATATCATTTGGTGAATAGTTGTAGAGAAGTGGCATTTGAAGCCTTCGTATTCCAATCCTCATGTAATATTGTAGTATTACCTTGATGGGAGTAAGACAGAGTAGCTACACTCTTTCTGTGTGCTGATTAGATTACTTCTGATGACCAAATGTATTTTTACCATGTGGAGATATCATGGAAGGGAAAGTAAACACATAGAAGTTTTATTAAGTCTCAGATATGGTAACCTATGCAGAATTTTAGTTCAAAGTCAATGATGAAAATCATCTCACTTTTCTTTCACTGAAAACTCATGGTGAAAAAGGAATAATCTGTTTGGAGAAAACATTTCACTATTGTGTTAATTATCTTAGTGGCCTTAGGAAAATATTATGTATAGGAAAATCTGTGTTTTCTTGGATGGGAATGGTCAACAATGATTTTGAGGATAACAGAATAAGAGAGAGGAAAGGGACCTTGATGTCCCTTCTATGCCATAGCATTTAAGACAAATGGTCGTCCAATTTCTTCTTAAAAACCTCCAGTTTTGGAGCATCCCAACTGATGGAGTAAGCTGTGATGGAGCATCCACTGATGAACTGTTGCAGCTATCAAGATTTTTTTCCTTAATTCTAGTGTGGTTCTCTCTATGATTTGTGTCCTTTTTTTTCTTATCCTGTTTTCTTTGGTGCTTTGGAGAATAGGTTGACCCCTTCTTTTTTGTGGCAGCGCCTTGAATGGATAATATGATATCCATTCAATTGTGTTCATTCTTGGTGATTCTATGGACCACGTCTCTCCAGAACTTCAGGTCTTGCGCTACTTCTCTGACTTTTTCTATGATCTGGCTGGTGTTGCCAACAATAGAATGAGAATGCTAGCAATGTTGCTCCTTGTGCTCCTATTCTTCGTTATGTGCAAAACACATTGATTGTACCAGATCTGATGGGAAAGATGATTCTTTAACAAGGCTACATGTTATTTAGGAAGCATAGCATTTAGAAATCAATTGAAAGCACATTTCCTGTCTATAAGCTGTAAATTGTTTCTTTCCAAAAATAAAGTTTGGGAGGAAATAAAATAAAAGAAAACTTTCTTTGTTTGGAGAAATTGTTCTGTCACCTCAAGGTAGGAACAAGTGTTGCTTTCTTGCAGTTACTTCAGTCACCCTTCTGAAGTGACATTATATTTTTCCCTGAACACTTGCAATGCATAGTAACCTTTTTTTAAAGAGTGTGCTCATTTCAGTTTTCAGGATTTCTTTCACTTATTACTGCTGAGTTTCAACACCAATAGCTTGAAGAACAACAACAATGATTAGGGGACTAGAGACTAAAACTTATAAAGAATGGTTGCTGGAACTGAGTATATTTAGTCTGATGAAAAGAAGGGCTAGGGGAGACATGATAGCAGTGTTCCAATATATAAAGGGCTGCCCCAAATAAGAGGGAGTCAAGCTATTCTCCAAAGAACCTAAGTGAGGACAAGAAGCAATGGATGGAAACTAATCAAGGAGAGAAGCTACCTAGAATTAAGGAGAAATTTCCTGACAGAACTATTCTATTCTATTCTGTTCTGTTCTGTTCTGTTCTGTTCTGTTCTGTTCTGTTCTGTTCTGTTCTGTTCTATTCTGTTCTATTCTATTCTAAATTGACAATTTTTATTGCAGTTCTCTGCCAAAGATGTATCAGCATATCCTTGCTTTGGTGTTTGCTATCAAGGAGATCAACAGGAACACTGAGGTCTTACCAAACATCACATTAGGTTTCCACATTGTTAACAACTGTTTCCCTGCAAGGATTACTTATAAAGCAACCCTGAGCTTTCTTTCTACACAGCAGAAATTTGTCCCCAACTTTACCTGTGATTTAAAGAAAACATTTATTGCTGCTATTGGTGGACGCTTGATCGAGACCTCATTCATCATGGCCACAGTTCTCACCAACTACAAAATTCCACAGGTAAATACTTGAGATGGATCCCTAGAAATCCCAATTGTCTTTCATTCTTATAACACATTTATGCCACATTGCAGAGGTGATTTTCACAGGGGAAAATCTAGAACACTGCATTGCACATAGAGTTAATATAAGTATGAATGAACTATAGGGATGATTAAGTATTTAGAAGCTGTTCGTAATTTCACACTGATATTGAAGTTTAGCAAATAACTGTTGGTATTGAATTTCAAAGTGGTTGGGCCACTCCAGAACTTACAAATCCAGGCAAACCTGAAGACTTTTCAGTGTGTTCAAATTCAGTTCATACGTGGTGAGAAAAAGATAATGTTTAACTCATACAATGCTGCATATATATGAACTGACTGCTTAATTTCCACCAACATTTCAGTGCTGACTGTCTGCCTTAGCTATGATGAAAATGAATTCCAATTACATTCTAATGTAATTGCCTGGATTATTTGTGCTCTATTGACTTTCAGCTTGCCTATGGAACATTTTCTTCAGTATATGGAGACAAAAATGTATTTCCATTCTTGTACCAGATGGTCCCAAATGAAATGCATGAGTACACTGGGGTTATTCGATTACTTCAGCATTTTGGATGGAATTGGATTGGGATCTTGGCTATGGATGATGATTATGGAGACATGTTTTTGCAGAAAATTGAACCATTGCTTTCCCAAACCAACATTTGTTATGCTTTCATATTTAGAACACCACAGAAGGCTTACATAGATGAATATATACATTTGATTTCAGTGGAGTTAAGATATGGTCAACTCTTTATGGATGATAAAGTCAAAGTGTTTTTAATCTATGCCCTAACACCAGCCATGGAAAGTCTGAGAATTATCATCTTTGTAGCATCTGTTTTTTCATGGCCACCTTTGGGTAAAGTGTGGATTGTTACTTCCCATTGGAATTTTGAATCACTGTCCATTCAGAGACTTTGGGACATACAGAGTTTTCATGGTGCCCTATCATTCACAGTTCGCTCAAAAGAGCCCCCTGGATTCCAAGAATTTCTTCACACTGTAAGACCATATTGGGCAAAAGAAGACCATTTCATTCAGAATTTTTGGGAGCAGGCATTTGACTGCCCATTACACACTTCTAGTTTAAATGAAAATAGAAAACTATTATGTACTGGGAATGAGAATTTAGAGAATCTGCCAAGCATATTATTTGAAATGAGCATGAGTGGTCACAGTTACAACATTTATAATGCAGTGTTTGCTATGGTACATTCTTTCCATGCATTACTCAAGTCCAGGTCCAGATGTAGAAATGCAATAGGAATAGAACAATTAATAGTTCAGAATTTAAAACCTTGGCAGGTATTTTATTTTGTTTCTAATGCGCAAAAATTGCTTGTTTAATTGCGTCATTTTGTGATGCTACTGATAATGATGTTACATAGCACTCTTACTCCAATGAATTCTGGGTCATGGTTTGAGGGTTGGAAGCCTCTGATGTAGATGATCCAACTGTGTCAATGAAGACTGGCCACTGTGTCATGTAATTTGAGATACTCTATTTAAGTGTCCTTTCTGGAATGGATTCATATTCTATGCAGCCCCAAAAAAGCATGTTTTTTTAATTAAGCCAATCATTGCTGCTTCGGGGGGGGGGGGGCGCTGGGTCATGCTGCTTTTCCTGCCCTGCTACCCGTTGAGCCATGGAGACACCTGGAGAAGCCTGTGTTGGTGTGACCTGGGGCTTGGTGGCTGGCCTTTCTGCCACCGCCATTCCATCTTGGATGCAGCTCCCCCTCCCTCCCTCCTCTTCTTTCTTCACTGTGGCGTTGGCTTTGGACACCATTGTCACTGGACGTTTCGATCAGCGTGGGCCCTTCTTTCCTTGTCGCCCCGGGAGGACAGGGTTGAAGAGACTGGGGAACTTGCTCCTTTCAACCAGCACCAGCCTTTCCAGTCCCCTCAGACTTTACCACCTTTTCCCAGACTGCGTGGGGGAAGAGTGAGGAGTTTTCCTCCCCCCAAATTTGCGCTGACCTAAGAATCTGCATTTTAACTTGTGTGTTGAGTGTATGAAAGTACGATTATGAGAATGAATGCGCCCACTTTTAAATTAATTAGTTAATGATTTTTATTGCTGTTTTGTATTTTAACGATTATCGTGGGGTGTGTTTGTGTGGAATGCCTGTTGAGTGAAAGTGATGGGATTGGGAGTGCGACCTGGAGCCCCCTCCACTGAGTGCAGAAGCAGAAGTGGATGGGGGCCCGGATCTGCCCCTCGCCCTAGAGTGAATGCTGTGTGTGGCCTGCCGGGGGCCATGGGAGAGGGGGAGGTCTACGGGTGGGGAAGAGGGTTGGAGCATTTCGGTCATGACCAGGAGTGGCATATATGACAGGAGCCATAGGGCTAGCCATTACTGGGGAAGAAGGATTCGCTACATTACAGCGATTCCTTATTCCGGCCCTTCAGGTTCACCTCAAGAACCTGATGGCAGAGGAGTTCAGGGCCCTGCTCTCAGGTTGCTGTTGCTAAATGCCAGGTCTGTTGTGAATAAGGCTCCCCTCGTCCGGGACTTGATATTAGATGAGGGAGCAGACCTGGCATGCATAACTGAAACCTGGCTGGGCCAAGAGGGAGAAGTCCCCCTCTCAGAAATGTGCCCAGATGGGTTTTGGGTGCTTCACCAACCACGACACCAATAAAGGGGTGGGGGAGTAGCAATGGTTGTCCGGGAGTCATTAGTTCCTCGCAGGATCCCTGCCCCAGAGATTGTGGGGTGTGAGTCCCTTCTCTTGAAGTTGGACCTAGGGGTTCAAGTGGGCTTGTTCTTGATGTACCTATCTCCCAGCTGCATCACAACAGCCCTGCCTGTGCTGCTGGAGTCAGTAGCCAGGTTGGCGGTGGAGTTCCCCAGACTAACGGTGCTGGAGGATTTTAATTTACAGTCTCTTGGCGAACACTCTGAAGGAGTGCAGGAGTTCATGGTCTCCATGACAACCATGGTCTTGACCCAAATAGTTCAGGGCCCAACTCATAGAGCGGGACACACACTCGACCTTGTATTTCTCTCGGCGCAGTGGAGACGTGATCTGGAATTAAGGGGAATAGAGATCTCACCCTTGTCATGGTCAGATCACTCCCGCTGAGGCTTGATTTCAGGACACTTCTCCCCCACTGCAGGGAGGTGGAGCCAATTAAGTGGTTCCGCCCCAGGCGCCTGATGGACCCTATGGGATTTCAAAGGGAGCTTGGAGAGATACCTGATTCCAATGCCCGCAACCTGACCGAATCCTTAGTCACTGCTTGGAATGCTGCGGTGACTGAGGCACTATGTCGGATTGCGCCATGAAGCCTCTCCGTGGCAGTGGATCCAGGAGGGCACCTTGGTTCACCGAGGAACTCCGGGAGATGAAGCGCCAAAAGAGATGCCTAGAGTGACGTTGGAAGTCTAGTAACTCTGAATCTGATTGAACACTACTAAGAGCCTTTATTAGGACTTATTTAGTGGCGATACAGGCGATAAAATGCACTTATTTTTCCGCTCTTATAGCATCCGCAGAATCTCTCCCAGCCACCCTGCAGGGTGACCCACTCCCTCCTGAAAGGTGAGGGGGTGGGGGAACCCCTGCAGGGAAGAGCTGAGGAATTTGTTCAGTTTCTGTTGGACAAAATCACTCAGTTTTGGACAGACCTAGACTCCGTTTGGGCAATACCAGCTGAGGTGCCGAGGGCAAGTCCAAGTTGGTTTTCCTGGGATGAGTTCGATTTTGTCACCCCTGAGGAAGTGGACAAGGCCATGGGCGCGATGAGCACCTCCACCTGTTTACTGGACCCATGCCCCTCCTGGTTGGTTTCGACCAGCAGGGAGGTGACATGCAGCTGGCTCCAGGCGATCACCAATGCTTCTTTGCAGGAGGGGTCTTTCCCGCAACCATTAAAGGAAGCGGTGGTGTGGTCCCTCCTCAAGAAGCCTTCCCTGGATCCAGCCATCCTGAAAAACTATTGTCCGGTCTCCAACCTCCCTTTTTTGGGGAAGGTTGTTGAGAAGGTGGTGGCGCTTCAGCTCCAATGGACCTTGAATGAAGCGGATTATCTGGATTCCTTTCAGTCTGGTTTCAGGCCTGGGTACAGCACAGAAACCACTTTGGTCACTCTGACCGATGATCTCTGGTGGGCTAGGGATAGAGGGCACTTCTCTAACCTGGTGCTTCTTGACCTCTTAGTGGCTTTTGATACCATCGACCCTGGTATCCTTCTGCGACGTCTGGAGGAGGTGGGAGTGAAAGGCACTGTTCTATGGTGGTTCTCCTCTTACCTCTCTGGTAGGTCACAGTTGGTATTGGTTGGGGGACAGAGGTCGACCCCTAGGCCCCTCAATTGTGGGGTGCTGCAGGGTTCGGCCCTGTCCCCCCTCCTATTTAACATCTACATGAAACCGCTGGGTGAGATCATACGACGGCACAGGATAAAGTACCATCAATATGCAGATGATACACAACTGTATCTATCTGCCCCGTGCCAGCTCAGTATAGTGGCGGACATGATGTGCCAATGCCTGGAAGCTGTCAGGATCTGGATGGGGGTAAACAAACTCATGCTCAATCCTGACAAGACCAAGTGGCTGTGGATGCTGCCCCCGAAGGACAGTTCAGACAGTCCATCCTTGATCCTGGGGGGTGAAAACTTATACCCCTCAGAGAGGGCCCGCAATTTGGGGATCCTCCTGGATCCACAGCTGACACTGGAACACCACTTGTCAGCTGTGACCAGGGGGGGGCTTTGCCCAGGTTCGCCTGGTGCATCAATTGCGGCCCTACTTGGATCGGGGTGCACTTCAAATAGTCACTCACACCCTTGTCACCTCAAGGCTGGATTATTGCAATGCGCTCTACATGGGGCTACACCTGAAAAGCATTCGGAGACTACAGCTAGTCCAGAATGCAGCCGCGCGAGCGATATTGGGTGTACCGAGATACACCCATATTACACCTATCCTCCACGAGCTGCACTGGCTGCCAATTGGTCTCCGAACGGAATTCAAGGTGTTGGTCATTACCTTTAAAGCCCTACATGGCTCAGGACCAGTGTATTTGTGAGACCGCCTACTGCCGCATATCTCCCAATGGCCGATAAGATCCCACAGGGTGGGCCTCCTTAGGACGCCGTCAGCTGGACAGTGTCGGCTGGCGGGGCCTCGGAGGAGGGCCTTCTCTGTGGCTGCTCCGACCCTGTGAAATCAGCTACCCCCAGAGGTCCAGACCTTACCCACCCTCATGGCCTTCAGAAAAGCTGTTAAAACCTGGCTGTTCCGGCAGGCCTGGGGCTGTTGACCTTATTATGTATTATGTCCCACTCTGAACGTATGTGTGTTGGAGAATTTTTAAATCTTTATTTTTATTTTATTTTGTTTGTTTTTCTTTTCTTGTTCTGTGTAAGCTGCCCAGAGTCCTCCGGGATTGGGCGACCTATAAATCTAATAAATTGAATTGAATTGAATTGAGTTAAGTTCCCTCATGTTCCTCCCTATTAGATATCATAATATACTGTTATATTCTATAACAGTGGTTGAAACAAGTTAATAGTTAACAGTTAGTCTGAAAGAGAGAGACTGCTTGTCTTCATACATGTTCCATTTTGTAAAATATGGAAGATCTATGATGATGATCATTTTGTTGTAGTGGTTAAACCATTGGACTGGGAGGTGTAACTTTTGCAGGACCCAATCTGGGTCAGCCATCATGACCAAAGGTTTTGTCTTCTGAGCTTTCAGATTTGTGCTGGAGCCAGAGTCCTCTAGAGAAAAGTTCTCTGAAGATGAGCTCTACCACGAGTCTGAAAGCTCGGAAGACAAAATTTCTGGTCCTGGTAACTGACACAAATTAGATCTTGCAACATTATCCTGGGACATGTAAATTCTCTTTCATTCTACTCATGTTTAGGCACAAAGCCTCCTGGTGACCTTAGGCCAGCCACTCACTCTCAGTCATAGAAAGGATGCAATGGCAAACCAATTCTGTACATCTTGCCAAGTCTGGTCGAGACAGCAGTTCAACATTGACTTGAAGATACCCTCAATCCTCGTTTGTGTTATTCAATGTAGGGGAGTTCAGCTTGAAAAAATATTATGTAGTTATGATTTCAAAGACTTGTTAATTTCTTTCATTTTTTTTAAAAAAATGCAGCTTAATTCTTACTTGCAAAGCATCATATTCAATAACAGTATGGGAGACACTATTACATTTGATGAAAACAGAGAACTGATTACAGGTTTTGATGTTGCAAACTGGATTACTTTCCCCAATAATTCATTTTCTCGAGTCAAAGTTGGAACATTGGAACCTCGGGCTCCACCAGGGAAAGAATTAGCCCTTAATGAAAATCAAATTGTATGGCACAGAAGCTTTAACCAGGTGAGAATTCTCAACTAACAACAAAAATAAAGCAATTGTCAATACATGATTTTTCTAACTTTTGGAATCTATCAAGATGATGAGGTGTAACATTTTTGTATATACAAACTTGAGTATTGATATGTTCATGGTGGGGGGGGGGCTATACGGCAAATGGCTCTGATTGTGCTTGAAACAAAAATTGCCAATGTAACTGCTAATAGTCTGTTCATTTAATCACCTCTGGGGAAAAAAAGCCTGTTACACTATGAGCTGGCATTGAAGCAGAGATTGCTGACTTGCTTATTGTCATGTCATTACATTTCAGGCACATGCCACTTGCTCAGATTTATGAACAGTTGCAGTGTTCCATGGTTACATAACCATGATTTGCAGAATTTTAGTTAGTTTCCAGCAAAAAAACAACAACCCACAACCATTTAGCAGAATTAATTTCTTTATTGAATACACAATTGAATTAATCATGTGATTCACTAGAAAAAGTTGAAAAGGTCACCTACATTAGTTCAGATATGCATGAAAGCTGGGACATGACAAAATGAAAAAGGTCTTTGTCAGTAACGACATAAGCCTAAGATTGAAAATCAGGCTTGTCAAATGTTACACCTTTTCTGTCTCACTCTACGGAGTAGAGAGTTGGTGTCTGACAGAAAGCCATTTGAAGAGACTAGAAGCATTTGAAATGTGGATTTAAAGATGGCTGGGTTGATAATATCAGAAATGCGGAGGTGATAAGCCACCTGTGAAAGTCAAGGGAAATAATCAAAACCAAAAAAAAAACATGGAAATTAGAATATTTTGGACATCTGATGCCCAACCCGGAAAAATACGGCATATTTCACTTAATCCTCCAAGGAAAAATGGAAGGCAGACGAAGTCCAGGCAGAAGAAGAACATCATGGCTTCAAAATCTAAGGAACTGTTTTGGACAAAACTCAGTAGAATGTTTTTGTGTGGCTGTTGACCATAATAGGATCGCCAAGATGATCGCCAATATCTGATGATGCATATGGCACAACAAGAAGAAGCAGATTCACGTTGCCATCAGTTTAAATATGGCTGCAAAATGGAATTTTTCACATAGTATCCTGACTTCCAAGTATAACATCTTATGACTGAAATCCAACACCCCATTGTGATTTTATGCCTGTGTTTATTTGTGCTGCCATTTTCTTGTTTTAAACATTCTGCCTGCAAAGACCCTTTATTGCATTTGCTCATCTTCAGAAAAAAAATTAACTAATGAATCCATTAGGAGTAATCCAAACACATGTCCAATGAAAACATAATTTTCTGCCATTCCAGCTTTTCTGCTAGAACATCCAAAGAAGTCAACGTCAATTCCTTCTTATTAACTCAAGTTTCTGCATTTTCATTTTCTTCTGCTTCTTCAGCTTCTTGGGGAAATTTGTATTAATGCAGATATTTTAATTTCTGATTCTCTCATATCTATTATTGTTGAGGTGCTTCCTCTGTCTGTGTGTAATGACCACTGCTATCCAGGCTCCTGCAGAAAGAAGAAGGAAGGAGAGAAATTTTGTTGCTATGATTGCGTGCCATGTTCAGAAGGGCAGTTCTCCGATGAAATAGGTAGGATAAAAAGATGTGAGGATGTGTGCTAGCTGAACAGCAAAAATCCATTCTGATGTGTGTGTGTGTGTATGTATGTATGTATGTATGTATGTATGTATGTATGTATGTATGTATGTATTATTTTTTTATTGAAAGGTTTTAATAAATTTTACAAATATTTCCCCTTCCTTTTCCCTTTCTCCACCCTAACTTCCCAGAGCAAAATACAAGGTATAAACATTTAACAATCATACACTAACATAAGTTAACTAACTATAGCATCTTACCTCCCTCTTTTACTAAACTAAATTTAGACATATTATAACATTCCTTTTTCAATCATAAGCTAATTGAAATTTCTTAGTCCGATATTTATTTTGAATGTAATCAATCCATCTTCTTCATTCCAACTTATATTTCTCATCTGAATGGCCCTTCAAATATGCTGAGATTTTGGCCATCTCTGCTAAATTTACTACTTTTAATGTCCATTCTTGAATAGTAGGCAAGTCTTCCTTCTTCCAGTACTGCACCAACAACAATCTTGCTGCCATTATTAAGTTCAGAATCAAATTAGTCTCTATAACTGTACAGTCTGTAATTATACCTAGCAAGAATAACTGAGGAGTAAACTTTATCCTCTTTTTTAGAATATTTTGAATAATCCACCATACTTTTATCCAAAATGCTTTAACTTTTTTACAAGTCCACCATACATGATAATACGTAGCTCCAACATTTGGATTGTAAATTTGGATACATACAAGCTAACTTTTTGGGATCTAGATGCCATCTATAAAGCATCTTATAAATATTCTCTCTCAGGTTTTGAGCTTGTGTAAATTTTACATTTCTTACTCAAATCTTTTCCCATGTTTTCATCACTATTGGTTCTTCAAAGTTTTGTGCCCATTTTATCATACAATCTTTAACTAACTCTGTTTCAGAATCTATTTCTATCAATATATTATACAACCTTTTTATATGCATTTGACTCTGGTCCCTAATTTGTTTTACCAAATTTTCCTCATTTTCTATGATACCAATTTTCTGGTCTTTTTTCCATCTAGCCTGTAACTGTCCATACTGAAACCAGATTTGAATTAACCTTTCCTCTCTTAATACATTCAAAGGCTTTAACTGTAGTACACCTCTTTCTATGTTAAGAAGCTCTTTATATGTAATTGCACCCTGTTTTTGTTCTATACTTATATTCTCTATCACGTATCTGGGTACTACCCACATAGGCATCTTATCATTTAATTTATATTGATATTTTTTCCAGACACACAATAGAGCATTCCTAAATATGTGGCTTTTAAAAATCCTGCCACCTTCTTATCGTATACTAAATAAGCATGCCAACCACATACCAAATCCTATCCCTCAATATTCAATATTCTGTCCTCTGTTAAGTTGATCCAATCACTAATTGTTGATAAAACTACAGCTTCATAATATAATTTTAAGTTGGGCATTTTCAAACCTTCTCTTTCATGTATATCTTGCATTATTTTAAGTTTTATTCTAGGTCTCTTCCCTGCCCAAAGTTATTAATACCTTTCTGTCATTCTTCCAAATTTGCATCTTTTTTGAGTATTAGTATCATTTGAAAAAGAAATAAAAACTTAGGCAAAACGTTCATTTTTACTACTGGTATCCTTCCCAGCCAAGACAATTGTAATTTTTTCCATTTATTCATCTCTGTCTGTTTTTTGTGCCATAATGGTTCATAATTATACTTATATAATTTCCCATTTGAAGTTGTGATATCAACTCCTAAATATTTAATCTTTTTTACTATCTCACATCCTGTTACTCTTTCTGATTCTTTTTTTTGATTTATAATCATATTTTTAACTATCATCTTTGTTTTCCCTAGATTTATTTTAAACCCAGATACTTGACCATATTGATTAATTATGTTCATTAAACCTATAGCTGATTTGCCCAGTTGGGTTAAAGTTACAACCAAATCATCTGCAAATGCTCGTACTCTATATTCATAATGCCTAATCTTAATTCCCTGTACCAGATTGATCATTGTAAATCATTTGTTGCATAACTGACATTAACCTATTTGCTAGTATTTTAGCAAAAAAAATTATAATCTGTATTAAGTAGTGATATAGGCCTATAGTTTTTTGGCTGACTATGATCTTGAACTTCTTTCGGAATCAGGGAAATAAAGGCTGTTCTCCAGGTTGGTGGTACCCTTCCTCCCAATTGTATTTTACTAAATAGTTCCTTAAGAGGTTCTACCATTTCTTGTTGTAAATTTTTATAGTAAACCGCTGTCAATCCATCTCTACCAGGGGTCTTATCAACTTTTAACTGCTTAATTACCAGGAGAATTTCCTCTGCGGTTATCGGTTGATTTAATCTTTCCCTTTGCTCATCTGTAACTATGGGGATATTCTCCTTTTCCAAATATCTATCTATAGCTGCTATACCTTGTATTTTATTACCAGCATACAGTCTTGTATAAAATGCTAAAAAGGCCTTTTTAATCATATTTTGTTGATACACATTTTTCCCTTTGTACTCTATTTTCTCTGTGGTACGAGACTTTTGTTTTTTCCTTAACATATATGCTAACCATCTACCTGGTTTATTTGCATTGCAAAAAGTGTTGTATTTAGCATATGGCAAGTTAGTTGCTACCTGGTCTGACAACAACATGTTAAATTGCCCTCCAGTAAAATAATTGCTTCTTTTGTCTTCTTATTATCTGGGTTAGATATTAGCTCCTGCTCTTTCTTTTTTATCTCCTCTTCTAGTTCCCTCCATTTCCCCCCACCTACATCTGTGTAGGTTATTCAAATTTATAAGAAAACCTCTCATATATGCTTTACTTGCATCCCAAACCATTTCCATGGGTGTTCCCTTATGCATGTTAAAAACAAAATATTCTTTTAATATTTTTTACATTCTATCACATTTCCCTCATATCTAAATACATTTTAATTTAACCTCCAAGACCTCCTAGACCCCTCTCCATATTCCAGTTCCATCCAGGGTTATGATCTGTTAGAGTTCTCGGGCATATCTTCATCTTCTTCACCCTGGAAAGAAAATCATTCGTAATTAATATAAAGTCAATTCTAGAAAAGGATTGGTGCCTATCGGGAAAAAAAGGTAAAGTCTTGTTCTTTAACATTCCGTTCATGTCAAATATCTCTCAGTTCCATATCATCCATCGTGTCGAAAAAAGATTTAGGCAATCTTGCTCATGTTTGAGTATTTTGCAAAAGTCCCTTCTTGTCTTTCATAGTATCCAATACTCCTTTCCAGTCACCTAATAATATACATGATCTATAATCCCATTGTATTAATTTAGTATGCAGCAATTTGTAAAAAAATTCGTTTTTGTTTGGGAGCGTACACTCCTGTTAAGAGTATTTTCTTTCCTTCAAAAATTGGCTAAGTATTCCATCGCTCAGGCTGGGGTGTGTGTGAAATTCTACACCTCTCAGACAGGGTTCGCAATTTGGGAGTCCTCCTGGATCCACAGCTGACTTTAGAACATCATTTGTCGGCTGTGACCAGGGGGGCATTTGCCCAGGTTCGCCTGGTGCACCAATTGCATCCCTACCTGAACTGGGAGGCACTCGCAACAGTCACTCATGCCCTTGTGACCTCTAGACTGGACTAATGCGCTCTACATGGGGCAGCCCTTGAAGAGCATTCGGAGACTTCAGCTCGTCCAGAATGCAGCCGCGTGAGCGATTGTGGATGCACCTCGGTACACCCATGTTACACCTATCCTCCACGAGCTGCACTGGTTTCCGATAGGTCTCCGGATATGCTTCAGGTTGCTAGTCATCACTTATAAAGCCCTTCATGGTATTGGACCTGGGTACTTGAGAGACCGCCTGCTGCCAATTACCTCCCAAAGGCCCATTAGATCCCACAGATTAGGCCTCCTCCAGGTTCCATCTACTGGGCAATGTCATCTGGCTACTACCCGGAGGAGGGCCTTTTCTGTGGCTGCTCTGGCCCTTTGGAACGAGCTCCCCGCAGAGATTCGGACCCTCGCTTCTCTCCAGGCCTTCCGTAAAGCCGTTAAAACCTGGCTGTGCCGTCAGGCCTGGGGTTGATGAGTTCCCTTCCGCTCTCGAATCGTGTGACTGTTGATTGTCTTTTAAATTCTCTTGTACTTTCTTTGTTGTATTTACTTTGTGTTTACCTTCCCCCCCTTGGGTTTGTTAGCCACCCTGAGTCCCCCAGGGAATAGGGCGGCATATAAATAAAATAAACCTTCAAACCTTCAAACCTTCAACCTTCTATTAATAATTCAATTGCAATATATCTTCCTTGAGGATCTGCTTCAATTAATTTAGCCTTTATGTCTTTCCTTAAATATTTAACTATGCCATTTTTCTTCTCCGGAGCAGATGTCACAAAGTGTATTCCCAGTTTTGCATTTATCAAATATTTCTGGTCATTTGTTCTAATATATGTTTCTTGCAAACAAATTACATCATTTTTGAATTGTTTCAAATAGTGAATTTTTGCCCTTTTTTGTGGTGAATTTAAGCCATTAACGTTCCAGGTTAAAAGTTTAATTGTCATCTTTAGCCCCCCGAACCTTTTAAAGAGTTGCTTGGAAATTCTGCTGGAATTTCTTCTTCGGTCTGGCTCCCCCCACAGCTTCTTTATTTGTAGTTATAGTTTCTTGGGTTGTTGTCTGATCTTGTTGCATCTTTAATTCTTGTTCTTTACATTTAGTTGCTGCTCGAGTTTGTCTTTGTTCCATAACTCCTTCTGTCTCCTCAAATAATTCCAAGGTTTGAACAGCAACTGAAAGTTCCATTAAATCTTCTTGGGTACTCAAGGCACCTCCTTGGGCTTGTACCTGGATAGCTTCCTTTCTAGCCTCCCCTGCTTCTTTCCTTCTTCTGGCTCCTGGAGATGGTAGGTATCCAGTCCTTAGTACATTACTGTAAAAATCTCTTGCCTTCCAAACTGAATTAAGACAATATCTTTCTCCTAAATAATTCACCACCAATCCAGCTGGAACCTCCCATCTATACTATATCTGGCGATTTCTAAGTTCATCAACTTGGAATACATAGTTCTTTCTGAATCTCAACATTTTAGGGGGAATTTCCTTCAGTACTGCCACCTCCTGTCCTGCCACCTGTAGCTTGTTTTTATGAGTTGCTTGTATTATTCCATGCCTTGTTTTCCTGGTGACAAAATAGATTACAATATCTCTTGGTAGTTGTCTCTGTCTAGCACTATATGAGTTAACACAATAGATTTTGTCAATCAGCCAATCATATTCTGCCTTTGATTCACCAATTAACTGAGCAAAAGCTTCTGCAAAAATCTCTTTCAAATTTTCTTTGTTATTTTCTTTCAGGCCTCTTATTCTCAAAGCAAATTCCATCGCTCTGTATTGTGTCATTGTAACTTCTGCCTCTGTCTTTTCGATCTTGATTTGAGCCTCATCAACTTTGTTCTCCAAGTTCACATTAGACTGATTAAATTCTTCCACCCTTTCCTCCAGCAATGTTACATAACCAAACAAGTCCTTAAATACATCCACAATATTCTCTCTTATTTGTTGATTGCGGGTTTGGATTAAATCCTTAATTTCAGACATTTCATCAGAAACATCTTTAAAAGTAATTGTAATTTTTTTTTGCAAAACAGAGGCTTGTACCTTTAAAGCGCCTTGCAGGGCTTCAAGTTTCAGTGTTTGTGTATCCGCTGGGGGTAAAAAAGACTGCAGTTTGGATGGCTGAGCTGGGGAACTTCCAGCGTTCTTAGGAGCACCTATTTTTGTTTACTTTGAAGCCATTTCCAAATATTCAAATCACACTTTCCAGCAGCCAAGTTATTGAGTCCAAAAAATCCACTTAATCCCCAAATTTGTTAAATTTTATAGTTTGTTAGTAAACCAATGCTGTTTTCTTTAATCTTGAGCTCTTTGTTCTTTTAAAATTGAATCCATTGGTTAGAACAAGGTTAACGACGTTAACAAGCACATAACAAGTACCTTCCTTTTAAGTTTCACTTTCACCCCACCCTTTAATTTTCAGGTACCATCTTCATTTTCCTTTTGTTCCCCTCAATCTTCACAGAAGGAAGTAATACTGCATCAGAGTTAAAGTTTGTACTTGCAATTATAATCACTCCTGTCTTTGCTCTGCCTGCTTCTTATTCAAATGTAAATTAAAGTGTTGTTTGCAGGGATGGTCACGGCGTTTTGTTCTGCTACAGCAGAAATGTCCCGGATGTGGAGCTTTGTCAGGCTGCTGGGGAGCTCTCATCCTTCGAGCCCTAGAATTGCTCCTGAGGGTCTAGGCGAGCTCTACCCTTGCCCAGCTGCTCACCTCCCCCTTTTTTCCTGAGGGGAAAGTTTTCAAGCCGCTAGACAGCTGATTTATGCTGTTCTTGCAGCTTATATGTGATCACAGGGCTGGCGTTCCAACAGAAGCATCTTTCAAAGCCTAGGGTGCCACCAGAAGTCCCTCTATATGTATGTATTATTTATGTATGTAAATTAGGGGAACACATTAGGAAAAAATTGACATTTGTTGGGATATTCAATTCAGTGATTACTTTCTATTTATTGGAAATGTAGTTAAAATATGTAAATATATAACTATTTGAAAATATTAAATTCTGCCCTATGGTCAAATAAAAAGACAAATTAATATATACAATGTCAGAAAAATATAACTTTGTGAGGCATCACTCTCTTCACATCTGCAATAACAGTAACAGTCTTTTCCAGTAAAAATATAGTTTAATCTAATAAAATAGTTTATGATCCATTCAATCATTTAATTTGGTTCTTCTGATTGATTTCCATAGTTTAGACAAAATAGGGTTATCCAATTTCTTGTTCTGTTCCTTAAAATACCACATCAAATTGATCTATTATCATCAAGTATTTATAATATTTATTTATACAAACCTATTTGTCTCTGAAATTGCAAATATTGCTCTTCCAAACAGGAATGGCAGTTAAGGATCTATTTTTAACCCTCTCATTGTATAAATGCAGAGAGTGAATGGAAAGCACTTTTATTTGCTTTTGTTTTTCAAACAACATCTCTGTCCATAACAAAGGACCTCAGGTTTAAAATTATGTTATGAGACTGATGTATGTTTTGGCCTTAAAATAATTGCTATCATCTCTTCAGAAAAAAGATAATTAATATCAATATAAATTGTTGATAAATGCATATTTTATACTAACAGAAAAGTTGTTATATTGGAAAAAAATATCTCCTTTTCCCCCCAGATATGGATGCCTGCATGAAATGTCCAGAAAATGAATATCCAAACAACATCCAAAACCAATGTATTTTCAAAGCATTCACCTATCTCTCTTATAATGAACCTTTGGGAATATTCTTTGTGACATTGGCTACTGTTTTCTCTTTGATTACAATCCTTGTGGTTGGAATCTTTTGGAGGCATCAAGAAACTCCAATTGTCAGAGCCAATAACTGGAGCCTCACTTGTATCCTCCTCATCTCCCTTCTTCTTTGCTTTCTCTGTTCCTTCCTCTTTATTGGAAGACCTGAAAAGATGACCTGCCTTCTCCGGCAAATGACTTTTGGCATTATCTTCTCAGTGGCCCTTTCGTCTATATTGGCAAAAACCATGACTGTGATTCTGGCATTTATGGCAACCAAACCAGGCTCTGGATTAAGGAAATGGGTAGGAAAAGGACTGTCCAATTCTATTGTCCTTTCAGGTTCTTTCATCCAGGTTGGAATTTGCACAATTTGGTTGTGTATCTCTCCTCCTTTTCCAGATACAGATCAGCACTTGCTGAAGGGAGAAATCATAATGGAATGCAATGAAGGCTCGGTGATCATGTTTTACTGTGTCCTGGGTTACATGGGCTTCCTGGCTAGTGTCAGCTTTAACATTGCTTTCCAAGCCAGGAAGCTTCCCAGCAGTTTCAATGAGGCCAAGTTCATCACATTCAGCATGTTGGTGTTTTGCAGCGTTTGGTTGACGTTTGTTCCAACCTACCTGAGCACCAAAGGAAAATACATGGTAGCTGTGGAGATCTTCTCTATCTTATCCTCCAGTGCTGGTTTACTGGGATGTATATTTTCCCCCAAATGCTACATCATTTTACTGAGACCTGAGATGAACAAGAAGGAACATTTGATAAGGAAAGAAAAGTAGTTGAAAAGTAATGAAATATTTTTAGATTATTGTGGACTGTTATTAGGGGGGGGGGGAGGTTGGTACATTAATTTTCCTTGATGGAATTAAGAGAAATCTGTCTGATCTTGATTTAACTTCATTTATCCATAAAATTTGATTTAGGAAAAAGAAGTATTTAAAAGGAGATCTGTTTCAAGATCAAATAATGGATGTGTCCTATCCATTTTAATGTGAATGATTGAATGTAAATTTTGATTAATATAATCAGATGTATCCATGTAGTGCCCAAACCTACAAGATTTGAAATATAGAAATATGAAATTTTATTAGGTTTTGTATGGTCCTTTGGATATTAAAGGAAAGGTTTATTCCGAAGCATATTTATATTTTATATGTTTTTCATAGTGGTTCATTAATGGGATAGTTTATTTGGCCAGATATCTTCTTTGAGTATATTGTAATTGGAATACCATTGCCCTGTTTGCCATGTAATATGCAAATTTTGAAACAAATTCTCAGCCCCAGCACATATATCAATTTTAACTAAATCATACATTCCTTCAAAATAATCTTGACTATTTCAAGATTAGGGTAAATTCTGCATTATATGCTTCCTACCAAAAGGATGTATGATGCCGACCTGGGAAGAATGAATAAACAAGTTGTGGGATTATGCTTTGATGTTTAAAACTGAATGACTTCTGGCCCATTGTTCTAACATCTGTAGTTATGAAACATTTTGAAAGGCTAGTGCTAGTCCAGCTGAAAACTATCACAGATCCACCATCAGCCCCTTTGCAATTTGTCTACCAATCAAATAGACTGACAGATGATTGAATTGAATTGAATTTATTGCATTTATATGCCGCCCTATTCCCGGTGGGACTCAGGGTGGCTCACAAATCGAAGGGAGGGAAATACAGACAAGGGAAAAGAAACAACACAACAAACAACTACAGAAAGAATTTAAAAACAATCAACAGCCACACAGTTTGAGCGGGGATGGGAACTCTTCAGCCCCAGGCCTGTCGGAACAGCCAGGCTTTAAGGGCTTTGCGGAAGGCCTGAAGGGTGGAGAGGGTCCAAAACTCCATGGGGAGCTCGTTCCAGAGGGCTAGAGGAGCCACAGAGAAGGCCCTCCTCTGGGTGGTAGCCAGGAGACATTGGCCGGTAGATGGAATTCGGAATTCTGATTAATATAATCAGATGTATCCATGTAGTGCCCAAACCTACAAGATTTGAAATATAGAAATATGAAATTTTATTAGGTTTTGTATTGAGGAGGCCTACTCTGTGGAATCTAATAGGTCTATTGGAGGTAATTGGCAGCAGGAAGTCTTTCAAGTACCCAGGTCCAATACCATGAAGGGCTTTATAAGTGACGACTAGCACCTTGAAGCGTATCCGGAGACCAATGGGCAGCCAGTGCAGCTCCCGGAGGATAGGTGTAACGTGGGTATACCGGGGTGCACCCACAATCGCTCGCACGGCTGCATTCTGGACAAGCTGAAGACTCCAAATGCTCTTCGGGGCTGCCCCATGTAGAGCGCATTGTAGTAGTCCAATCTTGAGGTCACAAGGGCATGAGTGAATGTTGCGAGTGCCTCCCGGTTCAGGTAGGGACACAATTGGTGCACCAGGCGAACCTGGGAAATGCCCCCCTGGTCACAGCCAACAAGTAATGTTGTACAGTCAGCTGTGGATCCAGGAGGACTCCCAAATTGCAAACCCTGTCTGAGGGGCGTACAATTTCACCCCCCAGCCTGAGAGATGGAATATCTGGCCAATTGTTGGGTGGAAAACACACAAGCCACTCGGTCTTGTCCGGATTGAGCGCAAGCTTGTTTACCCCCAACCAGACCCTGACAGCCTCCAGGCACTGGCACATCACATCAGCCACTTCACTGAGTTGGCACAGGGCGGACAGATACAACTGGGTATCGTCCATGTACTGATGGTATTTTATCCCATGCCGCCGGATGATCTCACCCAACGGCTTCATGTAGATATTAAACAGGAGGGGGGACAGGACCGAACCCTGTGGGACCCCATATTTCAGGGGACTAGGGGTCGACCTCTGCCCCCTGACCAACACCGACTGCGACCTGTCCGAGAGATAGGAGGAGAACCACCGAAGAACGGTGCCTCCCACCCCCACCTCTCGTAACCGTTGCAGAAGGATACCATGGTCTATGGTATCGAAGGCTGCTGAGAGGTCAAGAAGCACTAGGCTGGAGGAATAACCTCCACCCCTGGCTCTCCAGAGATCATCGGTCAGTACGACCAAAGCGGTTTCCATGCTGAAGCCAGGCCTGAATCCAGACTGAAAGGGATCCAGATAATCGGCTTCATCCAAGGACCGTCGGAGCTGAAAGGCCACCACTTTCTCAACAACCTTACCAACAAAGGGGAGCTTGGAGACTGGATGGTAGTTATTCAAAATGGCTGGATCCAGAGATGGCTTCTTCAGGAGGGGTCTCACCACCGCTGTCTTCAATGGTGGAGGAAAGAAGCCCTCCCAAAGGGAGGCATTCACCATCGCCTGGATCCAGCCCCGCGTCACCTCCTTGCTGTTCTTGACCAGCCAGGAGGGGCACGGGTCCAGTGCACATGTGGCGGCACTCACCGCTCCCATGGCCTTGTCCACTTCATCAGGAGTAACAAGTTGAAAGTCAGTCCAGAGATGTCGCTCAAGACCCTCCTCCGGTACCTCGGCTGGCTCTGCACAATTGGAGTCCAGGTCCATCCGAAGCCGAGCAACTTTATCAGCAAGAAATTGGACGTATTCCTCAGCTCTACCTCGCAAAGAATCACCTGTATCCCTCCCATTCAGGAGTGAGTGGGTTATCCTGGACAAGGCGGCTGGGCAAGACTCAGTGTATACAATCATAGTGGCAATGTGTATGTTTTTAGCAGTCCGGATTGCCAGAAGGTATGCTCTGATGTAGGATTTTAATATTGCTCGGTCTGACTCGGATTTACTGGACCTCCAGCAGTGCTCTAGGTGTCTCTTTTGGTGCTTCATCTCCCGGAGGTCCTCAGTAAACAAAGGAGCCTTCCTGGATCCACTGCCTCGGATTGGCCGTAAAGGCGCAATCCGGTTGAGAGCCTCCAACGCTGCTGAGTTCCAAGCAGCAACCAAGGTCTCCGCCAGACTGTGGACGAGAGTATCAGGAACAACGCCAAGTGCTGTCTGAAAGCCTTGAGGGTCCATAAGGCACCTGGGGTGGAACCACCTAATCGGTTCCTCTTCCCTACAGTGGGGGATTGGCCTCTGAAAGTCAAGCCTCAGTAGGAAGTGGTCCGACCATGACAGGGGCAAGATCTCACTACCCCTCAAACCAAGATCACAACTCCACTGCTCCGAGAGAAATACGAGGTCGAGCGTGTGACCCGCTGAGTGAGTCGGGCCCCGAATTATTTGGGTCAAGCCCATGGCTGTCATGGAAGCCATGAACTCCTGCGCTCCATCAGAGTGCTCGCCGAGAGAAGGCAAATTAAAGTCCCCCAGCACCATAAGCCTGGGGAACTCAACTGCCAGCTCGGCTACTGACTCGAGGAGTGAGGGGAGGGCTGTTGGGAGGCAGGTACATTAGCAACAGACCCACTTGACCTTCAAGGTCCACCTTCACCAACAAGGACTCACACCCGACAAGCTCCGGAGCAGGGATCCTACGAGGAACTAGAGACTTTCAGATAACAATAGCCACTCCCCCCCTTCTCTGGGGTCGCAGCTGATGAAGCACCTGAAAACCCTCTGGGCACATCTCAGTGAGGGGGACTCCTCCCTCCGGGCCCAGCCAGGTTTCAGTAATACATGCCAGGTCTGCCCTCTTGTCTAAAATTAGGTCCTGGACGAGGGGAGCCTTGTGAACCACAGACCTGGCATTTAGCAACAACAGCCTGAGACCAGGGTCCTGATTACTCACCCCATCTGGCCTTGGAGTGGGACTAGTAGGGCCAGAAGAAGGGATCTCTGTGACGTAGCGAACCCTCCTTCTCCAGTAATGGCTAGCCCTAAAGTCCCCGCCATGTCTGCCCCTCCCTGTTAAGACCGTAATGTTCCAGCCCACTCCCGTGTCCGTGGTCCCTCCACCCACCCCCATAGCCCCCGCATTCCCCGGCAGGCCCTTTGAATCAGTCATCCTGAGGTTGGGAATAGGCCCAGGCCCCCCTGACACTTCTGCGGAGCACTCAGTGTGGGGGATACCCAGTTTCACTCCCAGTCCTCTGATACAAACCCTCACGCAACCCCCACAGAAATTTAAAAAATACAACAGTATAATAGAAAAAGGGATTACACTATGTTAAAAGAGGTGGGAAAATTCACTCACAAACATCCACATAGACGCTACATATGAAAAAAAAGAAGAAATTGCGCAGATATTAAAGGAGATGTTGATCTTGGGCGAGTAAGTCCGTACGTAAGATCGTAAGTTCATGGATCAAAAACACAGTAGGCCAGTCGAAGACGATGAGCTACAAAGGAGATAGGGTGTCCTCTTTCTCCAATAATGTGATAGAAGAAAAGTAATGGTCCAGATGGCTAAAATAGGGTTCCTGGGATGGTAACAGGCAGTGATAGTCATAGTCCAGGGACAAAGGTGTAGAACTGGGAGTCCAACGGGTGTGGTCCATAAGCGTGAACTGGGGGAGCCAGCTAGCGCAGATGAAAAAGATGGTAAAGAGAGAAGCCCCCCCCCAGCCACAGAAAGGGGCAAACCGGTGGGGGGGCTTGCCGTAGCGGAAAGTCTGATCAGATGGGGGTGGGGGCGCCCAAAGGGGCAGCAGTAATAACAAGTAACAATAGTTGCCCACCTCTCTCCGGCGCCACACAAACCAGTAACCCCCCCCTTGAAGGCGGAGGACCAGCTGATCTAATTCTGCAAGTCCCAGAGGCTCTCACAAATGCCATAAGGTGGAGAAATGGTCATTGCAGTTCAAAAAGCGCTGAGGGGGGGAGAGTTCAGGAGGGCCATAATGGCGGCCGCAAGCTAGCCGCTCGATCACCCTAGGCGCCATCCAGGTTGACCACCCCCTCACCAAGTCCACACTGACAAAACAGACCAAAAATTCTCTTACGCTCCCCAAAACCGCCAGATCTTTCAGGCCTCCCGAATCCCCAAGGTCTCTAAGGTCTCTAAAACAAGAGCAAAGGACCCGCCACTGCAAGAAGCTGTCCGGAACGGCGCCGTCAACGCGCCACCGCCATCTTCGCCCCCGGATTGAAAGAGGTCTTCAAGGCAGCTGCGGTAATACAAGCTAGGAACCAGCCAAAAGCAGCCCCACTCTAGCCGGTCATCTGGCTGGGTCCCCTGCAACATCCTCTACCTGCTGCTGGGGGCGCCGCCAGAATAATCGCTGGGCAAACGGTCTTTTCCAGTGCTTTCATTCCGCCTGCCAGCTAGAGCTGAAAACGCCGGCAGCCATCTGGAACTTGCACATGCGCAAATCTATATCTATATCTATATCTATCTATGATACTATTAATACAGCTCTGCACTACATCCTACAATATCTTGAATCTCCAAAGTCCTATGCAAGAATCCTCTTTGTACAGCAGCTCAGCATTCAATACCATCATTCCAGATATTCTTCTAACTAAACTAAATCAGCTAGTTGTATCTGACCACACTTGTAAATGGATTATAAGCTTCCTAACAGACAGGAAGCAGCAGTTGAAGCTAGGCAAAATCACATCAGATACCTGTGCAATTAGCACAGGAGCCCCTCCCACCCAGGGATGTGTGCTAGTTCCACTTCTCTTCTCTCTATATACTGGGTGTCTGCAACCCATGGCTCTGGAGATGCACATAGGTTTTTGGTCCCTCTGTTGCAGATCCATGGCCCCACTCATCTTCCTCCACTCCCTCACCTGGCTTGACAAAATAAGGGTATTTGCTGGGGATGGAGAAGTGGCCGTGGCTGAGTCTTGGTGTCTGACTCTTGTGGAGCTTCTTCCAGCCATTGTTGGTGCTGGGCATGCCTCTGTTGCTTGAGGAAATGCGCAACCTGCTCTCTGTCCTGAGATAATGGCTTTATCCACCTGTAACTGACACCAGCCTTGCTAACACAATGGCTGACTGTGTGGAAATGGGATCTGGGAGGAGGGACGTAGGAAAGGGAGATGGGCCAGTAGCGCCTAGCCACAGCTTTAAGAGGTTCAAGGCTGCCCCTGTTGAACCTTGCATACCCCCCTGGGGGTCAGGCTCGGAGTAAGCCATCCCCAAAGATGCTCACTCATCAGCCAATCTTCCCCTCTTTCTATCTTTCACTCTGTCTCTGTTTCTGTTTCTGTTTCTGTCTCTGTCTCTGTCTCTGTCTCTGTCTCTGTCTCTGTCTCTGTCTCTGTCTCTGTTTCTGTTTCTGTTTCTGTCTCTGTCTCTGTCTCTGTCTCTGTCTCTGTCTCTGTCTCTGTATGTCTCTGTCTGTCTGTCTGTCTCTCTCTCTTTGTCTGACAATCTCTCTGTCTCTGTCTCTCTCTGTGTGTCTGTCTGTCTGACTCTGTCTCTGTGTCTCTCTCTCTCACCCTGTCTCTCTCTTTTGTGCTCTCTCTCCCTCCCTCCCTCCCTCTGTGTGTGTGTGTGCATGTGTGTGTGTGTGTTTGTGTGTTTATCTTCTTTCTGGGAAAGCTGTGTCTGGGCTAAGCCAGCAAGCTCTCCTTGGGATGCTTCAGTAATTATTTTATTTCTTCTTTTTGGAAATTCAGGCTGGGTGAGGAACGATTGCCAGCCATAGCAGAGGCTTCCATTTGGGTGACCCTCTCCCTCCTTCTCCACTCATGATCCCATGGCCAGGTATCACAGGCCAGAAGGGTATGCACACACAGGGAGATCCTCCTCAAGTGGAATGAAGATGGAGGTGGGGTGGGTGAGCACTCACTTAAGGAGGATCTCTTGGCAAGTAAACAACCTCCTGGCCCCACCTCAGCCAGCCAGGGAGTTGCCAGAGGAGAAGAAGGAGGGTCACCTGAAGGGAAGCATCCACTGTAGCTGCCAATCATTTCTCACCCAGCCCATATTTCCAAAAAGAAGAGGGTCATGAGAGGAGAATGAGAGGGAGGAGGAGGGTCATTGGAGGCTTAGTGCAGGAGCGCCACAGTTGTGCATAAGGCAGCCTTTGCTTTCTGCCCCTTTTAGCTGGAGCTCGTGCCCTCCATGCTTGGCTGAAGACCTGCAGGTGATTGGGGAATGACATGGCAAGACAATCTCCAGAGTCTTAGTGCAGGGGAAAAGCTGTGACATTTTATGTCCTTAAGTGAGCAGCCGGCCACCCCACTCATACCTTTGGTGTGTTTGAGGAATATTTCTCCATATGTGCATACCCTCCTCACCCCGACACAGCCAGCCAGGGAGTTGCAAGAGGAGAAGGACACACACACACACACACACATATAGAGAGAGTGATACACAGTGTGATATACAGAGGGAAGGACAGAGAGGGGAAGATAGGGAGAGTGGGAGAGAGAGATACAGAGGGAGAGAGATACAGAGAGAGAAGGGGAGGAGAGAGAGAGGAGATTTTCAATTTCAATTTCAATTTCAATTTAATAAAATTTGTATGCCGCCCAATCCCTTGGGACTCTGGGCGGCTTACAGACAAGATAAAAAGCATTTAAAAATTTAAAGATAAAAAAATACAATTGTTAAAATTACACACCATCCATTCTGTCTAAGTGGGGTTGGAAATTGCTCAACAGCCCCAGGCCTACTGGAAGAGCCAGGTCTTAGTGGCTTTACGGAAGGCCGGGAGGGTGGTAAGGGTCTGGATCACTATGGGTAGATCGTTCCACAGGGCTGGCACAGCTACAGACAAGGCCCTCCCCCAGGGGGCTGCTAGCTGGCATTGTCCGGTCGACGGTACCTGGAGGAGGCCCAACCTGTGAGATCTTGTTGGTCGTTGGGAGGTATGTGGCAGGAGGCGGTCTCTCAGGTAGCCAGGTCCTAAACCATGTAGGGCTTTAAAAGTAATGACTAGCACCTTGAAGAGCGTTCGGAGACCAATAGGGAGCCAGTGCAGCTCGCGGAGGATGGGTGTAACATGGGTGTATCTAGGTACACCCAGTATCGCTCACGCGGCTGCATTCTGGACCAACTACAGTCTTCAAACACTCTTCAGGGGCAGCCCCATGTAGAGCGCGTTACAGTAATCCAGTCTTGAGGTGATGAGGTCATGAGTGACCATTCAAAGTGCCTCCCGGTCCAGGTAGGGTTGCCACTGGTGCACCAGGCGAACCTGGGCAAAAGCCCCCCTGGTCACAGCCGACATATGGTGTTCTAATGTCAGCTGCGGGTCCAGGAGGACACCCAAATTGCGGGCCCTCTCTGAGGGGTGTATAATTTCACCCCCAGGTTAAAAGGTGGAATGTCTGGACTATCCTTGGGAGGCAACATCAATAGCCACTCGGTCTCGTCTGGATTGAGTGCAAGCTTGTTCGCTCCCATCCAGACCTTGACAGCCTCCAGGCACTGGCACATCACTTTCACTGCTTTGCTGAGTTGGCATGGGGCGGACAGATACAATTGAGTATCGTCCGCATATTGATGGTATTTGATCCTGTACCAGCGTATGATCTCACCCAGCAGCTTCATGTCGCTGGGTGAGATCATGTTAAATAAGAGGGCAGACAGGACCGAACCCTGCAGCACCACATATTTGAGGGGCCTAGGGGTTGATCTCTGTCCTTCAACCAACACCGACTGCAACCTGTCCGAGAGGTAGGAGGAGAACCACCGTAAGACGGTGCCTCCCACTCCCCGTGACCCGACAAAAGCATGCATGACAAAAGCGTGCCGACACAACCGCATCGCTAAAACCGTGACGTCATCACTGCGCCGACAACAGCGCGGTGACAGAAGGGCGCTTTACAACAGCGCGGCGACAGAAAGCTGATTTAAGTTAAGGTAAGGGTTAGGTTTAGGGTTAGGTTTTGGTTTAGGTTTAGGGTTAGGTTTAGGGTTAGGTTTAGGGTTAGGTTTAGGGTTAGGATTAGGGTTAGGTTTAGGGTTAGGTTTAGGGTTAGGTTTAGGGTTAGGTTTAGGGTTAGGTTTAGGGTTAGGTTTAGGGTTAGGTTTAGGGTTAGGGTTAGGGTTAGGGTTAGGGTTAGGGTTAGAGTTAGGGTTAGGGTTAGGGTTAGGGTTAGAGTTAGGGTTAGGGTTAGGATTAGGGTTAGGATTAGGGTTAGGTTTAGGGTTAGCGTTATGTTTAGGGTTAGGTTTAGGGTTAGGTTTAGGGTTAGGGTTAGCTTTTGAATGCTAGTAAAAGCATTTTGCTGAGCGCTTCAGAAGGCGCAGATTTCCCCTCCGCGGTTATGTCGGCACGTTAGGGTCGCATTTTGCTTAGCACTTCGGATGGCGCGGATTTGCCCTCCACGGTTATGTCGGCACGGAAAAGGGCTTTGCGGTTTTGTCGGTGAACCCCACTCCCACCTCCCGTAACCGTCGCAGAAGGATACCATGGTCGATGATATCGAAGGCTGCTGAGAGGTCAAGAAGCACTAGGATGGAGGAATGTCCTCTATCCCTGGCCCGCCAAAGATCATCGATCAGCGTGACCAAAGCAGTTTCGGTGCTGTAACCAGGCCTGAAACCTGACTGAAAAGGATCCAGATAATCTGCTTCATCCAAGGTCCGTCGGAGTTGAAAGGCCACCACCTTCTCCACAACCTTCCCTACGAATGGGAGGTTGGAGACTGGGCAATAGTTGTTTAAGATGGCTGGATCCAGGGAAGGCTTCTTAAGGAGGGGTCTCATTACTGCATCCTTTAGAGGGTGCGGGAAGGATCCCTCCTGGAGAGAGGTGTTAACAATCCTCTGGAGCCAGCCACGTGTCACCTCCCTGCTGGTCGAGACCAGCCAGGAGGGACACGGGTCAAGTAAACAGGTGGAGGCAGTCACTGCTCCCATGGCCTTGTCCACTTCCTCAGGAGTGACAAGTTGAAACTCACTCCACGAAATCTGATCAAGACCCTCCCCCGGCATCTCGGCTGGTACTGTCCAAGTGGAGTCCAGGTCCGTCCGAATCCGAGTGATTTTATCCGACAGAAACTGAACAAACTCCTCTACCCTGTAAGGGTTCACCCGCATCCCTCCCTTTCAAGAGGGAGCGGGCTATCCTAAACAGGGTGGCTGGGTGAGATTCTGCGGATGCAATAAGAGCAGAAAAATGGGCACATTTTGCTGCCCATATTGCCACTAGATAAGTCCTAATAAAGGCTCTTAATTGTGTTCGGTCAGATTCGGAGTTACTAGCCCTCCAGCGTCGCTCTAGGCGTTTCTTTTGGCGCTTCATCTCCCGGAGTTCCTCGGTAAACCAAGGAGCCCTCCTGGATCCACAGAGAGGCTGTAAAAGCACAATCCAGCTTAGAGCCTCCGCCGCCACTGTATTCCAAGCAGCGACCAAGGACTCCACCGGACTGTGGGCCAGGGAGTCAGGTATCTCACCAAGCGCCGTCTGAAATCCCATAGGGTCCATCAGGCGCCTGGGGCGGAACCACCTAATCGGTTTCCCCTCCCTACAGTGGGGGATTGGTTTCTGAAAGTTAAGCCACAATAGGAAGTGATCTGACCATTACAAGGGCAAGATCTCAATGCCCTTCAAATATAGGTCACGTCACCACTGCTCTGAGAGAAACACGAGGTCGAGCGTGTGACCTGCTGTATGAGTCGGACCCTGAATTACCTGGGTCAAGTCCATGGCTGTCATGGAAGCCATGAACTCCTGTGCTCCATCAGAGTGTTCACCGAGCGACGGCAGGTTGAAATCCCCCAGCACTATAAGCCTTGGGAACTCAACCGCCAGTTCGGCTACTGACTCAAGGAGCACAGGCAGGGCTGTTGTAACGCAGTTGGGAGGTAGGTACATTAGAAACAGACCCACTTGACCCCCAAGGTCCAACTTCATCAGAAGGGACTCACACCCGACAGTCTCCAGAGCAGGGATCCTATGAGGAACTAGTGACTCTCAGATGATGACTACCACTCCCCCACCCCTTTACTGGCATCGCGGCTGGTGGAGCACCTGAAACCCTGCTGGGCATATTTCAGTGAGGGGGACTCCTCCCTCATGGCCCAGCCAGGTTTCAGTAATACA
This sequence comes from Thamnophis sirtalis, assembly GCF_051295495.1. Taxonomy (NCBI): domain Eukaryota; kingdom Metazoa; phylum Chordata; class Lepidosauria; order Squamata; family Natricidae; genus Thamnophis; species Thamnophis sirtalis. The sequence goes on from NW_028261384.1 coordinate 112,489,653, forward strand.
TGCCAGGTCTGCCCCCTCGTCTAATATTAGCTCCCGGACGAGGGGAGCTTTATGACCATAGACCTGGCATTTAGCAACAGCAGCCTGAGACCAGGGCCCTGAAAACTCTCGCCATCTGGTCCTGGAGTGGAGCTATCAGGACTGGAAGGAGGAATCGCTGTGACTTAGCAAACCCTCCTTTCCCAGTAATGGCTAGCTCTCTAACTCCCATCAAACCTGCCTCTCCCAACTATGACCGGGATGCACCGGCCGATCCCCGCACCCGTAGACCCCTCTTCCCCTCCTATAGCCTTCTGCTACTGCACTCAGTGGAGGGGGCTCCAGGCCACACTCTCAATCCCCTCATACGTGTCAACCAAGCATTCTCCGCAAACATACCCCACTACAGTTTAAAAGATACAACAATATAATATAATATATAATATAATAAATATGTTATTATATAACAATATAATAAAAATAATTATACTAATTTAAAAGAAGGTGGGTTCATTCATTCACAGGCATGCACATACACTCCACATACAGAGAAGAAAAAAAGGGGGGTGCGCAAGTATTAAAATTGATGTTAAAATTGTGCAAGTAAGGTCTCTGGATCGTGGGGTAGGGACACAAAGGTCAAGTCGATGACAAAGGGATGCAAAGGAAAGAGTTCGTCTTCTCTTCTCTCCCAGGTAGTATAGTAAAGGGAGGCAGAGGTCTGGGTGGTTGAGGTGATGCCTCTAGAGTAGTAATAGGTAGTAGTGGTCGTGATAGAGAAGACAGGATTATATGTTTGGAAATTCAGGGGTCCAAAAACCAAAGTCCAAAGTCCATACACAGTCCAAAGTTCATAAACACTCAAATGGTCATAAGCTAGGAGAGCCAGGTGGTAAGAGTAATAGAGCAGAAAGCCACAAAAGGGCAAAGGAGAGGCCATAGCATGGAGAGAGAGAGAGATACAGACAGAAGAGGAAGATGGACAAGATAAGGAGTTGGGGAGAGAGAGAGAGAGAGAGGGAGGGAGGGAGAGAGAGGGAGAAAGAGGGAGAAAGAGAAATAGGGGGAGGGAGGTTGTGAACAAGAAAAAGATGAGATGAAGAGAGGGTGAGGGAGAAAGACATGAGAGAGAGGGGGAGGCAGTGAAAAAGAAAGAAATGAGAGGGAGGGAGAGGGAAATGTAGAGAGAGGGAGAAAGAGATAGATGGTATAGGGAGAAAGAAGGAGAAAGAGAGATGGGGAGAGGGAGAGAGGAAGGAGAGAGAGAAAGATACCTGTTTCTCATAGAAAATAAAACATGGAGAATCATAAAACCTGTCATGTGACTCAGTGGGAGTTAGGGACATCGAATTGGCCATGACCACTCAGTTTTGTGGCCCCCTTTGTTTTGTTTTCTGTGGGAAACAGGTACAAATAGCTCGTTGAGTGTTTAAGGTTTCAGAATCTTGATATATACCAATGACGGCTCTCAAAAGATCCCTGTGTGAAAGTACTGAAGTTTGCAGATGATACAACAGTGATTGGTCTAATTCAAGACAACGACTTATTTGCATTCAAATGGGATGTTGAATAACTAACCTTGTGGTGTGACCGGAACAATCTTGAACTAAACACACTTAAAACCATAGAAATGGTGGTAGATTTAACTACCAACCTGCCTTCCATTGTGGACCTGTGTTCTGACCCCCCTCTTCATACACCAAAGCACGCCGAGACACAGATACTTCAAGGATTTATTAACACACAGACTAGACCTTGGCAGCAATCCAGCACAGACCAGATCTTGGCAGCAATCCAGCCTGCCCAGGTAGCCACGATAGCTTCTCTAGCTCTAGTAAATACGTTGATTCCTATGACGAGCTTGTGGAAAGCCATTCCTTTTATAGTTTTGAGAGGAGCCTAATTACCATCAGCTGAGTTCAATTATCTCCTGTAACTGTGTAACTGTTCTTTACGCCTATTAGCCCTTCATTGCTGAGCAACCAGGACCAACTCCCTTCTCTCCTACCCACTGCTCCAATGCATGACGTCAGGATCACACTCCCTTGTCTCCTCCCCACTGCTCCAAGGCTTGACTTTGGGAGCACGCTCCCTTTGGCTCTCACCGCTGCTCCAGGCCTCAGGCGCCTCTTGGTGGCCAACAAGCCTCTCTGCTCAGAGTCAGAACCCTGTTCAGGGTCCTCCACATCTTCCAGAGCCGACTCATAGGGCCACTCACTGTCGGAGTCTGGTGGCAGCTCCAATGGCTCCTGCTGGGCCACAATATACCTGTATACTGCATGAGTCAAAAAGAGAGCTGTGAAAATATCTATGGACCCCTCACATCCTGGACATAAATTGTTTCAACTTCTACCCTCAAAATGACACTATAGGCAGGGTTGGGCTGCTATGGGTTTGGCTGGATTTTGAAAAACGTATAGCTAACATTATGGCTGATTCAGAGAACATCCAAATCCCACCCTTGGCTGGTCCCCTCCCAGGAGTCTCCATGTGGCCGATTTTGGATGAGAGGTAAGTGCAGAGGCTGTGTAGAGGCTCAGGGAAGGGGAAAACTGGCTTCATAGAAGCTCTGGAAGGCCAGAAATGAGTCCGTTTCTGACCTCCGGAGTGCCTCCAGGGACTGGGGGAAGGCGTTTTTGTCCTCCGAGAAACTCGAGAAAAACCTCAGGAACCTGGGATGGAGGGGCAAAAACGCCCCCACCATAGTGCAGGAAGGCAACTAGGCCACACCCACCATGTCCATGTCCACCCAGAAACTGAGCAGAGACCCTGTTGCTGAAATTTTTGGAGCCCATCCCTGGCTATAGGACACTGAACACCAGAACAATTAGACACAAGGACAGTTTTTTTCCTGAAGGCCACCACTTTGCTCAACAACTAATTCCCACAACACTGTCAAACTATTTACTGGGATTGTATTCTTCTTCTCATTTCTTCCTATTACCCAACTCTTCCCCCTTACAGTAATTAAATACACGCTTCAAGCACTTTTCTCAGGAGAGATGTGCAAAATATCGAGAATTGGAGAGGTCTTTATTATTTCCCCAATAGTCCAAACTATAGGTTCCTTATTCGACTTAACTTTTAGAAAGTCAGCCTATTGAAAATGCTTTTGCCTACCTTCAAAATATAATTTGTTGAATAGTGTGTAGAGACCTATCATTTGAAGCATTTCTTTTGTAATCCCCATTTCATATTCCAAGCTATTTTGTCTCTAATTCATTCTCAATAGTTTCTGTATTTTTTCCCTCTTTTTCCTCCGCCTCTCCCTATTTGTTTTTCTAATGTTCATAAATGGGAGGATATATTTTGTAAGACATACACTGAGAAATTTTCTTCCTTTGCACTGATTTTCAGATCACTGTTAGATAAAGGAATTTATTTTTAGCATGTGGCGAGAATCATAGAAGAAACCTGAATAAGTGGGAGATTTATTGACTTTAAGACCTAGTTGTTTACTCTATCATCCATCTTTTTCTGGATTGAAATCGTCAACATTAGGATGGAATGGATGGCACTGGCCCTTCTTGTGTTCCTGTTCTGTATCCCATGCAAAACATATGCTATCAATTGTAGCATAACTGATGACCCTCTTCCTATAGCCCATCAATTTGCTCAGGCAGGGAATATTATTTTGGGGGCAATTGTGTCTCAAGCCTTCTTTTTTCACAACAGTCCCTCCTTTACAGAAGATCCTTCTCACACATTGATCAATGAAGTGATGTAAGGAATTCTATTTTTTTCTTCTCTTCAGACCAGTAAGTGCAAAATAATTGGGTGAAAATGAGTTAGGCAGCAGGATTATAAGTTTTTTCATACCCACAATGTCATGAGAAATTTGCTATTAATTAGTTTTCTCTCTTTTTGAAGTGTAAGAAGTTGGCCACTGAGTAGAAAACTCCATGTACCTTCATACACTGCACAAAGTCCATATATGATTCTTCTGATGTTCAATTTGTGATTCATAAAGCATTTGTAATATTTTATGATAATTAGTCAGAAGGTCAGGTGAATAATAGCAGTGCTTCTACCTATCTTCAAAATATCATTTGTTGAATAGTTTTAGAGAAGTTGTATTTGAAGCCTTGGTATTCCAATCCTCATGTAATATTGTAGTATTGCCTGGATAAGAGTAATACAAAGCACCTATACTCTCTCTGTGTGCTGATTAGATTACCTCTGATGACCAAATGTATCTTTACCATGTGGAGATATCATGGAAGGGAAAGTAAACACATAGAAGGTTTATTAAGTCTCAGATATGGTAACCTATGCAGAATTTTAGTTCAAAGTCAATGAGGGAAATCATCTCACTTTTCTTTCACTGAAAACTCACGGTGAAAAAGGAATAATCTGTTTGGAGAAAACATTTCACTATTGTGTTAATTATCTTAGTGGCCTTAGGAAAATATTGTGTATAGGAAAATATGTCTTTTCTTGGATGGGAATGGTCAACAATGATTATGAGGATAACAGAATAAGAGAGAGGAAAGGGACCTTGATGTCCCTTCTATGCTATACCATTTGAGACAAATCATTGTCCAATTTCGTCTTAAAAACCTCCAGTGTTGGAGCATCTCAACTGATGGAGTAAGCTGTGATGGAGCACCCACTGATGAACTGTTGCAGCTATGAATAATTTTTTCCCTTAATTCTAGTGTGGTTCTCTCTATGATTTGTTTCCATGTATTTGTTCTTATCCTGTTTTCTCTGGTGCTTTGGAGAATAGGTTGACCCCCTCTTTTTTGTGGCAGCGCCTTGAATGGATAATATGATGATGTTATCCATTCAATTGTGTTCATTCTTGGTCTTTCTCTGGGCCAAGTCTCTCCACAACTTCAGGTCTTGTGCTACTTCTCTGACTTTTTCTATGATCTGGCTGGTGTTGTCAACAATAGAATGAGAATGCTAGCAATGTTGCTCCTTGTGCTCCTGTTCTTCATTATGTGCAAAACACATTGATTGTACCAGATCTGTTGGGAAAGAAGATTCTTTAATAAGGCTACATGTTAGATAGGAAGCATAACATTTAGAAATAGATTCAAAGTACCGGTACATTTCCTGTATATAAACTGTAAACTGTTTCTTTCCAAAAAATAAAGTTTGGGAGGAAATAAATAAAAGAGAACTTTCTTTGTTTGGAGAAATTGTTCTGTCACCTCAAGGCAGGAACAAGTGTTGCTTTCTTGCAGTTACTTCAGGCACCCTTCTGAAGTGACATTATGTTTTTCCCTGAATACTTGCAATGCATTGTAACCTTTTTTTAAAGAGTGTGCTCATTTCAGTTTTCAGGATTTCTTTCACCTATTACTGCTGAGTTTCGACACCAATATCTTGAAGAGCAAAAACAATGATTAGGGGACTAGAGACTAAAACGTATAAAGAATGGTTGCTGGAACTGAGTTTATTTACTCTGATGAAAAGAAGGACTAGGGGACACATGATAGCAGTGTTCCAATATATAAAGGGCTGCCCCAAATAAGAGGAAGTCAAGCTATTCTCCAAAGCACTTGAGGAAGGACAAGAAGCAATGGATGGAAAATAATCAAGGAGAGAAGCAACCTAGAACTAAGGAGAAATTTCCTGACAGAATTATTCTATTCTATTCTATTCTATTCTATTCTATTCTATTCTATTCTATTCAAAAAAATTTATTGCAGTTCTGTGCCAAAGATGTATCAGCATATCCTTGCTTTGGTGTTTGCTATCAAGGAGATCAACAGGAACACTGAGGTCTTACCAAACATCACATTAGGTTTCCACATTGTGAACAACTACTTCCCTGCAAGGATAACATATAAAGCAATGTTGAGCTTACTTTCTACACAGCAGAAGTTTGTCCCAAACTTTACCTGTGATTTAAAGAAAACATTTATTACTGCTATTGGAGGACGTTGGACGGAGACCACATTCAACATGGCCACAATCCTTGCCAACTACAAGATTCCACAGGTAGATCCTTGAGATGGCTCCCTAGAAATCCCAGGTGTAATTTATTTCTTTCCATTCTTAAAACACCTTTAAGCCACTTTGCACAGTTTATTTTCATAGGGGAAATCTCGGAAAACATTGTATTGTACTTTCATTTAATATAAATAGGAATAAAGTATAAGGATAATTAAATATTTAGAAACTCTTTGTAGTATCCTCCAAATATTGAAGATTAGCAATCTCGTGGTGGCATTGAGTTTCAAAGTGGTATGACCACTAGAGAATGTCCTCTATCTTTTATACTTGCTGGTTGGTTTCTTTCAGCAATTGAACTATCAGGTGTTTGCAGATCACGAATGCCTGGCTTTTGTGCTATGTTTTCACACTCAGCTAAAATATTCTCAGGAACAGATAAACAACCCTTTTAATTGATAGAATACTGCATATATATGAACTGCTTATATAATTTTCCCCAACAGTTCAATGCTGACTGTCTATCCTACTTATCATGAATATGAATCTGATTTCATATTCTTATATAGTGGTTCTGATTATTTGCTCTATATTGACTTTCAGCTTGCCTATGGGACATTTTCTTCAGTACATGGAGAGAAGAATATATTTCCATGCTTGTACCAGATGGTACCAAGTGAAATGCATCAATACACTGGGATTATTCAATTACTTCAGCATTTTGGATGGAATTGGATTGGGATCATGGCTGTGGATGATGACTATGGGGACATGTTTTTGCAGAAAATTGAACCACTGCTTTCCCAAATCAACATTTGTTATGCATTCTTACTTAGAACACCTAGGAAGGCATTTCTGGAAGAATATATAAGGTTGATTACAATGGAATATATGTATTATCAACTTTTTATGAACAATAAAGTAAAAGTGTGTTTAATCTATGGAGTAATTCCAGCTATGGAAAATCTGAGAATTATCATCCTTGTAGCATCTGTTTTTTCATGGCCACCTTTGGGTAAAGTGTGGATTGTTACATCCCATTGGAATTTTGAATCACAGTCCATGCAGAGATTTTGGGACATACAGAGTCTTTATGGTGCCCTATCATTCACAGTTCGCTCAAAAGAGCCCCCTGGATTCCAAGAATTTCTTCACACTGTAAGGCCATCTTGGGCAAAAGAAGACAATTTCATTCAGAATTTTTGGGAGCAGGCATTTGACTGCCTATTACACATATCCAGTATAAATGAAAATAGCAACACATTTTGCACTGGAGATGAGAAGTTAGAGAGTTTGCCAAATATATTATTTGAAACGACCATGAGTGGACACAGTTACAACATTTACAATGCAGTCTATGTTATGGTACATTCTTTGCATGCATTACTCAAGTCCAGATCCAGATGTAGAAATGCACTAGGTACCGAGCAAGTATTATTTCAGAATTTAAAACCATGGCAGGTATTTTATTTATTTCTAATATGCAAACACTGTTTGTTCTATAGGGCCGTCATACTTCCCTAATCTCAGTAATGCTACCGGGAATGATGTTATACAGCACTATTTACCAATGATTTTTGTTGAATAAGAACTCGTCTTCTTGCAAAAAAAATAAAAACTTTTACATTAGTAGGTTTATTTCAGGGGTATTTCTTTCCTATTTGTGAAACAATATAACTATACATTTAAAAGATTATCTTTGGTTTAAGAGATAGTGTTCTTCTAGTCTGCATAATTTACTGGGTCCACAGCCTTTATCCAGAAATGGCTGTTGCTGTTTTTTCTAAGTCTTGCAGTTTTATATGTGAATTTTCTTTTGGATTCTGAGAGCTATAGAGTAGATGGCAGACTATGAAGTGATGTTGTAGAGATGGAAAAAGTGATATAAAGTTTAATTTGGGTGTTATTTTGGAGGTCCAGAGAGTAGAAAAGGTATTCTAAGGTTTGGATTGGTTATCATTTTTGGATGATCCATCTGGCCACTTTGTCATGGAATTTGAGAAACGCTGTTTGAGTATCCATTATTGAGTACATTCAGATTTTGTGTAGCCAACAACCTGCAGGTTTTCTAATTAGATCTTTTCAGTTAGTTTCCCTTATGTTCCTGAAAGTTTTGTAGCACAAATCTCTGCCTTAAAGATATATAGTTTAATATTTTAAAAAATGGGCTAACATGTTAATGAGATGAAAGAGAATGGCTGTGATTATAAAATATGAAAGATATATGATGACAAGCAATTTGGTGTAGTCATTAAGGCGCTGATTAGAAATTGGGAAATGTAACTTCTGCTTCTGTTTAGGCCAGCTCATAACCTTAGGCCAGTCACCCTCTCTCAATCCTAGAAAAAATGTAATGGCAAGCCAATTTTGGATATCTTGCCAAAGGAACTGCAGAATTTTGTCCAGACAACATTGCTTTGAAGATAAACTCAATCCCCATTTGTGTTTTTGAAAGCTGTATTTCAAGATGTTCAGCTTGAAATAATTTGATATAGTTGTCATGATTTCAAAGTCTTGCTGTTAATTTATTTCATATTTTTTTTAAAAAAATACAGTTTCATTCATTCTTGCAAAGCATCGTATTCAACAACAGTATGGGAGACACAATTACATTTGATGAAAACAGAAAACTGATTACAGGTTTTGATGTTGCAAACTGGATTACATTCCCCAATAATTCCTTTTCCCGAGTCAAAGTTGGAACATTAGAACCTCAGGCTCCACCAGGCAGAGAATTAACTCTTAATGATAATCAGATTGTATGGCACAGAAGCTTTAACCAGGTGAGAAGAAGCTGTCAGCTAATAACAAAAATAAAGCACTATTTGGAGCCATTGGCAAATACATGGCAGTAATTGAAGAAAATGACATTTCAGTCTTTTGGAAGCTTTCAAGATGATGAGGTATAATATTTTCCATGTAGGTTATGGTAAATACTTCCAATTATGCTTGGGATGCAAAAATTGCAAGTGTAACTACAGATAGCCCTAGGCTTAATGACTGTTCATTTAACAATCTTTCTAATTTAAAAGGGACTAAAAAAGAAAGCTATTTACAACCCATCCTTGAAGAAGAGACTGCTGCCTTCCTTGTTGTAACATAATCACATTTTGGGTATATGGCTCAGATTAATGAACACTTGCAAATGTCCCATGCAGTAGTGGGTTGCCAATTTTGATACTACCAGTTTTGCGTAAGTGCGACACTTATGCACATGTGCAGAAGCATCTGGGCAGGTGGGTGGAGCCTCCCACCATCACTACTACCAGTTTGACCAATCCGTGCAGAACCAGCTGCAACCCACCTCTGGTTCCATGGTCATATAACCATAATTTGCAGAGTTTTTAGTTAGTTTCCAAAAATAAAATGCCAATTTTCCTAACAAACATGCAACTCACTTAACAATCATGTGTTTCACATAACTGAAATTCTGCACCACATTGTGGTTGTAAGTCAGGAACTGCCTGTAGTGTCACATTCTGGTTTTGAACATTCTAACTATAAAAGAACTTGGATTGCATTTTCTTCTGCTTCCTCAACCAGGTTATGTGTTCCTTGTTTAAGAAAGCTTTTTTAAAGCAGGTGTTTTATTCTCTGATTCTCTCATATCTCTTACTGTTCAGGTGCTTCCTCTTTCTCTGTGTAATGACCACTGCTATCCAGGTTCCAGCAGAAAGAAGAAGGAAGGTCAGAAATTTTGTTGCTATGATTGTGTGCCATGTTCAGAAGGACAGATCTCTGATGAAATAGGTAGGACAAAATAATGTGAGACTTTTGGCTAACTGAGCAGAAAAAATCCAGACCAGTGCCCTTATTTATTTGGATCAAAACAAATAAAAGAATCTCTCACAATAATATTCTCTCCTCTCTCGCTCTGTCTTCCTCTACTTTGCTCTCTCATATATGTCCTTCTCATGCATATATATGTAATTAAAATTTTAAGCAAAAGCTTTTTAGAAAGATATATCGTAGTATAATCAGAAGCACATACATTAATTTCAAATAATTCATTTATAGTCCAAGGCAACACCAGATTTTAAATAAATGAGCAATGTGGGCCATTTATTTATCCTTTTCCTGCTGAGGGACTTATATCTAAGCAAGAAGAAAAGCATGGGAAATTGATTTTCATTGTTCAGCTACCCACTTATTGAAGATGTAGTTCAAAGAATATGTAAATATTACATCTCATGGTCAAATTAATACAAAGGATAAATTAATATATGCAATGTGACAAAAAATAATTCAGTGAAGCATTGCTTTCTTACTTTTGCAAGAATATGACAATTTAGTCTATTCCAGTAAAAATAGAGTTATATCTAATAATATAGTTTATGATCTATTAAATTGTTTAATTTAATTATTCTGACTAATATTCATAGCTTAGACAAAATAGGGTCTTCCAATTTCTTATTCCATCCATTCTTTAAAATACCATTTCAAATTGATTTATTAGTATCAACTATTTATTATATTTATTTTTACAAATTTGTCTCTGAAGTTGCAAATATTGCAAGTCAAAACTGGAATGGCAATTAAGAGTCTATTTTGCAAATGAAGAGAAGGGACAGAAAACAAATTGGTTTGCTTCTGATTTTCAAATACCATCCTCTGTGCATAATGAAGGAGCTCAGGCTTAAATTCATGTTATGAGACTGATGCATGATTTTGTATTAAAAAAAGAGAGAACTGCTATCTCTCTTTATAAAATAGGTAACTTGTATCAACATCAGTTGTACTCTATATATTCTATACTGATAGAAAGTTTGCTATATTGAAAGATAACTCTTTTTTTCTTTTCCCAGATATGGATGCCTGCATGAAATGTCCAGAAAATCAGTATTCCAACAATATTAAAAGTCAATGTATTCCCAAAGTGTTTACCTATCTCTCTTATAATGAAACTTTGGGAATCCTCTTTGTTACATTAGCTATTGTTTTAACTTTGATTACAGTTCTTGTGCTTGGAATCTTTTGGATGCATAAAGAGACTCCAATTGTCAAAGCCAACAACTGGAGCCTCACTTGTATCCTCCTCATCTCCCTTCTACTCTGCTTCCTCTGCTCCTTCCTCTTCATGGGAAGACCTAAAAAGATGACCTGCCTTCTCCGGCAAATGACTTTTGGCACTATCTTTGCAGTGGCCCTTTCATCTGTATTGGCAAAAACCATGACTGTGATTCTGGCATTTATGGCAACCAAACCAGGCTCTGGATTGAGGAAATGGGTAGGGAAAGGACTGGCCAATTCTATTGTCCTTTTGGGTTCTTTCATCCAGGTGGGAATTTGCACAGTTTGGCTGTGTACATCTCCTCCTTTCCCCAAAACAGACCTACATTCACTGAAGAGAGAAATCATAATGGAATGCAATGAAGGCTCGGTTATCATGTTTTACTGTGTCCTGGGTTACATGGGCTTCCTGGCTATTGTCAGTTTTAACATTGCTTTCCAAGCCAGGAAGCTTCCCAGCAGTTTCAATGAGGCCAAGTTCATCACATTCAGCATGTTGGTCTTTTGCAGCGTTTGGTTGACGTTTATTCCAACCTACCTGAGCACGAAAGGGAAATACATGGTAGCTGTGGAGATCTTCTCTATCTTATCCTCCAGTGCTGGTTTACTGGGGTGCATTTTTACCCCCAAGTGTTATATCATTTTATTGAGGCCTGAGATGAACAAGAAGGAACATTTAATAAGGAAATAACTGTAATTTTTTATTTTAAATTTAATGAAGCATCTTTAGATTAATCATAACTGCTTTTGTGGGTTTTAAATATATTAATTTACTTTGAAGGAATTTGGACAGATTCCTGACCTTGGTTTAACTTCATTCGTAAACAAACCTGATAGGGAGGAAAGGATTCTATAAAAGAAGATTTATTTCAAGACCAAATAATGGATGTGTCCTAACCAGTTTAATGTGAATGATATAAATTTTGTATCTGAGGTAAACAGATCAGATGTGTCCATATGTTGCCCAAATTTGAAAGAATTACCATATACAAATATGGAATTTTATTAGGTTGTGTATGGCTCCTTTGGATATTAAATGAAAAGTTTATTTTGGAACATTTTCACATTTCGTATATTTTTCATAGTGGTTCATTGATGTGATAGTTTATAGCCACATACCTTCTTTGACTATATATTAATTGGAGTGACATTGCCCTGCCATGTAATATACAAGTTTTGAAATAAATTCCAATCCAATCACATATATTATTTTAAAATAAATCATATATTCATTCAAAGTAGTCTTGATGTCTTTTGCATATGGTAAGTGCAATGCTATATGCTTCTTACCGGAAATATTTTTTGATACCTACCTGGGAAGAACGAATAACCAACTTGTGGGATTATGCTTTGAGGTTTAAAAATAACTATGTGTTAGGTAAATATACAAAGGAAGATAAGGAATATATTTATATGATCAAAGTAGCTATGAACGATAAGTAGAAACTGTATTTATTGTTATGTTAAAATATGCACGGAAATGACAAAGCCAGAAAGGTTGGTCTATATCCAATGTTTTAATGTTTATTCAATAATTTTTTTTAAAAAAACCTATGTGTTTAAATACTAATTTCAGACCAACAACTTTGCTGTTCAAAATAAATAAGTATTAAATACCTTTTTCAGATTTAATTCAACTGGAATTAAATTAAATATGAGACAGACATTTCAAAGAGTGCAATATATAAAAATAAAGTTCCATTTTTAAATATCTTTAACCTCAAAGCTGAAAGGAGAAACTCTGTTTTCAGTTTTATATTTTAAAAATCTTCTGAATTAGGACAAACATTTCTGGGATATTTGAAACTCCTTTATAGAAGATTCATGTTATAATTCAAAGTAAACTTCAGTCCATAGGTCTATATATTTTCTGATTGGTCAATCATATTATAGCCAACATTCTAACCCATTGAATCAAGAAGTCCTTAACATAGTTATTTTCCAAATTCAGTTTCAATAACATTTTGTAAACCTGAACCCTGTCATATTCATCGCTAGCACAGAATACAATTTCAAATTTATTTTTTCCCCAAATTCAAAACAGTTTTCTTATCTAATTTAAAACTATCTCTTAATTGTATATATGTGAACCATCACCAAAATGCTCTTCTGTCCCAGTTCTTCCTTCTTGTTTAAACTAGGTTCACCTTGAATAAAGCATATTTTTTTCACTTACAGGTTTAATACTCTAGTTGAGAAGAGGGATTACTGATTTATGAAATGTTTAAAGAGTTTTACTTTGTCTTCAATTGTATATAAAGTGTCAGGTTTTATGTACTATAAAAGGAGAAAACAAAGAAGACAATTAAAAGAAGCCCCCATGAGTTTGTCAAAATCCAATAAAAATAAAAAAGCCTTATTGCCTTTTTTGACATAGTGACTAAATTAGGGGATAACACAGTTTACTTAGACTTCAGTGAGACATTTAACCAAGTAGATCACAGTTTATTTCTTGATAAGATAAAACAATGTGGGACAGATATCAAGAAGTCAATTTATAAATGAGATCACAGCCTATTTTTGGGTAAGATAGAACAATGTGAAAAAAATACTACCATCACCAGATGGATTTCCAACTAGCTCACCTACCACACTTAGCAGGTAATCAGGCTCATAGAGTGGGTCTCAACCTTCCTAATGTCATGACCCTTTAATACAGTCCCTCATGTTGTGGTGACCCCCAACCATAAAATTATTTATGTTTTCCATATATGAAAATATGTGTTTTCCGATGGTCTTAGCCAACCCCTGTGAAAGAGTCATTTGACCCCCAAAGGGGTCCCAACCCACAGGTTGAAAACCACTGTCTTAGAGGGAAGCATTCAGTAGGTTACCTCAAGATTCTTTCTTAGGCCCAGTACTCTTCAACATGATTTAGATGAGGGGATAGAAGGGGAATTAATCAAGTCTGCAGCTATTTGCAAGCTAGGGAGGAATAGCTAATACTTATTTACTTAGCATATGGAATATTGTATATCTAGTAATATAAATTAACATTTCAACTAGACTACTAAAATAGAATAAAATATAAATGTCTGGATCACTATACGCCCTTAGCTTATAGTTGGTCATGATGTTATCTACATTTTGACATGGGATCCCAGAGTCACACTGAGGGGAGGATACTATGCTCCACTTATACAGAGAATCCTTGCAGATTGTATGTGAGGTGGAAATCCTATTCCTATAGCTCATCAATTTGCTCAGCCAGGAAATGTTATCTTTGGGGCACTTGTTCCTCAAGCCTTCTTCTTTCATAACAGTCCTTTCTTCACAGAAGATCCCTCTCAGATTTTGATCAATGAAGTGATGTAAGGAATTCTATTTTTTCCTCTTCACACTAGTAATGGCAAAATATTTTGGGAAAAAGAGTTAAGCAGCAGTATTATAGTGATAAATCTTTGAACATTTTCATACCCATAATATTCTTGGGAATTTTGTGTTAATTATTTTTATCTCTTTTTGAAATGTCAGAAATTGGCTGCTAAGGAGAAAACATCATGTAACTTCACACATTGCACCAAAGTTATATATGATTTTATTGATGTTCAGTTTATGATTAATACATCATTTGTAATAGTTTATGATAATTTGTCAGAAGTCAAGCTTGTAATAGCCATGCTTCTACTTATCTTTAATATATCATCTGTTGAAAAATGTAGAGAGAAGTATCATTTGAATCTTTTTTATTCTGATTTCATATAATATTCAGGTATTACTCTAATAGGACTAAGATAGAAAACAGTCATACTCTCTGTATTTGCTGATTAGATCACTTTAGATAATGTTATGTGGAGAGATCATAAAAGGAAATGTAAAGAAATGGAAACTTTATTAAATACAAGATGCAGAATTTTGTTTAGTTTATAGTCAGAGGAAAATTGCATCACTTTCTCATTCCCCAAAAAGAAATGAACATTGCAAAGTAGCTTCTGAAATACAAAACTGCCCCCCTCAAATAACATTTGTTCAAAGATCATTAAAGAATTGAAAAAGGTAGAAATAAAAACAAACACACATGCATGTAGACAGACTGAAAACTCATAGCAAAAAAAAAAAAGAATATTCATTTCCTTTATTTGTATGCCGCCCTTTTCCCTGGGGGGACTCAGGGCGGCTCACAATTCAAAAAGGGAGGGGGGGGAAGACAAACAGTATTCCAATATGGAAACAATACAACTTATTAAAAGAGAGCACAACAGTCACACAATTCGGGTGGGGTTGGAATCTTAACTCCAGGCCAGCCGGGACAGCCAGATCTTCAAAGCGGCGCGGAAGGATTGGAGGGTGGTGAGGGTCCGAATCTCCACGGGGAGTTCATTCCAGAGGGTCGGAGCAGCCACCGAGAAGGCTCTCCTCCGGGTAGTTGCCAGTTTGCACTGGCTAGTAGATGGAATTCGGAGGAGGCCTAATCGATGCGATCGTATCGGTCTAGTGGAGGTAATTGGCAGTAGGCGGTCTCTCAAATACCCAGGCCCACTACCATGAAGGGCTTTATAGGTGATAAGTAGCACCTTGAAGCGCACCCGGAGATCAACAGGCAGCCAGTGCAGCTCGCGGAGGATAGGTGTAACGTGGGTGAAGCGAGGTGCACCCACAATCGCTCGCGCGGCTGCATTCTGGACTAGCTGAAGTCGCCGAATGCTCTTCAAGGGCAGCCCCATGTAGAGCACATTGCAGTATTCCAGCCTAGAGGTCACAAGGGCATGAGTGACTGTTGTGAGGGCCTCCCAGTTCAGGTAGGGACGCAACTGGTGTACCAGGCGAACCTGGGCAAATGCCCCCCTGGTCACAGCTGACAAATGATGTTCGAAGGTCAGCTGTGGGTCCAGGAGGACTCCCAAGTTGCGAACCCTGTCTGAGGGGCGTATAATTTGACCCCCCAGCCTGAGAGATGGAACACTTGGCCAATTCGCGGGAGGGAAACACAGCAGCCACTCGGTCTTTTCTGGATTGAGCACAAGCTTGTTGACCCCCATCCAGTCTTTAACAGCCTCCAGACCCTGGCTCATCACATCCATCGCTTCGTTAAGTTGGCACGGGGCGGACAGATACAACTGGGTATCGTCCGCATATTGGAGAAAACATTTCAGTACTTTGAGGCCATATATGTAAGAATAGTCAAAAATGATGCCATGGAATTTAATTTTATAGACATATGTTTATGTATAGGAAAATCTACTTTTCCTTGAATGGCAATTGTCAACAATTTTGATGATGGTGATAACAGAATAACAGAGTTGAAAAGGACCTTGGAGGTCTTCAAGCCCAACCATCACTTTTAGCAATTGGTTTTCAAATCTCTTCTAAAAAAACTACAGCATTGAAGCACCACAACTTCTGGAAGCAAGTTGTTCCACTGATTAATTGTTCTGTCAAGAAATTTCTCCTTAGTTCTAGGTTGGTTCTCTCCATGATTATCCATTGCTTCTTGTCCCGCCTTCAGGTGCTTTGGAGAATAGATTAACCTGCTTTTCTTTGTGGCAGCCCCTTGAATGGATAAAATGATGATGTTATCCATTCAATCATGTTCACTCTTGGTGATTCTATGGGCCAGTCGCACACAACTGTAAATCTGAACTACTTCTTTGAGTTGTTCTGTGCTTGTCTGATATTACCAAAAATAGAATATCAGTGATGTTCTAAGTGTTCATGTACTGTATTATAAGCAAAACACATGCCAGGGATTGTACCATATCTGATGGGAAAGGAGATTTGTTAATAAGGCTACATATTAGATAAGAACTGTAACAATTAGATAGGGATTCAAAGCACATTTCCTGTCTCTGAGCTGTAAACTCTTTCTTTCCAAAGACTAATTATGCCAGGAGATTAAATGAAAAAATAACTTTCCTTTTCTTTGGAGAAATTATTTTGTCACCTCAAAGAGGTACAAGAATTTCTTTCTCCTAGTCCATCCAGACACCGATCTGGTCACATTGAGTTTTTCCTTGAACACTTGCAGTGATACAAGGCATAGCAAGTCTTAGTGTTTAAGAGTTTAAGCATCTCTTTCTTCTATTACTGCTGAGTCCTACCTATTCAGCAAATGTAGCTTCAAGTGTGCCTCTCAGTTAATTGTAGGGCTGGTTTATGGATGACTTTGAAATTCATGGCATTCAGTTTTGTAGCTTTGAGTACACAAGTACACAAGAACTTGTACACACGTACAAGATAAAGATAGGAGATACTTTAGTTAAAGTGATAGTTTTTTTGTTGCAGTTCTGTGCCAAAGACATATCAACACATCCTTGCTTTGGTGTTTGCCATCAAGGAGATTAATAGGAACCCTGAGCTCTTACAGAACATCACATTGGGTTTCCACATTGTGAACAACTGTTTCCCTGCAAAGATTACCTATAAAGCAACCCTGAGCTTACTTTCTACACAGCAGATGTTTGTTCCCAACTTTATCTGTGATTCAAAGAAAACATTTACTGCTGCTATTGGAGGACGTTTGACAACATCATTCAACATCGCCACAGTCCTCGCCAACTACAAGATTCCACAGGTAGATCTTTGAGATTACTCTCTAGAAATCCCAATTTCTTTAATTTCTTCGATTCTTAAAGCACTTTTCCAGACTTCACTTTCCAAGTGGAAAATCTAGGAGAACACTGTAAAAATACACTATGGGGATGAGTAATTTAGAAATTGATGATTCTTTGTAGATCCCCCAAAATAGAGAAGATTAGCAAACTCTTTTTGGCATTGAATTTCAAAGTGGTTGGGCCACTACAGAATATGCTTCTCCAACATGCTGCTTGATTCCCTTCAGGTAATCAAAGAAGACTTTTGCAGAGAATAAATACCTTGCTTTCAATTTTGTGCTATGTTTTAAATATTTTCACATTCAATTAAAATGGGCTCAGAAACATAGACACCCTTGTAGCTGATCCAATATTGCAAACATATTAACTTATTAAGAACCGAGGTGGCGCAGTGGTTAGGGTGCAGTACTGCAGGCCACTTCAGCTGACTGTTATCTGCAGTTCAGCGGTTCTAATCTCACCGGCTCAAGGTTGACTCAGCCTTCCATCCTTCCGAGGTGGGTGAAATGAGGACCCAGACTGTGGGGGCAATATGCTGACTCTGTAAACCGCTTAGAGACGGCTGAAAGCCCTATGAAGCGGTATATAAGTCTAACTGCTAACTTACCTACATAATTTCCAGCTATAGTTCAGTGTCAACGTTTTGCTTTAGTTGTGATGAATATGAATCCCATTTCATATTCTTATGTAATGGTTCTGACTATTTTCTATTTATTGACTTTTTGGATGGAATTGGATTGGCATCTTGGCTGTGGATGATGACAATGGGGACATGTTTTTGCAGAAAATTGAACTGTTGCTTTCCCAAAACAGCATTTGTTATGCTTTCATACTTAGAACACCACCAAAGGCATATATAGATGAATATATACACTTGATGTCAATGGAGTTAAGATATGATCAACTCTTTATGGATGATAAAGTCAATGTATGTTTAATCTATGCTCTAAGTCCAGCCATGCAAAATCTGAGAGTGATCATTGTTGTAGCATCTTGGACTTCACTGCAACCTTTGGGTAAAGTGTGGATTATTACTTCCCATTGGAATTTTGAATCATTGTCTGTTCAGAGACTTTGGGACATACAGAGTCTCTATGGTGCCCTATCATTTGCAGTTCGCTCAAAAGAGCCCCCTGGATTCCAAGAATTTGTTCACACGGTAAGATCATATTGGGTCAAAGAAGACAATTTCATTCAGAATTTTTGGGAGCAGGCATTTGACTGCCCATTACACATTTCCAGTATAAATGAAGATAACAAGGTATTGTGCACTGGGAATGAGAAGTTAGAGAGTCTGCTGAGTATATTATTTGAAACAAGCATGAATGGACACAGCTACAAAATTTACAATGCAATCCATGTTATGGCGCATTCTTTGCATGTCTTACTCAAGTCCAGATCCAGATGTAGAAATTCTATAGGAACAGAACAAGTAATATTTAAGGATTTACAACCATGGCAGGTATTTTATTTTATTCCTAATATATAAAAATTGTTCATTTAATTGTACCATCATATGTTGTTACACAGCAGTGTTACACCAATGAATTCTGTTCAATAAAAAAACACATCTCCATTTGAAAATAAAAGCTTTTATATTAATAGTTGTTTTGTAGGGATATTTATTTCCTAAATTGGAATAAATATAACTACTAATTTAAAAAATTATATTAGTTTTAGGACAAATTCTTCTTCTATTCTACAGAATTTACTAGACCCACAGCCTTTATACAGGGATGGCCATTGTTCTTTTCCCTAAGAGCCGTAGTATTACATATTAATTTGTTTTGGAATCTAAGAGCCATAGAAAATATGCCAATCTATGAAGTGAGATGCTTTAAGTGGGAAAGAACAATATGTTAAGATTATTTTTTTATTATGTTTAGAGTTTCAGAATGCAGTAAAAATAAAACTGTGTCTTCTAAAGTTCCGGTGGGGCTATTAAATGTAGATCAGAGGTCACCAACCTTTATGGCTTTGTTTACTGAGTGGGAGTGGTGCCTAGAAAAAAAATGGTTCTGTGTGAGCAGCAGATGTGCAGCTCCACTTGAACAAGTGGTTAGCGCTATCATGTGTACACATGAAGGTCTATTTGTCCAAGCAATGGGCTTCACCAATAAGAGTGCATGTCCAGTGATTCTGTAAATGGAACTGCACCTGCACTTACTATCCAGGAATGGGCAATGGCCCAGAGGTTGGAAACCACTGATGTAGGTAATCCATCTGTGTCAATGAGGACTGGTCACTTTGTCATGGAATTTGAGGAACACTATTTGAGAATCTATTCTCGAGTGTGTTCATAGTCTATGCAGCTAAAAAACTGTGGGTTTCCTGGAAATTCTATTTATCATAACAGTTGTTACAATTTATATAGAATAAATCTCTGCTTTGAAAATAATAGCAATTATGTTTAGTATTTTGAAAAAATGGGACGAACATAACAGTGGTTAAAAAGGATTAACAATCAACAATTAATAGCAATACTGTGGCATTTAGATTTAGATACCACTGCACAGTGCTTTAAAGCTCTCTAAGCAGTTTACAGAGTCAGTGTATAGCCCCCAACAATCAGGGTCCTCATTCTACCCACCTTGGAAGTCAGCAGAAGTAGCCTGCAGTACTGCATTCTAACCACTCCCCCCCAAATGGGTCTTAATGAGCTTAATGAGCTGAAAGTAAAATATGGAAGTTGTAAGAGGACAACCATTTTGGTTAACATACCAAACTAGAAATTGGGAGGTGTGACTTCTACTCATGTTTAGGCACAAAGCCAACTGGTGAGCTTAGACCAGTCACTCTCTTTTCATCCTAGAAAGAATGCAATGGCAAAGCAGTTGTGGACATCTTACCAAAGAACTTGAAGTCACATGCAATCCTCATTTGAATTTTTCAAAGCAGACTAGTTCAGCTTGAAATAATGTTATGCAGTTGTTAAGATTAGAAAGTCTTGCTGTTAATTTCTTTCATTTAAAAAAATATTAGTTCCATTCCATCTTGAAAAGCATCGCAGGAGACACGATTACATTTGATGAAAACAGACAACTGATTACGGGTTTTGATGTTGTAAACTGGATTACTTTCCCCAATAATTCATTTTCTCGAGTGAAGGTTGGAGCATTGGAACCTTGGGCTCCACCAGGCAGAAAATTAACTCTTGATGACAATCAAATTGTATGGCACAGAAGCTTTAACCAGGTGAGAAGTAACTGCAGATTGTCAACTAACATTAGAAGTAAAGCACTCTTTGGAACAACTGTCAAATACATGGCAATAATGGAAAAAATGACATTTCAGTCTTTTGGAACCTTTAAAGATGACGAGGTATAACATTTTCTACATATATTCTATATGTAAATGTTCTATAAATTTCTATATTTCTGTTATGCCCATGTCAGGTTTATCACAAATGCTTCCAATGGTGCTTGAGACACAAAAATTGCCAATGGAACTACAGATAGCACTAGACACATGTCTGTTTATTTAATAACCTTTCAAATTGGCAAGAGATTGAAGAAAAGTGATTTATGACCCTTCCTCAAAGCAGAGACTGCAGCCTCCCTTGTCATCACATCATCACATTTCTGACACATGGCAACTGGCTCAGATTCAGTTGCAGTGTCCCATAGTCACATAACCCCGATTTGCAGAATTTGTAGCTAGTTACCAGCAACAAAAAAGCCCATTTGGCAGAATTTTTTTAATGAATATGCAACTGAATTAAGAATGATGTAATTCACTTTGCAATCATTGTAAGAATGGTTGCAAAAACTGAATTTCTCACACAGTATCCTGAATTTGAACTGCAGTATCTTATGACTGAAATTCTGCATCCCTGATGTTTGTATATCTGAGACTATGTGTAGTGCCACAATCTGATTTTAAACATTCAGGCTGTAAAAGTTCTTAAGGGCTGTTGCCTTCCGCACAGCCCTTAAGAACTGGCTATCCCGTCAGGCCTGGGGATAGGATTACTCTCACCCCGCCCGAATGTTGAGTGAATGTTGTGTTTTTATGGTTAATTTTCTTTTAATCACGGTTCTTTTCTTTTTAAGTCTCGTCTTGCACTCCCTTCCCTTCACTGTTGTGAGCCGCCCTGAGTCCCCTCAGGGAAAAGGGCGGCATATAAATTCCCAATAAAATCCTAAAATCCTAAATCCTAAAAGGCCCTAGATTGCATTTGCTTATCTTGAGAAAAAAACTAACTAATTCAAATACTTGTCAGATCTGATGAAAATATAATTTTCTGCCATTCTAGGTCTTCTGCTAGAACATCCAAAGAAATCAATACCAATTCCCTTTCACTAACTCAAGTTTCCTCATGTTCATTTTCTTTTGCTTCTTCATCCTGGTTGTGGATTTACTGTTTTGGAAAGCTTTACTAATGCAAGCACTTTATCCTCTGATTCTATCATACCTGTTATTGTTCAGGTGCTTCCTCTTTCTGTGTGCAATGATCACTGCTATCCAGGCTCCAGCAAAAAGAAGAAGGAAGGAGAGAAATTTTGTTGCTATGATTGTGTTCCCTGTCCAGAAGGACAGATCTCTGATGAAATAGGTAGGACAAAAAGAGGAGTTTGGCGTATTGATCAGTAAAAATCCAACCCAGAGCTCTGATTTATTTAAGGGAACCACATGAACCACCGCAAAAACAAAAGAAAAAACTTCATAATATTATTTCTTCTCTCTCTCTGTCTCCCCCTGTCTTGCTCTATTATGTATCTCCTCATGCATGTATATATGAAATTAAAATTTTAAAGAAAAGTTTTTTATGATGACACATGGCAGTGGAATCAGCAGGGCATAAATGGATTTTAAAGGAATTCATTCATAGACCAAGGCAACACCAGGTTATTAATTATCTGAATAATCTGTGACATATATTTATCCTTCCACTGTTGGAAGGACCAGTTTCTGAGCATAAAGAAAAGTAGCTGAGGTTAATTTCCATTGTTTAGCTCTCACTTTCCATTTAATGGGTAATGACCCAATCTCTCCAAAACAAAGAATAGCTTTCTTCAGAGCCAGATTTAACATTCTTCCTTCATCACTCCTCCAGGGCAGGTATAAGAGAACATCTATAGCCGAATGCATTTGTATATGTGGTAAAGGAGAAGTGGAAGATAATTCACATCTACTATTACACTGCGAGCTATACAGAGCTTGTAGGTCTGCATATATTCTCCTCTAATTAGAGAGATTGCCAGGGAGGGTAGACAATTTTTATCTAGGCTTTCTCCTCCAGGACACTAACCCGGTTACCACGTATGCAGTGGCAAAGTTCTGTGCTGCTGCAATGTCCATAAGAAAAAAATTGGCTACAGTATATACCATCTTGTACCAATTATCTAGACATACCTTTAACAATCTTTGGACCATAATGTTATTATCCACTTTTAATGTCAATACTTTTAAATTATATTTTAATGTTAGTATTTTTTAATATAGTGTAAAAACAAATGTATATTGCTGGTCTTTGACCGTAATAAAGATATTACTTACTAATGGGTAGGTAGTATGCAATATGGAAACTGAAAATATTAAATTCATGGTCAAATTAGTATAAAGGACAAGTTAATTTGTACAATGTAACAAAATATAATTCAATGAAACATTTCTCTCTATATCTGTAATAATATGAGAATTTAGTGTTTTCTAGCAAATATGCAGTTCTAATGAATCTAATACAATAAATCTAATAAAAGTAGTATGATCCATCAAACATTTAATGTTATTGTCCAGGTTGATTGCCATAGTTTAGACAAAATAGGATTCTCCAATTTCTTGATCCAATAATATCTTAAAATGACATTGATGACAATTAATTTATTAATATCAAATATTTATATTTATATTTATTTTACAAACTGGTCTCTGAAACTGTAAATATTGCCAATCCAAACTGGAAGGCTACTTAAGAGTGCTATTAGTAACAATCTCAATTTACAATTGAAGAGAGGGGATAGAAAACACTTTTATTTGCTTTTGATTTTCAAACAACAATCTCTGTGCATAATGAAGGCACTCAGGCTCAAATTTACTTTATGAGACATATGATTTTTCCTTAAAATAATTGATATCCTCTCTTCACAAAATATGTAACATGTACTAGCATCAACTTTACACTCTATATTCTATACTGATAGAAAGTTGGGTTTGTTGGAAAGATATTTTCTTCTTTTTTCCAGATATGGATGCCTGCATGAAATGTCCAGAAAATAAATATCCCAACAACATCCAAAATCAATGTATTCCCAAAGTGTTGACCTATCTCTCTTATGATGAACCTTTAGGAATCTTCTTTGTTGCTTTGGCCATTGTTTTCTCTTTGATTACAGTCCTCATGTTTGGTATATTTTGGATGCATCAAGAGACTCCAATTGTTAAAGCCAACAACTGGAGCCTCACTTGCATCCTCTTCCTTTCCCTTCTACTCTGCTTCCTCTGCTCCTTCCTCTTCATGGGAAGACCTGAAAATATGACTTGTCTTCTCCAAACAAACAACTGTTGCCATTATCTTCTCAGTGGCCCTTTCATCTGTATTGGCAAAAACCATGACTGTGATTCTGGCATTTATGGCAACCAAACCAGGCTCTGGACTGAGGAAATGGATAGGAAAAGGACTGTCCAATTCTATTGTCCTTTCAGGTTCTTTCATCCAGGTTGGGATTTGCACTGTTTGGCTGAGTACCTCTCCTCCTTTCCCAGATACAGATCTGCACTCACTGAAGGAAGAAATCATAATGGAATGCAATGAAGGCTCGGTTATCATGTTTTACTCTGTCTTGGGTTACATGGGCTTCCTGGCTAGTGTCAGCTTTAACGTTGCTTTCCAAGCCAGGAAGCTTTCTAGCAGTTTTAATGAGGCCAAGTTCATCACTTTCAGCATGTTGGTCTTTTGCAGCGTTTGGCTGACATTTGTTCCAACCTACCTAAGCACCAAAGGGAAATACATGGTAGCTGTGGAGATCTTCTCTATCTTATCCTCCAGTGCTGGTCTACTGGGGTGCATATTTTCCCCCAAATGCTACATCATTTTACTGAGACCTGAAATGAATAAGAAGGAAAATTTGGTGAGGAAGGAATAGTGACTGGGTTTTTTGTATTAAATGTAATATTTTTAGATTATTGTGAACTTTTTGGGGGAGGTTATGTACATTAATTTATCTTGCTAGAATTTATAAAAATCACCTTGACCTTAATTTAACTTAATTTATACATAGAACTCTATATGGAAAAAGGAAGCCCTGTTTCAACATCAAAGAATGGATGTGTTCTATAAAGTTTAATGTGAATGATGTTTACCTGAATGTAAATTTTAATTAATATAACCAGATGTGTCCATATGTTTCCCAAAGTATATACACACACAGACATAGATACACAGACACACAACACAGACACATACACACATACACGCACGGTATTTTGTTAGGTTGTTTATGGCTCCTTTGGCTATTAAAGGAAAAGTTTATTTTGGAGCATGTTCATGTTTTTCATAGTGATTTATTAATGGGATAGTTTATGGGCCTGCTTCTTTTTTCGGCTATATTAGAATAGGAATATCCTTGCCCTTTTTATTTTATTTTTATTTATTAGAGTTTGTTAAACCAAAATGAGAACAAGAATAAAATAAAAAAATACAATGACAGCGATGGTAGCCACAATTGTGCTCCAATTCTGACATCTGATGACTTGTGACTGGCAAGGGGAGAAGTGGTCTGGATCTGGGTAAGGGCTCCCAGGGATATATCTGCGGGATCGGGGGCAGAGGTACTTATGATTGTTATGGTATGTTTTTCTCCATGCCTGAGACCCACAGCCCCAGTATGCCACCCTGTCCATGGCAGCACATACACCAAAAGTTACTGTGATGGGCTGCTGCCCTTGCTTCAAGGCAACTACCGAAGTAATGTGGTAAAGCTTAGTTTCCTTGGGGCTTATAAGTTTTGCCAGGCCAGCCCACACGGAGACTTTGGCTGTTAACAAATGACTTTGTTTTGCTGGATGCAGTAATTGTACATGGTGCCATTAGACACACATATTTGTTTTTGAGGGGTGCAATCCGACGGTGCCTGCGTGTGGTAGACCATTGTTACAATAGTCCGTTGCCCTACCTTGGCCTTAGTGAGGCAAGGGCCATATTCATCCACACTGGGGGCTTTGGAGAGATAGCACAGCACCCCCTCAGTTCCACTGCATTGGTTGTAGATGCAGAATTGTTGTATGCCAAAGGTGCAATTAGGGAGGTCAAATTGGTGACAGAAGTTTGGTTTTCCCATTTTGAATTTCAGGGTGTCCTTCTTGGGGCCCTGCAAACATTGAGTGCATTGCATGTGGGTGGGGGTTAGAACCTTTGGGATGGCCCGGGGATCTCTGAAAACTACTTCCTCCCTCTTAGGGACCTTCACTGGTGGGCTTGGGGTGGGTTGTTTGATGACTATCTCCACCCTCTTGGGGGTCTTTGCTGGTGGGTTAGGGGTGGTCTTACCAGGGTTCAGGCTGTCCACCAGGGTGACCTTCACCATCCCTGCCAAATTGCTGGTAATCATCACTGTCGTGGAGAGAGGTTCCCAGGTGTCTCCAGCTTGGCATTGGTATGACTCTGCCACCCTGGGGTCCGTTACCCAGACTGTCAAGTTGCTAGATTTAAAACTGAAATTAGAAGTTATAGTCCTCCCTAGGGCCTCTGAGTTGGTTAATTTAGTGCCCGCTTGGTACCAAGCCATGAACCATCATCTTCCTACATTGCCTGTGATTTGGCAAGTCACCATCACTTGGGACGGGATTTTGGGATGGAGTATGGTGTAATAGATCTTCAAGGTAACAAGAAGGGAGGCACGTCTTTCCCAAGTCCTCCCTCTTTCCGGGAAGGGGTCTGGAAAGGGTCTCTGGATGGGCTTTCTATAGTGGCACATGATTGTGGAGTTATATCGGTCGTGCGGGGCCCAACTGGTGATGTTGGGGTCCATCTGACACTGCCAGTAATTTATCCCTTCCTGCGTGCAAGGGGAAAGTATCTCCTCGGGATGACAGTCTGTAAACCAGCGGTCGGTATAAAGTGCACTCCCTGATCCCGATAGAAGCAATTATCACAAGGAGGGAAAGGCCCTGGCCCCATTTCCTCAACCGGTGGCAAAGTGGTGGTTGGCAGGGGTGTGGCCTCATTCCCCCTTTAGGAAGAGGAGGAATGGGGGGAAGGGGGAGGTCATAGTCATAGTCCTCCGGAAAATCCCATTTCCCCAATGGCTCCTCGTCCCAGGCCTTAGCCAAGATAGCCTCATAAAGGTACATAGAGTTAATGAGGATAGAGATTAGGAGGAGTGCCGCCACCACCCAAACAGCAGGCATCAGACCTCTCCTAATGTATGCTGTTTGGCGCATGCACTGGCTGGTCTCCATGGTTGTGCTGTGGCTCGGGGTGGGGGCAGAGTCTCCACAGTAGATGCGGTACGTTGCCCGTGCGTCGGGTGTCAGCATCCGGGGTGACACCTGCAGGTACTTCACCACCCATTCGTTGAGCGACAGCATCTGGAGTGTCAGCAGAAGGGGTGGCCATCCGGCGGTTCCTTCAAAGGTTTAGTTTCAAGGGGTCCTCAGGGTCGCTGGAGGCCTTCCATGTGGCGGGAGCGGCCAATTTGAGATGCAACCAGTGGATCCCAGGCTTAATTTCAGCAACCTTAACAGCAAGGGGACAACAATTAACAACAGTATATGGTCCACGCCATTTGGGGTCCAGAGGTTTCTTCTTCCAGTCCTTGACCCAGATCTCTTGTCCTGGGTGGAAATTATGGACCAGGGTTACAATAACATGAGGATGGCAGGCAAGGATGTATTGCTGCTATTGGTGGACTATGGCATTCAGGGACTGCAATTGTTTGAGTTTCACCAAGTCGGCAACCTGGGGGGTGGGCAGCACCTGTGGGCCGAGCAAATTAGGAACCTGTCAGTACAACAACTCGAAGGGTGAGATATCGAGCTCCTTGGTAGGAGCACACCGAACTGCCAGCAACGCCATGCTGAGGGCATCGGGCCATTTGAGGTGGGTCTCCTGACAAATTTTGGCCAACTTATCCTTAATAGTGTGATTTGCCCTTTAAACCCAGCCACCCGAGCTAGGGTGAAAAGCACAGTGTAACTTCCAAGTGATCCCCAACATCATAGAGCCAAGGTGGCGCAGTGGTTAAATGCAGCACTGCAGGCTACTGCTAGATCAGCAGGTCAGCGGTTCAAATCTCACCGGCTCAGGGTTGACTCAGCCTTCCATCCTTCCGAGGTGGGTAAAATGAGGACCCAGATTGTTGGGGGCAATATGCTGACTCTCTGTAAACCGCTTAGAGAGGCCTGAAGGCCTATGAAGCGGTATATAAGTCTACTGCTATTGCTGCTATTGCTATTGCTATCTGAGCAATTTTCTGAGTGGTCTTGTGGATGAACTCGGGGCCATTGTCTGAAGAGATGCGTGAGGGCAGGCCATAACGAGGGATGATGAGGTTCAGCAAAGCACGGGTAACTTCAAAAGCATTTTTGGTTCTAGTTGGGACACATTCGGGCCAACCAGTATAAGTGCAAATAATAACCAGCATGGCTGTGTAGTGGCCTGCCCGTGGCATGTCAGTAAAATCAATCATCAATGAATCAAAGGGATAGGCCCCTCTGGGCTGGTGACCAGAGGGGAGGAGCGGGTCCTGACATGGGTTATTAGCGGCACACACCTGGCAACAGTAGCTGCCAGGCTGGACAGGTTATCGATAAAGGCCTCCCGAGCCAAGGCTTTCTCTAAAGCTGTTTTACCTAAGTGCAGAGACTTATGCAGGGAGGACATGGCTTCCCATGCTAAGTGCTGGGGAACAAACACCCGCTTGTCTGGCAAAACCCACCATCCATCTAGGAGTTCAGCCCCAATAGCCTCAGCTTGTTGGATTTCGGAGAGATTGTATGCAGGGGGTTGAGTTTCCTGTGGCGGGGACCACAAGGTAAGACAGGTGGCTTACAAGGAGAGGGGTTGCAAAGCCGCAGCATGGGCAACGTGGTCAGCCTTGTTGTTTCCCCTTTCTGCAGCTGATACCCCTGGACGTGCATGATTGCCACCTTCTTATCCAAGAAGCACAAAATTTGGGGGGCGTACTTTCCCTCCTGCTGTGACGAGGCCCCTTTCCTTGTACAAAGCCCCATGGACCTGGACCATGAGAAAGGCATATTTAGAGTCGGTATAAATGTTGACACGCAGATCGCAGGCTAACTCAAGAGCCTGGGTGAGGGCGTGCAACTCGGCCAATTGTGCACTGGTGCCAGGAGGGAGGGGCTTAGCTTCCCACACCTTGTCCAGGGTGACAACAGCATAGGCCGCCTTGTGCATGCCCTTGTGTAGGAAGCTGGTGCCATCCATAAAAAGGGTGCCATCAAGATTGGGGAGGAGCTCATCTTTCAAGTCTGGATGGCTAGCGTATGTCTCCTCGATGGTTTGTAAGCAATTGTGGGTGGTTTCTGCATCCAGCTCAGGCAATAAAGTAGCTGGATTCAAAGCGTACAACTGGACGAGCTTAATGAAGGGGTTATGTGTAATAAGCCCCTGGTATTTGAGCATTCTCGGGTTGGTGAGCCAGAGATGACACTTTCAGTCAAGGACGGCCCTAAGGGCATGGGGAGTGTAGATATCCAGGTGTTGTCCAAAGCTGAGCTTGTTGGCTTCCTGAATGAGGAGGGCAGTTCCAGCCACAGCCTTAATACAAGCTGGCCATCCCCTTGTTGTTGTTGTTGTTTTATTTATTTATAGGCCGCCCTTTTCCCTGAGGGGACTCAGGGCGGCTTACAATCAAAAAGGAAGGGGAGTGTAGGACAATACGAGAAAAGAAATGTTCACAAAGTAAATTAGACAATAAAACTCAACATTCACTCAGCATTCGGGAGGGGCGAAATAAGATTATCCCCAGGCCTGACGGGTTAGCCAGTTCTTGAGGGCTGTGCGGAAGGCCTGGACGGTGGTGAGGGTACGAATCTCCACGGGGAGATTGTTCCATAGTGTCGGAGCCGCAACAGAGAAGGCTCTCCTCCGAGTAGTCGCCAGTCGGCACTGACTGGCGGATGGAATACGGAGGAGGCCAACTCTATGCGATCTGATGGGACGCAGGGAGGTAATTGGCAGAAGGCGGTCTCTCAAATAGCTGCAACGTGATCCAACCTTGCAACGTGATCCAACTGTTTTGACAAATAAGCCACCGGGCAATACCACGTTCCCAATTTTTGGGTCAAGACCCCCACCACCACGTTCTGTTTAGTGTCAACGAACAGCTGGAAAGGTTTATCAAGGTCTTGAAGCCCTAAGCTGAGGGCCTGGGTTGGGGCTTGCTTCAATTTCAAAAAGCTATTGTGCTCCTCCTTCTCCTACCACAGCGGTTCCTTTTCATTCCCTTTTGTAGCTTCATACAGAGGCTTTGCCAAGAGCGCAAAATTGGGAATCCAAATGCGGCAAAACCCAGCTGCTCCCAAAAAGCCCCTTAGTTCTTTCCTGTTCCTAGGGGCAGGCAGTGGGCAGATGGCCTCCTTCCTTTTGTGACCCAAGGTCCTCTGCCCCTGTTGGATGTCATAACCCAAATATCTAACTTCCAACTGGACTAATTGGGCCTTCTTATGGGAGGCTTTGTAGCCTTTCTCCTGGAGAAGGAGCAGCAGGGCAGCCGTGTTGGCATGACAGTCTTCCTCCATTTGGCCAGTGACCAACAAGTCATCTACATACTGGAGGACCACATCGAATGGGGCAATATCCAAGAGCTCCAAATCCATGGCCAATGTGGTGCCAAATAAGGTGGGAGAGTTTTTAAAACATTGGGGCAAGCGTGTCCAGGTATATTGTTGCTTACGGCCTATGACCGGGCTTTCCCATTCGAAGGCAAACAGGTGGTGGCTTTTCTGGTGGATGGAGATGGCAAAGAAGGCATCCTTTAAGTCAATGACAGAAAACCATTTTGCCCCTGGCAGAATGAGCCCTAACAACACATAGGGATTAGGCACCGTGGGGTGGATGGTGACTATTGCCAGATTGACAACGCGAAGGTCTTGTGCCAGGTGGTAGCGTCCATCCCCCTTTGGAATGGGCAGAATTGGGGTGTCTATAGGCACCAGAATGCGATGGGTGAGATAAAGCTGAATGACCTCTTGGATGGCTTGCACGATGGTCTGGGGGTACGACCACTGGCGGATGCACATGGGGGGTCTCATAGGGAGTTCTTCGACTATTATAGGGGCGTGTTGAGAGGCGAACCCTGGAGGGTTATCCTCCGCCCACAAACTAGAAACCCCGAAGTCCCTCCATTTTTCTCCCGTGGCCTCCCTAACCACCATGATCCTCCAAGCCTCCTCGGTCGGCATTTCTAGGTGGACCTTGCCGTATTTCAGCCCCATAGATTCCTTCTCATCAAAAAATATTTGTGCTTGTAGTTTACAAAGCAAATCTCGACCCATAAGCAGAATGGGGCAACTTGGGATGTAGACAAATTTGTGAGTTAAAGTCCGGCCTCCAGTGGTGCACACCAGTGGTTCCAGAAGGCATTGTTGTTGTGCAGTCCCTGTTGCCCCTTGGATGTTGATGGATTGGGAGGAAATTGGGCCCAGGGGTTGAGTCAGAACGGAACAGGTTGCTCCGGTGTCCACAAGGAAGGGGATATTCTTGCCTCCGACATTAATACAGACCATAGGTTCTGGGAGGCTGGTCGAAGCCAATCAGCCTCAGTCCCATTCTTCAACCTCTGCCAATCCAATGAGCGGGGTGCTAGGAGAGGTCCCCCTACCACCCCAGCACCACATTCCGTTAAAAGGGCACCTTTGGGAGTCACGCCTATTAGGCCTGTTGGGCAGGGGTGGGGGGTCCCTTGGCATCCTGGGGCGGTCGTCTTCCCTCTCCTCTGGGGGTGGGGCACGGTCCCGATGAGGGCACTCCCCTTTCCAGTGGCCGTGTTCTAGCAGATGGTGCATTGGTTCCGTCCCAAGGGTGGGGCCCTATCCCTTTCCCTAATTCCTCTGCCACCTGGCAGCCGCCACTAATGGCAGCTGCCAGAAGTTCCGCTTTCTTCTGCATCTTAATGTCCTTTTTCCTTTCCTCTAAAAGGTCCCTATTAACAAAAGTTTTTCTGGCCACTTTCATGAGCTCACTGAGGGACTTTCCAAGCACCCCTTCTAGCTTCTGGAGCTTCTGGCGGATGTCGTGGGCCGACTGAGAGATAAACACCATAGCCAGCATCCGGGCATTCTCTGGGAGAGTGGGGTCGATGGGAGTATACATTTGATAGGCCTCGACCAGCCGGACGTAAAAGGCCTCAGGGCTTTCAGTAGCCCCCTGAGTGATCAGGCTGGGCTTAGACATGTTAGTGGCCGGTTTTCCTCCCAGACGGACAGCTAACTACTGATAATTGCCAAGGAGTGTCAGCTGGTGGGCATCATAGGGATTCTATCCGGGATCCCGTGAAGGGAAGTTTTGCTCGGTAAAGTCGGGCAGAGTGGTGTGGGCTGGGACATCTGGCTTTAAAATGTTGGAGACTGCAATCCTAATCTTCTCCCTCTCTTCTGCATTAAACAGGGTGGCCATCAGCTGCTGGAGGTCCAACCAGGTAGGATGGTGGGTATCCACAATAATTTTAACCAAATCTGCCACCTCATTCGGCGTGGCGCTATAGGGCCCATAGTGGAGTTTCCAATTAAGCAGATCCGATGTGGTAAAAGGGACATGTTGAAACAGGGATGCCATGGTGATTTGGGTTGGATTGTTTGGATCCACTAGGAACTGATCCACTTGGCGGAGGGGGCCATCAGTGTATGAACGTCCTTCTTGGCTCGAGTTCTAGCTGCGACCGGCTGGTCCTCGCCCTGTTCTGGCATCCCTCCTACAGCCCCCTGCCACTGTTGTGAATCCTCTTCCTTTTTCTCTAAATCTTCTGCCCTCAGGGGGTCTGGGGTCCCAAGAGGCTCTAAATCCCCTTACCCTTAGAAGGGGCTTCCTTCCGAGACCATGGGGGACATGGCGTCCAGCCTTCTCTCCATGCACACTACTGACGAGTGGCTAGTTGATGCCCTAGAATCACCTGAGCTGCGGGGGGTAGCTCCCAAGGAGTATGATCATGATATTGTGGGCCGTAGCGCCGATCCTCTTCCTCCCACTGCCATTCCAGGTGGAGGCATGTAGGGCAGTGGCTGGGGCTGTTCTTCCGGGGCACTGGCTAGGATGGGTGAGCTTCGCTTGGGACACTTTCGGAGTGTAACCTGCGTGTACATAATCATGCATTTTTGAATTTTTGCAGCCAGGCTGGGGATCTCTTCAAGAGATTGTACCACATGTCAATATATGGGGCCTGATCTGGGTGTTCCAAATTGGGGTCGAACACCAATTGATGGACTTTTAGAGCTATGTTGGGATCAAAGGTGCCTTTATTGGGCCATCCAAAACCAAAAGTTGGCCATTCAGATTCGCAAAACTTCCTAAGCTCGTGCCTGCTCCACTCAATACCATAGTCCTGGGTCATGTACCCTGCCTTGAAATTGTTCAACATACATTGGAGGGGGGTGAGGGGGATGCTGCTACCACCTCCCATGGTCCTCTCAGGACACCAGACAACAAAGAGAGTTAACGATTGCCCCACTCAGGCTCTGACCCAGGGTCCCGGATAGGCACGGTCACTGTAAGGAAATGGAGTAGCCCCCCTCAAACACACTCACTCACACACTAGACAATCCTCCCAAAACCTTCCACCTAGCGAGGGAGATCGGGCTTCGCCTCCGGCTCAACACGGTGTCCGGGCCTAATGGGGTCCCCACAATACTTGCCTGGGGGCTTCCCTCCTGCGATGCTAGCCAGCCTCAGGGTCCTGGTCTCTGGTCCTTCTCTGGTGGTTTTTGGAATCGCCAGCCACTGCTGCCAGTGCCTTCCATCGCTGGGAAGTCCCTCGGATCAAGGGAGGTGCCAGGGAGGTTCCCCTCAACAGGGTGAGCCCCGACACCAGGGTGGACACTCCAGAGGGTCCCAAGACCTCTTGCAGTCCTGCCACAGTCACCAGGTAATGTTGCAGCAGATCAAGAGTTTGGGGCTTAATCTACCTACAAAAGGAACAGGACTCGAGACCATGAAGGTGCAAGAGAGACAGTTTTATTGATGCATCGAGTTCAGAGTGTTCACACACCAAAATCTGAATTGCCTGGGCTATCCCCAAGACAGTTACTTTATACTTTTCTCCCAGTTCTGCTGTGGCAGGGTTCACCCCTGAGATAACCACCTTGTGACGGGCATTTTCGCAAGCAACTGACGCGTGTCCCAGGAAAAAGGGAAGTACATATTTCTGAGAAATGACAACCAGTACATTATGGAAAATTACAGAAACAGAAGTTATTATATTAATTTGCAGTAAAAGAGGTTTTGCAATTACTATCTTACACCCACAGTTGTCTTCCTGTGGCCACCCTTGTTCAGTAGCTTGCCACACAGTTCCAGTAATATCGGTACTATTTATGAGGAAGTAAAGAATTAAAGTGTATCAAGGTTAAGTACAAATTAATATGAAGTTCTATTGTAACTCCCTGGTCTTTCTGGGGCTGGGTGGGTTTACCTGAGCATCCCCCTTCTGCCTCAATCACATTTACCAATATGTAAGACAGAGCATTTATTAATTGAAATTTGAATTTGCCAAATAGATGACCATTCAGACACAGAGTCAAGATCAATTTGCAAAACAACAGAATTTTCCGTAGTATTAAATAATTTTACATCATCTGCAAACTGGACGCAATTGCTTTTAAGCTGATAGCATAAATCGTTGATATAAGCAAAAAAAAATGTGGGCTCTAAAATGCTGCCTTGTGGAACACCACTGTTAACTGATGCAGGGTTAGACAGTAAGTTCCCTATTTTGACTTTCTGCAGTCTATTAGACAGGAAAGTAGCAATCTACTTGTACAAAGGTTCAGAAATGTTTTAAGAGTTTAATTTTAACAGCAGTGTACTACTGTATCAAAAGCCTTACAAAAATCAATGTAAATTGCATCTACAGCTTTACCTTGACCAAGACATGTCGTCCAGATGTTTTTACAGTGCAAAATTGTAAATTACAGGATGAATTTTTCCTAAAGCCAAACTGTTTGTCGGATTGCAATTTATTTGTTTCTAAGAAGTGAACGATGGATTGGTTTATAATTGATTTGATAACTTTGCATGTAACACAGCACAGAAAGAATGGTCTATAATTTTCTACTAAACTCACCCTTTTTAAAGATTGGTATAACTCAGTGGTGGATTTCAAAAATTTTTTAGAACCTCTTCTGTAGGTGTGGCCTGTTTTATGGGAGTGGCTTGGTGGTCATGTAACTGGGGTGGGAGTGGCTTGGCAGTCATGTGACTGGGTGGGTATGGCCAACTTTCAAAATGTGGTGAAATTCACTTAATAACGCTCTTGCTTAGCAACCAAAATGTTGGCTTAGAAACTCTGGCATTTGAAGCACACAAGTCTTAAAGCTGTCAAGTTACAAGACCCTTGCACCCATAACTGTTTAGAAAAAAAACCTCCAGGGGTGTTCAAACTTGACAGCTCTAAGACTTGTGGACTTCAACTCCCAGAATTCATTCATTCATTCATTCATTCATTCATTCATTCATTCATTCATTCATTCATTCATAAATACATACATATATACTTACATACATGCATGCAATTTTATGACTCACCAGCATCTACATCTATAGATAAAAGTATGCCAATAAAATGTGCATTCATTTCACTGTCTCCCATCTATGTTCCAGCTAGAATTATTCATCCATCCATCTTTAAAATGACCTTCATCTTGATAATATTCATGTTACATTTAGGATAAAAGATAGGTAGTGGATATTGCATATCAAACATTTTGTATATCATCTTAAAACATGGTCACTAAATATCGGAATTCAATATGATACCAAACAGAAAATTCCTTTTCCGATAAAAAAATTGTACTGAGAAAATTGAATTAATTCATTGCATCATATTGTTCTTACCTTGATATGTACTTTTTTAAAAAAAATTAAGATTAATGGCAATCTAACTAGTTTCCTCCTCTTGCTTTCTTAATGTTATCACATTTCAGAACCTAAAAAGCCTCGGGTATTTGACCGACCTCTTAAACCAGAGACAATAGATGAAGGCAAGATGCTGCAATTTGCTTGCCATGTAATTGGATCACAGCCCATTAAGATCCAGTGGTTCAAAGGTGGGAGAGAGCTTAGATCCTCTGATAAATGCAGCTTCAGCTTTCCAAATGGGACAGCTCTCTTAGAGATCCAAGCAGATACTAAAATAATTCTGTGGAATATGTGTGCAAAGTCAAAAGTCTTCTAAGTCAAAAATGGCAGTGAAAGGTACAGTTCAATTGAATATTTAGGCAGAGAACAACAATTCAAAGGCTGCCTGATCCCCTCCTCGCTCGCCGGGAAGCGAGGAGAAGTGCGTGAAGTCCAGTGGAGGCAGGAAGGTTCTGGGCACTCTGGGAAGCTGCGAAAGCACCAAGAACCTTCCTGCTTCTGCTGGACTTCACGCACTTCTCCTCGCTTCCCGGCGAGCGAGGAGGGGATCAGGCAGCCTTTGAATTGTTGTTCTCTGCATGTTCCTCGTGACTGCAATAAACATCCAGAAGGGGCAGAGACTGGAAGCCCAAGCCCCATTAACCCCAAAAGCCACTTCTGGATGTCCATTGCAGTTGCAAGGAGTGCCCCGAGAAGAGCATGAAGTCCAGCAGAGTCAGGAAGGTTGTGGGCACTCTGGGAAGCCGCAAAAGTGACTGGGGAGTGCTGAGAACCTTACTGCCTCTGCTGGACTTCATGTTCTTCTCTGCACACTCCTCGCAACTGCAATAGATGTCCAGAAGTGGCTTTGTGGCTAACGGGCCTTGGGCTTCCAGCCTGACAGCCCCTGCTGCTTTTGGACATCTTTTGCAGTCGTGAGGAGCGTGTGGAGAAGAGCGTGAAGTCCAGCATAGGCAGGAAGGTTCTTGGTGCTCTTGAGAATCTTCCTGTCTCTGCCAGTTGCCCAGTTGGCATGGCCCCACCTTCCTCCCTCCTCCTCCACCCTCCCCAAAGGCTCTTCTCCTCCTTCCTGGAGTTCAGCAGGAGCCGGGTACAAGGAATGGAAAGAAAACCACACCTTGGGAAACTTCACCAGGAAGGGAGATGGGGAACCAGTGGGGGGACACCCTGGAATGCCCCTATGCTTTGCTGGCAGCCACACCCGTGGAGATTCTAGGAGGCCGGCCATGCCACACAAGGTACCACCCACGAACAGAGATGGAACTGGTGGGGAAAATAAGTGAGGGGTGGGGGGCAGGTGTTCTGTGAGGAACGGGTTCTAACCGGTATGGGAGATTTGTGGAACCTCTTCTACCGAACCCATTAGAACTGGCAGGAACCCACCCCTGGTATAACTATAGCTGATGACCATAGATCAGTTCAAAATGATACTTCAAAAATTGTACAGAAAGGTTGAGCTAGGACAGTAGCAAGCTTTTGCAAGAAAAAAAAGCACATACTCCATCTAGTCCTATGGATAGTGATGGCTTTAGATTACATAATGCTAATTCAACATTATCTACTGTAAAATTAATATTCAGATATTTGCTACAACTATTTATGATTTGACCTGCGAATGAGAGACTGCAACCATTGCTATCCACAAAAACTGAACTAAAAATGTATTGAATAGATTGGCCTGACCAACATTGTCATTACAATCAACCCCGTTTTGCCCTTTTAGAGGTGGAATCACTTGTAAGTCTTTAGGTTTCAAATTAACAAAGTTGTAAAAGGCTCACATAGAGTTTGAGTTTAACAGCTTTTCCTTCTCTTTATAGAAATACTTGGTGCATTTACCTTTAATTTGATGACATAAGATTTTCTAGTGGCTTGTGAAATTGGCAACATAATCTATCTTCTTGTTCCCCAAATATATTTGTAATTTTCTTATTGCCTTGGGTAATTTATTCTTTATAACTTTTTAAGGGGTTTTTTGGTTTTTTTTCTCCTTCTGCTGCCACTACCCTCTCCTGCCGCTACCACCCTCTCCACCATATTGCACCCATTCCTGCAATGGCTGCAACAGCGGCAGCTTTGGGATATGCTGGCCAGTGGGGAAGGGGGCTAAGCTAGTGCAAATGCTTACCTGTGTAGGCAGGAGGAGACAGTTCTGTGGATGCATGTGGCAATGGTGAGGCAGGACAAGTGTTGGAGTGAACCAGTTCAGGGGCCAACCAGCCATCACTACCAGTTCAGAGACCCACACCCATTTACCAATACTGGTTCAGCGAACTGGGAACAACTCACCTCTGTTCTGTACCCAGTTCTTACTTCTTGCTTAAACTAGATCACCTTAAATAAAACATTTTTTCACTTAAGGGTTTAATCCTCCTAGTTAATATTCTATAAGAAATACAAGAGGTTGTTTTATTCCACTTGCGCACTGACCACATTTTAATAAGAGAAGAGGATTATTGATCTATGAAGTGTTTAAAGAATTTTACTTTGTCTTCATTTTTGCATTAAGTAACATGCTTTATGTACAATAAGAGATAAAACAAATAAGACAATTAAAGGAAGCCAGAATGGGTTAGTCAAAAACAGATAAAGGACAATGAAAGCTTATTGTCTTTTTTCACATAATGACTAACTTAGTGGATAACACCATTTACTTAGACTTCAGTGGGACATTTGACAAAGTAGATCACAGCTTACATCTTGATAAGATAAAGCAATAAAAGGTACCACTTTCAGATGGTTTGCAACTAGATGATGAACCACACTCAGTGGAGCTACACTTACATGGAGGGAAGAATTTAGTGGAGTACCTCAAAGTTCTGTTTTAGGCGCAATACCGTTAAACATCTTGGAACTGATTGCCACATATGAATCAGAACTAGACTGATTTCTAATAAAATTAAAACCAAATGAATATAAGTCTCAACAGGAATCCAGCATATTGGATCCAGCATACTGGATTAAGCTATGGAGAAAAGAGCCACAACTAAAGAATCTCTTTGAATAAATCTGGATAACAAATATGTAAATTGGAAAATCATTGTGGCTAATCCACCATTAAAACAAAAACAAAATTTTCATTATTTGTAAAATAAAATAAATAAAAACACACTTGGAATAAAGTTTGTTTTTATCTGATGAACAGGTCGATAAGTGGCTGTGGAATTCTGTCCAGAATGGTTAAATCTAGTAATGTTGGGCTTTATGTGCCACATGATGAAAAGGATTTTTTTCACCATTTAATGGACCAACTTTGTTTATTTTCATATCAAAATTAGTCTATATTGGGGTATTAGAATGATATAATTACTCCCGAGCTAGATAGATTTTCAGAGAAAGAAATTAAACATAATCAGGGCAAGCTTCCAATTTTTTTTATTAGATTGAGAATTTGATAGATTTTCAGTCAAAAACAGCTGTGCAAGGAAGTATATATAAAAAGATATGTTGTTTTCAAGATTTTTTGAAAATCTTTCTTCCTGGAAGTTATTTTACATGGATCTAAGCTATTTATACTGAGAATTAATGCTCCAACTGAGGACAAAGTAGTGTTTTATAAACAATCTACAAGGAATTAATAGGATTTCTTATGAAAGGTAGTGTTTGATGAGAGATTGAAATTTAGTGATCATCCCACAACTGGCAAAATTTCTCAGATAAATATTAAAATAACTCAGGGCAAGCTACAAAAACAATTATTTGATATTGATGGAGAACTTAGGGCTGACTGATGTATTTATGAAAATGAATCTTTTACCAGTATACTTTTCAGTTTTAATCACTTCCATCAATGTATTGTATAAGAAGTTTAACTTGTTTATTTGGTGGAAAAGTTTATTTTAAAAAAAGGCTCATTGCACTTTCATGGTGTAAAAAAATATCAAAGCAAATTACAGTAATTAAATAAAGACTTCTAGATTTTTCTCAGGAGAGATGTGCAAAATATTGAGAATTGAAAAGGACTTGATTATTTCCCCAATCGTTGAAATTATAGTCCCTTCTCCAGCTTATTAAACGCAATTCTCAGAAAACCTAATAATAGGAGTGCTATTTCCTATCTTCAAAATATAATTTGTTGAATAATACAGAGAGCTATCACTTGAAGCATTTCTATTCTAATCTTCATTTCATATTCCAAGCAATTTTATCTCTATTTAATTCTTAATAGTTTCTGGATTTTTTTTCTCTTTTTCCCCCTTTCCTATTTCTTATTCTAATGTTCATAAATGGGATGATATACACTGAGAAATTTTCTCCCTGTGTATTGACTGCTCAGATCACTTTTAGCTAAAGGAATTTATCTTTACCATGTGGAGAAACCATGGAAGAAAAATGAACAAACAGAAGCTTTATTGCCTGTGCATATGCGTATCCATGCAGCATTTTTATTACTTTAAAAGCAATGAGGAAGTCAAACAAGCAAGAAATGAAGATTGCAAAATAACTGCTGAAATATGACTTTTTTTAAAAAAGTGCCATTCGTTCAAAGTACTGTGCATTAAAAGCCAAAGCAGCATAGACAATCCAAAACTGAAATCTGTTTGAAGAAAATATTCCAGTGAAATATTCCATATTCTATTTTTCTGAACAGAAACAATTGTCAATAATAGGATGGGGGTGACAAGAATGATGCTGTTTGTATTCCTGTTCTGTATCACATGCAAAACATATGCTATCAATTGTAGTATACCTGATGACCCACTTCCTATACACCATCAATTTGCTCAGCCAGGAAATATTATTTTGGGGATGATTACCTCTCAAGCCTTTTTCTTTCACAGCAGCCCCTCCTTCACAGAAGATCCCTCTCGGACTTTGATTAATGAAGTGATGTAAGGAATATTATTATTTTTTCTTTAGACCAGTAAGTGCAAAGTAATTGGGTGTTAATATATAACATTAAAATATTAAATATAGAAATATATTATCAATCAACGAATTTGACCAACATATATCTACTGTATATAAAAGTTAACAGGTAATCGCAACAACTAACCTATATTTCAAAGCCCTCTGTTAACAATCTATTATTGTATTTTACTTGAAGAAAATTCACAAGTGGGTTCTAAGGTCTTAGCAACCCACTACAACTATCATCTATGATACGTCTAGGATCAAATACTATCAATCGATTCTTAATAATAAAAGCAACTCCTTCCAATTTCTCTTCTTTACTTTTCTTTAAAATTATAAATGTTTCTCACTCCCAAAGAATGTGGGTCTCCATTGAAGATATGTCCATAGACTTGTTGTTCAGTAATTTTTTCTGAAAATTGAGATACAATGTCTTTTGACAGCTGCCTTCTGGCTGCATGTAATGGCTCTATTCTGCAGACTCCATTAGTTTCCTGAGATGGTCCAGTTCATACATGCCTCCTTCAACCTGCTCTAGCAAGTATCCAGTTTTCAAAGAAAACTCCCTTTCTTTCAAACCTGTTAACATCAAATTAATTTTCCAGTCCATCCAATTGCATGACTGATTTAACTATTCTTGTCTATATCTGGACGTCTTCTTGATTTTTCATTTAAAACTGATGTCAGCAAACATTGTTTTTTCAAAGCTTTCCAATAAGATTTAATATTTAAAACAGATGAGTCCCATTTATACTTATTTATCTCTTTTTGTAAGAATTATAGAGCATATGTAATATGTAATATTCAAAGACCTTCATTTGTTATTGCTTTAATTTTAATATAATCCAAGTGCCTCTTAAAGCCAAGCTTTCTCAGCAGTGTTCAAAGACAGACACAACTGATATTCAGTCACAGAATAAAACAGAAGCAGCTGAGGGAATAATTCTCACAGCAGAGAAAGAGAAAAAAGAATTTTTGTCTTCTTTAAAATAAAAAGCAAGGATATATATAAAAAAATGAAACAAAGGAGTTATTTTAGAAAAGCTTTAAAAATTTTAAGGAAATTAACAGAATAAAAATCCGGTATAAATCAGCTCAAGTCACTTTCACTGCAAAGAAAAGAAATCCTTATACCAGTGACTTTCTTGTGGCAAAAGAGGAAGTATTTTAAAACTGGTGTAAAATGATAAAAGTTTACATTTGCAATCAATCAAAGGAGTATAGAGCAAATCAGCATTTATCCAGACCAAGGGTGTCAAACTTGATTTCATTCAGGGCCACATCCAGGTTGTGTTTGACCTCAGGGAGCTGGGTGGATGTGGCCAGCTCAACATCTCTCATGACCTGTAGTGGCCCAAGCACTCTGCCAATGAAAACAGAGCTCGGGAGTGCAGCACATGGTCCTCTGAGCTCCATTTTTGCTGTTTGAGGGCTGCAGGAGGCCACTGCAGCCAAAAATGGAATTTGCGGGGTTCATGCATGGCTGTCCCAAGCTCTGTTTTCACTGTAGAGGCACCAAGGACCAAATCCTTTGCTGTTTCCAGGGAAGCCCTATGGGCCAGATCTAAGCACCCTACAGGCTGGATTCAGCCTACTGGCCTTGAGTTTGACACCCCTGATGCTTCTCAGGCAAGTATGTAGTCATCCTAGGATAATCATGGGTAGTTCCTAGCTGCACCCATTCAAATCTGGGGAGTGTATTGCTAAATAATTAGCTTTGGTAGCAAAGTCAATTATTTGTTGGCAGGGAGAAAGAAATGTCCCGCTGCTCAGTGTGCCATTTTCTGGATCTCTGCATTGACTTACAGTATTATTGGTCTGAGTACAGAAGTACAAGAGAAGTATAGGATATACTTTTTATGTTGTTTAATGACATTGATAGTTTTTATTGCAGTTATGTGCCAAATGTCTATCAGCACATCCTTGCTCTGGTGTTTGCTGTCAAGGAGATAAATGGGAACCCTGAGCTTTTACCCAACATCACTTTGGGTTTCCACATTATGAACAACTATTTCCCTGCTAGGATTACCTATAAAGCAATCCTGAGCTTACTTTCTACACAGCAGAAGTTTGTTCCCAACTTTACCTGTGATCTAAAGAAAATATTTATTGCTGCTATTGGAGATCGTTTGACAGAGACATCATTCAACATAGCCACAGTCCTTGCCAACTACAAGATTCCACAGGTAGATCCTTGATATAGCTCCCAGGAAACCCCATGTTTCTTTATTTATTTAAGTACATTTAGGCCCCTTTTCAGAATTGACAACCCCAGGGCAAAATCTAGGAGAATAGCAATAGCACTTAGACTTACGGTATATTCAACTTCACAGTGTTTTCTAGCAATCTCTAAGCAGTTTACGGGGCCCATGTTGCCCCCACAATCCGAATACTCATTTTACTGATCTTAGAAGAATGGATGCTGAGTCAACCTTTTGTATTGTACATTCAATTAGTATAATTGTAAATAAACTGTACAGATGATTAAATAGTTAGAAACCAAGAATTCTTTGGAGTTTCCCCCAAATATGGAATCATATTCAGCAAATTCCTGTTAGCATTGAGTTTCAAAGTTGTTGGATCACTACGGAAAGGCACCTTCCTACATGCTGCTTGACTCCTTTCAGGCCGTAAAATTAGAAGACTTTTGCAGATCATATATGCCTGGATTTTGATCTTGTGCTAAATTTTAAGTGTTTTCACAATCAGTTAAAATGGGCTCAGAAACATATAGGCAACCCTCCTATTGCAAACATTGTAATATAGCAAATATATGAACTAACCACATAATTTCCAGCAACTCTTTAGTGCTAATTTTTTAACTTTAGTTATGAGAAATCTCATTTATAACAGTTTGTATATTTGCTATATAATGTCTTTCAGCTGACATTTGGAACATTTTCTCCAATACATGATGAGAAAAATGCATTTCCATCCTTGTACCAAATGGTCCCAAATGAAATGCATCAATGCATTGGGATTATTCAATTACTTCAGCATTTTGGATGGAAATGGATTGGCATCTTGGCTGTGGATGATGATTATGGGGACATGTTTTTGCAGAAAATTGAACCGTTGCTTTCCCAAAACAGCATTTGTTATGCTTTCATACTTAGAACACCGCCAAAGGCATATTTAGATGAATATATACACTTGATGTCAATGGAGTTAAGATATGATCAACTCTTTATGGATGATAAAGTCAAAGTGTGTTTAATCTATGCCCTAACTCCAGCCATGCAAAATCTGAGAATAATCATCCTTGTAGCATCTTGGACTTCACTGCAAACTTTGGGTAAAGTGTGGATTATTACTTCTCATTGGAATTTTGAATCACTGTCTGTTCAGAGACTTTGGGACATACAGAGTCTCTATGGTGCCCTATCATTTGCAGTTCGCTCAAAAGAGCCCCCTGGATTCCAAGAATTTGTTCGCACGGTAAGGCCATATTGGGCAAAAGAAGACCATTTCATTCAGAATTTTTGGGAGCAGGCATTTGACTGCCCATTACACATTTCCAGTATAAATGAAGATAACAAGGTATTGTGCACTGGGAATGAGAAGTTAGGGAGTCTGCCGAGTATATTATTTGAAACGAGCATGAGTGGACACAGCTACAACATATACAATGCAGTCCATGTTATGGTGCATTCTTTGGATGTCTTACTCAAGTCAGGATCCAGATGTAGAAATGCAATAGTAACAGATCAAGTAATATTTCAGGATTTACAACCATGGCAGGTATTTCATTTCATTTCTAATACCTTGCTTTTTTATTGTACCTAGTGTGATCTAGTGGGAATGATGTTACATATAAAACTATTTAAAATGTTATACAGCCCTGTTTCCACCCATAAATTTTGTTGGATAAAAAAACCTTCCTCTTGAAAAAAATAAAAGCTTTTACATTAGTAGTTATATAACAGGGATATTTCTTTCCTAACGAGGAAAC
Organism: Thamnophis sirtalis; assembly: GCF_051295495.1. NCBI lineage: Eukaryota > Metazoa > Chordata > Lepidosauria > Squamata > Natricidae > Thamnophis > Thamnophis sirtalis. Next base: position 112,533,934 of record NW_028261384.1, read on the forward strand.
ATTATAACTACTAATTTAAAAGATAATCTTTGGTTTAGGAGGAAATATTTTATTCTACATAATTTACTTGGTCACAGACCAAGGCCATTGTTGTTTTCCCTGAGACCTGTGGTTTTAAATGTTATTTTGTTTTGAATTCTAAGAGCCACAGAACATGGCAGACTATAGGACATACAGAGGCTCTATGGTGCCCTATCATTTGCAATTGGCTCAAAAGAGCCCTCTGGATTACAAGAATTTCTTCACACTGTAAGGCCATCTAGGGTAAAAGAAGACAATTTCATTCGGAATTTTTGAAGTGATGTTGTGGAAGTGGGAATCAACAATATATTAAGCTTTATTTTTATATTATTTTGGGAGTTCTGAATGTAGAAAAGGTAAAAATAATGCCTTCTAAAGTTTGAGCTGGGTTATGAATTGTAGAGGATACATGTGTGAAAATGAGTACAGGCCACATTGTCATGGAATTCAAAAAGCACTATTTGATTATCCATTCTGTTGTGCATTCAGAATGGATATGCAAATGTATTCATATTATAAAATATGAAACATATATAAATAAAAGATAACTAGTTTGATGTAGTGGCTAAGGCATTGGGTTAGAAAAAGGGGGAAGTTTCTTCTATTCCTTATTAGGCACAAATCCAGTTGGTGACCTTAGGCCTTGCTTTCCTAGAAGGAATGTAAAAGCAAACCAATTCTGGACATCTTGCCAAAAATCTTCATTTGTGTTTTTCAAAACAGGATTGTTCAAGCTTGAAGTAATTTTCTGTAGTTGTTTGATTTAAAAGTTTTGCTGTTAATTTAATTTTTTTAAATTTAGTTTAATTCTTTCTTGAAAAACATTGTATTCAACAATAATATGGGAGACACCCTTGCATTTGATGAAAACAGAGAACTGATTACAGGTTTTAATGTTGCAAACTGGATTACTTTCCACAATAATTCCTTTTCTCGAGTCAAAGTTGGAACACTGGAACCTCGGGCTCCACCAGGCAGAGAATTAACTCTTAATGATGATCAAATTGTGTGGCACAGAAGCTTTAACCAGGTGAGAAGTAGCTGTAGATTCTCAACTAGAATGGCAGGTTTATGGCAAATACTTCCAATTGTGCTTGGGATGCACAGATTAATAATGTAACTACAGAGAGTTCTATATTTATGATTTGTTACTTAACAACCTTTCAAATTTGAAATGGACTGACAATTAGTTATTTAGGACCTGCTGCTTCCCCCTTGGGCACACAGCAACTGTCTCCGATTAATGAATAGATGTAGTTTCCTAAGGTCACATGACCATGAAGAGTTTTTAGCTAGTTTCCAGCAAAAAAATTGCACTTTTGGCAGAATTGATTTCACAATGAATAGGCAATTGAATTAACAACTATGAATCACTTTACTGCCATTGCAAAAATGGTTACAAAATCAATTTTTTCACATAGTATCTGACTTTCAAGAGCAGCATCTTATGACTGAAATCCAGAACCGCATTGTGGTTGTAAGTCAGGGACTACCTGTAGTGCCATATTCTGTTTTTAAACATTTTGACTGCAAAAAGAAACCTAGATTATATTTGATGATGTTCAGAAAAAGAATTAGTTAAAGTATTCATTAAGAGTTATCTGAACGTGTGTGAGGTCCTATGAAAAAGATAATTTTCTGCCCTTTCAGGTCTTGTGCTAGAACATCAAAAAAAGTTAATGCCAATTCCTTCCCTTTAACTCAAGCTTTCTCATTTTTATTTTCTTCTAATTCTTTATCCTGGTTGTGGGTTTCCCTGTTTTGAAAAGCTCTATTAATGCAAGCACTTTATTCTCTGATTCTCTTATAACTATTATTGTTCAGGTGCTTCCTCTTTCTGTGTGCAATGACCACTGCTATCCAGGCTCCAGCAGAAAGAAGAAGGAAGGAGAGAAATTTTGTTGCTATGATTGTGTGCCATGTTCAGAAGGACAGATCTCTGATGAAATAGGTAGGACAAAAAGAGGCCTTTGGCTAACTAGACAGTAATAATCCAATCCAGTGTCCTAATTTATCCAAGGAGAATCATATGAACAATGGCAAAAACATATATATATATATGTGTGTGTGTGTGTGTGTGTGTGTGTGTGTATATGTGTATGTATGTATGTATGTGTATGTATGTGTGTATATATATATATATATACACACATACATACATACATACATACATACATACATACATACATACATACATACATATATATATATATATATATATATATATATATATATATATAACCAAAAATATTAAATTCTATCTCATGATCAAATTAATACAAAGGGCAAATCAATATGTAAAATATGATAAAATATAACTGTAAAATATTATTCTCTTTACATATGCAATAACATAAGAATTTATTCTTTACTAGTAGAATTACACTTTTGTGTATTTCTACTAGAAACAAATACGGTAGTTTGATCCATTACATTTTAAAAATTTAGTTGTTCAGATTAATTTTCATAGTTTAGACAAAATAAAGTTCTCCAATTTCTTGTTCCACACATTCCTTAAAATACTTTTCAAATTGTTCTATTAGCACCAAGTATTTCTAATATTTATTTCTACAAACCTAGAGGTCTCTGAAACTGAAAATATTACTAGTCCAAATTGGAATGACACTTAAAAATCTATTAGTAGCCCCCTTATTTTACAAATGAACGGAGGAGAGCTAACACTTTTATTTGTTCAATCGTTCAATCAATGTCCTATGTCCATAATGCAGTATTTCAGGGTTAAATTTAATCTGATGTATGTTTTTGAATTAAATAATAATAATTGCTATCCTTTTTTCACAAAATAGGCAACTTGTATCAATAGTAATTGTGCTCTGTATATTTCAGACTGGTGAAAAAATTTGTATATTGGAAAGATAACTTCCCCTCTCCCTTTTTACAGATATGGATGCCTGTATGAAATGTCCAGAAAATGAATATCCCAACAACATCCAAAATCAATGTATTCCCAAAGTGTTGACGTATCTCTCTTATAATGAACCTTTAGGAATCCTCTTTGTTACATTAGCTACTGTTTTCGCTTTGATTACAATCCTTGTGATTGGAATCTTTTGGAGGCATCGAGAAACTCCAATTGTCAAAGCCAACAACTGGAGCCTCACTTGTATCCTCCTCATCTCCCTTCTTCTTTGCTTCCTCTGCTCCTTCTTCTTTATGGGAAGACCTGAAAAGATGACCTGTCTTCTCCGGCAAATGACTTTTGGCACTATCTTTGCAGTGGCCCTTTCATCTGTATTGGCAAAAACCATGACTGTGATTCTGGCATTTATGGCAACAAAACCAGGCTCTGGATTGAGGAAATGGGTAGGGAAAGATCTAGCCAATTCTATTGTCCTTTTAGGTTCTTTCATCCAAGTAGGAATTTGCACTGTTTGGCTGAGTACATTTCCTCCTTTCCCAGATACAGACCTGCATTCACTGAAGGAAGAAATCATAATGGAATGCAATGAAGGCTCAGTGATCATGTTTTACTGTGTCCTGGGTTACATGGGCTTCCTGGCTAGTGTCAGCTTTAACATTGCTTTCCAAGCCAGGAATCTTCCCAGCAGTTTCAATGAGGCCAAGTTCATCACCTTCAGCATGTTGGTCTTTTGCAGCGTTTGGCTGACGTTTGTTCCAACCTACCTGAGCACCAAAGGGAAATACATGGTAGCTGTGGAGATCTTCTCTATCTTATGCTCCAGTGCTGGTTTACTGGGGTGTATATTTTCCCCCAAATGCTACATCATTATATTGAGACCGAAATTGAACAAGAAGGAATGTTTAATAAGGAAAGAAATGTAACTGTCTTTTTGTTCATGTTTAATGAAATATCTTTAGAATATTGATGAAGTGTTTTTGTGTATTAATTTATTTTGATTAATTTATTCTTCAGAGAGATCTCCCTGACCTTGATTTAACACATAAAATGTGATATGGAGAAAAGTAGTCTTTAAGATCAGAGAATAGTTCTATCTACCATGAATGATAATTACATGCATTAAATTTTGATTGATATATGTCCATATATTGCCCCAATGTGAAAGAATTGCCATAAAGAAATATGGAATTTTACTAGATTGTTTATGGCCCCTTTGGATGTTAAATATAATGGGATAATGAATATTCCTTCTTTGGCTATATATTGTTTGAAATATCAGCTTTGTTTGCTGTGTAATCTGCAAATTTCGAAACAAATTCTCAACCAGCACAAATATTAATTTTAACTAAATCATATACTCTTTTGAAATAGTCTTGATTACTTCTGCATATGGTAAGTGCTGTGTTACATACTTACCAAAAATATGCTTGATGTTTACTTGGGAAGATTGAACAACCAAGTTGTGGGATTATATTTGAGGTTTAAAATTACTATGAGTTAAAAAACCTACTTAAAAATCAAAATATGTTTTGCTGCTCAAAACAAACATGCGTTAAATTATATTTCAATTACAATTAAATTAGAGAAATAAGACAGAACTTAATTGGAGTGTGCTTTGTTTATTTTCAAGGAATGCAATATATAATAACAAAGTTCAATTTTTAAACTGCTACCAAAACTAAAAAAAAATCATTTGTTTTCATTTTTATATTTATTTTTGCAAAATATTTTTTTGAGATAAAAATCTGATCCAAATATTTCTTAGCTTTGTCATAATCCTCCAGAGATATTAAAAATGCCTTCTTTATAATTACATTTCCAGTATATATTTGAACTTCTTTATAGATCGTTGACAAATTTTCAGTCCAATGATACATCATTTTATGGAAAGTTTCTTTCCATTTATAGTTGAATATAAACCTCAGTCCAAACATCCATATATTTTCCCATTGGTCCCTCATTATATTATTGCCACATTTTTTACCTATTGAATCATGCAGGTGGGATAGATAGTATCACCACCAAATGGATTTGCAACTAGATGGCCAACCACATTCAATGGTTGGAACTACACCTACATTGAGGAAAGCATTCAGTGGAGTATCTCAAGGCTCTCTCTTAGGCCCAGTACTCTTCAACCTCTTCATCAATTATCTAAATGAAAAGATAGAAGGGGAACTCATCAACTTTGCAATGAGAGGGAAGGGGGATAGCTTACAATTTAATTATAGACTCAAGAGTCAGAAGGGCCTTAACAGACTTGAACACTTGGCTCTACCCAACAAAATACAATTTACTGTAGAGAAACTGTACTGTACCACAATTTTTTAAAATATTTGTTTGTTATATGATAGAGTATTTTCTGATATCATATATTTTCACTGTTTTCGTGATATCCCCCTAGTTGATATTCTATAAAAATAGAAAAGGTTGTTTTATTTCACTTGTCCAGTGACCACATTTTAATAAGAAAAGAGGGATTACCTGAGAGAATTATCTCAATTGAAACGAATCAAAAATGTAAGGGGAAATAATTAAAGTGTTTCTGTATACTCCTCAGAAGAACAAAATACCTAGATTTAGTGGTATATTTTTTTGAGGATTGTATAACCATTTTGAATTTAGATTAAAGATAAAGAAACAATTTTGAAATTAATTGGTGGTCTGTTAAGATACCTACATTTCTCCCATAGTTGCTGCTATCAAAGTCTGTAGTTATCTGCGGCTACCTTGTGTATTTGGTTTCCCTTGGTAAGTGTATGACCTTACTTTTGTCACTACTGAGTTGCATTTTGTTAGATAGTTCCCAGTGTTCAAATCTCTCAATGTCTTTCTGAATCAATCATCTAAAATATTACTATCCCTCCTATCTTGGTATTTTGTATAGATTTGATAACTTTTCCTTCTATCCCCTCTTCTAGATCATTTATGAAATTGTTGAAAAGTACTGGGCTTAAAACAGAATCGTGAGGCATCTATACTAAGATGTTATGACAAATATGAATTGTATGTCATTTAAAAATAACAATATTAAAACATAGAATGAAATTACAGATATGTTATGATGGAAGAAAGTGTCATTGCTGGGTAGATTTCTTTATTTTGATGGGCAATTTAGGGTAAATAATGTATGCATGAAAATAAATCCAGTGTATTAGTTTTACCTAGTATACTTTTCAGTTTTAATAACTACGATAAATTTATTGTATATGAAGTTTGCCTTGTATATCTATCAGGAAGTTTGAGTTAAAAAAAGGCTCATTGCACTTTTGTTGTGTAAAAAAATGTCAAAGCAAATTACAGTAATTAAATACACACTTTGAGCCCTTTTCTCAGGAATGATTACAACTATTGACAGTTGGAGATGACGTATTATTTCCCCAATGGTCCAAATTATAGGTTCCTTATGAAACTGAATTTTTAGAAAGTCTGCTTATTATGAGTGTTTTTACCTATCTTCAAAATATATTAAATCTTCATTTCATGTTCCAACCTGTTTTATTGCTATTTCATTCTTAATAGTTTCTGTAATTTTTCCTCTTCTTTTCCCTTCTCGGCTCTCCTATTTCTTTGTAGTATTGTGGCAACTATCTTAGAGACCATATATGTAAGGATAATGAAAAAAACCAATGCCATGTAGTTTAATAGGGTAGAGATAGGATATTTTTCTGTATAGGGATATCTATTTTTTTCAGGATGGAAATGATCCACATTGGGATGGAGTTGATAGCAATGATGCTTCTTGTGTTCCTGTTCTGTATTACGTGTCAAACATATGCTATGAATTGTAGCATACCAGATGACCCTCTTCCTATAGCTCATCAATTTGCTCAGCCAGGAAACGTTATTTTTGGGGCAATTGTCTCTCAAGCCTTCTTCTTTCATAACAGTCCTTCCTTCACAGAAGATCCCTCTCGGACTTTGATCAATGAAGTGATGTAAGAAATTCTACTTTTTTCCTCTTCAAACTAGTAAGTGAAAAATAACTGGGGTGGGGGAAGAGTTAAGCAGAAGGATTATAGTGATAAGTGTTTGAAAAATTTTCACACCTATAACATCATTGGGAATTTTCTTTAATTCGTTTTTTTTCTTTTTGAAGTGTAAGAATTGGCTATTGAGTAGAAAACTTCATGTGCCTTCACACAATGCACCAAATGTATATAATTCTACTGATGTTAAGTTTGTGATTAATAAACCATTTGTAATAGTTTATGATAATTTGTCAGAATGTCAGGTTTATAATAGCTGAGCTTCTACTTATGTTCAAAATATAACTTGTTGAATAGTGTATAGAGAAGTGTCATTTGAATCCTTTCTATTCTATCTCATATAATATTCTTTTATTACTCTAATAGGACTAAGATAGAAAAAAAGTCATACTCTCTATATTACTGTAATAAGAGTAAGATACAAACAGGAATAATACACAAGCTGAAAACTCACAGTGTGGTGGGAGAATTAGTTTGGAGAAAACATTACAGTACTGTGAATGTTTTAGAGGCCATGTATGTAAGAATAGTCAGAAATGATGCCATGGAATTTAATCTGCTAGACATAGGAAAATTCTATATACAGGAAAGTCTACATTTCCTTTGGTGGCAATTGTCAACAATTTTGATGATAATAATAACAGAATAATAACAGAACAATAGAGTTGAAGGGAACTTTGGAGACCTCCTACACCATTTCAGACAAATGATTAAAAAAGAGATAAGCACTACAACTTATGGAAGTGTTCTACTGATTAATTGTTTTAACTGTCAAAAATTTCCCTTAGTTCTAGGTTGGTTCTCTCCTTGATTAGTTCCAATCCATTGCTTCTTGCCCCACCTTCAGATGCTTTGGGGAATAGGTTAACCTCAGTGGAGAAATTCAAATTTTTGTACTACCGGTTCTGCAAAATCCCCATTCCACTCCACTCTGGGGCCAGCCAGGGGTAGTATTTGCCAGTTCTCTGAACTACTCAAAATTTCCGCTACTGGTTCTCCAGAACCTGTCAGAACCTGCTGAATTTCACCCCTGGTTAACTTGCTTTTCTTTGTGGGAGTCCCTTGAATGGATAACATGATGGTGTTATCCATTCAATCATGTTCACAATTTATGATTCTATGGTCCAGTCGCCTACAATCTGAACTACTTCTTTGAAGTAGTTTTTCTATGATTGTCTGATATTACCAAAAATAGGATGGGGATGGTATCAGTGAATCTCTAAGTGTTCATGTACTGTGTTATATACAAAATATATATTAGACAGAACTGTAAAAATTAGATATGGATTCAAAGCACATTTCCTGTCTATGATCTGCAAACTTTCTTTCCAAAGACAAATTATGGCAGATTAAATAAAAACAACTTTCTTTTTCTTTGGAGTGGTACAAATGTTGTACTTCAAGGATGTACAAGAATTGCTTTCTGCTAGTCCATTCAGACAATGATCTGAAGTTACAATTGAGTTTTTCCTTGAACACTTGCAGTGAGACAAGGCATAGCAACTCTTTTGAGAAGTTCAGTTATTTAAGGGTTTCAGCATCTCTTCCACCTATTACTGCACATTCCTAGCTATTCAGCAACTGTAGCTTCAAATGACTGTTTCTCAGTTAATTATAGGTCTGGTTTATGGATGACTTTGAAATTCATGGCCTTCAGTTTTATAGCTTTGGGCACACAAGTACAAGAAAAGGAAAGGAAACACTTTAGTCATATTGTTAGGTTTTTTAAACAGTTTATTTGTCTATTTTCACATTACATTCATAAGTATCTAATGAACAGTGCATTGTCTGGATCATCTTATTTATATATAATAATACTTTTCTGGTTCCTAATTTCTACCTCTACTATCCAACTACTTGTAAAACAAGTCCCATGTTCAAAAATACTGTGCATCTCCCTTTTCTTTTCTTTTTAGTGTCAATCTACTTATTTCTGCACTATCTAGATTTTTTAAAATTATGTCTTCTTCTGTAGGTGTTTCCTCATTTTTCCAGTACAGTGCAAATAGAATCCTTGCTGCTGTCAAAACATGTAATATTAGGTATAGATTCTATTTATCATAATTCTGGTATTATGCCTAACAAAAATATTTCTGTTTTATAATCTATGTGTTTTTAACATTTTTTTTCTAACCATGTATGTCTTTTGTTCAATATTTCTTTGCTTTTGCAACGAAAATGTCCACCACATACTTACCCGGTGACTGGTTATACTTCCAACATGTGGCAAACATGTTTTTAAACATCTTTGCTAATCTGGCTTTGATAGTTGCCACCTATAAAGCATTTTATATAGATTTTCCTTATATGTAATTGCCATTGTCAACTTACAATTTCTTTTCCAAAGATTTTGCCATTTATATAATTCTATAGTGTATCCAATTTTTTACCCATACTATCATTGTCTCTTTTACCTGTTCATCTTCCATTTTTAAGCTTTGCATAAAATTATACATTTTGTTTATTCACTTTTCATCTACTCCTAAGATTATTTGATCAAACATTGTAAGCTCTTTGCAGAAACCATACTTCTTAATATCTTTCTCATATCTCAAATGTATTTGCATATGTGGCCATGATAGGTCCACACCTTGATTCTGTAACTCTTGTTTGGTTCTAAGTTCTCCTTCCACATTTAGGATATCTTTATATGTAAACATTTTCCCCAGATTTCCTACATTGGATGGTTAAATGCTTCCATTGTTGAGCACCAAACTGGAATTGTCATATATATTTTTGCTTTCACCTTTTCCCATACTAAAAGTAGAGCATTTCTTATATACCATATTTTTGGGAGTATAAGATGCACCGGAGTATAAGACGCACCAAGGTTTTGAAGAGGTAAATTTAAAAAAAGTAGGTAGGTAGATAGAGACATAGAGAGGGAAAAAAAGAGAGAGAAATTCAGTAGATAGGTAGGAAGAGATAGAGAGGGTAGTTAGGTAGGTAGGTAGTTGATAAAGGGATATATATATATATATATATATATATATATATATATATATATATGTGTGTGTGTGTGTGTGTGTGTGTGTGTGTGTGTGTGTGTGTGTGTGTGTGTGTGTGTGTGTGTGTGTAGAGAGAAGTAGGTAGGTAGATAGAGGGAGGGAGAGAGAGACAGAGAGAGAAACAGTAGGTAGGTAGGGAGAGAGAGTGAGAGTGAGTAGGTAGGTAGGTAGATGTTTCCAGGTATATTTATCCATGTGCTGGAGAAGGAAATAGCTGACAATCTGCAGCATCTAAGACTTTCCAAAAGGAAAAAAAGTTTTTGCACTCTGCAAACCTCCCAAAAACGGCCCGTTTTTCACAAAAACAGACCCATTTTTTTTCAAAAAAAGAGGCATGAATAGCCTTGGGGGAGCTTGCAGAGTGCTCCTGGGAGGGTGAGGGCGGGCTAAAACAAGCAAAAAGCCACCCATTTTTTTGCTCATTTCTGCCCTCCCCAGCCTCCAGGAGCTCTCTGAAAGCCTCCATAAAAGGATGCATGGCCATTGTGATGAAGGGGCGGGGTTTCAAGAGGCAAAAAAATACTGTATTTGATGTATAAGACACACCCAGATTTTCAGCCTATTTTTTGAGGAAAAAAGGTGCATTTTATACTCCAAAAAATACGGTAATGTCTTTGAAAATATCAATGAGTTTTATTTTTGTCATACCATAAAAAGACATGCCATCCTAATTGGAGATTGTGATCTTCTAAAAACAGTAACCTTCTATGTCTAAGAGTAATCCATTCTCTCACTGATGTTAATACAGCAACTTGATAAAGCTCTCAATCAGATAGGCCAAAGCCCCCATTATATTTAGATTTTTGCAACATTTTCAATTGTTAGTTATATTGATAGTTTTTGTTGTAGTTCTTTGCCAAAGATGTATCAGCAAATCCTTGCTTTGGTGTTTGCTGTCAAGGAGATCAATAGGAACCCTGAGCTCTTATCAAACATCACATTGGGTTTCCACATTGTGAACAACTATTTTCCTGCAAGGATTACCTATAAAGCAACCCTGAGCTTACTTTCTACACAGCAGAAGTTTGTTCCCAACTTTACCTGTGATTTAAAGAAAATATTTATTGCTGCTATTGGAGGACGTTTGACAGAGACCTCTTTCAACATGGCCACAGTCCTCGCCAACTACAAGACTCCACAGGTAGATCCTTGAGATGGATCCCTAGAAATCCCAATTTTTAAATTTCCTTTCATTCATAAAGCACCTTTAGGACACTTTCCAGAGTTGACTTTCAGTGTGGAAAATCTAGGAGAACACTGCATTGTAGATTAAATTAATATAAATAGAAATAATCTATAGAGATGAATAATTATTTAGAAATTAAGATTCCCCCAGATAAAGAAGATTAGCAAATTCCTGTTGGCATTGAATTTCAAAGTGGTTGGGACACTTCAGAAAACACTCTTTCTCTCCTACATGATACTTGATTCCCTTCAGATAGTTAAACAAGAAGACTTTTGCATATAATAAATGCCTTGCTTTCAATTTTGTGCTATGTTTTAAGTGTTTTCACATTTAGTTAAAATGAACTCAGACAGTAGACAATACTTTAAATAGATATAATATTGCAGGCATATGCACTGGCTGTATAATTTCCACCTACATTTCAGTGCTGACTTTCTGCCTTACCCATGTTGAACATGAATCCCATTTCATATGCCAATATAATGGTTCTGATTATTTTCTATATATTGACTTTCAGCTTGCCTATGGAACATTTTCTTTAGTACAAGATGAGAAAAATCTATTTCCATCCTTGTACCAGATGGTTCCAAATGAAATGCATCAATACACTGGGATTATTCAATTACTTCAGCATTTTGGATGGATATGGATTGGTATCTTGACTGTGGATGATGACTATGGGGATATGTTTTTGCAGAAAATTGAACCGTTGCTTTCCCAAAACAGCATTTGTTATGCTTTCATACTTAGAACACCCCCAAAGGCATATATAGATGAATATATACAGTTAATTACAATGGAGTTAAGATATGAGCAACTCTTTATGGATGATAAAGTCAAAGTGTGTTTAATCTATGCCCTAACTCCAGCCATGCAAAATCTGAGAATGATCATCCTTGTAGCATCTTGGACGTCACTGCAGCCTTTGGGTAAAGTGTGGATTGTAACTTCTCATTGGAATTTTGAATCATTGTCTGTTCAGAGAGTTTGGGATATACAGAGTCTCTATGGTGCCCTATCATTCACAGTTCATTCAAAAGATCCCCCTGGATTCCAAGAATTTCTTAAGAGTGTAAGACCATATTGGGCAAAAGAAGACAATTTCATTCAGAATTTTTGGGAGCAGGCATTTGACTGCCCATTATACATTTCCAGTATAAATGAAGATAACAAGGTATTGTGCACTGGGAATGAGAAGTTAGAGAGTCTGCCGAGTATATTATTTGAAATGAGCATGAATGGACACAGTTACAACATTTACAATGCAGTCCATGTTATGGCACATTCTTTGGATGTCTTACTCAAGTCCAGATCCAAATGTAGAAATGTTATAGGAACAGAACAAGTAATATATCAGGATTTAAAACCATGGCAGGTATTTTATTTCATTTCTAATACATAAAATTTATTTGTTTAATTGTATCATCATATATTGGTCTTTACACATAAACCTCGTGGGAATAATGTTACACAGCACTGTTGAATAAAAAACACTTCTCCTTTTGAAAATAAAAGCTCTTATATTAGTAGTTGTTTGGTAGGGATATTTCTTTCTTAAATGGGAAAAATGTAACTACTCATTTAAATTAACTTTGGTTAAGGATGGAGAGTTTTTCTATTCTAGAGAATTTACTAGACCCACAGCATTTATACAGGGATGGCCATTGTTTTTTCCCTAAGACCCATAGTTTTACATGTCATTTTGGAATCTAGAAATCATAGAAAATGTGCCAAACTATGAAGTGAACCTGTTGAAGTGGTAAAGAACAATATGTTGAGATTAATTTTTTTATTATGTTTAGTGGTCCCCAAACTTTACAGCTTTGTTTATTGGGGGGATGCCTGGGAAAATGGTTCTGTGTGAGTCGCAGATGTGCAGCTCCACTTGCACAAGTGGCGGGCACTATCATATGTACACATTAAGGTCTATTTGTCCAAGCATACATATGAAAGTCTATTTGTCCGAGCAATGGGCTTCATGGATAAGAGTGCCTCTCCATTCATTCTGCAAATGGAGCTGCACATTCAGTAATGTGCTGTTGCTCAGAGGTAATCCATTTTTGTCAGTGAGGACTGGCCACTTTGTCATGGAATTTGAGAAACACTATTTGAGAATCTGCTCTGCAGTCCGTTCAAATTCTATGCAGCCAAAAAATTGTGAATCATTGTGAGTTAATTTCCCTCATGTTCCTGGAAAATCTGCTATTCATAAGACCCATTATAATTTATATAGCATAAATATTTGCTTTGAAATATCAACAATTATGTTTAGCATTTTTTAAAAATGGAGCTAACATAACAGTGGTTAAAAGGGAGTAATGGTCAACAATTAATGAGCTGAAAGACAGATACTGCTTGTCATCATACATGTTCCACATTGTAAAATATAGAAGATGTAGGATGACAACCATTTTGGTTAATGTACTAGACTAGGAATTGGAAGATATGTATTCTATTAATGTTTAGGCACAAAGCCAAATGCTGAGTTTAGACCAGTCACTCTCTCTTAGTCCTAGAAAGAATGCAATGGCAAAGCAGTTGTGGACCTCTTACCAAAAAACATGAAGACACATCCTAATTTGCATTTTTCAAGCAGGCTAGTTCATCTTCAAATAGTTTTATGCAGTTGTTATGATTACAAAGTCTTGCTGTTAATTTCTTTCTTCTTAAAAAAAAACATAGTTCCATTCTTTCTTGAAAAGCATCGTATTCAACAACAGTATGGGAGACATGATTACATTTGATGAAAACAAAGAACTGATTACGGGTTTTGATGTTGTAAACTGGATTACGTTCCCCAATAATTCCTTTTCCCGAGTGAAGATTGGAACACTGGAACCTTGGTCTTCACCAGGCAGAGAATTAACTCTTGATGACAATCAAATTGTATGGCACAGAAGCTTTAACCAGGTGAATAGTAGCTGCTGATTGTCAACTAATAATAAAAGTAAAAACATTATTTGGAGCCATTGTTACAGGTTTGATCACATCGCTTGCAGAACAATTGTTACACAAATGATTATACTTCTTTGACATGGCAACTGGCTCAATGTCCCATTGTCACATAACAATGATCTGCAAAATTTTTAGCCAATTAACATTAAAAAATGCCGATTTGGCAGATTTTCTTAATATGCAAAAATGGTTGCATATTGAATTTTTGTTGTAAAATAGTTGCAAAAATTGAATTTCTCACACAATATCTTGACTTTGAACTGAAGCATCTTATGACTGAAATTCTGCATCCCATTATGTTTGTATATCTGGGACTATCTGTTGATCCACATTCTGGTTTTAAACATTCAGGCTGTAAAAGGCCCTGGATTGCATTTGCTCATTTTCAGAAAAAAACACAAAACTAATCAATCCATTAAAAGTAATCCAAATACCTTTCAGATCCTATGAAAACATAATTTTCTGCCATTCTAGGTCTTCTGCTAGAACATCCAAAGAAATCAATGCCAATTCCCTTTCATTAATTCAAGTTTCCTCATGTTCATTTTTTTCTGCTTCTTCATCCTGGTTGTGGGTTTACTGTTTTGGAAAGCTTTACTAATGTAAGTACTTTATTGTCTGCTTCTCTCATACCTGTTATTGTTCAGGTGCTTCCTCTTTCTATGTGCAATGATCACTGCTATCCAGGCTCCAGCAGAAAGAAGAGGGAAGGAGAGAAATTTTGTTGCTATGATTGTGTGCCCTGTTCAGAAGGACAGATCTCTGATGAAATAGGTAGGACAAAAGGAGAAATTTCCCTTACAAACAGAAAATCCATCCCAGAGCTCTATTTATTCAAAGAGAACCATTGAATCACAGCAAAAACAAAAGTACACAAGGGAAAGACCTCTCCATAATATTCCTTCTTTTCTCTCTCAGTTTCCCCCTCAGTATCTCCTTCTCATGTATGTACTGTATATATGCAGTTAAAATTTTAAACAAAGGAATTAAAAATAAAATAGAATTCTTTATTGGCCAAGTGTGATTGAACACACAAGGAATTTGTCTCCAGTGCATAAGCTCTCAGTCTACATACAAGCAATATCTGATCTATCATGATCATAGTCATCATAAAAATACATTCATCATAAATTATAAGAAATAACACATAGTGGTAGTCATAGGATACTAAATAAGTAATAAACATAAATCATACTAGGATACTAAATAAGAAATATAAATCATAAGATACAAGAAAAAAGTTATAGTCATAAGAAGATAAGAAAATAGATAATAGAAAAATGAGAGGAATAATAGTAATACAGCCTTACTAGATAGTTTGACAGTGTTGTAGGAATTAGGAATTGTTTAGGAGAGTGATGGCATGGAAGAAAAACTATCTTTCTTTCTTTCTTTCTTTCTTTCCTTCCTTCCTTCCTTCCTTCCTTCCTTCCTTCCTTCCTTCCTTCCTTCCTTCCTTCCTTCCTTCTTTCTTTCTTTCTTTCTTTCTTTCTTTCTTTCTTTCTTTCTTTCTTTCTTTCTTTCTTGTGTCTAGTTGTTCTGGCATGCAATGCCCTACAATGTAATTTTGAGGGAAGTAGTTGAAACAGTTTATGTCTAGGATGTGAAGGTTTGTAAATATTTTCACAGTGCCTTTTCTGCCTCGTGAAGTATGTAGGTCATCAATGGAAGGCAGCTTAGTAGCAATTGTTTTATGATGACATATGGCAGTGTAATCAGTATGGCATAAATGAAATTTGAAGGTATTAATTCATAGGCCAAGGCAACAGTAGGTAACAAATGATCTGAGTAATCTGTGAAATACATTTATCCTTCCACTATTGAAGGACTAGTCTGTGAGCAAAACAAAACAAAAAGATGTGGTTTCCATTGTTCAGCTATGACTTTCCATTGAATGGAGATGTAGTTAAAAATATACAAACTACGAAATTTGTCAAATTGGTACATAATACCAATTTGGTCAAATTAATGCAAAGGACAAACTAATGTATAAGATGTGACAAAATATAATTTAGTGAACTATTGCTCTCTTTACATCTGCAATAATATGAGAATTTAGAGTTTCCTACTAAATATGAATTCTAACAAAAATAGTTGATCCATTAAAACTTTTAATTTGGCTGTCCAATATCTTGTTCCAACAATTTCTTAAAGACTCTTAAAAGTCTATGAATAACCTCATTTTACAAATGGAGAGAGGGGACAGAAAACACTTTTATTTGATTTTCAATCAATATCCTATGTGCATAATGAAGGAGGTTTAAATTTACATTATGAGACTGATGTTTGCTTTTTTATTGAAAAAATAATTGCTATTTTCTCTTCACAAAATAGATCACTTGTATTAACATGAACTGTACTCTATCTATTCTATCTACATGTGCTGGCCTAGACTGGCTAAGAACTAATAGAACTAATATTGGAAGGATTTCTTTTTTCTTTTTTCCAGATATGGATGCCTGCAGGAAATGTCCAGAAAATGAATATCCCAACAACATCCAAAATAAATGTATTCCCAAAGTGTTGACCTATCTCTCTTATAATGAACCTTTAGGAATTCTCTTTGTTACTGTGGCTATTGTTTTCTTTTTGATTACAGTCCTTGTGCTTGGTATATTTTGGATGCATCAAGAGACTCCAATTGTCAAAGCCAACAACTGGAGCCTCACTTGTATCCTCCTCATTTCTCTTCTACTTTGTTTCCTCTGTTCCTTCCTCTTCATGGGGAGACCTGAACAGATGACTTGTCTTCTCCGACAAACAACTTTTGCCATTATCTTCTCAGTGGCCCTTTCATCTGTATCGGCAAAAACCATGACTGTGATTCTGGCATTTATGGCAACTAAACCAGGATCTGGGTTGAGGAAATGGGTAGGAAAAGGACTGTCCAATTCTATTGTCCTTTCAGGTTCTTTCATCCAGGTGGCTATTTGCACTGTTTGGCTGAGTACCTCTCCTCCTTTCCCAGATACAGACCTGCATTCACTGAAGGGAGAAATCATAATGGAATGCAATGAAGGCTCAGTGATCATGTTTTACTGTGTCCTAGGTTACATGGGCTTCCTGGCTAGTGTCAGCTTTAACATTGCTTTCCAAGCCAGGAATCTTCCCAGCAGTTTCAATGAGGCCAAGTTCATCACCTTCAGCATGTTGGTCTTTTGCAGCGTTTGGTTGACGTTTGTTCCAACCTACCTGAGCACCAAAGGGAAATACATGGTAGCTGTGGAGATCTTCTCTATCTTATCCTCCAGTGCTGGTTTACTGGGGTGCATATTTTCCCCCAAATGCTACATCATTTTACTGAGACCTGATATGAACAAGAAGGAATGCTTAATAAGGAAGCAATAGTAACTGCTGTTTTTTTGGTATTAAATGAAATATTTTTGGTTATTGTGAACTGTTTTTTTGGAGGGGTGGGTGGGTTTCTGTATATTAATAAATTTTGATGAAATTTAGAAAAACCACCCTGACCTTGATTTAACTTAATTTATACACAAAACTTGATATGGAGAAAAGAAGCCCTTAAAATAGATCTGTTTCAAGATAAAAGAACGGATGTGTTCTGTTCAGTTTAAAACCAATAATGATTACCTGAATGTAAATTTTGATTAACATAAACATAAGTGTCAGTAATATCTAATCTGATAGAAATTTTCCTTCATCGTATAATTCAATATAAAACTCAGTCCAAAAATCCACATATTTTCCCATTTCTCAATCATTATATTATAGCAAAAAAAATATCCATTGAATCATATAACCTTTATCATAGTTATTTCCCAAATTCAGTTTCAATAACATTTTGTAAACCTTATTCCTAATATGTTTATCATTAAAACACAACACCATTTGAAATTTACTTTTTCCACATTTAAAGCCACATTTTTTCTTATCTAAGTTAAAGTTATATCTTCATTGTAGATATGAACCACTAACAAACATGTCTTTCTGTTTCCAATTCCTACTTCTTGTAAGAGTTTCATTTCAGTTTCATTTTTTCACTTAAGGGTTTAATCCCCCCCAATTGATATTGTATAAAAAATAGAGATGGTAATTTTATTCCACTTGCCCACTGACCTCATTTTAATAAGAGAAGAGAGATTACTGATCTGTGAAATGTTTAAAGAATTTTACTTTGTCTTCATTTGTGTATAAAGTAAAATACTTTATGTACAATAAGGGATAAAAGAAAGAAGACAATTAAAGGAATCCAGGATGGGTTAGTCCACAACAAATAAGGACAATGAAAGCTTATTGTAACAGAGTTCACTTAGATAATATCTGACAAAGTAGATCACAGCTTACATCTTGATAAGAGAACAATCTGTGATGAAAGGTATCATGATCAGATGGATTTGCAACTAGATGATGAACCACACTCAGTGGAGCTACACCTACATGGAGGACAATATTCAGTGGGGTATCTCAAAGTTCTGTTTTAGGCCCAGTACTCTTCAACATCTAGGATGTGATTGCCATATATGAATCAGAACTAGATTAATTTGTAATAAAATTAAAACAAAAGGAATATAGGTCTCAACAAGAATCTCAGAACACTGAATTGGATCAAGCTATGGAGATGAGGGCCACAACAATCTCTTTGAATAAATCTGGATCGCAATTTTGTAAATTGGAATATCATTGTTGCTAACGCACCATTAAAAAAAAACTAAACAAAATAAAATATATAAAACCACAGTTGCAACAAAGTTTGTTTTTGTCTGATGAGCAGGTCAATATGTGGCTGTGGAATTATGACCAGAGTGGTTAAATCTAATATTGTTGGGCTTTATGTGCCACATGACAAAAAGGATTTTTTTTCACCATTTAATGGACCAACTTTATTTTTCATATCAAAATTAGTTTATACTGGGGGATTAGAATGATATAATAGCCCCTAGCTAAATAGATCTTCTGAGAAAGAAATTAAACATAATCAGGGCAAACTTCCAATTCTTCTTATTAGATTGAGAATTTGATACATTTTCAGTCAAAAAAAGCTGTGGGAGAGAGTATATATTTTATGAGAAAGATATTTTGTTTTCAAGATTTGATATGATCTGGATTTCAAAAGAATTCTAGAGGTAAGCCATTGCACTGATTAATTTTTTAAAAGTCAGGAAATTTCTCCAAGTTTGAATTTCTCTTTAATGAACTTCTACCCATAACTTCTTGTCCTGCCTTCAGGTGCTTTGCATAATAAGTTGACTTCTTCTTCACAATGGTAGTCCATCAAATACTAGAAGATAGTCATATTATCCCTGTTGTTGTTGTTGTTGCTGTTGCTGTTGCTGTTGTTAGTTGGGTCTGACACATTGCAACCCCATAGACAACATTCCTCCAGGCTTTCCTGATCTCTACCATGCCCCCTGTCCCAGAGCTTAACATTTAAGCTCACGCTTACTGCTTTGGTGATTCTAGCCAGCCACCTCATTCTCTGTTGTCCCCGTCTTCTTTTGCCCTCAATCTTTCCCAGCTAATATTAGGCTCTTCTCCAGTGAGTGCTTCCTTCTCATTAGGTGGCCAAAGTATTTGAGTTTCATCTTCAGGATCTAGCCTTCTAAAGAACAATCAATGTTGATCTCCTCTAGGACTGACTAGTTTAATTGCCTTGCAGTGCAAGGGACTTGCAGGAATCTTCTCCAGTACCATAGTTCAAGGACCTTTTTGGTGCTCAGCCTTTGGTCCAAATTTCACAGCCATATATTGCAACTGGGAAAAACATAGCCTTAGCTATACATACTTTTGTTGGCAGGGTGATGTCTCTGCTTTTTAGTATGCTGTCTAGATTTGCCATACCTTTCCTCCACAGGAGCAACCGTCTTTTAATTTCTTGGCTGCAATTCCCATCTGTGGTGATCTTGGAGCCCAGGAAAATAAAATTTGTCACTATCGGTATCAGTGGTTCAGTGTCCAGTTCTCACTGTTGCTTTTTGACCCGCGTATAGGTTTCTCAAGAGACAAATAAGATAGTCTGGTACTCCCATCTCTTTAAGAACTTGCCACAATTTGTTGGGATACACACAATCAAATGCTTTCAATGAAGTAGAAGTAGATGTTTTTCTGGAACTCCTAGATTTCTCTATGATCCAGTGTACTGCCTGTACTTCTGGTAGTTCTTGATCCACATACTGCTGGAGCCTAGCTTGTAGGATTTTGAGCATAACTTTAATAGTATGTGAAATGAGTGCAATGGTACAGTAGTTTGAACATTCATTGGTATTGGCCTTCTTTGGAATTGGAATGTTAACTGACCTTTTCCAATCCTTTGGCCACTGTTGTGTTTTCCAAATTTGCTGGTAAATTGAGTGTAGCATTTTTGCTGCATCCTCTTTTAAGGTTTTGAATAGCTCATCTGGGATACTGCCATTTCCACTAGCTTTATTGGCTTAGCCCAAGCCTAAGGCCCATTTGATTTCAAATTCCAGGATGTCTGGCTCTAGGTCAGTGACCACCCCATTGTGGCTATCAGGGACATTAAGCTTGTTCTTGTATAGTTCTTCCATGTAATTTTGCCACCACTTCTTAATATCTTCTGCCTCTGTTAGGTCCCTGTCAGTTTTGTTCTTTATCATGCATGAAGCAGTCTCTTTATATTTCCAATTTTCTTGAAGAGATATATTCTCTTCCCTATTCTATTGCTTTCTTCTATTTCTTCACACTGTTCATTTAAGAAGACATTCTTATCTCTTCTAGCTATTCTCTTGAATTTTGCATTCAATTGGGTGTATCTTTCTCTTTCTCACTTGCATTTGCTTCCCTTTTTTCAGCTATGTGTAAAGTTTTCTCAGACAGCCATTTTGCTTTCTTGCATTTCTTTTTCTTTGGGATGGTTTTAGTTGCTACCTCTTGTATAAAGTTGCTAATCTCTGTTCATAGTTCTTCAGGCACTCTGTATATCAGATCTGATTCCTTCAATCTATTTGTCACCTCTACTGTATATTCATCAGGGATATAATTTAGTTTGTACCTGAGTGACCTATTGCTTTTCCCTATTTCTTCAATTTAAGCCTAAATTTTGCAATGAGAAGCTCATGATCTGAGCCACAGTCAGCTCCAGGTCCTGTTTTTACTGACTGCATAGAGCTTCTCCATCTTTGGCTGCAGAGGTCATAGTCAATCTGATTTCTGTGTTGACCATCTGGTGATGTCCATGTGTAGAGTTGTCTCTTGGGTTGTTGGAAAAGAGAGTTTGCTATGACCATCATAGTCACTTAAGAAAATTCTACCAGCCTGTGCTCTGCTTCATTTTGTACTCCAAGGCCAAACTTGCCTGTTATTCCAATTATCTTTTAGCTTTCTACTTTAGCATTTCAATCTCTCATGATGATAAGGACATCATTTTTTGATGTTAATTCTATAAGGTGGTGTAGGGCTTCATAGAACCGTCCAACTTCATCTTTTTCAGCACCAGTGCTTGGGGCCTAAACCTGGGTTACTGTGATGTTGAATGGTTTGCCTTGGATTCAAACTGAGATCATTCTGCTATTTTGGGGATTGTATCCCAGTATTGCTTTTCCTACTGTTTTATTGGGTATGAAGGCTACTCTATTTCTTCTGAGGGATTTTCGCCTGCAGTAGTATACCTGATGGTGATCTGAATTAAATTCTCCCATTCCTGTCCATTTTAGTTTGCTGATTGCTAATATCTTGATATTTAGACTTGTCATCTCTTGTTTGAACATGTCCATCTTGCCTTGATTCATGGATCTTACATTGCTATGGAGTATAGATCTTTACAGGATTGGACTTTCCTTTCACCACCAGATACATCCACAGCTAAGTGTCCTTTCGGCTTTGGCCCAGTGTTTTCATTCTTTCTGATGCTACTAGTACTAACCTTCTGCTCTTCTCCAGTAGCATTTGGACACCTTCCAACCTGAAGGGCTCATCTTCCAGCATCATTTTGCCTTTTGGTACTGTCCATGGGGTTTTCATGGCAAAGATACTAGAATGGGTTGCCATTTCCTTCTCAAGAGGATGATGTTTTGTCACAGCTCTCTGCTATGGCCTGTCTGTCATGGGTGATCTTGCATGGTATAGCTCATACCTTCATTGAATTATGCAAGGCACTGTGCACAACAAGGCAGTAATCCATGAAGAGGCATGTCATCCCTAGTTATCCCAAAGGTTTCCTTTCAAAATGCAAGCAGGATCCTCGCCTTGAAACCAGTCCAAAGGTGAAATGACAATGGCCTGCATGACTGATAATTTCCATAGATACTACCCTTAGTCATTTTCTTTGTTAGATTAGACACACTTTTCATCATAAGATTTAGCCTCCAGTCCCCTAATTATTTTTATTGCTCTTCATTGCACTTTTTCTAAGGTTGCAGCCTCTGTTTTAGATCATGGTGACCAGAATTGGACACAGTATTCACAGTGTGGTCTCACTAGTGCAATATAAAAAAGGACTATGAATTATTCCTTTGTTGATGCAAACTAGGCCTAGATTCTTTGGCAGCTGCAGCACACAGCTGGCTCATACTTAAGGTATGCTGCTATTGAGTAGCACCACCTATTCTACATTTGTGCATTTGATATCTCTTGCTTAAGTATAGGGCATTACTTTTTTTTTTTTACCAATGAGTTGTATTTTGTTATATGGGATCCAGTATTCAACTCTGTCAAGCTATTTCTGAATCTTGAGTCTATTATCTGAAGTGTTAGCTATTTCCCACATCTTAATGTTGTCTTCAGATTTGATGGTTTCCCCTTCTATCCTCTCATTCACATCATTTATGAAGATATTGAAGTGTGCTGGGTATAAGACAGAACCTTGAGTTAAATCACTAAATGCTATAACCTTATGACAAATATGACCTATATGTTATTTCAAAATAACTATTTTGAAACATGGAATAAAATTAAAGATATGTGAAGATGGAAGAAACTGGAAGAAATGTTGTGGAGAATTGCTAAAAGTGAATGTTCTGCCTAATACATTGTTCAGTTTTAATTATTACTACCTATTTATTGTGATTGAAGACTGACATATATTTCTTAGGAACATTGATGAAAAAAAATAGGTCATGGGACTTTCAAAAGTCAAAACACTTAACGTTCTCTGAGCCAGAGAAAGATTTTATAAATCGGCCATATATTACATAAAACAGTAATTTTGGAAATAGATGCAAAATACCCTCTCTGTCAATGAGTCATAACCTGTTTTTGTCCAATGCTTGTCAAGGCAGGGACAAATGTTGCTCTTCCTCAGTCCCTTCAAACAGTCATTTGAATTGTCATTGAACTTTTCATGTTAATTAGCAATGGGACAAGACTTAGTAACCATTTTGAAGAAGTTAGGCTAGTTAAGAGTGGAGGATATTTCAGAGGCTCCTTCATCTCCTTATGCTGCCCTTTTATAACTATAACCCAACTTACTAAACTTTCAGAAAGAAAGAAAGAAAGAAAGAAAGAAGGAAGGAAGGAAGGAAGGAAAGAAGGAAGGAAGGAAGGAAAGAAAGAAAGAAAGAAAGAAAGAAAGAAAGATGATTTGTGTATAAATTTCCACATTAACACAGGTATTGTTAATGTCTGATGAGCATCAGAGATTGGCTGGGATGGAAGTTATTTTACTTGGAACTTAGCTATTGAGAATTAGTGCCCCAACTAAGGATAAAGTAGTGTTTTATAAACAATTTACAAGGAATTAACATGATTTATTTTGAAAGTTGGTGTTTGATGAGTGATTGGAATTTAGTGATCATCCCATAGCTGGCAAAATTTATCAGATAAATATTAAAATAACTCAGGGCAAGCTACAAAAACAATTATTTGATTTTGATAGAGAACTTAAGGCTGACTGATGTATTTATGAAAATGAATCTTTTATCAGTATACTTCTCAGTTTTAATCACTTCCATCAATTTATTTCATAAGGAGTTTAACTTGTTTATTTGGCAGAAAAGTTTATTTAAACAAAAGGGACTTTCATGGTATAAAAAAATCAAAGCAAATTACAGTAATTAAATAAAGACTTCTAGTTTTTTCTCAGGAGAGATGTGCAAAATATTGAGAATTGAAAAGGACTTGATTATTTCCCCAATCGTTGAAATTATAGTCCCTTCTCTAGTTTATTAAACTCAATTTTCAGAAAACCTAATAATAGGAGTGCTATTTCCTATCTTCAAAATATAATTTGTTGAATAATACAGAGAGCTATCACTTAAAGCATTTCTATTCTAATCTTCATTTCATATTCCAAGTAATTTTATCTCTATTTAATTCTTAATAGTTTCTGGAACTTTTTCTCTTTTTCCCCCTTTCCTGATTCTTATTCTAATGTTCATAAATGGGATGATATACACCGAGAAATTTTCTCCCTGTGTATTGACTGCTCAGATCACTTTTAGCTAAAGGAATTTATCTTTACCATGTGGAGAAACCATGGAAGAAAAATGAACAAACAGAAGCTTTATTGCCTGTACATATGCTTATCCATGCAGAATTTTTATTACTTTAAAAGCAAAGAGGAAGTCAAGCAAGCAATAGCAATAGCAATAGCAGTTAGAATTATATACCGCTTCATAGGGCTTTCAGCCCTCTCTAAGCAGTTTACACAGTCAGCATATTGCCCCCAACAACAATCCGGGTCCTCATTTTACCCACCTCGAAAGGATGGAAGGCTGAGTCAACCCTGAGATTTGAACAGCCGAACTGCAGAACTGCAATCAGCTGAAGTAGCCTGCAGTGCTGCATTTAACCACTGCACCACCTCGGCGCAGTGAAGATTACAAAATAGCTGCTGAAATATGACTTTTTTTTTAAGTGGCATTAGTTCAAAGTACTGTGCATTAAAAAGCCAAAGCAGCATAGACAATCCAAAATTGAAATCTGTTTGAAGAAAATATTTCAGTGAAATATTCCATATTCTATTTTTCTGAACAGGAACACTTGTCAATAATAGGATGGGGGTGAAAAGAATGATGCTGTTTGTATTCCTGTTCTATATCACATGTAAAACATATGCTCTTAATTGTAGTATACCTGATGACCCACTTCCTATACCCCATCAATTTGCTCAGCCAGGAAATATTATTTTGGGGATGATTACCTCTCAAGCCTTTTTCTTTCACAGCAGCCCCTCCTTCACAGAAGACCCCTCTCGGACATTGATCAATGAAGCGATGTAAGGAATATTATTATTTTTTCTTCAGATCAGTAAGTGCAAAGTTATTGGGTGAAAAATAGTTAAGCAGCAGGATTATAAGTCTTTGAAAATTTTCATACCTACCATATCATTGGGAATTTGCTGTTACTTAGTTTTCTCTTTTTCTGAAGTATAAAAGTTTGGCTTCAAAGTAGAAAACTCCCTGTGTCTTCACACATTGCACAAAATGCATATATGATTCTTCTGATGTTCACTTTGTGATTCATAAAGCATTTGTAATTTTTAAGACAATGTGTCAGTAGACCAAGTTAATAATAGCAGTGTCCCTACCTGACTTCAAAACATCTTCTGTTGAATAGTATATAGAGGTGTCATTTGAAGCCTAGTCTGCATTTGAAGCTTTTCTATTATAATTATCATCAAATTTCTAGTATTACTCTGGTAGGAGTAAGTTCATGACATTCAGGTGTGTATATATATTTATAATATTTTATTTGTTTCCCAAGCTGAAATCAAATTAAAAAAAGAAAGAAAAACCAAACAAAGACAAAAACAAAGGGAAAAAATGTATAAGACAAAATATTAAACATACAGACAAAATATTCCCCCCAATTGAATACTGATAGATATTTTTCAGCAATAATAATTGTTTACACTCTGTAAAAATAAATCTATATTTGAAAAGTTAATATATAATATTAAATTATTAAAAATATAGAAATATATTATCAATCAACCAATTTGACCAACATATATCTACTGTATATAAAAGTTAACAGGTAATTGCAACAACTAACCTAAATCTCAAAGCCCTCTATTAACAATCTATTATTGTATTTTACTTGAAGAAAATTCACATGTGGGTTCTAATGTCTCAGCAACCCACTACAACTATCATCTATGATATGTCTACGATCAAATACCATCAATCGATTCTTAATAATAAAAGCAACTCCTTCCAGTTTCTCCTCTTTAGTTTTCTTTAAAATTATAAATGGAATCTTTTCAAACAACTGTTCTCACTCCCAAAGAATGTGGGCCTCCATTGAAGATATGTCCACAGAACTTGTTGTTTAGTAATTTTTTCTGAAAATTGGGACACAATGTCTCTTGACAGCTGCCTTCTGGCTGCATGTAATGGCTCTATTCTGCAGACTCCATTAGTTTCCTGAGATGGTCCAGTTCATAAATGCCTCCTTCAACCTGCTCTAGCAACTCCCTTTCTTTCAAACCTGTTAACATCAAATTAATTTCCCAGTCCATCCAATTGCATGACTGATTTAACTATTGCTGCCTATATCTGGATGTCTTCTTGATTTTTAATTTAAAACTTGTGTCAGCAAACATTGTTTTTTTAAAACTTTCCAATAAGATTTAATGTTTAAAACAGCTGAGGCCCATTTATCTTTTATATCTCTTTTTGGAAGCATTATAGAGCATATGTAATATGTAATATTCAAAGACCTTCATTTGTTATTGCTTTAATTTTAATATAGTCCAAGTCTCTCTTAAAGCCAAACTTTCTCGGCAGAGTGTTCAAAGATGGACACAATAGATATTCAGTCACAGAACGCAGAAGCAGCTGAAGGAATAATTCTCAAAGTGGAGAGAGAGAAAAAAGAAAAATGTTGTCTTCTTTGAAATAAAAAGCAAGGATATATACAAAAAATGAAACAAAGGATTTATTTTAGAAAGGCTTTAAAATTGTAAGAAAATTAAGAGAATAAAAATCCAGTATAAATCAACTCGTCACTTTCACTGCAAATAAAAGAAATTCTTATGCCAGTGACTTTCTTGTGGCAAAAGAGGAAGTATTTTAAAACTGGAGTAAAATAATGAAATTTTACATTTGCAATCAAGCAAAGGAGTATAGAGCAAATCAGCATTTATCCAGGCCAGTGGTGTCAAACTCAATTTCATTCAGGGCCGCATCAAGGTTGTATTTGACCTCAGGGGGCTGATTGGGAGTGGTCAGCTCAACATCTCTCATGTTGGGGGCAATTGTAGTAGCCCAAGCCCTCTGCCAGTGAAAAGAGAGCTCAGGACGGCAGCACACGGTCCTCCTGAGCTCCATTTTTGCTGGCAGAGGGTTGCAGGATTTCATTGGAGCCAAAAATGGATGATTCGTGCGTTGCTGTCCAAAGCTCTCTTTTCTCTGGCAGAGCCACCACAGGCCGGTCCTTTGCTGTTTCCAGGGAGACCCTATGGGCCAGATCTAAGCACCCCATGGGCTGGATCCAGCCCATGGCAATGTTCCCTCTAAGCTGCACAGCTGCAGGGCTACACACGTGACAAGAAAATGCCACAAAGCAGTTACCAACTGCCGCACAGTGATTTTTAATGTCACAACGTGATGTACATTTTATGGAAATCAAGCCCCTGGACTTTGGGCTTTAGTCTGGAGAGTGGAGACTAGATGTAGGTCGAGCGACATTAGGCGAGTGTCAAATGACAAGCAGTAGGTGGGACACTCCAAAACAGCTGGGGAGCAACTGTGCCATGCCCATGCTCAGGCATGAAAATATGCCACTCAAACACTATACTTTTCCGTGCACACTGAAAAAAAATCAGAGGGAACATTGGCCCATGGGCCTTTGACACATCTGATGCAAGCTATTAACAATTAAACTTCAAAAGGTGATGTTAAAAACAGCCGCAACTAGGAAAATAGAGACCAAACCCTCTGACTTATTTTACTCAGAATTGCAGTCATCTAGATTCACTTCTCAGGCAAGTATGTAGTCATCCAAGGGTAATCATGGGTGGTTCCTAGCTGCACCCATTCAAATCTGGGGAGTGTATTGCTAAAGAATTAGCTTTGGCAGGAAAGTCAATTGTTTGTTGGCAGGGAGAAAAAAAATGTCCCGCTGCTCAGTGTACCATTTTCTGGATCTCTCCATTGACTTTCAGTATTATAGGTCTGAATACACAAGTACAAGAGAAGTATAGGATACACTTTTATGTTGTTTAATGACATTGATAGTTTTTATTGCAGTTATGTGCCAAATGCCTATCAGTAAATCCTTCCTGTGGTGTTTGCTGTCAAGGAGATCAATAGTAATCCTGAGCTTTTACCCAACATCACATTGGGTTTCTACATTGTGAACAATTACTTTCCTGCGAAGATAACTTATAAGGCAACCTTGAGCATACTTTCTACACAGCAGATGTTTGTTCCCAACTTTACCTGTGATTTTGAGAAAACATTTATTGCTGCTATTGGAGGACGTATGACAGAGACCTCATTCACCATGGCCACAGTCCTCGCCAACTACAAGATTCCACAGGTAGATCTTTGAGATGGCTCATTAGAAATCCCAAGTTTTTTTTATTCTCTTGCATTCTTAAAGTAAATTAGGCCCTTTTCAGAACTGACAATCCCAGGGGAAAATCTAGGAGAATAGCAGTAACACTTAGACTTATATATCACTTCACAGGGTTTTCCAGCGCTCTCTTAGCAGTTTACAGTCAGCATATTGTACCAAACAATCTGAATCCTCATTTTACTGACCTCAGAAGAATGGATACTGAGTCAACCTTTTGTATTGTACATTCAATTAGTGTAACCTTGAATAAACTCTACAGATGATTAAATAGTTAGAAACCAAGAATTCTTTGCAGTTTCCCCCAAATATGGAGTCATATTCAGCAAAGTTCTGTTAGCATTGAGTTTCAATGTTGTTGGGTCACTACAGAGAAACACTTTCTACATGCTGCTTGACTCCCTTCAGGTAGTAAAACTAGAAGGCTTTTGCAGATCATATATGCTTGGATTTTGATCTTGCGCTATGTTTTAAGTGTTTCCACAATCAGTTCAAATGGGCTCAAAAACATATATACAACCTTTGTAACTCATACAATATAGCAATATAGCAAATGTATGAACTAACTGCATAATTTCCACCAATATTTAGTGCCATTTTTTAAAAACTTTACTAACGATAAAGATGAGTCCCATTTTTTTAATCTTACATAATGGTTTGTATATTTTCTATACAATGTCTTTCAGCTGATCTATGGTACATTTTCTCCAGTAAATAGAGACAAAAATGTATTTCCATCCTTGTACCAAATGGTCCCAAATGAAATGCATCAATACATTGGGATTATTCAATTACTTCAGCATTTTGGATGGAAATGGATTGGCATCTTGGCTGTGGATGATGACTATGGGGACATGTTTTTGCAGAAAATTCAACCGTTGCTTTTCCAAAACAGCATTTGTTATGCTTTCATACTTAGAACACCACCAAAGGCATATATAGATGAATATATACACTTGATGTCAATGGAGTTAAGATATGATCAACTCTTTATGGATGATAAAGTCAAAGTGTGTTTAATCTATGCCTTAACTCCAGCCATGCAAAATCTGAGAGTGATCATCCTTGTAGCATCTTGGACTTCACTGAAGCCTTTGGGTTAAGTGTGGATTATTACTTCTCATTGGAATTTTGAATCACTGTCCATTCAGAGACTTTGGGACATACAGAGTCTCTATGGTGCCCTATCATTTGCAGTTCACTCAAAAGAGCCCCCTGGATTCCAAGAATTTGTTCACACGGTAAGACCATATTGGGCAAAAGAAGACAATTTCATTCAGAATTTTTGGGAGCAGGCATTTGACTGCCCATTACACATATCCGGTATAAATGAAGATAACAAGGTATTGTGCACTGGGAATGAGAAGTTAGAGAGTCTGCCGAGTATATTATTTGAAATGAGCATGAGTGGTTACAGCTACAACATTTACAATGCAGTCCATGTTATGGCACATTCTTTGGATGTCTTACTCAAATCCAGATCCAGATGTAGAAATGCTACAGGAACAGAACAACTGTTTAACTGTTTAATAAATAAGTAATATTTCAGGATTTACAACCATGGCAGGTATTTCATTTCATTTCTAATACATTGCTTGTTTTATTGCGCTATGATGTAGTGGGAATGATGTCACATATAAATCTATTTAGAATGATATAGCATTGTTTCACCAATCAATTTGGTTGATAAAAAAGACTTCCTTTTGAACAAAATCAAAGCTTTTACTCTAGTAGTTATATACGAGAGATATTTCTTTCCTAACGAGGAAACATTATAACTACTAATTTAAAATATTATCTTTGGTTTAGGAGGAATGTTCTATTCTACAGAATTTACTGGGTAAATCCAAAGAAGGCCATTGTTGTTTTCCTTAAGATCTATAGTTTTGTTTTGAATTCTAAGAGCCATGGAGAACATGGCAGACTATGAAATGATTTTCTGCTGGCTGCAAGGGGGGAATCAGAGAGACAAAGAGGAGTAGGTAGTGGCCTGTGCGCCTAATGGGGCGTGAATCATATATCCATTTCATTTGAACTTTCCTGTGGCTGGTGATTGGAGCTGCTGGCTGAAAGGGGGAATCAGAGAGACAAAGAGGAGTAGGTAGTGGCACTTTAACTCCATTTCATTTCAACTTTCTTGTGGCTGGTGATTGGAGCTGCTGGCTGCAAGGGGGGAAATCAGAGAGACAAAGAGGAATAGGTAGTGGCCTGTGCACCTAATGGGGCGTGAATCATATATCCATAACCCAAAATAGCAATAATACATTCTGGATAGTATGCTTGAAATTGTGATTTGATTTTATTTCAAAATGACTGGTTTAGTTCAATGTAATAGCTGTTTTGCACCTGTCTTTCACAGTACTCTTTTCAAATTTGGATACTGTCCCCTTTGTAAACAAGACATAATCTGTCTACATAGACAGATTACCTATCTAGAATCTCTATCACACATCAGTCACACAAGAAGAGCAAGGAATTCAAAAAGAGAAGTCACCTTCTGGTTGGTGATTCAATCATAAGGGATAGTTAGAACAATTAATCAGTGGAACAGCTTGCCTCCAGAAGTTGTGAATGCCCCAACACTGGAAGTCTTTAAGAAGATGTTGGATAGCCATTTGTCTGGAATGGTATAGGGTTTCCTGCTTAGGCAGAGGGTTGGACTAGAAGACCTCCAAGGTCTCTTTCAACTCTGCTATTGTATTGTATTGTATTTTGTGGAAGTGGGACTGAATAATACATTAAGCTTTATTTTGGAAGTTCAAAATGTAGAAAAGGCAAAACTATGCATTCTAAAGTTTGAGGTGGGTTATGAATTGTAGATCAGAATTTGAATGCACATCAGAATGGATACCCAAATATATTCATATTTGAAACATATATAGTTATAAGATAACTAGTTTGATGCAATGGTTAAGGCACTGGATTAGAAAAAGGGAGCAGTTTCTTCTAATTCTGGATACCTTGACACAAAAATCTGCAGATTCTGGTCCAGATAGTAGTTAACACCAACTTGAAGACATCCTTAATCTTCATTTGTGTTTTACAAAAAAGGATAGTTCAAGCTTGACATAATTTTCTGTAGTTGTTGGATTGAAAAGTTTTGCTGTTAATTTCTTTCATTTTTTAAATGTTTTTAGTTTAATACTTTTGAAATCAAATTATATGGCACAGAAGCTTTAACCAGGTGAGAAATAGCTGCAGATTCTCAACTAATAACAAAAGTAGGACACTTTTTGGAGCAATTTGCAAATACAATTGAAGTAATTGAAGAAAATGATGTTTTGGTGTTTTGGGGCTTTTTAAAATGATGAGGTTTAACATTTTCTATATATGCAATTGAGCACTGAGGTGTTGATGGCAGGTTTATGGCAAATACATCCAATTGTGCTCGGGATGAACAGATTAATAATGTCTACAGAGAGCGGTAGACTTATGATTGGTCACTTAATAACCTTTCAAATTTAAAATGGAGTGAAACATCTCTATTTACCACCTGCTGATGCCTCCCTTAGGCACATAGCAACTGACTCAGATTAATGAATAGATGTAGTTTCCCATGGTCACATGACCATGAAGAGTTTTTAGCTAGTTTCCAGCAAAAACAAGTCCTTTGGTGGAATTGATTTCACAATGAACAGGCGATTGAATTAACAACTATGGATCACATTACTGCCATTGCAAAAATGGTTGCAAAATCAATTTTTTCACATAGTATCTGATTTTCAAGAGCAGCATCTTATCACTGAAATCCACAGCCCCATTGTGGTTGTAAATCAGGGACTACTTGTAGTGCCACGTTCTGTTTTTAAACATTTTGGCTGCAAAAAAAACCTAGATTACATTTGATGATGTTCAGAAAAAGTATTAGCTAAAATATTCATTAAGGGTATTCTGAACATGTGTGAGGTCCTATGAAAAAGATAATTTTCTGCCCTTTCAAGTCCTGTGCTAGAACATCTAAAAAAGTTAATGCCAAGTCCTTCCCTTTAACTCAAGCTTTCTTATTTTTATTTTCTTCTACTTCTTCATCCTGGTTGTGGGTTTCCCTGTTTTGAAAAGCTCTATTAATGCAAGCACTTTATTCTCTGATTCTCTCATACCTATTATTGTTCAGGTGTTTCCTCTTTCTGTGTGCAATTAACAATTGCAGTGATTCATTTAACAACTGTGGCAAGAAAGGTTATATATTTTGTACATTGGAAAGATTATTTCTTTTCTTCTTTTTGTAGATATGGATGCCTGTATGGAATGTCCAGAAAATGAATATCCAAACAACAACCAAAACCAGTGTATTCCCAAAGTGTTCTCCTATCTCTCTTATAATAAAACTTTAGGAATCCTCTTTGTTACATTGTCTGCTGTTTTCTCTTTGATTACAATTCTTGTGGTTGAAATCTTTTGGATGCATAGGGGGACTCCAATTGTCAGAGCCAATAACTGGAGCCTCACTTGCATCCTACTTATATCCCTTCTTCTTTGCTTCCTCTGCTTCTTCCTCTTCATGGGAAGACCTGAAAAGATAACCTGCTTTTTCCAGCAAATGACTTTTGGCATTATCTTTGCAGTTGCCCTTTCGTCTGTATTGGTAAAAACCTTGACTGTGATTCTGGCATTTATGGCAACTAAAGCAGGAACTGGAATGAGGAAATGGGTAGGGAAAGCTTTTGTTAATTCTATTGTCCTTTTGGGTTCTTTCATCCAAGTAGGAATTTGCACAGTTTGGCTGAGTACATCTCCCCCATTCCCAGATATAGACCTGCATTCACTGAAGGAAGAAATCATAATGGAATGCAATGAAGGCTCGGTGATCATGTTTTACTGTGTCCTGGTTTACATGGGCTTCCTGGCTAGTGTCAGCTTTAACGTTGCTTTCCAAGCCAGGAATCTTCCCAGCAGTTTCAATGAGGCCAAGTTCATCACTTTCATCATGTTGGTCTTTTGCAGCGTTTGGTTGACGTTTGTTCCAACCTACCTGAGCACCAAAGGGAAATACATGGTAGCTGTGGAGATCTTCTCTATCTTATGCTCCAGTGCTGGTTTACTGGGGTGTATATTTTCCCCCAAATGTTACATCATTTTATTGAGACCTGAGATGAACAAGAAGGAACATTTAATAAGGAAAGAAATGTAACTGTCTTTTTGTGTTCATGTTTAATGAAATATCTTTAGAACATTCATAAAGTGTTTTTGTATATTAATTTATTTTGAATGAATTTAGAAAGATCTCCCTGACCTTAATTTGACTTCATTCATACCTAAAATGTGTTATGGAGAAAAGTAGTCGTTAAAAGGATATATGTTTTAAGATCAGAGAATGGAGGTGTTCTATCTACCTATCTAGTTTAACATGAATGATGATTACCTGCATTAAATTTTGATTGACATATGTCCATATATTGCCCAAATGTGAAAGAATTGCCATAAAGAAATACAAAATTTTACTAGATTGTGTATGGCCCCTTTGGATGTTAAAGGATAATAGGATAATGAATTTTCCTTCTTTGGCTATATATTGTTTGAAATATCAGCTTTGTTTGCTTTGTAATCTACAAATTTTGAAACAAATTCTCAACCAAGCACAAATATTAATTTTAAGTAAATCATATACTTTTTTGAAATAGGCTTGACTGCTTCTATATATGGTAAGTATTATATGCTTACCGGAAAAGATAGTTGATGCTTACTTGGGAAGAATGAATAACCAAGTTGTAGGATTATGCTTTGAGGTTTAAAGTATGTTTTGCTGATCAAAATAAACATGTATTAAAATATATTTCAATTATATATAATTATACTTAAATTAGAGAAATATGACAAACCTTCATTGGAATGTGCTTTATTTTCAAATAATGCAATATATAATAACAAAGTTCAATTTTTAAACTGTTTGCTACCCAAACTAAAATAAAATCTTTTGTTTTCATTTTTATATTTATTTTTTTAAAATTATTTTCTGAGATAAAAATCTGATCCAAATATTTCTTAGCTTTGTCATGTGATATTACAAATACCTTCTTTACATTTCCAGTATATATTTGAACTTCTTTATAGATCTTTGACAATTTTTCAGATCAATGATACATCATCTTATAGAAAGTTTCTTTCTGATTATAATTGAACATAAACCTCAGTCCAATCATCCATATTTTTACCAATATAATATCATTATTATATTATAGCCACTTTTTAACCTACTGAATCATGCAGATAGATAGTACTACCACCAGATGGATTTGCAACTAGATGACCAATCACATTCAATGGTTGGAACTACACCTACATGGAGTATCTCAAGGCTCTCTCCTACGCCCAGTACTCTTCAACCTCTTCATCAATCATCTAAATGAAAAAATAGAAGGGGAACTCATCAACTTTGAAATGAGGGGGAAGTGAGGTTAGCTAATAATTTATATGATAGACTCAAGATTCACAAGAGCCTTAAAAGATTTGAACACTGGGTTCTATCCAACAAAATACAATTTTGTGGTGGGAAACTATCACAATCTTTTTTTGTGTATTTCTTTGTTACATAAGAGAAATTATTTTCTAATAACAGATATTTTCACTGTCTTAGTGATTTCCTTTCCAGAGCCGAGGTGGCGCAGTGGTTAAATGCAGCACTGCAGGCTACTGCTAGATCAGCAGTTCAGCGGTTCAAATCTCACCGGCTCAGGGTTGACTCAGCCTTCCATCCTTCCGAGGTGGGTAAAATGAGGACCCAGATTGTTGGGGGCAATATGCTGACTCTCTGTAAACCGCTTAGAGAGGGCTGAAAGCCCTATGAAGCAGTATATAAGTCTACTGCTATTGCTATATTGTATTAGAATTGATTTGGAAAAATAGTGTTGCTTCATCAACCAGAAGTCTTGGGATTCCTTTGGTTCTATCATTGAGCACCCTATCTGCACATTTAACACTTTTTCCTTAGAATTTTCTTGGTCAGTTTATTGCAGAGTAGATTTCCAGGTCTTTCTCCAACCCTCTAAATAACATTTCAACAACTGCTAATGGAGAGCAATTCCCCAGGCTTATGATCCTGGGGGATTTCAATCTGCCTTCCATTGGAGAGGCATTCAAGTCAGCTCGGGAGTTCTTGGCTTCCATGATGGCTATGGACCTAACCCAGTTAATTCAAGACCCCACTCATAACAGGGTGATGCAGGAGGGGGTGCACAGGTAAACCCACCAGTGGCTGGCCAGGTTAGGTGATTCTAATATGCTGAATACTATAAATCCTAATATGCTGAATATTATAAATCAAACCTCACTCTGGGTCGCTTTCCTAACTTCCTCTTTCCCTATTGCAAATATTACGGAAACTAGAGCAAGCTTTTACACAAGAATGGGACACGGAAGTACTATGGGTGTAAGGATAGCTCAAAATAGCCATATGACAGCATATTGCGGGCACTCTTTCAGCAATATTTTAGCAACCTCAGCCCTCTAGCTCCCCCCCTCTTCTCTCTGGTGCACCCCCCCTCTCTGCTCGCTGCTGCGGGTGGTATATGGATGATGGCAGCATCTTTTATGATCTTTCGGGACTTGCAACATTTTCTGACTGCGCCCACCCAGTTTTCCGACTTGCTGAACCCTTGGGGACCGTTCTGGACTACCATCACCATCTTGCCATCAGATGGAAAAACTACAAGAGGGGACTTAATGTTTCTAAGTTACTCCCCCCCCTTCACGACCCATCTCGGCCACCCCGGACTTTAGACTTTGGACCCTTATTATTATACCTTCCAAGAACGAGATATACTATCTGCATACCCACGGTTGGTGCTCAGCTACCTCAAACTTTTAAAGAACTATTTGTGCAGTTATTAAGCTATACTTGCGCAGTGCGCAAAAATTTTTTTTAGGAATGCGGTGTGAATGGTATGTCTGATTGATGACTGTACCCACTTTTTAACCTCATTATTGCTGTATTTTCTGTGTTTTTAACTGACCTATGTGGGGAATGCATGGATGAGTGGTAGTGTTTGTGTAAGAGGATGACTGATTTGAAGGGCCTGTCAGGGAACGTGGGAGCCATGGGGGTGGGTGGGGGGACTACGGACACGGAAGTGGGCCGGAGCATTACGGTCTTAACAGGGAGGGGCAGATATGGCGGGGACTTTAGGGCTGGCCATTACCGGGGAAGGAGGGCTCACTACGTCACAGAGATCCCTCCTTCCAGCCCTATGAGTCCCACTCCAAGGCCAGATGGCGCGAGTAATCAGGACCCTGGTCTCAGGCCGCTGTCACTAAATGCCAGGTCTGTAGTTCACAAAGCTCCCCTCGTCCGGGGCCTAATATTAGACGAGAGGGCAGACCTGGCATGTATTACTGAAACCTGGCTGGGCCCCGAGGGAGGAGTCCCCCTCGTAGAGATGTGCCCAGAGGGTTTTCAGGTGCTTCATCAGCCGCGATCCCAGGGAAAGGGGTGGGGGTGTGGCTATTGTTATCCGAGAGTCTCTAATACCTCGTAGGATCCCTGCTCCGGAGCTTGTCGGGTGTGAGTCCCTGCTGGTGAAGTTGGACCTCAAGGGTCAAATGGGTCTGCTGTTAATGTACCTGCCTCCCAACAGCGTTGCAGCAGCCCTCCCCTCGCTCCTCGAGTCAGTAGCCGAGCTGGCAATTGAGTTTCCCAGGCTTATAGTTCTGGGGGATTTCAATTTGCCTTCGCTCAGTGAACACTCTGATGGGGTGCAGGAGTTCATGGCTTCCATGACAGCCATGGGCTTGACCCAAGTAATTCGGGGCCCGACTCACTAAGCGGGTCACATGCTCGACCTTGTATTCCTCTCGGAGCAGTGGAGTTGTGATCTTGGTTTGAGGGGTAGTGAGATCTTACCCCTGTCATGGTCGGACCACTACCTACTGAGGCTTGACTTTCGGAGACCAAACCCCCACTGTAGGGAGGAGGAACCGATTAGGTGGTTCCACCCCAGGCGACTTATGGACCCTTTGGGCTTTCAGACGGAGCTTGGAGTTATTCCTGATACCCTCGCCCATAGTCCGGAGGAGACTCTGGTTGCTGCCTGGAATTCAGCAGCAACAGAGGCTCTTAACCGGATTGCGCCTTTATGGCTGATCCGAGGCAGTGGATCCAGGAGGGCCCCTTGGTTTACTGAGGAACTCCGGGAGATGAAGCGAGATGCCTAGAGCAACGATGGAGATCCAGTAAGTCCGAGTCAGACCAAGCACTTTTAACATCTAGCATCAGAGCTTACCTCCGGGCAATTAGGACGACTAAAAGAACATACATTGCCTCTCTGATTGCTTCCACTGAGTCGCGCCCAGCCGCCTTGTTCAGGATAACCTGTTCCCTCCTAAATAGGAGGGATACGAGCGACCCTTTGCAAGGCAGAGCTGAGGATTATGTCCAATTCCTCGCGGATAAAGTTGCTCGGCTTCGGACAGACCTGCACTCCAATTGCGCAGAACCAGCTGAGGCACCAGGGGAGAATCTGGCAGGACATCACTGGACTGAGTTTCAGGCTGTTACCCCTGAGGACGTGGACAAGGCCATGGGAGCTGCAAGTGCTTCTACATGTGTACTGGACCTGTGCCCCTCCTGGCTGGTTGCTAACAGCAGAGAGGTGACACGGGGCTGGATCCAGGCGGTTCTTACCGCCTCCCTTCAGGTGGGGTTCTTTCCCCCCGCTCTAAAGGCGGCGGTGGTGAGACCCCTTCTGAAGAAGCCATCTCTGGATCCAGCCGTTTTAAACAATTACCGTCCAGTCTCCAACCTCCCCTTTGTGGGGAAGGTTGTTGAGAAGGTGGTAGCCTATCAACTCCGGCGGTCCTTGGAGGAAACCGATTATCTAGATCCCTTCCAGTCAGGATTCAGGCCGGGCTACAGCACAGAAACCGCTTTGGTCGCATTGATCGATGACCTCTGGAGAGCCAGGGATGGAGGTTATGCCTCCGTCCTAGTGCTCCTTGACCTCTCAGCGGCTTTTGATACCATGGACCATGGTATCCTTCTGCGACGACTGTGGGAGGTGGGGGTGGGAGGCACTGTCCTACGGTGGTTCTCCTCTTACCTCTTGGACAGGTCGCAGTCGGTGTTGGTCGGAGGGCAGAAGTCGACCCCTAGGCCCCTGAATTGTGGGGTGCCGCAGGGATCGGCCCTGTCCCCCCTCCTGTGTAATATCTACATGAAGCCGCAGGGTGAGATCATTCGACGGCACGGGATAAAATACCATCAGTATGCGGATGATACACAGTTGTATCTGTCCGCCCCGTGCCAACTCAGTGAAGCGGTTGACGTGATGTGCCAGGGCCTCGAGGCTGTTAGGGACTGGATGGGGGTTAACAAGCTTGTACTCAACCCAGATAAGACCGAGTGGCTGGTGTGCTTCCCTCCTACTAATTGGCCAAGTGTTCCATCTCTCAGGCTGGGGGGTCAAACAGTACACCCCTCAGACAGGGTTCACAATTTGGGAGTCCTCCTGGACCCACAGCTGACTTTTGAACACCACTTGTCGGCTGTGACCAGGGGGGCATTTGCACAGGTTCTCCTGGTGCACCAGTTGCGTCCCTACCTGAACCGGGAGGCTCTCACAACAGTCACTCGTGCCCTTGTGACCTCTAGACTGGACTACTGCAACGTGCTCTACATGGGGCAGCCCTTGAAGAGCATTCGGCGACTTCAGCTTGTCCAGAATGCAGCCGCGCGAGCGATCGTGGGTGCGCCTCGGTTCACCCACGTAACACCTATCCTCCGCGAGCTGCACTGGCTGCCTATTGGTCTCTGGATACGCTTCAAGGCGCTAGTCGTCACTTATAAAGCCCTTCATGGCATTGGACCTGGGTACTTGAGAGACCGCCTGCTGCCAATTACCTCCATTAGACCGATTAGATCCCACAGATTAGGCCTCCTCCGAATTCCATCCGCCGGCCAGTGTCGACTGGTGACTACTCGGAGGAGAGCCTTCTCTGTGGCTGCTCCGACCCTCTGGAATGAACTCCCCGTGGAGATTCGAACTCTCACCACCCTCCAGGCCTTCCGCAAAGCCCTTAAAACCTGGCTGTTCTGACAGGCCTGGGGCTAAAGAACTGTTGCCCCTGCTTCGAATTGGTATGACTGTTGTGTTTTAATTATGCATTGTTTTTTATGTCGTTTAAATTCTTGTTTGTATCCCCCTTCAGTGGTTGAGTTGTGAGCCGCCCTGAGTCCCCTTTGGGGGAAAAGGGTGGCATATAAATAAAATCAACATCAACAACATCAATATATCAGCACTTTTCCTGTCTTGTTTCATGAGTAACCAGATTCATTTCTCTATTTTAACTGGGAACTTCTACAATTGTACTTTTCCAAAATGTATTTCCCTGACCTCAGCAGGGGCTTGGACCTTCAAAATGTATACGCCTATTGTAACGCCTCCTGATTTACGATGTTTGATTAAAAGGTATAAAATCACTGCCAGGGGATAGTCTCGGCAGTTCAGTCTTGGTGTCAATCACACTGAACTCTTGGCACGTCAAATAAACCTGTTTCTCTTGAACCTTCATGGTCTCGAGTCCTGGTCTTTCGTAAGTAGATTGCAAAACCAAAACTTCAATCTGCTGCAACAAGGGGACACACACTCAACCTGATTTTTGTCTCTGGGCAGTGGATGAATGATCTAGATTTAGGATAGGACGTCAAAAAGAACTTACATTGCCACTCTGATTGCTTCCGCTGAGTCGCGCCCAGCCGCCCTGTTCAGGATAACCCGTTCCCTCCTAAATAGGAGGGATACGGGTGATCCTTTGCAGGGTAGGGCTGAGGACTACGTCCAATTCCTCGCGGATAAAGTTGCTCGGTTTCGGGCGGACCTGGACTCCAATCCTGCAGAACCAGCCGAGGCACTAAGGGATAATCTGGTAGGTCATCGCTGGATTGATTTTCAAGCTGTTACTCCTGAGGACGTGGACAAGGCCATGAGAGCTGTAGGTGCCTCCACATGCGTACTGGGCCCGTGCCCCTCCTGGCTGGTTGTTAACAGCAGGAAGGTGACACGGGGCTGGATCCAGGCGGTTGTTGCCACCTCCCTTTGGGAATGGGTCTTTCCCCCCGCTTTAAAGGCGGCGGTGGTGAGACCCCTCCTGAAGAAACC
Organism: Thamnophis sirtalis; assembly: GCF_051295495.1. Lineage (NCBI taxonomy): Eukaryota > Metazoa > Chordata > Lepidosauria > Squamata > Natricidae > Thamnophis > Thamnophis sirtalis. The sequence continues at coordinate 112,574,499 of NW_028261384.1, forward strand.
ATCTCTGGATCCAGCCGTTCTAAACAACTATCGTCCAGTCTCCAACCTCCCCTTTATGGGGAAGGTTGTTGAGAAGGTGGTGGCCTTTCAGCTCCAGCGGTCCTTGGAGGAAGCCAGTTATCTTGATCCATTCCAGTCTGGCTTCAGGCCTGGCTACAGCACAGAAACCACTTTGGTCGCATTGACCGATGATCTCTGGAGAGCCAGGGATGGAGGCCATGCCTCCATCCTGGTACTCCTTGACCTCTCTGCGGCTTTCGATACCATCGACCATGGTATCCTTCTTCGACGACTGCGGGAGGTGGGGGTGGGAGGCACTGTTCTATGGTGGTTCTCCTCTTACCTCTCGGACAGGTCGCAGTCGGTGTTAGTCGGAGGGCAGAGATCGACCCCTAGGAGATAACTCATATCTTTCTCTCTCGCCCTGCCTGTCTGCACCATGCTTGCCTGCCCACCCACTTCCTTTGCTGGAGTGGAGAACCCAGCAGTTGGAGAAGGAAATGGGAGGGGGTGTACTTATTCAGATGAGGCCATGCTGGATTGGGCTTCAATGCTACTCTGACCTGGGCTCATCTGAAAAAGCCCCCCCATCACTTCCTTCTCTTTGACAAGCAGCTTGCGAAATGGGGCACTTCTCAAAGAGAAGGAAGCAGGGGGAGAGAGGATACTCAGATGAGCCCATTCTGGATTGGGCCTCAACACTGCTCTGGCCTGAGTTTGTCTGAAAAAGCCTTCCCCTGCTGCTTCCTTCTCTTTGACAAGAAGTTTGGGAAATTGGGTGTTATCAAAGAGAAGGAAGCAGGGCAGGGGACATATTCAGATGAGCCAATGCTGGATCAGGCTTCAACTGTCAAGTTTCCTAACAATGCTGTAATTGATTCATAATAATTGAGCCAATGTTTTAATACAAAAACCAGTGATTTATTAATAGTTTGATTAGGCAAGATTTGTTTTATTTGCTTCTGAACTTTACCCTGTTCTTTCCCTTTCCCCAGTCTGTGTCATAAATCATGTTACTCACTAGATACACCCCTTCCAACCCGGCAGCAGTAATCTGATATCCCATTCCAGTTGACAGTATGCATGGAATGCACTCTCATTCATTCTGTCCCCATGACAACATGGAGAGTTGACGTCCAGCTCCCCTCACTTTACAAAAACAACCCGTGCGATGCAAAAACAAATTGAATACAAGTATAGGATCCAAGGCTACATCCTCCCCCTCAGGCTTGTTTGGACATATTTTCATGGAATCTTTCTATAAGGAAATCAGCCTGGATATTTCTATTATTCACACAAGATGCCTCAGAGAAGGGGTAGCCCTTCCACTTGATTGAGTACTGGAGTTATCTCCTGTGCCATCTTGGAGCTTGGTGTTTATCTGCCTGTTTCTTATGGGTTTGTGCTGCTTTAGCCAGTGCTTTTTTGACATTCTCCCAGCATTGACATCCAGTCACTCAAGCTGACTGAGGAAGGGCCAGGGGGATCCCTTGGATACTCAGGTATTGGGACAAAGTCCATGCCACTCACTGCTTTGAACAGTGTTAGTCCTGTGCTACTCTGAATAGCATTATTGTATGCAACCTCAGCAAAAGTTAAAAGGTTACCCAATTGGACTACTGATAGTTTACATAGCACCTCAGGTACTGCTCTACCATAGCGTTCAGTCTCTCTGCCCCCCATTGATGCTCTGATGAAAAGCTGAGCTAAGGCCCTGGTATGACCCAATGGATCACAGGAACTCCCTGCGGAACTTAGTCATGAACTGTCTGAGATAATTCTTCGAGGTACTCCATGCAGGTGTTAGATGTGCTTCAGGAACAGTTTGGCAGCTTGTGAGCTGAGGGTAGTCTGCTGCAAGGTATGAAGTGTGCCTCTTTGGAGAACAGGTCTATTACAGACCAAATCACTGTGTTTCCCCCACTTTTGGGCAACTCTACTATAAAATCCATTGCAATCTCCTCCCATGGCCTTGTTGGCTCTGTTACTGGTTGCAGCAGTTGGGGGAGGGGGTTTCCCGGTCATCTCTTCATTGTGGCGCAGATAGTGCAACTTTTCACATAACTGTCCACATCTTTCTTTATTTCTGGTTACCAGAACTGTCTCTGGGCTAAGTGTAATGTCTTTAGGAATCCAAAGTAGCCTGCTGGTTTGGCATCATGGCTCCTCTGGAGAATTAGGGTGCGTAAGGATTCCAGGACATAGAGTTTCATCCCCTTCCATGTGAGGTCATCTCTTTTTGTCAAGATGTGTTGGCTATTTTGGAACCAGGGATCTGCTAGCAGTTCAGTTTTGAGTCTCATGGTTAGGTCGCTTGCTGGTTGGTCATGTGTTGTCATATGGTGGTCACTTGGGCAGCTATTTGGGTAGAGGGAATGATGGCATCCACCACCTGTTCCTGTTTGCATTTTTACTGGGGCATGCGAGAGAGGGTGTCAGCTAGAAAGTTCCTCTGCCCTGGAATGTGCTTTAGTACTAAGTCAAAACGGTTGAAATATTGAGCCTATCGGACTTATTTGGGTGATAGTTTTCACAGGGTCCTGAGAGCCTACAGATTTTTGTGGTCAGTCTAGACTTTGAACAGTTTCTGACCCCCTTCCAACAGGCATCTCCAGGTTAGCAGTGCCCATCTCACTGAGAAAGCCTCCTTTTTCCAGGTGGCCCATCATCCCTCTGTGAGCTTGCGGGAGATGTAGGTGCAGGGTTGTACATTTCCTTGGTTATTTCTTTGGAGTAGCACTGCTCCCACTGCCATGACACTGGCATCTGCTTGGATCACAGAGGGTTGCTTGGGATCAGGATGCTTTTGCAGTGGTTCCTTTGCAAACATTCCTTTTGGCAGGTTAGGTCCCACGGTAGATGTCCCGAGCAAGGTTTTGTTCCTGGGTTTCCAGTCTTTAAGAGGTCTATCATGGGTTTGGCAATCTTTGCAAAGGAGAGGATGAATTGCTTATAGAAGTTGGTGAACCCTAAGAACCTTTGTAGCTATCTGTGGGTGCAAGCAGGTTGCCAGCCTAGGATGGCATGTACTTTGACTCAGTCCATCTCTATTCCCTCATTTGACAATTGGTAGCCCAGGTAGTCTAGCTGTGCACAGTGGAATTCACATTTTGATAGCTTGACATACAGGTTGGCTGCCAGACGTTTTTTCCAGTACCTGTCAGACCAGGGGAATGTGGTCATTCATGGTCTCTGTGTAGATGAGGATGTCAATCATGTAGACGAGGACCCCCTTGTAGAGATGCTCATGCAGCACCTCATTTATTAATGGCATGAACACTGCTGGGGCTCCCTGCAGTCCAAAAGGCATCACTTTGAATTGGAAGCTCCCTAGGGGGCAGTTGAATGCTGTTTTGCACTCATATCCTTCCATGATCTGTATTCAGTAGTATGCTTTTCTGAGGTCTAGTTTGGTAAAGACTTTTCCCTTGGCCAAGTGAGATAGCATATCCTTCATTAGGGGGAGGGGGTATAGGTTGTGTATGCAAACTGCATTGATTCCTCCAAAGTCCACACACAGTATCATACTTCTGTCTTTTTTCTTTGAAGAGGACTGGAGCCACGACCTGTGACTTGGCTGGGTGGATGAACCCTTGTGCTAGATTTTTGTCTATGTATTTGTGCATTTCTTGCATAATAATAAAACATTAATAAAACAAAAAAGAAGTGAGATTGGCTCCCACCTTCTAAATGAACCTGAAGATCTGGCTCTACCAGTTGGCTTTGGCCTGATCAGGGAATTTCATACTGGAGATAGTAAATTGACTAATAGTAGTCCCCACAAACCCCTGCATATTCTTCTTTCTTGTCCCCATTTTCAGTTAACATTGTTATTTTATTGTAATTTTAATGTGTTTTTATTATTTATTCATATATTTATGGTTACATTTTAATATTGTAAGGTGCCCAGAGTCACCTTGTGGTGAAATGGGTGGCAAACCAATTAAGTAAATAAACAAATAATTAAGAATTTTTAAATGACACAAACAGATGAAAATATATCGGCAGATAAAAAGGAAACATAATTAAAATAAATGTAATAAATAATACTATATAAATAAAATAACAAAAAAACAATAATAAAACAAAAAAAGAAGTGAGATTGGCTCCCACCTTCTAAAAGAACTTGAAGACCTGGCTCTACCAGTGTGTTGTTTATCACTGGAGCAAATACAGAATAGGCAATCTGTCAAGAAAAAAAGCCAAACATAAATTTTCTCAAATACTTGTCATGATTTTATTTCCTTTTTAGTGACTATTGCAACATGGTTAGACACTCCACCAAATAAATCATTTGTAATAAACTCTTTGACAATCCTTCATCTTCATTGAGTGGAGACATTCACAATATTTTAAAGATTCAGTATGTCAATTTCTCAAAGCCTTTTTTTTAGTATTCCCATGAGTTAGTATTCTCATGAGTATTCTCATGAGATGTCTTCAGCTTCGTGTCTGTGCGAGCAAAGCATGATTGGAGCTGCTGTCCCTCTATAAATACTGTTGTGTGTGTGTGGAGCTCTGGCTCTGTTGCTGCAAGCAGATTGGTTGGCTGTGTTGTAACATCTTGATTAATTGATGGAGTTGATGTTTGCAGATTAGTCAGTTGTTTTGTCATCTCCTGTGTGACTGAGGTACTGGCTGTGTGCCTATTGTTCTTTTGTGTTGTAATGACTTGGGTAATGGGCTGTGTGATGACCTCCTGAACTCTATTGTAGTGATATCCTGAGTCCTGTGCTACAACCTCCTGGGGATTGGCTGCATTGTAACATTCTGAGCCTTTGTGTTGTAACCTCCTGAGTTCTGTGATGTAATGTCCTGAGCAGATGGTTGAGGTATAACATCCCGGGCTTTGGTTTGGCTCCGAGTTTGCGGTCTGGGCATGTGTTCATGGCAGGTGTCAGTTTGCTTTGTGTGGGGTCGGAGCAGGGTGCAGCAGTTGGTGATGCCGCTGTGGTTTGGCTTCTAGATGGTGGTTTTATTTGGTCTATGGAATGGGTTTGGGTTTGAATCTGGTGAGGGTGATTGGTGGTTGTGTCCTGTGTTGTTCTGGATCCAGTGTCAGTTTTTATGGCTGGGACTCGTTTGTTGACTAGGGCTAGTTTCCAGATGTCTGGTAGGCAGAAGGTATCGTCATGTCTATTCATGTTGTGGGGATGTTTCTCTATTTCTATGGCTTCCATAATTATTCTCTTATTGAAGGGTTCAGTTTTGGAGATTAATTTTGTTCTTTCAAAATCAATGTTATGTCCTGTAGCTTTAAGGTGCTGGAAGAGATAAGTTTTTTCTTCTTTTCTGACTGCATTCTTGTGTTCATATAGACTTATCTACAGTTTCATAATGCTATCCAGGTTGGGGGCAATATGCTAACTCTGTAAACTACTTAGAGTGGTCTATACTGTTTATAGAGTCAGCATATTGCCCCGAAGCATCATCTTACTGACCTCAGAAGGATAAAAGCCTGAGTAAATCTTGAGCAAGTGAGATTTGAATTGTCAAGTTGAAAGCAGTCAGCAATCAGAAGTAGTAGCCTGCAGTACTATATTCTAACCACTTTGCCATCATGGCTCTCTCCTCTCCTCTCTTCTTCTCAATGCTACGCTACTCTATTGTACTTTACTCTCTTCTCCTTTACTGTCAAAAAAATCCTTATTTTTTTAAAAAAATCCTGAATATAGAGAAACAACTGCAAAGTTTTTTTCTTTTCTAACATGTCTGTATTATATATAATTAATAATTTGCTTTATCTCATCTCTACAACTTATATTATATTATATGTAAATATTTTAATTATATTTGTACAGTCTCTTCCTACCCTAAATATTACACATTTCTTTCATAGGTTGTTATTGAATGTCCTAAGAAATACTATACATCACATAAATGACTCAGTATGTTCTGACTGACATTAAGTTTTCCTTTCATGCAAAGTAGCACATTTATTCTCATATATTGTTTTATGAAGATTCATATACATTTTGAAATAGGAAATGTGTAAAATTTTAAGATTTTAAAAAATCCCCCCTCTTTTAATTTCAATAACATCACCTGAGAATTTCAGCTAAGCTTTGCAGATAAATCCACAGCATAAGCAAGAGAAAGAATAAAATAGATGAAAAGGAATGCTAGATATGATGATGGATTAAAAAGTATAAAGTATAAAGCTATGAGAAACAGAAAAACAACAATAATAAAATGCAGAATAGTTTCTACAAGTCAAAAGGCATAGAAATAGCAGGTGAAATATGAAACTTAAGGTGAAAAATGATATTGGTTAGCAGGACAAAATAGAAAGAAAGAAATGGGTAGAAAGAAAAAGCTATATGCTGTCAAAATTAACAAAAACACTGAGGTGGATCAAGATTTTGGAGCAGACCTCAGCTTAGGTCATACCAAACTTAAAATTCATTGACCAAGATCATAAGACTGATTTCTAAATATTCCATTGCAAGTTGCAAAAATATTCCATTTTTGTCTATTAGCGTTTTGAATTTAAAAAAGAAAAAGGTATCCGTACACAAGGTCCCATTAAGGCTTCATTTTGAAACTTTCATTGAAAGATGGTATATCAAAAACACAGTTATACTGAGTTGTAATTGCTGCTATGATTAAGTCCTCTGTCTGACAATATTCATTCAGTTTCTGGGTAGGCTCAATAATCATACATATTGCACCCAGAGTTTTGCATTCAGTTGAATGCTGCTGCAACCACAGCATGAGCAGACGGAACATAAATATTTTTGCCATTCCATCAAAAAGTAGTTCAGATTTCATACATCAATAGTGCCATCCATCATTAGTTTGGATATACCACATTGTCCTCAGTGGCTTCAGATACTTTTCATAAAGGTAAATTTTCAGAGGTGGTCTGACAAGCTTCAACAGTCTCTCAGTCTATATTTGAACTACACAGAGATACAGTACCTAATATAAGCTTCCAGAAAATGCTATGATTATATAAGTGACTTCAGGACAATGTCATAGAGTTTTCCAAGATAGGGATAATTGGTAAGTTACAGTGTAAGCTACTCTGTGATACACAGGGGAGAACTAAATACAGTTTTCAATCTCTCCCTAACTTGAGACATCTGTCGCAAGTCTAAACATTAGGAACTAGGTACAAATAAGCACATTTCTGTTCTTATTTCAGGATGAAGTGGGCTGCTGCAGAAGATGGTCCATATAATAGGCAGGGCTAGTTACTAAAGTGATCCCTCTATTAGCTGATCTGAATGTACCTTAAATGACCTAATAATTGAATCAGACTTACTCTTCCTGCCTAGAGTCAGATTTAACATTGCTTTTCAAGCCAAGAAGCTTCCCAGAATTATGTTTTAGAGGACAGCAGGCTTGCTAAAGTGGAAAGGTAGATATACCGTATTTTTCGCATTGTAAGACGTACCTGACCATAAGATGCACCTAGGTTTAGAGAAGGAAAACAAGAAAAAATATTCTGAACCAAATGGTGTAGTGAGGGCAGGAGGCAGAACCTGATAGGCCCTATATAGATAGATATCCTCTAATGTGTGAGCTCTCCCTATTAAACCCTGCACTGTGGAAAACAGACAGAAGAGGCAGAAAATGATAAAGACAGAAGAGGCAGAGTTTAGAACTGTAAAAGGACCCTGCTGCCATGGACAGCTGCTATTCACCAAAGGACTGGCACCAATCCACCATTGGGGACCCCTGAAGTCATACTCTTCATGGTCTGTGATGCAATATTTGCTCCATAAGATGCACAGACATTTCCATGTACTTTTGGGGGGAAAGTGTGTCTTATGGAGTGAAAAATATGGTAATTAGAAACTCCCCTCTTAATCACTGATATATGATTGGTATATTGCTGTGTAGCATATTTATTTCTTACTCATTTTTTTTTAAAAGTTAAAGATTAGAGCAAGTACCTTTATATGTATCAATGAAATGTTTGGCCACTACATTGTCACTTCTCTGGACCTTTCAATCTAAAACTAGGATCATGAAAAGCACACCAGATTTAGGGAACCAAAGACATGCAGGCTAATACTACATTTATTATAAGGCTATGGTCAATAATACTGCAAGGGTTTTCTCGGTGTGCTTCCTTCCCATTCTACATTTATCTTCAGGAGAGTTAAGGAAGGGTCCTCAATGGTATACTTTCCCAGATTACAGTTCTGTCCCAGGTTTCTTTTATCTGCCCATCGTCTTAGCAATGGTTCATCTTCCTCTTTCTCAAAGTTATTACTTCCTTCTACCTATTGCACAATCAGAATTTTTATAATTCTTAAGTTCAGTGAATAGTGTTATACTATGCTACATATAGTGTTAAGCTAAATGAAAAAAATATTTGCAAAATATAACCAATATAAATCATTGTCTCACAAAGCTAAATGCAATTATTTTTATTAAATAAAATATTGACTTTAATAAGATGCAGACCAAAAGAGATAATTCTGCATGAGTTTCAGGAGGTATATGTTGTGGCCTGACAGTGGCCAGCAGAGTTGGCAGCAGAGTTGGACAGTGAGGAGGTGGGGGAGGAATATGGGCCAGTCCTGGGGTCTGTGAAAAGCTCAGATGAAGGCTCTGCATCGGAGACAGAGAGGGAGCTAGACAGCAGTGAGGCAGAGGAACAGCTGGAGCTTGTTCCCAGTGTGCGCATGCACAGAGCTGCCAAAAGACAAGAACTAACAAAGCAGTGTCTACTTGGGAGTAAAGTCACACCTTGGAGGTGATTGGCTCCTCCCATAGGAAGTAAAAGCAGAGCGACTGGAGAGTGGGCTTTAGCAGGAAACGATTTGTTCCTTTGATCGTTTCAAGAGTGGAAAGTTTTGTGCCAAGTGTTGCTTTGCCCTGCTTTTGAAAACTAGCTACCTGGCAGCTCTCCAAGTGAAATAAGGTTTATATTGATAAATATTTTCTGAAAGACTGTTTGCCAAGCCTTGCTGACTATGAATATTAGAAATTCACAATCATGTAAATAAAAGAGGTTTTATTTGGACCAAGACTTTGCTTCATGCTTTTTCAGGAAGCCTAGGTCAGAACAATATACTCTAACAGCATTGCCAAATATTCATGATAACACTGTTGATATTGACAGTATCAGGAAAATAAAAATATTCCATCCATTTTTATATAATATGCATTGGAGAAAGATGGGCTTGGCAGTCTCAACTTGCCCATTTTAACAAAGGGTTTCAGTAGTAGGGAAAATTGCTTGAAATATCTGAAATAACTTTCACTGAGGTATTGAATATCTTTGATCACTGGATCACATCTGGAAGTCCTACATACTTCTGTTTAGTGATATTATCAGGAAATGTCACATGGCTGACAAAAAAATAGATATAGAAGTACCAGGGAGAGTACTCTGGCAAATACACACCAGTTTTCAAAAATATGATTTTGGAGATCTTAAAAAAAAAGGTTGAATATATGCAACATGCTAAACCCCAAATTACTTTCTTTTGCTTCCCTTAACAGTTTATGATAGGTCATAAGTCAGATCCTAGAAGTTCTTCTTTCTTGGAATATATAGGATATACCCTTCTTCCTTAATAATGATTAAGGAACCTTAATCTTGTTTTGGTCTTCTATCACATTGCATTTTTCCCAGGAATCTGGGATGCCTGTTTTGGTGTAGTATATGTGCAGATCTAAGCAGTGTGATCTTATGTAATTGACAGCTAAACTATCTTTTAATTTTATGTTGTAATTGACAATCAATTGTTACTATTTTAGAAGGTTTTTTTTTTAAAAAAATGAGAAACATTTAACATAATTGAAACAATTTAAAAGTTGATTGTCCAATAAAAAAATAAAGTTTCTGGCAAAGATTTGATCCAACCCGAATGTTTAAAGCTACATTAGAAGTCTTTTCAATTAATTAATTACATGCTAAATATAATCAATATAATGAAAAGGAAATTTGATTGATAGCTCTTTATTTAGAATTTTTAATGAAAATATGTTGTTAAATAATAAAAAAAGGAAATGTGAACTATGGGTAATATATGAATGCTATTTCTTTCTAATGAGCAGATCCTTGCTGTTTAATACAGGCTGAAACAGAATTATATAGCACTTAGGGAAAAAAATACAACCCAATAATCCAGCACTAGAAGCTAAGATAGAAAAGACCTCCACAGCCACCATGTATTTTCCCTTGGTGCTCAAGTAAGTGGGAATAAAAGAAAACCATACACTGCAAAATACCAACATGCTGAAGGTGATAAATTTGGCTTCATTGAAAATGTCCGGCAGTTTCTTAGCAAAATATGCCACAGTAAAGCTAACAATGGCTAGAAAACCCAAGTAACCCAGTACACAGTAAAACATGGTATCTGATCCTTCCTTGCATTCCACCACAATTTCTTCAGACAGAGCATGCAGGTCAAAATTTAGGAAAGGAGGAAATGTCCATAACCATACAACACAAATCCCAACTTGAATCATGGAGCAGCCAAGAAGAATGAAGTTGGCCAGTTTTTTTCCTATCCATTTTTTCAATTTGGATCCTGGCTTTGTGGCCATGAAAGCAAGTACCACGGTGACAGTTTTGGCCAATATGCAAGAAATAGCTACTGAAAAAATGATGGAAAAAGTGGCTTGTCGAAAATAGCAGGTCAGGGGCTGTGGTTTACCAATGAACAAGAATGAGGAGTGGAAACACAGCAGAAGGGATATAAGTAGATAGTAGGTTAAATCCCGATTGTTGGCTTTGACAATGGGAGTCTTCCAATGTATTGTGAATATCCAAAGGATGCAAACTGTGATTACAGATAACATGACAGCCAAAAAGAGTAATGTGATCCCCAAAGGCTCAGTGAAAGAGAGGAAGTTAATTCTTTTAGGAAGGCATTGATCTTTCTTTTTGTTTGAATAGTGATCTTTTGGGCATTGGAAACAATCATCTGTGTCTGAAAGATAGGATATGTAATCTGTTAATATCTAAGGGGATAAACAGTTAATATCTAAGGGGAGAAACCCTACTATTGCCATGAAATATATGCATGAGAAGGCAAGTTAACCAATTTTTATTCTTAAAAGTTATCCTAAACCTTAATGTAAAATTAAAATGTTTGGGGGCATCTCTGAATTGGATGTGTGCCTGAATTTCTCACAAAATATCAGAAAAAAAATTGTGAAACTAATTTCTGATTCAGTCTTAACAAGACTGAATGAATGGGGATATTCTATTTTTGAGCTTGGGTGGCATGCCACTTTTCTTTTTTTTTTTCATTTTGCTATTCAAGGGTTGAAAAATAATCTGGGAGTCTTCTTGAATGGGTAGTTGTCAGCTGTGACCAGGCAGATCTTTGCACAACTTCATCAGATATGGCAATTGATCTGTTTCCTAGATAGGATGCCCTTCAGATACTCACTTATGCCCTAGTCACCTTGTGGCTTAAGTCTGCAAGGTGCTGTACATGGGTGTGCTATTGAAGACCACCTGGAAACTTCCATTGGTCCAATATGAAATAGTGCAAATAGTAATGGCCATGCCCATATAACACTTCTGCTTCATAGGTTGCAGTAGTTATCATGCAATTCAAAGGGGAACATTTTCTGGCTTCTTTTAGTTGTAATTTTTTTTTCCAGAGCTAATTATGTAGAGACACACAAACCTTTTCTATCTTGCCCATTTCTCTAAATAGTGTGGATTCATATTAATAATATACAATGCCATAAGGGGGTAATCTCTTTAAGGGATGATTAAGTTGGAAGCTGTTGGTATTATATCTTATCCTACCCATCTGATCTGAAATTTTCCCATCTGCACATGGGACACAATCATAGCAGCAAAATGGCTTCCCCTCTTTTTTTCTTCTGTGGTAACCCGGATGGCAGTTCTCATTGCAGAGAGAAAGTGGTTGTACCTGCCCACAAAGGAAAGAATATAGATGATGTTCCTATACTGATAAGCAGTATGTCATTAACTCTGCAATTTTAGTGTCATATGAGGTCATGCCTGAATATCAGATATGTGTACTTCCTTGAAATACAGCATAATTAAAATAAAGATAATAAATAATACTATATAAATAAAATAACAATAAAAAGTGAGATTGGTTCCCACCTTCTACAAGAACCTGAAGGCCTAGCTCTACCAGTTGACATACTGGAGATAATTAATTGATTAATAATAGTTTCCATATTCCCCTATATATTCTCCTTTCTTGTCCCCATTTTCAGTTATAATTTGTATTTTATTTTATTTTTAATGTGTTTTTTTGTTATTTATTCATATATTTATGGTTAGATTTTAATTTTGTAAGCTGCCCAGAGTCACCTTGTGGTGAGATGTATGGCAAACAAATTAACTAAACAAACAAACAAACAAACAAACAAACAAGTGATAGTTGGAAAAGTTGCCTACCTGCTTTGAAAACATTCCAGATCTTATGTATTGCTTTTTATCTAGCAATATATTTTCATCTGTTTGTGTCCAATTTCTTCATTTTAAAAGTCCTAAGGTCTGGAATATTTTCAAAACAGGTAGACAACTTTTCAAACTATCACCTGGGAATAAAATGGATAACATGTGATGTGTTTCAGAGTTGGTGAAGTAAAATGATTGAGAAGTTTAGTGTGAGTGATAAATAATTACCAGTGAGATGGTATTGACTGAAATTATTCAAATAAGACAAGGCAAAATTGTCAAAGACCATTGTAAAAGAATTTCTCAGCTAACTTGACATTTCTGAAGTCAAACTGTATCTTACCTGGTTAAATGAATTATGCCATGTGATGGTATCTGTTTTAATGATGAGTTCTTTGTCCTGTGGATTCATCTTTCCTACTCTCACTTTTACAAAGGATTGGTTTGGAAAAATAACCCAGTTTAGAATATCATATCCAGTTGTTAATTCACCATTTTCATTAAAAGACATAATATCCCCAGCACTATTATTAAAAGTGATGCTCCTCAAGAAGGGATGAATCTATAGAGATAAAGGCACATTTCCCTAATCACTGTTTCCACTGCATTATTCTTGTTTTTATTTCAGCTTAGGAATTCATTCATACAAGTTTAACATCTTTAGCTTTGCAGACTTACAATGTAATCAGTCAAGAAGCAGAATATTAATTTTATACTGACATCTGCTATGGTAGTCTGAAGATAATCAGCTCCTGAATGGATACAGATTAAGCTGAAATTATTTCTCATCAAAATTCTTTCATCATGTGTTCTGAATATAAATAACTTGGAGCAGCTTTATCTCTTTATCTAACGATAGGGATAGTCCTGTTCAAAGGTATCAGATTAGGAATCTTTTTTTTTTTTTTTAAGGAAAAGGCATATTCTGTTATGTTGTTTCTTTTTCCCCAATGTTAAATTAAGGGATGGAAGCAGGAGGGATATATTCAACAAACTATTCGATAGCATTAGAATAAACAGAGATTGTAAATAGAGGTTGATATATCTTAGTATGAAAATATATTAGCATGTGTTTTTGGTAATGATTATACTAAAAAATGCCATGCAACACTGAAACAAATACTGGAGAGGGGGGAAAATCAGCAAAAGTACCCAACCTATAAAGCCATCAGTGTGTTATACTACTTTTCATCCCTTAGATCAAAACTTAAATAGCAAACATACATTACCTGCCAAGATTTCAGATTCAAAAAAGCCAAATGATGTCTATTAAACATAACTCTTGTTTGTGGCCTGGGTTTGTAGATCTCATGCAAAGCATATGCTAATACATAAATAGCATTGTAAATTCTGTAGCTCTGGGAAGTCATGCTCATTTCAAAAACAACTCCTGGCAAATGGTTCAGTTTCTCTTGCCCAGTGCATACTTTTTCATTATGATGAGAAAGTGAACAGTCAAATGCCTGTTGCCAGAAAACCTGGATAAATTGATCATTGTTATCTGCATGAGGATCTAATCCCTGCAGAAAATGGGTGAATCCCAGCAGTTCATTGGAGTGAATTGCAAAAGATAAGGCACCATGGAAGAACGTCATATCAAAACTTTTCTGCAATATGTCTGTTGAGAAATCCCAATGGGCTGTCATAATCCAGATTTTATTTACTGATTTAGTGTCATTGTCTTCCAGGAGCTTATACATATACACTAACCATTTAATACATGTTATAGTTCTATGGTTTGCATGTAGAACAAATACATTAACTTCAGATGAGGTTAATAACATGGATTCAGGTGATGTGTGCATCAATAAGTCATAATAGTTTAAATAATGAGATAATGTTGGTATATTTGCAATGATGGCTGGACAGATGCCATGCTGAGAGAGCAGTGGAGTTAAGGTCTGTACAAACTTTTCTCCATCATCATCATCTGTTGCAATGATCCCAACCCACGTCCACCGAAAATGCAAAAGGAGTTGTACAATTCCTGAATATTGAACTATATCACTTGGCATAATTCTATACAAGAAAGGGAGAAATTTGCGAGCATTCATCACTGGAGCAAATACAGAATAGGCAATCTGCCAAGAAAAAAAAAGGCAAACCTGAATTTTGTCAAATACTTGTCATGATTTTATTTCCTTTTTGGTAATTATTAGCCACTCCACTGAATAGAGATTGCAAATCATTTGGAATATACTCTCTGAAAATCCTTTAACTTCTTTGAGTGAAGACATTCATAATATTTCTAAGATGCAATATGCCAATTTCTCAAAGCCTTTTTCTTTTAGTATTCTCATGAGTTACCCAATATTTGCTCTGTGGCAAAAATATATCATGTGGTAAAATGATCAAAGATCGTAAATACATTTATATATTACTTATAAAGCCCTACATGGCATCGGACCTGGGTACCTGAGAGACCGCCTCCTGCCAATTACCTCCCATAGACCGATCAGATCGCACAGACTAGGCCTCCTCCGGATCCCATCTGCCAGCCAATGTTGGCTGGCGACTTCCCGGGGGAGAGCCTTCTCTGTTGCAGCTCCAGACCTCTGGAATGAGCTCCCCGTGGAGATCCGGACCCTTACTACTCTCTCGGCCTTCCGCAAAGCCACTAGGATCTGGCTGCTCCGGCAGGCTGGTGGGCTGTTGAAATAGCCAGTCCCACAACTATGAATGTTGTGTATTTTAAATTGTTGTTTGTCTATTTATCCCCTTCCCTTCTTTATTGGAAGCTGCCCGGAGTCCTTCGGGAGTGGGCGGCATACAAGACCAATAAAATACAAAATACAAAATACAAATTTAAAGACATTGCACAGAAGAGATCTGTTTTTGAGACCAGGCATACATTTTCCCCATGAAAATATTTAGGCATTAACATTTGGGAGAACAGTAGAGAAGTAAAAACTAAAAGTTGCAATGCTGCATGTGGTCTTCAAGACCAGCTAGGAAAATATGTATATTGTGACAGATTGGAAAATTCTTTAAACATATAAGTATATCACAATAATTGTATTAAACATATGTGACATAAATGTAAGTTTTTAAATGCAAAATTTAGTTTTACCTGGCTTTATTAAAACTTAGAGGTTATACTCTGTCAAATCACCAAAATGTCAAATGCAGCTGTTGATCTGAAATAAATAAAAGAAAGATAGGATATGGAAAAGCTTTGTGAAGCAGTCATTGTGTTTACCTGAGGAATTTTATAGAGGCCAGTGAGGGTTGCCATGTAGAAGGAAGTGGAAGAGTCTAATCCCCCAACCAAGGCCATCATTTTTTTTGCCCTGTCACAGCTATAATTAGGAATGGTCCTTTTCCAAGTGGAAAGAAGTTTCAAAGTATTGTAATAAGTCATCCCTGGACTGGAATAAGTGTCATAGATGTGGAATCCCAGGGTAAGATTTGGTAAAGTTTGGGAATTCTCGTTGATCTCCTTCACTGCAAATGCCATGGTCAGGACATGCTGGTAGTTCTTCAACTTCAAACTAAAAACAGAGTTACATTATGAAAAAGATACAGTCATTGCTTATGGAACCATTTGGTTGGTTTAGTCCATATGGATAAGAAAAGATAGACATTTAGTAAGATCTGAACTCCACTTAAAAGTTATTTCTTATTTACCAAAAGGTCAATTTATATGCCTCTCCTCTCCTGCCAAAAAAGCCTTTAAAAGTTTTTTTTTAAATCTTGAACATATAGAAACAACTGCAAATCTCTTTCTTTTCTAACATGGGTCTGTTGTGTATACTTACTAATTCACATTATCCATGGTCTACAACTCATTTTCTCTAATATGTAAATCTATAAAGATTGTAATTATATTTGTATAATCTCCCCCCACCCTAAATATTACACATTTGCTTTTTAGGTTGTTAATGAATTTTCTGAGAAACATAACATAAATGACTCAATATATTCACAAAGAATGCTCATAACTCAATATATTCACAAAGAATGTTCATATACATTTTGAAATAGTGTTAAATTTTAAAATGTAAGAAAAAATCCCTGGTTTTCATTTCAATAACATCACTTGAGAATTTCAGGTAAATTTGCAGATAAATCCACAGCAAGATAAAGAATAAAATAGATTAAAGGAATGCTGGGTATGATGATGGATAAAAATGTATAAAATATAAAACTATGAGAAATTGAAAAATAACAAAATGCAGAGTAGTTGTTAGAAGGAGAGAACCAGGACAATACTATGTAAAACTTTAAATTCATGATGTAAAATGAGAATAATTAGTAGGACAAGATAGAAAGAAATGAGTAGAAAGGAAAAGCTATATGTTGTTAAAATTAACAAAAACATTGAGTTGGATCTAGATTTTGGAGCAGATCTCAGCTTAGGTCATAGCAAACGTAAAATTCATTGACTGAGATAATAATATAGAACAAGACTGATTGCCAAATATTCCATTGCAAGTTGCAAAAATATTCCATTTTTGTCTATTTGTGTTTTGAATTTAAAAAAAGAAAAAAGTATGCGTACACAAGGTCACATAAAGGCTTCATTTTGAAACTTTCATTGAAAGATGGTATGTCAAACACACAGTTATACTGAGTTGTAATTGCTCCAATGATTAAGTCCCCTGTCTGACAGTATTCATTTAGTATCTGGATGGGCTCAATAATCATACATATATCAGCTGAATGCTGCTGCAACCACAGTATGAGCAGAAGCAATAGAAATATTTTTGCCATTCCATCAAAAATAGTTCAGATTTCATAAATCAATAGTGCCATCCATCATTAGTTTGGATATACCATATTGTCTTGAGTGGCTTCGGATACTTTTCATAAAAGTAAATTTTTAGAGATGGTCTGACCAGCTTCAACAGTCTCTCAGTCCAAATTGGAACCACACACAGATACAGTAGTTAATATAAGTTTACACAAATTGCTAATGTTGTATGTGTGACTTCAGAAAAGTGTCATATGATTTGCCCAGATGGGGATAATTGCTAGGTTGTAGTGTAAGCTACTCTATGTTATGCAGGGGAAAAATAAATACAGTTTTCAGTCTCTCTCTAACTTGAGACATCTGTGGCAAATGTAAACAATAGAATAGAGGTAGAAATAGAACATTTCTATGTTTATGTCAATAATTGGATTCTTGCAAAAAAGGACTGTATAATAGGTAGGACAGGTCACTAAAATGGTCCCTTTCTTATCATACATGAACATACCTTAAATAACTTAATAATTGAATCAGGTGTGATAAATATGGGAGTTGTAGTAATATTTTCCAGTCAAGTTTGGGTTTATATCCCTATTTCAGGGTCTTAAAGAAATTGTGTTCACCTTCGGGTACACAGTATATAAAGAATAGTATTTGTAGTTCAGGTTGAGATGAGGGGTCCTTTCTGCTCTCTGAACTTGGTTGCTTTCTTGCAAACATTTCATTACCTAAATTAGGTAACATCATCAATGCTAGATTAGTTTATCTAGCTTGGATAATGAAACATCTGTAAGAAAGTAACCAACTGAAAGCAAACCAACCAATGATCCCTCACATAGTGTATTCTACAGATCTGTGATCTGTGCATTCATTATTTTCCTTGTCATTCACTTGATATATCTATAAAGGGAAATTATTATCATTTGTTCTCAAAACTTCTAACTTTCTTTGATCAATGGCGTTTTAACATTTCCCTTCTTTTCATATTTTACTGAAGTGGAATATATTCTTTATTGTCTTTCTTTCGGTATTAATCCTAGATTGGCTCTTTCCAACTCTCTGGTATCTTTCCTCCTTGTAAAATAAAATTTATATTTTGAAAAGACTATAAAAGTTCACTCTGAAAGCAATACATTTTAATAATATTTTGATTTACAAAAGTTCTTTGAAATAATTTGAACAGATCTGCCTCTCTCTCTCTCTCTAAAAAAAGGCAATTACTTCTAGTAATTACATTCCATTACAGATTTTGGTACTCCTCACACCTTAAGTATTATTTTTAAAGTAAAACAAAATAAATGCATTTTGATAGCCTAAGAATTCCATGAAGTTGTTGAATAGAACTATAGAATATTTGAAATCATTTTCTGTCTTGGGTAGGAACCCAAGTTGTGAATGAAATCTAATACTCCGTTCCCATCTGATTAAATATGCCTGACCCTGTGATGGCCTCCCTATTGATTGTGAACTCCTGGTCTGGTAGAGCTTGTGGATCAATTATTCCAACTTTTCTTCTTAAGAAGGATTTATTAGGAATAGTCACCCAGTTGACAATATCAAAGCCAGCTGCTAATTCTCCACTATGTATTTATTTATTATTTATTAATTAGACTTATATACCGCTTCATAGGGCTTTCAGCCCTCTCTAAGCGGTTTACAAATTTTTTAGCAAATTGAGTCAGCAACTTGCCCCCACAGTCCGGGTCCTCATTTCACCCACCTCGGAAGGATGGAAGGCAGAATCGACCTTGAGCCTGGTGAGATTTGAACCGCTGAGCTGCAGTACTCTATAAATTATACTCTCTATATATGCACTCTATAAATTATAAATTGTATAAGTACCCCGCAATGGAGTCCTGTGACTGTTTAACAGTTCTTAATGTGATTTAAGGACTATATCAAGTTTTTGATCAATGTTCCTGATTCTCTCTTTTTCTATTGATTTGGCCTTCTCCAGGGTTAATTAGCCAAATATCCAGGAGAGAGGCCCAGACCACAGCTTTCTATTATGCAGTACAATGTCAATGGGATTGGTAAATATTTAATACCAGCAAAGTCATTCAGCCTGTAGGCTCAAACATAATTCTATGGCCTAGTCCAGGCCCAGACCACAGCTTTCTATTATGCAGGTACAATGTCAATGGGATTGGTAAATATTAAATATCAGCAAAGTCATTCAGCCTGTAGGCTCAAACATAATTCTATGGCCTAGTCCAGGCCCAAGCATTAATAGCAGTAACATCTACTTATACAGCACCTCCTAGTTCTTTCCAGCCCTCTCTAAGCAGTTTTTCAGAGTCTGCATATTTCTCCCAACAATCCTCATTTTACCGACCTTAGAAGAATGGAATTCTGAGTCAACCTTGAGCCGGTGAGAACTGAACTACTGGCAGTTGGCGGAATTAGCCTAAAATACTGCATTCTAACCATGGCTCATAATACTTGACACATTGGCTTCAATCCTCAGAACTGCATTGGGGACGGCATTTTGGGATGCCAAAAAAGTCCCTGGGAAAATTTGATTGAATAGTTTCATAAACCTTCATGTTTTTATATGAGTTGAGTTGCAAAATTATTTTTTTTTTATGTGAATGGATTTTCAAACAAAATGCAGACTACAGAAACCAGTTGTATGCCATATATTAGTTGGGCAACTATATCTGCTGTAAATAATTTATTCCCAGCTGGGACATATTGTTGCCTATGAAATTTAATTATTGTTTGTGTGCTGTTATGTACTCTTTTAGGCAGTAGAAAAGACATATAGGTAGTCCTCAACAACAGTTCATTTAGTGACTGTTTGAAGTTACAATGGCACTGAAAAAAATGATTTATGACTATTTTTCACACTTATGACTGTTCCAGAATCCCCACAGTCATGTGATCAAAATTCAGATGCTTGGCAACTGACATTTATGACAGTTACAGTATTCTTGGATAATGTGATTTCCTTTTGTGATCTTCTGACAAGCAAAGTCAATGGGGAAGCCAAATTTATTTAACAACCGTTTGACTACCTTAACAACTTAGGTGATTCACTTAACAAATAGTGTGAGAAAGATCATAAAATAGGGCAAAACCCATTTAACAAATTTCTCACTTAGCAACATAAATGTTGGGCTCAGTTGTGGCCATAAATTGAGGACTACCTATAGTTTACATGGAATGTTAATTTTCCCATGGCCTGAAATACTATGCCCAACTATTTAAAGCAGGAGTGTCAAACTCACGTCCTCACAGCGGCATCATGTGACGTATCGTGACTTTTTTCCTCTTTTCTAAACTGGGCATGGGAGGCATTCAACCCATGAGCCACATGTTTGACAGCCCTGATTTAAAGAATTCAATCTGTTCCAGTTCATGGGAATCAATTGTGTATTTGTACTTTTGTTTTTTGTTAGAAAAGACTAGCATATTAGAGTTGTTATAATTAATTATTGATTGCCTGAAATAAGAATTATCTTGCACTAACACAGCCATCACAAAATCATATTTGAATTCTACCTTCCATGGATTCACATCTTGGTGATCCAGTTTACCTCTACCCCTTTTTTAAAGTGGGATAGGATCATATGAGCTTGTTATATCAGAAATATTTATTTGAATAAATCCTGGAAAGAGAATCCATATATATTTTCATATGGGTAAAATCAGAAAGAATAGAGGTACTAGAATATAAAATAAGAGCAAACCCAATTCCCTACTAGCCCTGAGGATGTTGTTTACTTTGGGTAATGAAATATCTGCTGGAAGATTATCAAGCACACAAAGCACCAAGGACCCCTAATTTCAATCCTGAGTTATAAATTTCTCCTATATTTATCTGAGGAGTTTTGCAATTTTTACATACATTATAACAATTCAGAATGTTCCTTTGCTTCTTTTAATAACATGAATATTAATTAATGCTAATAATTTTAATAACCTAAATATTAGGTTTTGTTTTGTTTCTCATAAAGTTGTAGAATATAAAGTATTACACCATTCCCTATGGACAAGTCTTTGAACATTGTAATTATGTTAGATTATTCCTCTGCCAAACCCAGATGCATTTTCTCAAGCCAGTGAACTCTTTCACTAACAACATATGAAAATTAATATAAAATATTGTGGTGCATTTGAAACTAAAAAATAAACTGCAAAGATAGGCAGTGTCCCATCAGTCTGATGTTTCATTTTATCAGAATAATCCAGTACTGATGACCTTCAGAATTTGTTTGGATCACAAAATTTGTAATTGATTAAACTAAGTTGTCTTTCTCAGCTCAATAAGCTACTTATTTGGATCATACATTCTGATTTACATGCTGCAGTTCTTCACTTAAAATGTACTTCAAATTTTAAAAAGAAAGAATGAGGAGAAAATATGCATTTGGGGGAAAATTAAGCTAAAATGTGTATTTTAGGATAGATGCATATTTTCAAGGAGAAATCCAAAGAAAAATCTTCTTAAAGTCATCGGTTGAGTGAAATATGATTTTATTATCCTTTTAAAATTTATAGTGTAATGTAGACTGAATATTAATAAAATATATAGACTCAAAAAATAGGCAGTACTGGACAGTGTCTTAAAGCAATGCATGCCAGGGCAAGGATATTTTTGTTGCAGCTTTTCCTTTGGCAAATGCTCCACTTGGTCCTAACAAATTTCAAGGCACATGATAATATCTGCTCTATGAGTGATCCCTTCCAGTTCCCATATGAGTATTCCAAACCAGGAGATATAATAATTGGAGGGATTGCTGCTCAATTTGATTGCCTGGTGGAAATAAGCAACTTTGAGGAACATCCCGAAACAAAGGTGGTAGAAGAACTCATGTAAGTAAATTATTTTTTGAGTGTTTGTTATTGTTAACCTTACAGAAATAAATTTGAATTCACTTGGTTCTACGTTCTATTTCTATATCATGACAAGTTTTGCTTTTTAAAAAATCCCTTGATAGTTCTTATCCTACGACTTCCTTCAAGGTAGGATCTGGGTTTATTACTACTTTTTTCATCTTCTTTCTCTAAAATAATACTAACATTTCCATGTTTGTTTTTTGAGTCTTTTAATTCCCTTTCCTTTTTAAACAGATCACAGACTCATATTTTATCATTCAAATGTGTGTGTGTCTGTCTGTGTGTGTATTGATTTATATTGATTTTTTTATAATTTGTTAGGCTCAAGCTAATTTGTTTAAAGGTACCTGTGACTACATAAATATCTACCTTTTTACATGTTCTGTTGGCATTACATAGATTATTACCTTTCCACTGATATTCCACAGATGTCAGTTTCAGTGTACAATAATATAACACTGCTTCACTTAAGCCACTTTAAACTCATTTGTTTAATAAGGAAGAATCAATAAATTACATCACTTTTTGAGGGGTGGGGAGTGGGGGTGGGGAAAAATTCACAAGGTACACCTTTTCCCTTTGTGTTGGAGACCAGCCTACAATCTCAGAAAAAAAGTGAATATTGGATACATCCTAATTTTCAATCTGTTTCCAATATGCCATAGCTAGAAGCAGACAGTGAGAAAGAGAGGACAGGGAGATGGGGAAAGAAAGAAGGGAAGAGAAGTGAGGAGAAAAGAAGACAAATCTTATCTACACCAGTGGTGGGTTCCTACCAGTTCAGCTGAACTGGTAGTGCTTTGGTGGCCTGGGTTACTGGAACTGGCAACGACCCCAGCCTGCCACGCCCCTGAACTGGTTCTCTGGGTGGTGCCATAGGCACTGCCATCTTGCTTTTTTGCTTCTACGCATGCACAGAACACTTTTTTTGCACTGCGCATGCATGCTCACAAGCAAACCGGCAATAGTGACTGCCTGAACCCACCTGATCTACACTCTTCTATTCTGCACGGAAAAACCCAGCAAAGCATTACTTCTGTTGAACGTTTTGATCACTGTAGCAATAGAAATATATTTTTCCTCTTAATATTATTAATTTTAAAAAATAAAGACCTACATGCAGGTTGTTTCTGTGGTTGCAATAGCCGAAAAACATACTATTATTGGTTGGATTTTAAAATTTTTTTTGCACTTTCAGACAATCTATAATCAATACTAGGAGAGGAATTATAGGATTTCTAGATTGGATTGTTGATTAGACAAAATCACTGATGGCTGAGACAGGTTAGTTCCTGCTTGAAACAAAGCTACATTTATGTCCTTGAAAACACTAAATCAAACTTAATTTTAGAGCAGCACGTTTTTTATTCAACATGGTTGGAAAAATTTATAGCTTAAAATTGAATTACAAAAACAAAAAAGTTGTTATTTGTCAAACAGTACTCAAAGTATGTCAATGAAAATTCATTTCTGTGTAAGCCTATATGTAACTTTTCAAACATTTAAATTTGTTTCTAGATGCAGTAATATGCATACAAAATAATGTGGTAGTTATTTCATATGTTATATACATTTTCCTTAGGGCAATGTTAAAGAATTACCAACATGTACTTTCATTAATATTTGCTGTGAAGCAGATCAATGAGAATCCCGACATATTGCCAAATATCAGCATAGGGTTCCACATTTATGACAGCTACAATAATGCAAAGATGTCTTATCAGAACACCCTGAAACTTCTGTCTTCCCAGAAGAAGGCTATTCCAAATTACAACTGTAAAAAGCAAACTAATTTGATAGCAGTCATTGGAGGACTTGATGCCAAAGTCTCTTTTCATATGGCTACCATTTTAGGCATCTATAAGATTCCACAGGTATGTGCAGATCACCCAGGAATTTTACAATGCAATGCTGCTTGTTCAGTTAATACAAATTGAAAACAAATTTCTGTATGAATTAAATAAAGGCACTATGATTATGGTCAAGAAATATACCCCCTGTGGGGTAAAAATAATGAGAAAAGGGGGAGGGAGACTATTAGTTTTACTTGGTAAATCTTTAAGCAATAATCACATTGAGAGTTTAAGTAAACCAGGAATGTAATTTAAGGGTATTCTTAGGGAAGAAAATTTGAGATCTCCTCTCTAGCTCAGTCAAATTTACTTCTCACCTATTTTATTTCTAAAGTTTTTAACAACAATTTAGTTTTGAAGAATTCTTAATCTTTGAAATGCTTACATTTTGAAATCTTAAAATGTCTTAATAGAATTACATCCTCATGTGGATTTTGGAAAAGATTTCCATTCCTTTCTTGTTTGTATTACTTTCTGGAAGAAGGAGGAGATTACAGGGATTACAGGAGAATATAACTTTAGTTCAGTCATGAAAAAGGGCAATTATTTTGTTTCAACAAAGTAAAATGATATGGGATGTTCACATTTGCAAATAATCACAGACTCAAATTCCACTTTTAATGGTGGTTTCCCCAAAAGTATTATTTCTTGCCTCAAAATCTGTTATTAGGAATCTTATTCAGAACTAAATGTATGCCCATTGTAAGGAAAAATTATGGTTCAGAATATTAAAACCAATCCTTTAGTTAAAAAATAATCTTCAGATATATGTTTACTGCACAGGAAATTATGATAAATCATGGCCATTATAATTCTACCAGTCTTTGTTTCTTTAAATAACTTTTCGTTTCTTTGGCTTTTACTTAGATTGCTTGCTATCCCAAGGAAGTAATGAGTCCAAGCTTTATATGCATTCTTTAAGTTATCTGATGTAGATGTATATTGATTCAAAAAAGTGTTGTCATATGTTCTAGCCAATTGAAGGTTACAAACAATGAAACAGACATGAGAATGTTAATAGTATATGGAAAATTCAGAATCAACTGTTATAATTTACCCTTCTTTTGTTTTTTTTTAAAAATATATCTCTAAGATTGCTTGCTGTGTGTTTGCTCCAGTGACGAACATTAAAATACAACTCCCTTTTTTCTACCGAATGGTCCCTAGTGAAACAAATCAGTACATGGGACTTATTCAGCTACTCCTTTTTTTCCAATGGAAATGGATTGGAATTATTTCACCAGATGATGATCAAGGAGAAAAATTTGTGCAGGCCTTGTTACCCATGCTTTCCCAGTATGCAATCTGTGCAGCCATCATTGAAAGAACTCTAACCCTTTCTGGTGTTTTAGAGAATTTTGAGTCATTTGAACCTGTTTTAGAAATGGCTGCATCATTAGCCAAATCCAGTGTTAAAGTCTATATTCTAAATGCAGAACCCCAAGCTATCTCATGCTTGAAATGGCTAGTATACATTTATGGGAGCCTACAAAAGTCAATACAACTAACCAGAGGCAAGGTGTGGCTTATGACAGCCCAGTGGGATTTCTCATCAGAGACATTTCACCGAGATTTTGATATACATTTTTTTCATGGTGCCTTATCTTTGGC
This sequence comes from Thamnophis sirtalis, assembly GCF_051295495.1. Classification (NCBI taxonomy): domain Eukaryota; kingdom Metazoa; phylum Chordata; class Lepidosauria; order Squamata; family Natricidae; genus Thamnophis; species Thamnophis sirtalis. The sequence goes on from NW_028261384.1 coordinate 112,599,856, forward strand.
AAGTCACTCAAAAGAAGTGCTGGGATTTACAGAATTTCTGCGTTCTCTACAACCTACCCGGTCAAAAGAAGATGGGTTTATCAGGATCTTTTGGGAACAAGCATTCAACTGCCTTTTTTCTAATTCTCATGAGGACAATAATAATAATAATAATAATAATTCTTGCACTGGAAAGGAGAACTTAGAAAATCTTCCTGGAACTCTCTTTGAAATAACTATGACCAGTCAAAGCTACAGCATCTATAATGCAGTCTATGCCATTGCACATGCTTTGCATAAGATGTTCTTATATCCCACCTGTAGGTTAGATCCCTCAGATCTGTTACATTGGCAGGTAATGCTTTTCAAAATGTAAATCTCTTTAATATTATTTAGACAATATATAACAACTATTGCTTCTAAAGGGTAATCAAAAAGTCTATATTTCTTTGCAATATTCTGATTTCAAATTTTGTATCTTGTCTGTGATGAAATATCTTTCTTCGCCAGCCATCACAGACCACACAGAAGCAATGAAACTATATTCTAGTTCATGGGACTAATCCAATATTTCTTTAACTTTTCCCATTCTTATCTGTCTGTCTGCCTGCCTGCCTGCTTGCCTGCCTATCTCTCATAGAGCATAGTATGCAGCACATGTGCAATAATAATAAACAACAACAATAACCATAAATCAATGCAAAAGACCACTTTACTTGAAACAGCTTACATGCTATGGCAACATATTGAATACTATCTGCCTATGTCACTTCGCTCACACATGCCACCTCTGGACATGCGTAGGACCTTCTGCGTATGTGCAGAGCATCAAAATGATGTCGGTGAGTGGGCGGAGCCTACCAAATGTGCGTTGCAAGTGAGTAAGTGAACAGCGAGGTAAGCGAACAATGAGGGGGAGATTCGCTGTGCCACGTTATTTAGATTTCGTTAGAAAGCAGGAAATCCTGCTTTCTAACTAATATAAATTGTGTGGCACAGCTGATCATTGGAAAAAAATGGTTCACCCAAACCAGTAGCAGTATTTTTACTACCGGTTCAGGTGAATAGCTGGCATCTTTGCTACCATTTCAGGCAAACCGGTCCGAACTGGTAGCATTTCACCTCTGGCCCAGTCCTTGGGAAGAATATAATAGATGGATAAAAATGCTAAACTCTGCCTAAACATCTGATTGGCTATGTAAACAGCCAAAATAATGAATATCACATAAGCTGACTAAAAACAACACATGACAAAATAGCAATAGTGGTACACTGGAATATGTTTAAGTAGTATAATTTGTCTATAAGCAAGAAATGGTGGTAACATAAAACACACAAAATAATAGGAATTAAATTGAATTGAATTGAATTTATTATATTTCTATGCCGCCCTTTTCCCCGAAGGGGACTCAGGGCGGCTCACAACCCAAATCAGGGTGGGGTACAAATAAGAAAAAAGAACACGAACAAAACAATAGCACAATTTAAAACACTCAACAACCATACCATTCGAGGGGGGACAAAAACTCATTAGCCCCAGGCCTGTCAGAACAGCCAGGTTTTAAGGGCTTTGTGGAAGGCCTGGAGGGTGGTGAGGCTCCGGATCTCAACGGGGAGCTCGTTCCAAAGGGCTGGAACAGCCACAGAGAAGGCCCTCCTCCGGGTGGTTGCCAGTGGATGGAATTCAGAGGAGGCGTAATCTGTGGGATCTAATAGGTCTATTGGAGGTAATTGGCAGCAGGTGGTCTCTCAAGTACCCAGGTCCAATACCATGAAGGGCTTTATAAGTGACGACTAGCACCTTGAAGCGTATCCGAAGACCAATAGGCAGCCAGTGCAGCTCGCGGAGGATAGGTGTAATGTGGGTGTACCGAGGTGCACCCACAATCGCTCACGCGGCTGCATTCTGGACAAGCTGGAGTCTCCAAATGCTCTTCAAGGGCTGCCCCATGTAGAGCACATTGCAGTAGTCCAGTCTTGAGGTCACAAGGGCATGAGTGACTGTTGTGAGGGCCTCCTGGTTCAGGTAGGGACGCAACTGGTGCATCAGGCGAACCTGGGCAAATGCCACCCTGGTCACAGCTGACAAGTGGTGTTCAAAAGTCAGCTGTGGGTCCAGGAGGACTCCCAAATTGTGAACACTGTCTGAGGGGTGTACTGTTTGACCCCCCAGCCTGAGAGATGGAAAACTTGACCAATTAGTGGGAGGGAAACACACCAGCCACTCGGTCTTATCCGGATTGAGTGCAAGCTTGTTAACCCCCATCCAGACCCTAACAGCCTCGAGGCACTGACACATCACGTCAACCGCTTCACTGAGTTGGCACGGGGCGGACAGATGCAGCTGTGTATCGTCCGAATACTGATGGTATTTTATCCCGTGCCGTCGAATGATCTCACCCAGTGGTTTCATGTAGATATTAAATAGGAGGGGGGGGGCAGGACCGAACCTTGCGGCACCCCATAATTCAGGGGCCTAGGGGTCGATCTCTGCCCTCCGACCAACACCAACTGCGACCTGTCCGAGAGGTAAGAGGAGAAGCACTGTAGCACGGTGCCTCCCACCCCACCTCCCGCAGTTGTCGCAGAAGGATACCATGGTCAATGGTATCGAAGGCTGCTGAGAGGTCAAGGAGCACTAGGACAGAGGCATGACCCCCATCCCTAGCTCTCCAGAGATCATTGGTCAGTGCGACCAAAGCGGAAATCAAGAAGCTAAAGTCATCTAGGTCATCAGAATTTAAACTGACAAGCGACTTCCGGGGGAGGAGCCTGTCATCGTCGGGAGCTCAACGGAGCTCTCCTCAGAGTTCTGGTCTGTATATCTAAAAGATCTATAGATATCTCCCCTTTCAGACAAGGAAGGGGCAGGGAGGAACTCAGTTGTTAGAATTCTCTTTGTTGTTCACAGCCTTTTGTTTTTTGCTGTGAACGGAAAGGAGGTTCAACATTAAAGCTGAGTTTTTTTTTTTACTCCAGCCAGATCTTCTCAGCTGTTTTTTTTTTCAGCTCAAGGCAGGTTGCCCCCCCTCAGGACAAAACTAAGCTATTTAAATTCCATACGAGCAGCGACCATTCCTGAGAATCCTTTGGTTTATTATTATTCAAAATACCAGCTTCAATTTTACAAAAGGCTCCTTTGTTTAACTGCTTTTCAAAATGGCGTTCATAGCCTTCGCAGTTGATATATGATATACTTAACTAGCCCTGTTTCCCTGAAGACTTCTCTTTGCTAACTGCTAAAAGTCTACTGAAAATACTTTATTTTAAATCAAGGAGAGCAGAGACTTTGTTTGTTTGTTATACTCTTTTATTATGGCTCCTAAATTAAAGCAACAGAAATGTTTTGTCAATAATACATCGCAAGCAATTGCCATAAAACCGCAGCCTTTGCCTTCTACGCCCTCTACTGGAGATTTGTTAACGAAAGAATTTCTTTTTGAAACACTTAATGAATTTAGAACGGAAATGAAGCAATTTGTTTCGGAATTATGTGATAAACTTGATGCTAAGATTGCTCAAACAAAGGAGAATATGATCGAGGTTATAACTGTAATGACAGATTATATTGCAAGAATGGAAGATAAACTGGAACTTTTGGAAGAAACTAATTTTAATCTGACATTTAAAATTGAAAAGTTGCAACAAGAAATTGAAAAGTCAGAGAGACAACTTGTCATGGCAAATTATAAAAAGACTGCGTTTGCAATAAGAGTTAGGGGATTGCGTGAAAAGGAACAGGAGAATTTGAAACAGACCTTTTCGGAGGCTTTCAGTCATTTGGTGGGAAGTCCGGGACTTAACTTTGATTGGCAGATTCAAAAAATTTACCGCCATAATTCGTGGACAGCAAAACAGAGACAGCTTCTGAGAGATATAATTATATACTTTGCTACAAAAGAATCCAGAAACGCGATACTACAAAAGTTTTACAATAACAGGCTGCGAATTGATGGACAGGATTTGATCGTCTTTAAAGAAATACCATCTCAAATGTTAAGATCCAGAAGAGACTATGCTTTCTTAACCAAAGAACTCAAAATAATCAAATAGAGTACAGATGGGAGGTGCCATTTGGTATTATGGTTACATTCGATAACCAGAAACATCGCCTTAACTCTGTTTGGGAAGCCCGAGATTTCTACTACAAGATCCTGAAGGTGGGACTTCCTGAATCACCCGGACATGGAGAAAGACAAGGAGAAGCAGAAGAGAAAACACACAACTACAAGGCGGGAGGTATCGTTTTCCCCCTCCGGAAGGGCAGAAGAGCAGAGAACAAGGATTTAGTTTTGCTTCCAAAATATTTTCTTAATGCTGATCCCCTCGGAAAATATACTGTATGGGACTTAAAAATGACTTGATGGATAACTTTGAACTTTTATATAAATTGCTTATGATTTAGTCTCTAGGGTGAGGAGGGCGGAGATTGTGATGTTTCTGAATTGCGGCTTAGGTTGAATGGAGTTGGGAAGGGTGGTGCAGACGGGAGGGTAGTGAAGGTTCAATTAGAGCTTATTTGAAGCCAGAAAGTAAGGTGATTTTTATAGAAATTGTTATTGCTATTTGAATATAATGCTTGGAAGGATATATTCAGGGATTTTGAAGGAAGGCGGAGCAAATATGAGAGGAGTACGGATGATATAAAATATATATATGGACACGGGTAGAGGCAGGATGAGAGGAGGTAGAATGGAAACCGTGAGAAATATTTGAGGTGTCTAAATTGCTTTATAGAGAAGGAGGTAAAAGGGACAAATTAAAGGTTTGGAAATGGACACATACCTAGATAAAGAGATAAGGTCCTGGCTACAGTAGAATTTTATTTGATTAACTCACTTGGTTTCAACATAGTTTGAAATCCTGCAAGTAATAAATTAATTGAGTTTAGGAATGATGCACATTGCTTAACTTTTAATAATGATGGGAAGCTGAGCCTAATGCAGAAAGTTTATTGATTTTTTCCTTTTTTTCCTTTTTTTGGTTTGTTTTTATTTTTTTATTTCTTTCTTTTTTCCCTTATGTTTAATCCTTTAATTCTTAATCTATTTGGTTTTAATATACTCCAGACTGTGTTTGATAAAGAGTCATGCCGGGAATGGGATCTGGGAAGTCGGAAGGGGGCTAGGGAGGGGGGTTCACGGGGAGGAGGGGGGAGGGCGGAGAGATAGTTTCAATTTTCAAAACAATAAGAATGCACTTGTATACTGTTGCTCTTTTTTCTTTTTTTTCTTTTCCTTTTCTTTTCCCTTTTTTTTCTCTTTTCTTTTAATTTTAGTGTAAAATACAAATTGAATAGATTAATGAATAGTAGAAATACACCGAAGTGAGGAGTAGAGGGAAAGAAGAGGGAGGAGTTAAGAGGGAGTGAGAGGGGAATGTAAGGAGGGTGAGATGGAGGGAAGGGGAGAAAGGAATGTTTGAGGGGGAGGGGTAGTAGAAGAGGGGAATGTTGGAGGGGAGAAAGGAAAGTTGGAGGGGGAGAGGAAAGGGTGTATGGAGGATTGAAGTGTTATACTGGTTTTTCAGATGGAATAGAAGACAAGTTGTGTTTATTGCTTTTTTTAATTGCACAGTATATAAGTGATTGTACAAAAAGGAAAATGAAAATGAAATAAAATATGTGAAAGACAGAATTTAAACTGACAAGCCACATATCACCTAACACATATCACCTCATGCCTAACAATTGTCGATATGAAAGAGAGAGAGAAAAATCTGCTGCAATATCTACAGATAGTAAAATAGAAAAGGAAGAATCGGAGAAACATATAAAATACAAATGCTGCAAATAGAAGAGTTATGGCTGGCAAAAGGAAGAAAATATTGTATCAATACTAATAGGCACATTGAGTGCAATCTCAAAACATTCTGAACCACCTCTTCAACACCATCAACACTGAGGAAATTGTGCGCCTTTAATTTAAAAGACAAATTTGTTTGAATTAGCTTACATCTTGTGACAGTACCTTTGACACTGTGAAACTACCTTTCCCAGGTTTTTGGGAAAGACTCAATAGAAAGACAAAAATGCCAAAACTGGTCTAACTGGTTAATATATATGTTTTGTATGCTCAGAGACTTTGGACAGCACACTAGCTACCATAGTGCAAGGGACATTAAATCTTTGCCTCCTGACTAAAGATAAAATATTCCTTTTGTTTCTTTTCTATTTGTATGAATTGTTCAGATAAGTCAACTTGGGACTTACTGTAGCATATCTCTTTTTTGAGGCTCTGAAAGAATTTTGGATAAAAACATGTTTCAAACATTTTGTCACTGTTGTCATGGGACAGTTCTGCTATGAGCAAATTTTGAATCCTTCCTGCTCTTATATTTAGGAAATAAATAAAGGAAATTAATGAGAAAAATATGCAAAACCAATGTCAATTTATATGGAAAAGGCTCCAAATCTAATTTATATAGATTTGGAAGAGACGTTTGACTTTTTACACAGGCGTGATAGTGTATCATGTATTTCCAGGGAAAACAAAAGGGTTTGGGAAAATAAAAACAACAGTAAATGGGATAAGTGAATTTCAGTTCCACGCATATATTTCTATATTTCTATACAAAATGACCTGACTGCCATTTTCTTTATAATGGAAAAGATCAGAATTGAAGATATTCAGTAGATATCATTTTAACAATTACCAGGCCTCATATAGGCAGAGGTAATATAATGTGTTTCAAGTTTATTTGGAAAGTTGATAAATATCCTGTGAATCATCTCAACATGTGTTCTCATTTGAGATTCAAACTCATCTTAAATCTGTTCTTCAGCAAGTATTCTGGAATAGGGTTGTATTCTATCCCTTATATTTTTCAAACCAAGGTCCAAATACAATTAAAAATTAATTTAACATTAATATTAATTGTAATATATTACAGATAATAATAATTGCACTTTAACTCAAAAGTATGGATTGTTAAATTTTCAGTAGCAATTATAAAGAAATATGTAACTAACCCTTCTAAAGCTAAAATGATAAAACAGGAAAACAAAATGATTCATTTCCCACCCTTTCATATTTGTATCATGTTTGATTTGTACCCCTTATCCTACTTTTGTGTATGCCAATGGCTAGTTGTTGGGGATAGGGAAATGAAGGTGTTATTAAACTAATAGGAATTTCATTAAATTCCCAATTTTTTTCCACATGAACAGAATTAGATTAGACTGATATGTATTGATTCATATAGCATAGTTTTTTATATTCTTAATTTTTAAATATTTTTATTTAAGATATTAACAAAATGTGTTCAATAGTTAAATAAACTACTTATTAAAATGAAGGTGGCAGGACATGGACTGCTTTTTTGTTTAGTATATTAATAATATAATCCGAAGTGTGGACTTCTATACTAACCAAAGTTTTAATGTTTAAAGTTGTTTTCTCTTTCATTTTAGCTTCACCATTTTCTGAAGACCATAGCATTTAACCACAGTAGTGAAGATACCATATCTTTTGATGAAAATGGTGAATTGGTAGCTGGATTTGATGTTATCAACTGGGTCACTTTCCCAAACAAATCTCTTCTTCGTATGAAAGTGGGATGGCTGGATCCACAAACTTTGAGTGGCTCTCAATTAACTCTTAACAGAGAGACCATCACGTGGCACAGTTCATTTAATCAGGTAAAGTACAAATAAAAGTTCAAATATGGAAAGCTAAATGAGAAAGTATTTGTAATTCATAAATGATTCCTAGCTAGTAGAGCTTAGAAGTAAATCAGTGAATATTTTCTTATACTATTGTGCTATTTTTTTAAGATGAGCTTTATCACTTTCTTTTAAATACAATATCAAATCATATTCATTTGGTGTTCAACTTGTTGATAACCAAAGGCTCTTTATAAAATGATCATACCCTAATCTAGCAGGCAAAGCAAGTGATTGGCAAGACTAAAACCAGGAAAATTGAAGAAATAAAGAAGATAATTCTGGCTGCATGAGATCAAGCCTTAAGAACAAATGCATACAAAGCCAGCACTAAGAAGATAGTCACAGATGCAGCCAGAATTAGAAAATGCCATTTCTACAAAGAAAGTGAAGAAACAATGGACCACCTATCGTATTTTTTAGAGTATAAGATGCACTGGAGTATAAGACGCACCAAGATTTTGAAGAGGCAAATTTAAAAAAAAGATTTTGCATTCTGCAGACCTCCCAAACCGGCTAATGTTTTGCGAAAATGGACCCATTATTTTTCTCTTGGGAGTCTGCCCCAAAATGAGCAAAAATGGCCTGGTTTTTTTTTGCAAAAACGAGCCCATATTTGTCAAAAATAAAGTACTCGTAGCCTTTAGAAGGCTTGTAGAGTGCTCCTGGGGGCTGGGGTGCAAAAACTAGCAAAAATTAGCCCATTGTTCACTTTTTTCCCCTCCCCAGCCCCCAGGAGTACTCTGGAAGCCTCCTAAAGGCTATGCACAGCCATTTTTGCAAAGGGGGAGGGGTTTTGGGAGGCCAAAAATGCTGTAATCAATGTATAAGATGCACACAGATTTTCAACCTCTTTTTTGGGGAAAAATGGTGCGTCTTATACTCCGAAAAATATGGTAGTTAGTTGCTGCCACCTTGCACAGAGTAACTACAAAATAATGGCATGACAAAGTAGCTATAATGGTGCATTGGAAGAAGTACTATTGGCCCATAAGCAAGAACTAGAGGAAGGGGGTATAAAATAAAAAAGTCATAGAAAACAAAGAAACTACATTGCTTTGGGACTTTAGAATTCAAACAGACAGGCACCTGCCACAAAACACCCCACACTTAATAATTGCTGATAGGAAAGACAAAGTCTGAATAGTGGATGTAGCAGTATCTGGAGACAGCAGAATATAAGAGAAAAAACTGGGCAACAGTATTGAATCAAAGACTGGTAAATAGTAATAGAACAACTCTGACAAAAGAAAACAAAGATAGCACCAATAGTATACAATCCCAAAACAATTGGAGCACCATTTGAACACCATTCACAAAATCAATGTCAGTCAACTGCAAAAGGTGCTTTACTTGGAACAGCTTACAATCTATGATGATACCTTTAACACCATCAAACATCAATATCTGCCTATGCCACATCATTCAGAAGGACTTGATAGATGTATGAAAATGCCAAATCCAATATGTATATCTTGCTGACTGTACGAGAAACCATAATAATAAACATATAATATTTAGTGTCGGGATTGTGGACTACATCATTTTTATAGAATAGTCAAGATTATTGGCTAAAGGGGCATATAATATTATATGTTAAATATAATATAAATCTTGAAAGGTAGAGAAATCCTGGGGACATTAGCTGTGATTAATATCTGTTTAGGAATTGTAATCATTGACCTAATGTTGAATTTCCAAACTCACCTAGATTTTAATTTTTCCACTCAGTTACAAAAAAAAATGCTTCCCAGATTTTAAAAAGTATGTAACTACTATGTTTTAAAGGACATGCTTATTTATTTCTTTGCTCTATGGATAGATCCTGCCTGTTGCTCTGTGTAATGAGAAATGCCATCCAGGTTACAGACGAAAAAAGAAGGAAGGACAACCATTCTGTTGCTATGATTGTCTTCCCTGTCCAGATGGAAAGATTTCAGACCAGAAGGGTAGGAAATATAATAATTAATATTATGAATTGATTATCCTACAAGTAGGAAAAATGCACAATAATTTCTTTACTGATAGTAAGGTCAATAGAATAACTTTGAATGTTAAAAAATTCACACCAACAATGTCTAAAGCATTGCTTCATTCTCCAGAATCTGAGGAAACCAAAATATTTATAGAGTATTTTGTATACCCCCAGAACAAGCATCACTCCCTCATGGAGGTTTGATAGGTATGTATCCAGGGGACAGAGAGAGACAGAGAGACAGAGAAGATAAATGATAGATAGCTGATAGATAGCTGATAGATAGATAGATGATAGATAGATAGATAGATAGATAGATAGATAGATAGATAGATAGATAGACAGACAGACAGACAGACAGACAGACAGACAGACAGACAGACAGATAGATATGCCAAGATAAAAAAAGAGCTTTCCCTCCCTCCTAGGATATGCTTACTTTTTCTTTGATTTAGAGTTGCGGTCAAAGCAATAAATTATGAAAAACCATAATTAGAAACCATTAATGACATTAGTGAAAATCTATATAGATTTAGAACACAAAATGCTTATTAGGTATTAGGTGCAAAGAATAATCTTTCACAGTAATACATGTGCCATTTGGTCAGCTCTATAAAATAAATACACAACATTCTTAGAAATGTATATATTTGTAAAGTAGCAGATTCCAGAAATTGGCCATTGATTTCAGGGTAAAATAAGTATGTTTAAGTATAAGTATGATCTCTATTATCATTGTACTTAAATACAACAAAATTGTTTTTAACCTCACTGGTACAAAATTATAGCAGAAATGAAAAAAGAAAAAAAAAAGAAAAAAAAACTAGCGTCCTGAATAGAATTAAGAAAAAAATCAGCTATGGTTAAAATTCTGATTCTTCAAACTTAATTTATGTTTCTTGTCAAAAGTTTCTATGTAAAACCTGGCAGAAAAAGTCATTCAGTTCATTGAATTATATATCTGCTTATATTTATTTTTAGACATGGACAACTGTTTTCAGTGCCCAGAAGAACAATTTCCAAATGAGGACAAAAATCAATGTATTGCAAAAAGATTACATTTTCTCTCTTTTCTGAATCCTTTGGGGATTACTTTAGCATTTTTGGCTTTATTTTTTGTTGTGCTCACAATTCTGATACTAGGAGTTTTCATCAAGAACCAGAACACTCCCATTGTCAAAGCCAACAACCGGGACCTCACCTACTGTCTGCTCAGCTCCTTATTGCTTTGTTTTCTCTGCTCCTTGTTATTTATTGGCAAACCACAAATAGTGACTTGCTATTTACGACAAATAACTTTTGGTATCATCTTCACAGTGGCTGTTTCATGTATATTAGCAAAAACAATAACTGTAGTTCTAGCTTTTATGGCCACTAAGCCAGGATCTAGGATAAGGAAATGGTTTGGGAGAAGACTGACCATTCTCATCCTGTTTGGCTGTTCCTTCATTCAGGCTAGTATTTGTGCTGTATGGCTGTGTACAGCTCCTCCTTTCCCAGAGTTTGAAATGTATTCCCTTCCTGGAGAAATTATAGTGCAATGCAATGAAGGATCACTTGGTATGTTTTATTATGTCTTGGGCTACTTGGGATTTTTGGCTATTGTCAGCTTCACTGTGGCTTTCCTAGCCAGGAAGTTGCCAGATACTTTCAATGAAGCCAAGTTCATTACCTTCAGCATGCTGGTTTTCTGCAGTGTCTGGCTGTCCTTTATTCCTTCATATCAGGGCACTAATGGAGAACATATGGTCGCTGTGGAGATCTTCTCTATCTTGGCATCTGGTGCTGGATTATTAAGTTTTATCTTTTTCCCAAAATGTTACATTATTATCCTAAAACCTGAACTGAACATCAAGGAACAGTTGATAAAGAGAAACATTTAAGTAGAAATTTCAATGTGTAATAATCTAAAATATTATTACATTTTTCAAATATTCCATTATAGATACCACTATCTTTACTTCAAGTTTTTAGGAATTCCTAATAACATAATCCTTAACTGACTTGTGTAAACGATAGTATAATTTGAAATTAAGGTAAGAATGACTTGGTGAACCTTTGAAGTAATAGCTGAAGCTTTTACTTTCACTTTTGCCCAATGATTTCATGTAGATGTTACTTTTTACTTTTTTTCAAGCTTTGAGGGATTCCTAACAACCTAATCCTTTGTTAAGCTCTGTAAATTATAAAATTTGCAAATAAAGTAAAAATGACTTGGTGAACTTTTGAAGTAATGGTTGATGTTTTTCCTGAGAAAATAATTGAAATGGATGATAACTTAGAGCATAAAGAAATTGTAATTAGTCATTTTAATCTACAAAGAAGTTCTAATCTACAAACTCAAAAAATAAGTTTTCCTGGATTCCTGTGGAGTTTTGATTGAAGTGCATAGAAGAACTAGAGCATTATACATCTCAGTGCATAAAGCATAATTTACAATATGTATGTATTATGATTCAAGACAATATTAATTTTATAAAAATTATCAGAATTTGCTGGAGGGCCACTAAGCTATTTAATAATATGGAAAAAGGATCAATGTGAAATATTCTGATGTAACTTTTACTTAAAAATCTTTCAGTTTCTAGAAGTTTAGTTTAAAAAAATAAAAAAATACTGGATAATAAATTGGATATAATTCATGTGGTATTCAAAGAAATACATAGTAAACCAGAAATAAAATATAGGAAGAATGACTCCTATAAATACATATTACATTTTAAGTGAGACTATTGTTTATCAGAAGGAAAAAATAAATAGAGGAACAACTTTTTAATGATCATTTTGATTTAAGATCTAAAATGGGGAGGAAACGAAAATTAAAACTGTTAATTAAAACAGAAAAGCTAAATATAACTGTCTTGAAATAAATCTCTAGGTTGATTTAGAGAGAAAGAAAGGAATATTTTATTTTTTGAGATGTGCACCAAACAAAGAGTGCATGTTTTCAGATCAAAGAGGCATTCTATCTAATTCAAAGGGGTCTTGAGTTAAATACCAGGAATCTACTTCAGTCTGATGATCAATATTTAATACAAATGAAACAAGGGAATCCATGATCACCCTGAGCCTGGAGATTATGGATGAAATACTGGACAAATTTGAGGAATAGGAAGCATAATTTTTTGGGGGGAAATATATGACTGAAGTAGCATGTTTTTATGTTATATATTAATAGGTTTTTTCATTCATGGTATATGTTGAGTAGAGATTTATATTAAGATTCCCCTCCCCCTCAACTTTTTAATTAAATTTGTTATATTGAGTAAATGACCTTGGTTGATAGATATTTTGCAACAACAATAACAACAACAACAATAACAATAACAACAACAACAAAGAAAGTTTGGATTTGTGTACAGCAAAAACCACTGGGACCATCAGGTTGAGAAGGTTTTAGAGAATGAGGAAGTCAAGATCTTGTGAGACTTCAGAATTCAGACTGACAGGCACTTGGCCCACATAACAATGGACATAACAATAGTTGAAAAAAAAGTATGGTTCACTGACATTGCAATACCTGGAGATGCACGAATTGAAGATAAACAGCAAAAAAATAAATAAATCACAAAGTACCGGGACTTGCAAATTGAAGTTGAGCGACTGTGGAAAAAGAAATTGTGTGTTTTCCCGATTGTCATTGGAGCCCTTGGAGCAATACCTAAAGGACTACCTCGCTATTTGGAAATTTTAAATTTATCTGACTTGAACATTCTCTGTCTACAAAAAACCACCCTACTTGGAACAGCTTATATCCTCTGATGTTACCTTAACAGTTCCTAGGTCCTTGGTTAGGACTCAAGCTGTTGAGCTACCAAACAGCCTCAAAGGCTGTGAATCCCAGCAAAGATTAACATAATAATAATAATAATAATAATAATAATAATAATAATAATAATAATAATAATAATAATAATAATAATAATAATAAAGTAAAGAACAAAAATCTACTGAAGGCCCAACAGACAAAACAAGAATACAGAAAAGATGTGATAAAATCAAGAATGGAGAGTTGGCAGAACAAAGCACTGCATGGCCAATTTCTGGAAAAAATAAAAGATAAAGTGGACAGTGAACAAACTTGGTTATGGTTAAAAACAGGTACATTAAAGAAAGAAACAGAGTCACTAATCATGGCTGCGCAAGAACAAGCTATCCACACAAATGCCATTAAGGCCAAAATCGAAAAATCCTCTGATGATGCCAAATGCAGACTTTGCAAAGAAGCTGATGAAACTGTTGATCACATACTCAGCTGCTGTAAAAAAATCGCGCAGACTGATTATAAATTGCGGCACAATTCAGTAGCACAAATGATCCATTGGAATTTGTGCAAAAATTATAATATTAAAACAGCAACAAACTGGTGGGAACATCAGCCTGAAAAAGTCACCGAAAATCAGATGGTCAAGATCTTGTGGGATTTCCGTATACAAACCGACAAAATACTGGCGCATAATACACCAGACATCACACTGGTTGAGAAAAATAAGGTCACAATCATAGACATCGCAATACCAGGTGATAGCAGGGTCGCCGAGAAGGAACTTGAAAAAATCGCAAGATACCAGAACTTAAAAATCGAAATTCAATGACTATGGCACAAACCAGCAGTGGTAATTCCAGTGGTAATTGGCACACTGGGTGCTATTCCAAAAGCACTGGAATTACATTTAAAACAGTTAAAAATTGACAAAATCACCATCAGTCAAATGCAAAAAGCCGCACTGCTTGGATCTGCGCGCATATTACGAAAATACGTTACGACGTCCTAGGCCCCTGGGTGGGGCCCGACTAGTAACCAATGCCAAATCCGGCGAAACAACTGGCCGCTGTGATACAATTGAATAATAATAATAATAATAATAATAATAATAATAATAATAATAATCATCATCAGATGGATCATCATTTGGAACCCAACACACCAGATATCACGGTTGTTGAAAGCCAAAGCATACAGTTTATTGATATCGCTGTACCAAGAGATGCCAGTCAAAGAAATAGAACTAGAAAAAATAATGAAATCTTGTGACCTGGCCATCGAAACTACACAGCTATGGATGAAACATGTAAAAGTGATACCCATTATCATCGAGGCACTTGGTACCATGTCCAAGAATTTTATAAGATACGTCAACAAATTGCAGCTTCTTGCAATAATACCAGCAGAACTGCAAAAAACTGCGTTGCTCAGAACACCGTATATTTTAAGAAGGTACATGGTTGATATCTAGGATGCTGGCAGCAACTCGTATCAACCATTAGCACCAGTCAATGGTATTTGTGACATATTTTAATATCTTCTGTTGATTAAGTTTTATATTTAATGAATAAAGTATATAATAAAAATAACAACAATAATAATAAACATTAAAATGAAAGTAATGTTAAGATCATGTATAAGTAAGGTGACCAGATTTTAACATTGGTAAAGAGGGACACCATTGACCTGGGGGGGGGGGAGGTTGATTAATTTTTTTTAAAAAAAATCAGGACTTTTTTAAAATGCCACAGGACGCAGGACAAATTGTTCAAAATCAGGACTGTCCTGCCAAAAGCTGGACATCTGGTCACCTTAGACTAGAGGTGCTGACTGAGGAGGAAGAGGAGGAGGATGAAGATGTCTCCTTTAAATGGAAGCATGTGACTGACAATTCTATATATAACTGAACAACAGCTTGGGATGTGAGGTGGAAAGGTTCTTGGAGTGGGGCTGAAAATTTAAAAAAATGCTTTTCAAACACTTGAAATAGAGTGATGCTGTATTGAACACTGCTTGTAGGCATATAAACATCCATATGGGTGTTATATGTGCACTAAAGCAGTGCACCTGCTTTGTATAAATAGCAGTGCGTTCTGTTCTCACACTATGCAATTTTGGATCAGTGTTGTGTGGAGTTTACCAGTGTGTTAGTGGATGGCTCAAAGTGGGCAAAATAGGCAAATGTAATACATATATGACAGCTGAACATGGGTTGTGTAAAACACCAAAGAAATGCTGTACTAGCATCTCATGGCAGGATCATAGCTGCTTCTCAAATTAATGTTGACCCAGGAATTTTTTCCCTCAGAATTATCACCTTTCCCACCCTCCTGCCTGTTGTATTTATTTGATCTCCACTTACATAGTGTAAGGATTGAGTGAAAAATAATGGCTCAGAGGTTTTCAATTGCCATAAAAGGTAGTACTGACATGTTAGAAATGTTGAAACATTGTTTTGTTTTGATTGTTGAGAAGTAGTTTTGAAAAAACATTGGGTTGCTATTGTTTGTGAAATGGAAGGCTGTTACAGGTTCTCAAGCATGCTTTAAGCAACGTGCCACAACTGAATTTTTGAGTCGCTTCAACTGAAATTCACTGCTGAATGCAGCTTCTTTATGATGATGATTATGTTGCCGCAAGTATAATTATTGCTGGGCCAAAAATATAAATATGGTGAACCAGAAAGAGCTGATTTGTATAATCAAAAATGAAGTGAATGTTGCAATAACATCATCAAGCTGATGAATTGATTCAGGGCAATTAAATCACTCAAAGGGAGATGCTGCCAATCTTGGTATTTCACAGGAATATGTGCGACACAGTATTCTTCAATATCAGCAGTACAGTTGTGTGACAGAGTTTTCTTACTGACAATGACAAACTGCTTTATGATGTCATTTTATGATTTTCAAACATTTTGTACATTTTTCTGTGTACAACAATAATACTTATATATTTGTTTTTTAAAAGGGTCCTGTTAGGAGGGCTATGTCATTAATTTGGGAGGATGACTTGCTTTTAAATACTTCAAAATAGTCTTGTGTCTTTCATTTGTAAATATTTAAAATTTCTATACATGTCCCTCCACCAAAATATGTATTTTATATTCTAATGAGATACAAGTAACAAATCTAGTATTAATTTTTGCAATACCATGGGAATTAAATATGTATTGTCTGATGAGATTAATTTCACAATACTTGTCACTTTAAATAAACAAAAATAAAAACATGGCACTAGTATTATTGTTCTTATTGGAGTTCTAATAAAAAATTTCTCTAGTACTTCAATCCTGTGTATATTTTCTTAAAAATGGCACCAATTAGCAAAATGTTTACAGTTTACCAATAGACCTGTTTGCCATGATAGTGAAGCTATGAAGAAATAAAATGTAGTCATTTAACTACCAACTCACTCCAGATGCTTTTACCTCATTAAGTCTCAAGTTAATCTACTTCCAAGGGAATGTTGCTGTGAAAGGGAGTATAGTACAAGTTCCTCTGCCTTGGTTTATAAGCATAATAATTAGTAAGATTTATTTCTATGTAAATAGTCATAAAATATAATTATATGAATTAAATGCAGTCTTATTCAAGGATATAAATTATTGACTATTTTTTAAAAAAATAAATGTAATATAGGCAGTCCTCAATATACAACAGTTCATTTAGTGACAGTTCAAAGTTACAAGAGCACAGAAAAAGGACTTCTACTGTTTTTCACACTTATGACCATTGCAGCATCCCCATGGTCACGAGATTTACATTTGGATGCTTGGCAACTGACACAGATTTATGACAGTTGCAGTTTTCCGGAGTCATGAGATTCCCTTTCGCGGCTCTCTGACAAGCAAAGAATGGGGAAAGCAGATTCACTCCACAACCATGTTACTAATTTAACTGCAATGATTCACTTAACAAATGTGGCAAGAAAAATTGTAAAATGGGGCAAAACTCAATAAATTTCTCACTTAACAACATAAATTTTGGGCTCAATTGTGGTCGTGCATTGAGGACTACCTGCACTTATCTTCAGTGTTACTTCATTCTGCTGTAGCATTAAATTTCATATAGAACAAGCTTGTTCTTTCAGAATTGTGGAGTTGTTATATAACTGTCTACCGTTAGAAAAGTTTCTCTTGAGTTAAACTCAGCTCCTATAATTTTATTGATGTGTCGTAATTTTCTTAGCAGTAGTATGGAAATTGTCATTGTTGCTTTTGGACAATTTTTAATATTTTCCTATTAAATATACAGTACTGAGATTCCCAGGTGGGTTTCCCTCCAATTATTAGCCAGGTTCAACCCTGCTCATCTTTTTGAGAGCAGGCAAAAACAGCCAGGTTACATCCCTACAAATTGAAAGCTCTCTCCCTTCCTCTCTATCTCTCTCCCCTCCCTTCCTCTCTCTCTGTCACTCTGTGTGCATGTGTGTGTGTGTGTGTGTGTCTGTCTGTCTCTCACTCACTCATTCACTTAATCACTCACTCTGTGTGTGTGCCTCTCTCTCTCTGTGTCTCTGTCTATCTGTCTTTCTGTCTGTCTCTCCCTCCCTCCCAACCTGCAGATGGGCTCCGGACCAGCAGAGCCTCTTCCTTCTTTTTAACCAGGTGATCTTTCCTAAGACATAAAAAAGAACCTTAATTACAGGCTCAACAAAAGAAGCTGGAAAGAGATACTGAAGCCAAGAAGCTGAAACCTGGGACTGGAGAAAAACCTTTTCTATCCCCTTACCAGCCCATCCAGGAAGACGAGTAACACGAGGGGATCCCTCCCCCCCGCACATGAGTTCCAAACCAGCAGAGCCTCCCTGGACATCACAGCAGCAGCAGCAGCTCCAAGGGCACCAATCTTTGTGTTTTTCTCATCGGGGCATGCTGCACCGATCTTGGAGTGAGTGAAGACCTTTTCTAGCCAGCGCAAAGGACTTCTCTGGACTTGCTTTGCTCAGTGGGAGTGAAGGACCAGCACCTCCACCACCAGCAATCCAGAAAAGGTCTTCACTCCCTCCCTCTTGCAGCACGCCTCGATGCGAAAAACGCTGAGATGTTAAGCAAGGGAAACATCTGTTGCTTCAGTAGAAAGGAAAGCAACTTCAGAGCTACGGCTGGCATCGGGCCAGCAAAGGCTTCCCACTGACCTCCTCCCCACCTCCGAGTTCCTGACAGATCGAATTATTTCAGCAACATCTCCCCCCACCACAGCACCCCGTCTCTCTCCGTCGCACGGCTATGGAGCCGAGGTGGCACAGTGGTTAAATGCAGCACTGCAGGCTACTTCAGCTGACTGCAGTTCTGCAGTTCGGCTATTCAAATCTCACTGGCTCAGGGTTGACTCAGCCTTCCATCCTTCCGAGGTGGGTAAAATGAGGACCCGGATTGTTGTTGGGGGCAATATGCTGACTCTGTAAACCGCTTAGAGAGGGCTGAAAGCCCTATGAAGCGGTATATAAGTCTAACTGCTATTTTTCTTCCTCCAAATAATGGTCACCGCTTATTGTAGCAAGTCAGCCTCCTAACTTCAGTCCAGGCTCTGCAATTACCTTCTCTCCCCCCCCCCCAAACCCACAGAAACAGGAGGGAATCGGACATTATCATTAGCACTCTCTCCCATGCCTGGCCTCCCCTTTGGAGGTAAGGGGCGGGGAAGAGCAGATCTCCCGGGGACACAAATATTCCCCAAGTGGCCACCACCTGCTTTTTGTAGCTCCCCCCTCCCAGAAAATGGGAGAGGAGTGAAATAATGCTACACTTTGTAAATGCAGATCTCCAATGCCAGGTCTATGCCAGGAAGTTCGGGGCTTCCCTCCAGGCCACCTGCACAGCCAGCAGCCGTGTTCACAGGCTCTGTGGGAAAAGGCGGGCCATGGGAAAGGGGAGCAAGTGCGCTCCTCGCCTGCCCGCTCCAATCTCGCCTGCCCAGTTCCCAAACCCTCTCTTTGGAAAGAGTTCTCCAGCAGCCTCTGGCAAGGCTCCCCCCTCCCAGAAAATGGGAGAGGAGTGAAATAATGCTACACTTTGGAAATGCAGATCTCCAATGCCAGGTCTATGCCAGGAAGTTCGGGGCTTCCCTCCAAGCCACCTGCACAGCCAGCAGCCGTGTTCACAGGCTCTGTGGGGAAAGGCGGGCCATGGGAAAGGGGAGCAAGTGTGCTCCCCACCTGCCCGCTCCAATCTCGCCTGCCCAGTTCCCAAACCCTCTCTTTGGAAAGAGTTCTTCAGCAGCCTCTGGCAAGGTGTCTTCCCCGCCCCACTCGGGCCGAAAGCAAATAAAGCAAATAAAGCAAATAAAATATAAAATGCTGGTTTACCTTTCTCTGCTGCTTCTCTCCCAGGCTGGATCTGAGAGGAGATTCCTGTCCTAGTCTTCCTGCTGCCCTTGTGACACAGGGAAAACGGACGGTACTTTGTCCCTTCTGCCTTCCCATTGCTCAGAAAAGCAATTCCGGGAAGGTCCTTTGGTGGCGGCAGGCATCCTAGAACCTGCCTGCTAGGAAAGGACCTTCCTGAAGTTGCTTTTCTGAGCAACGGGGAGACAGAAGGGACAAAATACTGTCCGGCCATTTGTGAGCCAACGTGGTGTATCTGCCACGGCCTTGCAGCCTCTTTACATTGGTAAAGATAAAAATTTTAAAAAAAATCAGGACTTTTTAAGAACGCCACGGGATGCAGGACAAATTGTGCAAAATCGTGACTGTCCCACCAAAAGTGGGACGTCTGGTCACCTTATGTATAAGCAGTTGTCAATTTATGATCAGTTGTTTTGCAACTGTTCAAAATTACAACCAAACCAAAAAAGGTTTCAATTTTCTTATCAAGGACTATTAAAAATCAGAGTATACCTTTATCTCCAATTATCTCATCACTTCATCCTATATTAAATGCTTATTATTACTTCTTTCTGATTTTATCTTCTTTCTGCCAAATACCAGTTTCATTTCTATTTTTTCGTTCTAATCTCATGCAGTTCATTTTCATTTTTTCAGCAGACAATAGAATCTTTTATTCTTCAAATTTATATACATTTAAAATGTATATTGAATATTTATAATTTGTATGGGTTCAGATAATCTGTTAATATTTCTAAAGGTATCTGGATCTGAATAAATTTCTATGACTTTTGCATGTTCTATTGGCATTACGGAGATTCTATGCTTTCTACTAATGTTACACTAGTAAGAGTTATAGTTTATAATAATATTTGTAATACAACCTTCATTAAGTTACTTGAAAATCAATTCATTTCAATTAGAAAAAAATAATTTCTTCAGCATCTTTTCAGGGGTGAAAAACAATAACAAATTCACAGGGTATATCTGCTTTTCCCTCTTGGATGGGAGCGCAGCCTACAATCGTAGAAAAAAAGTGCATAATGAATACATTGTCAGAAGACCCTCCTGCTGGTACTGGAGAACGGAATGGATAAGGTAGGCTGGGCGAGGGGGCACGGCCGAGGATGGCGGTGGATTGAAATTAGGCCGGTAGGCGGCCTGTGAGAGGGGAGGGCTAGGCCTGGAGTGGCCTAATAATGATGGCTGGTGTATTGCGGGCTCAGCTTGAGAGTGTGCTGGACTGACAGCAGAGGGTGTATGCCCAGAGGATTGGTTAGGCTGGCCTGCATCAGGAAAGGCTGGATTGTTTGTAATATTGGAGCGAAGTTGCGGAACCGGGGCTGGCTGTAAGGCATCTATGGCTGGCCACTGCGGGTCGGCTTGAGTTGGTGTTTCGGTGTTGTGGCGGCCCCTCAATTGATCCAGGTGCCGCTGCCAGATGGTGCCGTCAGGAATTCTTGCCCTGTAGGAGACGGGTCCTGTTACTTCGATGATGGTGGCAGGCACCCATTGAGTATCCCCCCCATAGTTCCTAGCCCAGACCAAGTCCCCAGGAAGGAAAGAGCAGGAGGGAGACCCCAGGTTGCCAGGCTGAACCCCTGAATAGAGGGGGTGCAGTCTATCCAGGGTGGTCCGCAGGCGCCTGCCCATCAGCAGCTCCGCGGGGCTTTTCCGAGTCAGGGGGCAAGGAGTGGAGTGCTGTGCCATTAAGTACGCATCCACCCTTGCCTGCCAGTCACCACGGTTCAATCGTCCCAAAGCCTCCTTGGCCGATCGAACCACCCTCTCCACCCGGCCATTGCTGGCCGGATGGTAAGGGGCAACCGGTGCATGGCGGACTCCTTGGGTGCCCAGGAATGTTTGGAAGGTCGTAGATGAAAATTGTGGGCCGTTGTCGGACACTACTGTGTCCGGCAACCCATGGGTTGTGAACAACCATCGCAAGGCCCGCACAGTACTCTCGGCTGTGGTGGAGTGCATAAGCAACAGTTCTACCCAGCGAGAGTACGCATCTACAACCACCAAGAATACCTGGCTGTGGAAGGGGCCCGCCAAATCAATGTGAATACGGGACCACAGTCCTCGGGGCATCTCCCACTCCCGGGAGGGGGAGGAGGGGGGAGATGGCTGGGACTGTTGACAAATTACGCATTTGAAGACCCAGGCCTCGATTTCGGAATCTAGGCCTGGCCACCAAACGTAACTTCGGGCTAGTGCCTTCATGCGCGCTATTCCCGGATGATCGGCGTGAAGCCACTGTAGCACTTGGTGCCAGAGGACCGATGGGATGACCACATGGTCGCCCCAAAGAAGACAACCAGAATGTAGGGATAATTCTAGTTGGCGGGACTTAAAGGGCCTGCAGTCTGGTGGTGCGGATGCTGTAGGCCAGCCTCTCAGGGCCCAAGTCATTATTTGGGATAGGACTGGGTCAGACCGTGAGTGAGAGGCCACATTGGTAGACGTAAGGGGTAAGTCCAATTGAGCAATAGATAGGACAGAATGGCAAGGAACCGACTGGATGTCCTTGCCAGGAAGAGGGCAGCAACTGAGGGCATCTGCATGCCCTAGGTGCTTGCCTGGATGGTAGCATAGGGCATAGGAGTACGCCGCCAAGAACTCCGTCCAGCAGGTCATCCTAGGAGAAAGAATGGGTGGGGTCGGCCTATCACCGGTCAGAAGCCCAAGGAGTGGCTTGTGGTCTGTGTAGAGGGTAAAATGCCGCCCATATAGATAATTGTGGAACTTTTTAACCCCGGACACTGCAGCCAGAGCCTCCTTGTCAATCTGGCTGTAGTTCCTCTCAGCGGAGGAAAGTGTCCGAGAGTAAAAAGCTATGGGAGCTTCTGAGCTGTTGGGAAGGACATGGCTCAGAACTGCCCCCAAACCCACGGGAGAGGCATCACAAGCCAAAGTCAGGGGCATCTTGTCACTATATTGGACTAAGACTGCCTCTGACGTCAGCAGGGATTTGACAGCCGCGAACGCATGCGCTTCGCGGCTGCCCCAGCACTAGGCCACGGATCGGTCGAGCAACCAATGAAGCGGCTCAGCTAGTGATGCCTTGTGGGGAATAAATGGCATGTAGAAATTTAAAAGACCAAGGAACGCTTGAAGTTGCGCCTTTGAGGTTGGGGGGGAACGTTCCTGATGGCAGCTATTTTAGAAGGGGTGGGGTGAATTCCCTGGGCATCTATTAAGAAGCCCAGGAATTCCACCTGTGGCACAGCAAAGGAACATTTGCTGCGCTTCAATTTTAAACCCGCGCCCCTGAAACGGTCGAGGACCTTCCGAAGAACTTTGATGAGGTCTGAGCGGCTGCTTGCAGCGATCAGGACATCATCAAAGTAGGGGACCACGCTGGGGATCCCATGGAGCAAGCACTCCATGAGGCTCTGGAAGATCCCCGGGGCAACGGATACGCCGAATTGGAGGCGGCGACAACGGAAAGTCCCCCGGTGGGTGACGATGGTTTGGGCAGCCGCTGCATCGTCATCCACAGGAAGCTGCTGGTAGGCCTGCGCCATATCCAGTTTGGAGAAAATGCAGCCCTGCCCCAAGGAGTGGAGCAGGTGCTGCACTACAGGGACTGGATAGGGGTTTGCCTGAAGGCCAAGGTTGATCGTCGACTTGTAGTCGGCACAGATCCTAATGGAGCCATCGGCCTTCACAGGAATTACTATGGGGGTTTCTCAGCGTGAATGGTGGACTGGCTCCAGTATGCCCTGTGCCACAAGCTTATCAAGTTCGGTGTCCACCTTTGGCCTCAAGGCAAAAGGCACCCTGCGGGCCTTCAGCCTGATTGGAGCAACCTGAGGGAGATGGGATTGCACTTGTACTGGCCTAGTTGTCCATCAAAGATGTCAGCATAGTCCGATAGGACTTCTGCTACATCAGAAGGGGGCGTGTCCGCTGTACTATGGACTCCATTAAGGGATAGCCCTAGGGGAGAGAACCAATCTAACCCTAAGATGGAGGGCAGGGGCTTAAGTACAATTAGTGCTGACAGGACAGCAGCGTGAGTCCCATAAGAGACTCGTAGTGCATAACACCCCAGGGTGGGGATTTGAGAACCTTGGTAGTCTCTTAGAATAGCGTCCGGTGGTGACAGTTGGGACTGTTTGACTTTAGGGCAAAGCTTAGAGAAAATGGCCCAAGAAAGGAGGGATCGGGAGGAACCGGAATCAACCTCCCTTAGGCAAGGTTGCCCCTCAATGGAGATGGTTATGTTGATCTTCGTCATACCCTCGGAAGCCAGGTTGACAGCTACTTCGGGGAGCGTAGGAATGGCCTCTGAGAGATTGCAGCACTCGTCCTGGCGTTGCGCTGGTCTGCGGGATTGCGGGTTCTTAGGCGGTGGAGGAGGTCCGAAGGTAGCAGCAGGTTCATTAGAAGACAGAGGTGGCAGGGGGCTCGGCAGACTTGAGCTAGATGGCCCTTTTTTCCACAACGGCAGCAGACCGCTGCTTTGAAAGGGCAAGTAGACCGGGGACTCACGCCTCCACAGCCTAGGCAAACGGAAGAAGCGGCAGAAGATCGGATAAGCGCTTGGACTTGCTGAGGTGGCTGACGACGAGGGATAGCCCTCAGGTGGTCCACTTGAGCGTGTCAGAGGTGCTCGGGTATTGGAGCTAATTCGTCTATCAAATTAGTGATATAGGTAGATTGTTGAGGCGGTGGTGGCTCAGGAGCTGGTAGTGCAGGCAAGGCAGGTGAGCCTGGCGAGGCAGGTAAACCGACAGTAACGGCCATTTGAGCTAGGTAACGGTCAATTTCAGATGAAGAAAGGTCTGCTAGCTCAGCAGCTCGAGCTTCATCAATAGCGTAGACTAAGGTAACTTTTGGTTTGCCTAATAGCCGGCGCCTCAGAAAGATGTCTTTAAGGCCACACATAAATTGTTCTGCGAGGTTGTCTTCAAGGTCTGGAAAATCACACTGAGCCGCGGCGACTCGCAGAGCCTGTAGAAATTGCTTGACAGTTTCTGAACGCTTCTGCACCCGCCTGCGGTATGCAAAACGACGAGCAATTTGTGATGGTGTTGGAGCATAATAGGCTTGTAGCCCGTCTGTCAGTTCTTGCCAGGTCAAATCGTAAACGGCCCTAGGGGCAGCAAATGATCTGGCAGTAGCAAACATCTCAGAGCCACAAGCGGTGAGGAAAAAAATGCATTTTCTGGCTTGAGAATAGCCCTGTCTATTATTTGCAATCAGGAAGCACTCAAACCTTTCTAAAAAGGCTTCCCAAGATTCTCCGCTGACTCCGAAAGGAGCAAAAGCTGGCATGCTGGCCATCAGGAATTGTCTGAGGCGAATTGATGGATGCAGCTGAGGAGAATTAGGCGCGGTAAACGTCCGGTCTAAGCGCCTATTAAGACGTTGCTTGCTCTCGGTTGCAGGTTGTGCTCAGAGCCGGTTCCCCACCACTCGTCGCCAGTGTTAGATCGGCAGTAGGAAGTAACAGAGGAGTCTGAGGTAACTGTAACCTTTTATTCAAGCAAGAACGTGTAACAACAACAGTAAGTAGACCGGCAAGTCTCCGATGTTTGACAGCCTTTTATACCCGGCTGTCAAACGGTTTAACCAATAGCCTCGCGTATGACAGCCCGGCAACCGGCAGGCGCGTCTGATTGGCTAAGATGCGCCTGGCTGCTGCCGAGCTGTCATTCGTAAGTGTGACATACTGCATACAAAAAATATGTTAATTATATGATACATTTTATAAATCTTTCCTCAGGGCAATGTTAAAAAATTACCAACATGTCCTTTCATTAATATTTGCTGTGAAGCAGATCAATGAGAATCCCAACATATTGCCAAATATCAGCATAGGGTTCCACATTTATGACAGCTACAATAATGCAAAGATGTCTTATCAGAACACCCTGAAACTTCTGTCTGCCCAGAGAAAGACTATTCCAAATTACAACTGCAAGAAGGAAACTAATTTGATATCTGCAATTGGAGGTCTTGATGCCAAAGTCTCTCTTCATATGTCGACAGTTTTAGGCATCTATAAGATTCCTCAGGTATGTGCAGGTAGACCATGAATTTTAAATTGCTGCTAAATTTATCTTTAAGGAATAATCACAATGACATTACAAATAGGGTCTCTTGAATGGGTTATATAACATTAATGTTAGGAAAATGGCATTGGCTGTCAATCTGTTTCTGGGTCCAATTCAAGGTATTGGTCTTTACATTTAAAGTCCTTTATGGCATAGGTCCAGGATATTGGAGGAGCCCTCTATACCCATTGGATAGACCAATCCCAGTCTTGCTGGCAGAATAGGCCTACTGCAGTCCCAACTGGCCAAGAAATTGTGGTTGGTGGGATGCAGGAGAAGAGCCTTTTCTGCCATATTCCTTTGGAATATCTTGCTGTAGGAAGTGAAGTATGACCCAACCATTTTGACTTTCAGGAAATGTCATAAAATTTGGCTATGCTGGTTGGTGTAAGGCCCTAAAGGAGAAGCTGTTGGCTATTGGTGACTAGTATACAGAGAAGTCATTAATACCTATCTACTCTAAACCTGTTGTTTTTCCATTTCTTTTAATCCCTTGTAATTTAAATATGATTTTATAATTGTAATTATTTATCAATATAGTTTATTATCTTGTGAGTCACCCAAGGACCACCTCAAATTGTGAGATGAGTGATGCTCATATTGCACTTTGAAGTGACTTTGAATGGCTTACAAGATAGTCTAATCATATACAGTATATTATATGTACGTATGTATGAATGTATGTATGTATATGTGTGACTTCAGAAAAGTGTCATATGATTTGCCCAGATGGGGATAATTGCTAGGTTGTAGTGTAAGCTACTCTATGTTATGCAGGGGAAAAATAAATACAGTTTTCAGTCTCTCTCTAACTTGAGACATCTGTGGCAAATGTAAACAATAGAATAGAGGTAGAAATAGAACATTTCTATGTTTATGTCAATAATTGGATTCTTGCAGAAAAGGGACTGTATAATAGGTAGGACAGGTCACTAAAATGGTCCCTTTCTTATCATATCTGAACATACCTTAAATAACTTAATAATTGAATCAGGTGTGATAAATATGGGAGTTGTAGTAATATTTTCCAGTCAAGTTTGGGTTTATATCCCTATTTCAGAGTCTTAAAGAAATTGTGTTCACCTTCGGGTACACAATATATAAAGAATAGTATTTGTAGTTCAGGTTGAGATGAGGGGTCCTTTCTGCTCTCTGAACTTGGTTGCTTTCTTGCAAACATTTCATTACCTAAATTAGGTAAAATCATCAATGCTAGATTAGTTTATCTAGCTTGGATAATGAAACATCTATAAGAAAGTAACCACCTGAAAGCAAACCAACCAATGATCCCTCACATAGTGTATTCTACAGATCTGTGATCTGTGCATTTATTATTTTTCCTCCCTTGTCATTCACTTGATATATCTATAAAGGGAAATTATTATCATTTGTTCTCAAAACTTCTAACTTTCTTTGATCAATGGCGTTTTAACATTTCCCTTCTTTTCATATTTTACTGAAGTGGAATATATTCTTTATTGTCTTTCTTTCGGCATTAATCCTAGATTGGCTCTTTCCAACTCTCTGGTATCTTTCCTCCTTGTAAAATAAAATTTATATTTTGAAAAGACTATAAAAGTTCACCCTGAAAGCAATACATTTTAATAATATTTTGATCTACAAAAGTTCTTTGAAATAATTTGAACAGATCTGCCTCTCTCTCTCTCTCTCTCTCTCTCTAAAAAAAGGCAATTACTTCTAGTAATTACATTCCATTACAGATTTTGGTACCCCTCACACCTTAAGTATTATTTTTAAAGTAAAACAAAATAAATGCATTTTGATAGCCTAAGTATTCCATGAAGTTGTTGAATAGAACTATAGAATATTTGAAATTATTTTCTGTCTTGGGTAGGAACCCAAGTTGTGAATGAAATCTAATACTCCGTTCCCATCTGATTAAATATGCCTGACCCTGTGATGGCCTCCCTATTGATTGTGAACTCCTGGCCTGGTAGAGCTTGTGGATCAATTATTCCAACTTTTCTTCTTAAGAAGGATTTATTAGGAATAGTCACCCAGTTGACTAATTCTCCATTGTGTACTCTATAAATTATAAATTGTATAAGTACCCCGCAATGGAGTCCTGTGACTGTTTAACAGTTCTTAATGTGATTTAAGGACTATATCATGTTGTTGATCAATGTTCCTGATTCTCTCTTTTTCTGTTGATTTGGCCTTCTCCAGGGTTAATTAGCCAAATATTCAGGAGAGAGGCCCAGACCACAGCTTTCTATTATGTAGGTACAATTTCAATGGGATTGGTAAATATTTAATACCAGCAAAGTCATTCAGCCTGTAGGCTCAAACATAATTCTATGGCCTAGTCCAGGCCCAAGCATTAATAGCAGTAACACCTCCTAGTTCTTTCCAGCCCTCTCTAAGCAGTTTACAGAGTCCACATATTTCTCCCAACAATCCTCATTTTACCGACCTTAGAAGAATGGAAAACTGAGTCAACCTTGAGCCAGTGAGAACTGAACTACTGGCAGTTGGCAGAATTAGCCTGAAATACTGCATTCTAACCATGACTCATAATACTTGACACATTGACTTCAATCCGTAGAACTGCATTGGGGATGGCATTTTGGGATGCCAAAAAAGTCCCTGGATTGAATAGTTTCATAACCCTTCATGTTTTTATATGGGTTGAGTTGCAATTTTTTTTTATGTGAATGGATTTTCAAACAAAATACAGACTACAGAAACCAGTTGTATGCCATATATTAGTTGGGCAACTATATCTGTTGTAAATAATTTATTCCCAGCTGGGACATATTGTTGCCTATGAAATTTGATTATTGTTTGTGTGCTATTGTGTACTCTTTTAGGCAGTAGAAAAGACATATAGGTAGTCCTCAACAACAGTTCACTTAGTGACTGTTTGAAGTTACAATAGTATTGAAAAAGATGATTTATGACTATTTTTCACACTTATAACTGTTCCAGCATCCCCATAGCCATGTGATCAAAATTCAGATGCTTGGCAACTGACATTTATGACAGTTACAGTATTCTTGGATAATGTGATTTCCTTTTGTGATCTTCTGAAAAGCAAGGTCAATGGGGAAGCCAAATTTATTTAATAATCGTTTGACTAACTTAACAACTTAGGTGATTCACTTAACAAATTGTGTGAGAAAGATCATAAAATAGGGCAAAACCCATTTAACAAATTTCTCACTTAGCAACATAAATTTGGGCTCAGTTGTGGCCATAAATTGAGGACTACCTATAGTTTACATGGAATGTTAATTTTCCCATGGCCTGAAGTACTATGCCCAACTATTTAAAGCAGGAGTGTCAAACTCGCGTCCTAACAGTGGCATCATGAGAAGTATAGTAACTTTTTTCCTCTTTGCTAAACTAGGCATGGGAGGCATTCAACCCATGAGCCACAAGTTTGACAGCCCTGATTTAAAGAATTCAATCTGTTCCAGTTCATGGGAATCAATTGTGTATTTGTACTTTTGTTTTTTGTTAGAAAAGACTAGTTTATTCAAGTTTCAAGTTTATTAGAATTTGTATGTCACCCACTCCCATTGGGACTCTGGGTGGCTCACAACAGACAAGAAACATTTAATTTAAAAAATAGAGATAAAAATAAAAATACAGTATTAAAATTCATGTTACTCATTCCATCTAAACGGGGCTGGATATCAATCAACAGCCCCAGGCCTGCCGGAACAACCAGGTCTTGACGGCTTTACGGAAGGCTGGAGAGTAGTAAGGGTCCGGATCTCTGCAGGTAGATCGTTCCATAGGGCTGGCACAGCAACAGAGAAGGCCCTCCCCCGGGGAGTCGCCAGCCGGCATTGTCTGGCTGACAGCACCCAGAGGAGGCCCAATCTATGCGATCTTGTTGGTCGTTGGGAGGTAAGTGGGAGGAGGCAGTCTCTCAGGTAGCCAGGTCCTAAACCATGAAGGGCTTTAAAAGTAATGACTAGCACTTTGAAGTGCATCTGGAGACCAATAGGAAGCCAGTGCAGCTCACGGAGGATAGGTATAATATGGGTGTATCTAGATACACCCCATATCGCTTGCGTGGCTGTGTTCTGGACCAGCTGTAGTCTTCGAACACTCTTCAGGGGCAGCCCCATGTAGAGCGCATTACAGTAATCTAGTCTTGAGGTGACGAGGGCATGAGTGACTATTTGAAGTGCCTCCTGGTCCAGGTAGGGCCGCAACTGGTGCACCAGGCGAACCTGGGCGAAAGCCCCCTGGTCACAGCTGACAGATGGTGCTCTAACTTCAGCTGTGGGTCCAGGAGGACACCCAACTTGCTGGCCCTCTCTGAGGGGTGTATAATTTCATCCCCCAGGCTAAGAGGTGGAATGTCTGGACTAACCTTGGGAGGCAGCATCAATAGTCACTTGGTCTTGTCTGGATTGAGTGCAAGCTTGTTCGCTCCTATCCAGATCCTGACAGCCTCCAGGCACTGGCACATCACTTCCACTGCTTTGCTGAGTTGGCACGGGGCGGAGAGATACAATTGAGTATCGTCCGCGTATTGGTGATATTTAATCCCATGCTGGTGGATAATCTCACCCAGTGGCTTCATGTAGATGTTAAATAGGAGGGGGGACAGGACCGAACCCTGCAGCACCCCATAGTTCAGGGGCCTAGGGGTCGACTTCTGTCCTCCAACCAACACCAACTGCAACCTGTCCGAGAGGTAGGAGGAGAACCACCTTAAGACAGTGCCTCCCACTCCCACCTCCCCTAACCGTCACAGAAGGACACCATGGTCAATGGTATCAAAGGCCGCTGAGAGGTCAAGGAGCACTAGGATACAGGAATGTCCTCTATCCCTGGCCCACCAGAGATCATCGATCAGCGCGACCAAAGCAATTTCTGTGCCATAACCAGGCCTGAAACCTGACTGAAAGGGATCCAGATAATCTGCTTCATCCAAGGTCCGCCAGAGTTGAAAGGCCACCACCTTCTCGACAACCTTCCCTACGAACGGGAGGTTGGAGACTGGGCGATAATTGTTTAAAATGGCTGGATCCAGGAATGGTTTCTTGAGGAGGGGTCTCACCACCCTCCAGAAGAGAGGTGTTAACAATCCTCTGGAGCCAGCCACGTGTCACCTCCCTGCTGGTCGAGACCAGCCAGGAGGGACACGGGTCCTGTAAACAGGTGGAGGCACTCACCGCTCCCATGGCCTTGTCCACTTTCTCAGGAGCGACAAGTTGAAACTCGCTCCATAAAATCAGATCAGGACTTTCCCCTGGCACCTCAGCTGGTACCGTCCAAGTGGAGTCCAGGTCCGTCCGGATCCAAGCGATTTTATCCGACAGAAACTGAACAAATTCCTCAGCTCTACCCTGTAAGGGTTCGTCCGCATCCCTTCCTTTCAAGAGGGAGTGGGCTATCTTAAACAGGGCAGCTGGGTGAGATTCTACGGATGCGATAAGAGCAGAAAAATGTGCACATTTTGCCACCCGTATCGCCACTAGATAAGTCCTAATAAAGGCTCTTAATTGTGTTTGGACAGATTCCGTGTTACTACGTGTTGCCACGAGATAGGATCTGATATAGGCTCTCATCGGTGCTCGGTCTGACTCAGATTTACTGGTCCTCCAGCGGCGCTCTAAACGTCTCTTTTGGTGCTTCATCTCCCAGAGTTCCTCAGTGAATCAAGGAGCTCTCCTGGATCCACTACCTCAGAGAGGCCGTAAAGGCGCAATCCGGTTTAGAGCCCCCACCGCCACTGTATTCCAAGCAGCAACTAAAGACTCTACCGGATTGTGGACAAGAGTGTCAGGTATTTCTCCAAGCGCCGTCTGAAATCCGATAGGGTCCATCAGGCGCCTGGGGCGGAACCACCTAATCGGTTCCTCCTCCCTACAGTGGGGGAAAGTCAAGCCTCAGTAGGAAGTGATCAGACCATGACAAGGGCAAGATCCTAATGCCCTTCAAATCTAGATCACGTCTCCACTGCTCCGAGAGAAATACGAGGTCGAGTGTGTGCCCCGATGAATGAGTCAGATCCTGAATTACATGGGTCAAGTCCATGGCTGTCATGGAAGCCATGAACTCCTGTGCTCCATCAGAGCATTCACCGAGTGACAGCAGGTTGAAATCCCCTAGCACTACAAACCTGGGGAACTCAACTGCCAGCTCGGCTACTGACCCGAGAAGCACAGGCAGGGCTGTTGCAATGCTGTTGGGAGGTAGGTACGTTAGCAACAAACCCAATTGACTCCCAAGGTCCAACTTCACCAGAAGGGACTCACACCCAACAATTTCTGGAGCAGGGATCCTATGAGGAACTAGGGACTCTTGGATGATGCCTGCCACTCCCCCATCCCTTCCTTGATGTTGCGGCTGATGTAGCACCTGAAACCCTTCTGGGCACATTTCAGTGTAGGGGGGGGACTCCTTCCTCATGGCCCAGCCAGGTCTCAGTAATACATGCCAGGTCTGCCCCCTCGTCTAATATTAGGTCCCGGATGAGGGGAGCTTTGTGAACCACAGACCTGGCATTTAGCAACAGCAGCTTGAACCAGGGCCCTGACAACTCTCGCCATCTGGTCCTGGAGTGGAGCTAATAGGGCCGGAAGGAGGGATCGCTGTGACGTAGCAAACCCTCCTTCCCTGATAATGGCTAGCCCTATAGCTCCCGTCAAACCTGCCTCTCCCAACAATGACCAGAATGCGCTGGCCCATCACCGTAGCCCCCACTTCCCCTCCCGTAGCCTCCGTTCTCCCTGGCAGGCCATTCATGTCATTCATTTTAGGATGAGAGGTAGGCCTGGGCCCCCTACCACTTCTGCTTCAGCACTCAGTGGAGGAGGCACCAGGTTGCACTCCCAGTCCTCTCATACATACCATAGTCGGGACTTCCGGTGACGTCATTGGCTATGGCGGCAGGCTTGGAGATTGCTCCGAAGCCTTGCTGACAAATCAGGGGTCTGGCGGCATAGAGAGCTGTCGTTCGCTGTCTTGGAGGGACTCAGCGAAGAATAGAGGTGCTTCTCTGCAGGCGGGGGGAAGTGCAATCTCCTCGGCTAAACAGAGGCTCTGCATCGATCCCAGACTTCTGGAGAGGGACGCGTGAGCTGTCCCAGTCATGATACAGCACTTTTGTCTGGCGTAAGATTTTTGGAGTGAATCTGGACGCCCTAACTTTTCTTGAAGAGTAAGTTGGAGTTACTAGTTGGTTACTGCATCTCTGGCAATCCTTTTTTTCTCTCTCTTTGATGGGACTTTTAGCGGCAATTAAGACAAACAGGAGTAAATGAACTAACAATTGAAGACGGATTTACATTATAAAGAGTCTTTGAAGGCGGCTTAGGTTGGTGGAAACAGGAAGAGGGAAGCTTTTTTTTTCTACCCAGAGGCATAGCTGAGAATACTCAGCGAATCTGCTCTGCTTGCTATTAAGACCTGTGGAACTTGCTCTGCTCGCTTCTAAGACCTTCGGAAAACTTTTGCTGAGTAACCAGCGAACTTGCTCTCTTGCCACTAAGACCTTTGGAAAACTTTTGTGCTGAGGCTCCACGTGAGACAGTCAATATTATATCCACCGTGTGCATTGTTTTCTCTTTTCTCCTTTTGGAACTGATGTTGGACACTTGAAAGGGTAACACTTCGAGTTGAACCTTTCTTCTTTGTTATTCTCTCCTCTTTGAGGTCTGTTTTTTTTCTTTTTTTCTTCTTGTGTTGATGTATTTGCCTCCCCCTCTTTCCTTTCTTCCTGATATGAGCCCCTCCCTGTACATTTTTTAGACCTTTCTATGGGACTTTATTTACATAGAATTTTCTTTATAGATAGCAGCAAAATAAGTTGGAACATTGCTCAAACTGGTAGCAGATAGCTTATGAAGCAGTGGGATATTCTTAACTTAATTGATATGAGCTGGGCAAAGGTGGGAAAAAAACCTCGACATTACCTACTCAGCCGTCCCCATCTTCAACTCCTCCAATAACACACAGAACTTTAGACAATATGGCTGGGGTAGAGAAGGCACCCACATTGCAAAGTATACAGACAACTTTGCTATCGATACAAAATAATATTGCTAGGAATCAAGAGATCACCGAAAAATCCCTGGCCAACATCAAAAATGAAATGGGAGACATGAGGGGTGAACTGAAACAGTTGAATTTACAGCAAAAGGAGATTTGGGCAAAAATGGAGAAACAGGAGGGTCAAATTCAAGAGTTAGGAGTAAAAATGAAGGAAAGCGAAGAGAATATGGCAAGGTGGGAAATGAGGCAGCTACATATTAATAGAAGGTTGGAAGATGAGATTGCTATGTTGGAATTAGAAAAGTCAGCCTTCTTTCTCAGATTTCAAAATATCCCAGAGGAAAGAGGGGAGAAACTGAAAGAAATCATGGTGGAGATGATAGCAGGGATCGCCCAGAAGGATAAATTGTTGATACAGAGCGACATTGATGACGTATATAGAGTCTATACTTCTTATACTAGGAGACAGAAACTGCCATGTGAAGTGCACGTGAGGTTTACTAAGCGATCCCTGAGGGAAGAAATTTACCAGAAGGCACGTGATCAGAATACCATGTGTGCGGGGGAGATGGTCATAGTACTAAAACAGATACCAAAAAGAGTGAGGGAAAGGAGGCAGAAATATCAGGACCTAACAACACAACTGAGGAAACTTCAGGTGATGTATAGGTGGCTTTTCCCAGAAGGGTTATCTTTTTTCTGGCAAGGCCAGAGGTTTCGGATTGAATCATTGCAAGATGCACAAGACTTTATCGAAAGCCAGCTGAAGAAGGGAACTCAGAATAACAAGGGAGAACTGGACAATAAGAGCCAAGGAAAGGAGCAAAAGAATAGTGTCCCGGGAGATGAGAAAGGGGGAAATGAGAAACAAAGCAGAGATGAGAGACCGCAAACGAGGCAGACAACAAAAGCTAAAGCCTTAAACAAATAAACATGGTGGATGAACTTCGCTTAATCTCCTTAAATATAAATGGTTTGAATTCACTAAGAAAAAGAAATAAAATACGAAATGCTTTACGGAAAAAGAATTGTGATTTGACATGCTTGCAAGAAGTACATATAGCGAACCACCAGCAAAATGTGTTGTATTACCCCCGGCTGGGTATAATGTATACAAGCTTAGCAGATGAAAAGAAAAGGGGCACTGTGTTGTATGTTAAAGACCATATCGATTCTAAATTGGTGTATACGGATGGGGAGGGTAGAATCTTAATGGTCGAATTGAAATTTGGTCGATATAAAATCTTGCTGGTGGCCATATACGCACCGAATGATAACCAAAGTACCTTCTTTAGAAGGTTGCATTTAAAAATTGCAGAGTTAGGCTATGATCATATTTGTGTGGTGGGTGACTATAACGCGGTGGCAGATAGGACAATGGATTACAACCCAGGAAACATCCAAAAGGGGGGGAAATTAAGAGAAAGGAGGAGAGTTCTCCCCAAAACCTTTGAAGACATGAGGGAGGAATATGAATTAAAGGATGTATGGCGTGAACTCCACCCACAGAAACAACAATTTACTTTCTTTTCACATAGACACCAATCCTGTTCTAGGATCGACATGGCCTGGTTGACACCAGAAATTGGGGACTTGATTAAGGAAGCAGCAATTGAGGTCAACACCTGGGCCGATCACAATCCACTCTTATTGGTGTGGAAAGGAGTAAGACAGGGGAGGAAGAGAAGGTGGATGATGAATACAGAGATAGTGAAAGAACAAGAATTTCAGCAAATGTTTAAAAGGGAAATGAGGTTTTTTTTTTTGAAGAAAATAGGAAAGGAGTAACCCCACAAATACTTTGGGATACGGCCAAGGCTTATATGAGAGGCCTAGCTATTAAACATACAATAGGTACCCACAGGAAAAAATTAGAAGAGAGGGCAAAATGGGTAACTAAACTGGAGGTGGTAGAAAAAGCCTTGCAACAGAACCCACTAGACGACAGGAAAAAAGAAGAAATGGCTAGAATTAAGCATGGGATCTCTCTTTTAGACCAGGAGGATGTCGCTCGAAAACTTAGGGGGATTAAGCAAAACTTTTTTGAGCATGCTAACAAACCGGGTCGCTGGCTCTCTTATAGACTTCGAAAAGAAAGAGAGAGCAGACATATAGCTCAACTGCAGAATAGTAAAGGGGAATTAGTAGAAACCAAGGGGGAGAAACAGGAAATTATCCAAGGCTTTTTTCAGCAACTATATAGTAGGGAAGAAGTTTCTGAGGTCCAAATTAAGGAATTTTTAGATAATGCAAATCTACCCAAGATCTCAAATGAAGCAAAAGGGGTACTGAACCAAAAGATAACATTAGAGGAACTAGAAAAGGCAGTTAAAAAAATGGGAAACAACAAAACCCCTGGCATGGATGGTTTGCCAGTTGAAATCTATAAATCTTTTTTGGAAATTTTAGGACAAGAGATGATAGCAATATTTAATGCTGTCTTGACGGATTCTATTGCACCGAAATCATGGGCCGAGGCTTATATAACCCTTTTGCCTAAAGTTGGAGCTGACCGTACCCAAATTAAAAACTATAGGCCCATTTCACTTTTGAATGTGGATTATAAAATCTTTGCAGCTATATTGGCAGATAGACTCAAATTTTTCCTTAACAAATTTATACACTCTGATCAGAATGGCTTCCTGCCGTCAAGGCATTTGAAAGACAATGTCAGAATTATTTTGGATGCCTTAGAATATTATGAAGCTCGGCCAGATAAACAAGTGGCCTTTATGTTTCTTGACGCACAAAAGGCTTTTGATCGGGTAAATTGGAATTTTATGTTGTCACAACTAGAAAACATGAAGTTTGGAGAAAGTTTTTTAAATGCAATTCGGGCAATTTATGTACGACAAACCGCGACAATATTGGTAAACGGAGAAGAGGCGGGTGACATTGTGATTGGTAAAGGCACAAGACAAGGATGCCCGCTATCCCCCCTACTGTTTATCCTCACATTAGAACCCCTTCTTAGAATAGTGAGAAGCGATACACAAATTAAAGGGTTACGAGTTAAAGCTCAGGAATTCAAGGTCCAGGCTTTCGCCGATGACCTTGTTTTTATCCTGGAGGACCCTATGGCGTCTGGGATACAACTTTTATGTAAAATAGAGGAGTACGGTAGGATAGCGGGGCTACGTATAAACAAAGAGAAGACAAAACTGTTAATTAAAAATATGACTCTGAACCAGAAAAGGGAAGTACAAAGCCTGTTAGGGATCAACATGGCCCACAAAGTACAATATTTGGGAATTTGGCTGATGGAGAGATGTTCCTCTATCAAGGTAGATAACTATATGAAATTGCTACAACAGGTATCCAAAGATATGACTAATTGGAGTAGCAAACAATTGTCTCTGATGGGCAGGATCGCGACAGTCAAGACATATGTATTACCAAAATTTTTGTTTTTGTTTCAAACAGCACCAACTAAATTGGACAAATTTTTTTTAAAATCCTTGGAGACAATAGTGACACAGTTTATATGGCAAGGCAAGAAAGCATGAATCAAAGCCCAAACTTTACAAAAACGCAGAGAACTGGGAGGCTTCGGAGTACCCAACTGGGAAGCATACTATAACGCAGCAATCATGACATGGGTGAAAGATTGGGTGATGTTGAATAGAAGGCGCCTATTGGCTATAGAGGGACATGACCTCCCCCAGGGATGGCATGCCTCCCTCTGGCAAGAAAGAGACACCCCCCATAGGTACTTCATGGGACATTATATTCGGAAGATTTTGATGGGGGTCTGGGAAAAAATGAGGAAAAAATATTATCTTAGGGTTCCGTGTTGGTTGGCACCATTAGAGGCCTTAACGCATCCGAGTTTATTTAATTGGACAAGAAACATAACATATAAAGATATCATGACAGAAGAGGGCAACATAAAAACAAAGATGGAATTAGAGCAACAGGGCAGGAATTTGGAATGGTGGGAATATTTACAGGTTAGAAACAGGTTTAAAAGTGATAAGGCACGTTTCGGGATCTACCCAAACCCTCAGGGGCTAGATAAGATCTTGTTTGGTGGAGACAAAAAAATGTTATCGAAGATCTACCAATTTTTGACCTGCCAAGATACTAATGAAGAGATGGACAAAAGCCTTCTAACAGTATGGGAGAGAAACCTAGGTTATGAAATTGAAATGGGCAAATGGTGGGATCTATGGAGTAAGACCATTAAACTTACAACTTCTACTGCATTCAAAGAAAACATATACAAGATGGTTTATAGGTGGCACTTCCCCCCAACGAGATTAGCTAAGATGTTTCCCGGGTTATCTCCATTGTGTTGGAAATGTGGAAGAAAGGATGGCACATTCTACCATATTTGGTGGTCCTGTACTGAGGCCACGAAATATTGGAAAAGGATTAAAAAATGGTTAAAAGAGGTTACCGGGGCAAACATTGAATGGAGACCTGAGAACCTGTTACTAAGCATCAAACCAGATAACATAAGCAGTTCAATATGGCATTTGAGCCTGCATATAATTGTGGCCGCAAGAATAACCTATGCACAACTTTGGAAATCCACCACTATACCGCCGGAAGATGCTTTAATTAAAAAGATCTACGAATGTGCAGAAATGGACAGAATGACGGGTTGGCTGAGGGACAAAGGAGAAACAGAACATTATCTTACCTGGAACCTATGGTATATGTGGGCGACTAGGAGAACAGCAGGGACTTAAAATGGGGAAAGTTAACATAGGTACCGTAATAGATCCCTGAATCTTGCAATGAGAAGATGTGGCTTAGAGACCTAATAATGAGGAAAGAAAGAAAAACCGGGCTGTGAATGACTGTCACCGTGGGGGGGGGGGAGGGGGGGTTGTATGTTTAAAACGGCATTTGTATCTGTATGTTCTACTTTATATTGTTATGTATGATTTGTCTTGCTTATGTCGCTGTATTTATGTCGCTGTATTGTTTTTTCCGTTTTTTTTTAAAGGTAATAATGTTTAATAAAAATTATATTTAAAAAAAAAGAAATTTTTTTTAAAAAAAAATAAAAAAAAATACATACCACAGTCACTCACTCGTGCAATCCCCACAATAGTCAGTTTAAAAATACAGAGTTACAAACATAATAATATAAAATTAATTAATTTAAATTAAAAGTGGGCACATCCATCATCATTCAAACCATACATACATACTTCATCCAGGAAAATTGTGCAGTTCTTAGTTTCCACCCAAGCTGTTGTTGGTATGGGAGGGGGGAATTTCTAGTCCCTCTCCACCCTCGTAGGTCTGGAAAGTGTAAAATGCAAAAGGGGAGGAGGGGGGGAGGAGGTCCAGAGTCCGAAATGGCTGGAGTGGTTATAGGGGTGGGGGGGGGTGACGCCTGCTGAAATCAATGATAAGTTCGCAGTCTTGTCCCCTCACCACCTCATGATGATGACCCAGCCGGCCCAGCCTGGCATGCAGTTGCAGAAGATCTTACTGAGGAGCAGCAGATGGTGGATAGTAAATAGAAAGAGAGGGAGGAGGGAAGGCGGGAACCCTAGAAGGGCTGATGCAATAGCAAAGGCCAACCACCCAGTCCTGGCAAACATGGTTAGTCCACTCACCACTCCTCCTCGGGCATCACTCCAGTAGCACCAGCTCCAAAGGTCTAACAATCTGAGTCTGGAGGTTTAATAGGCCCAAATCAATGAGCTCACTTCCTTCTGCCCCTGCCTTCCCTTTCTCAAAACGCCGCTGCTACCATCACACGCCAGTATGGGGGTGAAGGAAATTTAGGAGCGCTCAAAACATTGTCCAGGGGCCACTTAGAGTGACGCCCTCCCACCAAACGCTCCTCCCGGCCTGCCTGACAGATGGTCTCTCCTGAGGGACTCCTCCCTTCCAAAGTCTGGGAGTTCTGTCACTAAAAATTCCTGTTTTTCACTCTTTGCAAAACTGCTGTCGTTCTCAAAACGCCGCTGCTATCGTCGCATGCCAGCATGGGGGTGAAGGAAATTTAGGAGCACTCAAAACGTTGTCCAGGGGCCGCTTAGAGCGACGCCCTCCCACCAAACGCTCCCCCCAGCCTCCCCGACAGATGGTCTCTCACGGGGGACTCCTCCCTTCCAAAGCCTGGGAGTTCTGTCACTCGAAATTTCTGTTTTTCACTCTTTGCAAAGCCCGAGCATTCAGCTCGAGCAGCCATCTTCCATTCCTGAACATGTGCATTTCCTAGCACCAAACTAGCATATTAGAGTTGTCATAATTAATTATTGATTGCCTGAAACAAGAATTATCTTGCACTAAATGTTGCTCGGTTTCGGCCGGATTTGGACTCCACCTTTGCAGATCCAGCCGAGGCACGAGTGGACGACCTGGTAGACCATCGCTGGGTTGAATTTCAGGATGTTACCGCTGGGGACGTGGACAAGGCCATGAGGGCTGTGAGTGCCTCCACCTGTGTACTGGACCCGTGTCCCTCCTGGCTGGTTGCTAACAGCAGGGAGGTGACACGGGGCTGGATCCAAGCGGTTATTACCGCCTCGCTTCGGGAGGGGCACTTCCCCGCCGCACTTAAAACGGCGGTGGTGAGACCCCTCCTGAAGAAACCATCTTTGGATCCAGCCGTACTTAACAACTACCGTCCAGTCTCCAACCTCCCCTTTATTGGGAAGGTTGTTGAGAAGGTGGTGGCCTACCAGCTTCAGCGGTCCTTGGAGGAAGCCGATTACCTGGACCCCTTCCAGTCCGGCTTCAGACCTGGTTACAGCACAGAAACCCCTTTGGTCTCATTGACCGATGATCTCTGGAGAGCCATGGATGGAGGCCACGCCTCCATCTTGGTTCTTCTTGACCTCTCGGCAGCTTTCGATACCATCGACCATGGTATCCTTCTGCGACGACTGCGGGAGGTGGGGGTGGGAGGCACTGTTTTGCAGTGGTTCTCCTCCTACCTCTCGGACAGGTCGCAGTCGGTGTTGGTTGGGGGACAGAGATCGACCATGAGGCCCCTAACATATGGGGTGCCACAGGGGTCGGTCCTGTCCCCCGAACTATTTAACATCTACATGAAACCGCTAGGCGAGATCATTCGGAGGCACGGGATAAGATACCATCAATATGCGGATGATACGCAGCTGTATCTGTCCGCCCCGTGCCAACTCAATGAAGCGGTGGACGTGATGAGCCAGGGTCTTGAGGCTGTCAGGGACTGGATGCGGGCTAACAAGCTTGTACTCAACCTGGAAAAGACCGAGTGGCTGTTGTGTTTCCCTCCCAATAATTTGGTTAGCGTTCCATCGCTCAGGCTGTGGGGCCAAATTTTACACCCCTCAGACAGGGTTCGCAACTTGGGAGTCCTCCTGGACCCACAGCTGACCTTTGATTACCACCTGTCGGCTGTGACCAGGGGGGCATTTGCCCAGGTTCGCCTGGTGCGCCAGTTGCGACCCTACCTGAATTGGGAGGCCCTCACAACAGTCACTCACGCCCTCGTGACCTCTAGGCTGGAATACTGCAACGTGCTCTACATGGGGCTGCCCTTGAAGAGCATCCGGCGACTTCAGCTAGTCCAGAATGCGGCCGCGCGAGTGATTGTGGGTGCACCTCAGTTCACCCACATAACACCTATCCTCCGCGAGCTGCGCTGGCTACCTGTTGATCTCCGTGTGCGCTTCAAGGTGCTTCTTACCACCTATAAAGCCCTTCATGGTAGTGGATCTGGGTACTTGAGAGACCGCCTCCTGCCAATTACCTCCTCAAGACCGATTAGATCTCATAGATTAGGCCTCCTCCGAGTGCCATCTGCCAGCCAGTGCCGGCTGGCCACTACGCGGAGGAGAGCCTTTTCAGTAGCAGCTCCGACCCTCTGGAACGATCTCCCCGTGGAGATTCGTACCCTCACCACCCTTCAGACCTTCCGCGCAGCCCTCAAGAGCTGGCTATCCTGCCAGGCCTGGGGGTAAAGATTTGATTCGCCCCCACCTGAATGCTGAATGAATGTTGTTTATTTTTTAATTATGTGTTATGTTATATGTTACTGTTTGTATCCCCTCCCTATAAGTTGTTAGCCGCCCTGAGTCCCCTCAGGGAAAAGGGCGGCCTATAAATAAACTTATTCCTATTCCTATTCCTATTCCTAACACAGCCATCACAAAATCATATTTGAATTCTACCTTCCATGGATTCACATCTTGGTGATCCAGTCTACCTCTATCCCTTTTTTAAAGTGGGATAGGATCATATGAGCTTGTTATATCAGAAATATTTATTTGAATGAATCCTGGAAAGAGAATCCATATATATTTTCATATGGGTAAAATCAGAAAGAATAGTGGTACTAGAATATAAAATAAGAGCAAACCCAATTCCCTACCAGCCCTGAGGATGTTGTCTACTTTGGGTAATGAAATATCTGCTGGAAGATTATCAAGCACACAAAGCACCAAGAACCCCTACTTTCAATCCTGAGTTTTAAATTTCTCCTAAATTTATCTGACGAGTTTTGCAATTTTTTCACATGCATTATAACAATTCAGAATGTTTCTTTGCTTCTTTTAATAACATGAATATTAATTCATGCTAATAATTTTAATAACCTAAATATTAGATTTTGTTTTGTTTCTCATAAAGTTGTAGAATATAAAGTATTACACCATTCCCTATGGACAAGTCTTTGAACATTGTAATTATGTTAGATTATTCCTCTGCCAAACTCAGATGCATTTTCTCAAGCCAATGAACTCTTTCACTAACAACATATGAAAGTTAATATAAAATATCGTGGTGCATTTGAAACTAAAAAATAAACTGCAAAGATAGGCAGTGTCCCATCAGTCTGATGTTTCATTTTATCAGAACAATCCAGTACTGATGACCTTCAGAATTTGTTTGGATCACAAAATTTGTAATTAATTAAACTAAGTTGTCTTTCTCAGCTCAATAAGCTGCTTATTTGGATCATACATTCTGATTTACATGCTGCAGTTCTTCACTTAAAATGTACTTCAAATTTTAAAAAGAAAGAATGAGGAGAAAATATGGATTTGGGGAAAAATTAAGCTAAAATGTGTATTTTAGGATAGATGCATATTTTCAAGGAGAAATCCAAAGAAAAATCTTATTAAAGTTGTGGGTTGAGTGAAATATGATTTTATTATCCTTTTAAAATTTATAATGTAATGTAGACTGAATATTAATAAAACAAGTAGACTCAAAAAATAGGCAGTACTGGACAGTGTCTTAAAGCAATGCATGCCATGGAAAGGGTATTTTTGCTGCAGCTTTTCCTTTGGCAACTGCTCCACCTGGTCCTAACAAATTTCAAGGCACATGATAACATCTGCTCTATGAGTGATCCCTTCCAGTTCCCATATGAGTATTCCAAACCAGGGGATATAA
The DNA here is from genome assembly GCF_051295495.1 of Thamnophis sirtalis. Lineage (NCBI taxonomy): Eukaryota > Metazoa > Chordata > Lepidosauria > Squamata > Natricidae > Thamnophis > Thamnophis sirtalis. The sequence continues at coordinate 112,642,965 of NW_028261384.1, forward strand.
TAATCGGAGGGATTGCTTCACAATTTCATTGCCTGGTGGAAATAAGCAACTTTGAGGAACATCCCGAAACAAAGGTGGTAGAAGAACTCGTGTAAGGAAATTTCATCTGGTAGTAACTGGAAGTAGGAAGTATTCTGAGTGTGATCTAATTCATTAAAAAAAAGCTTGAAAAAAGTATTTTTGAAGTGTTTGTTATTGTTAACCTTACAGAAATAAATTTGAATTCACTTGGTTCTAAGTTCTATTTCTATATCATGACAAGTTTTGCTTTTTTTAAAATCCCTTGATAGTTCTTATCCTACGACTTCCTTCAAGGTAGGATCTGGGTTTATTACTACTTTTTTCATCTTCTTTCTCTAAAATAATACTAACATTTCCATGTTTGTTTTTTGAGTCTTTTAATTCCCTTTCCTTTTTAAATAGATCACAGTATCATATTTTATCATTCAAATGTGTGTGTGTGTCTGTCTGTATGTGTATTGATTTATATTGATTTTTTAATAATTTGTTAGGCTCAAGCTAATTTGTTTAAAGGTACTTGTGACTATATAAATATCTACATTTTTACATGTTCTGTTGGCATTACATAGATTATTACCATTCCACTGATATTCCACAGATGTCAGTTTCAGTGTACAATAATATAACACTGCTTCACATAAGCCACTTTAAACTCATTTGTTTAATAAGGAAGAATCAATAAATTACATCACTTTTTGGGGGGTGGGGAGTGGGGGTGGGGAGAAAAAAATTCACAAGGTACACCTTTTGCCTTTGTGTTGGAGATCAGCCTACAATCTCAGAAAAAAAGTGAATATTGGATACATCCTACTTTTCAATCTGTTTCCAATATGCCATAGCTAGAAGCAGGCAGTGAGAAAGAGAGGACAGGGAGATGGGGAAAAAAAGAAGGGAAGAGAAGTGAGGAGAAAAGAAGACAAATCTTATTCACACCAGTGGTGGGTTCCTACTGGTTCAGCTGAACTGGTAGTGGTTTGGCGGCCTGGGTTACTGGAACTGGCAACGACCCCAGCCTGCCACACCCCTGAACTGGTTCTCTGGGTGATGCCATAGGCACTGCCATCTTTCTTTTTTGCTTCTACGCATGCGCAGAACATTTTTTTTTGCACTGCGCATGCATGCTCACAAGCAAACCGGCAATAGTGACTGCCTGAACCCACCTGATCTACACTCTTCTATTCTGCACGGAAAAACCCAGCAAATCATTACTTCTGTTGAACGTTTTGATCACTGTAGCAATAGAAATATATTTTTCCTCTTAATATTATTAATTTTAAAAAATAAAGACCTAGATGCAGGTTGTTTCTGTGGTTGCAATAGCCCAAAAACATACTATTATTGGTTGGATTTTAAAACTTTTTTTGCACTTTCATACAATCTATAATCAATACTTTCCATTGCTATTGAATAAAACATCTAATTGTGAAATAAATTAGCTTTGACTTTTGGTTTTACAGTTAATATTGAATCACTTATGTATCCTTAACTGATCGTAATGAATTTTCAGGCTTGCTTATTACTAGGAGAGGAATTATAGGATTTCTAGATTGGATTGTTGATTAGATATAATCACTGATGGCTGAGACAGGTTAGTTCCATAATGCTTGAAACAAAGCTAAGTTTATGTCCTTGAAAACACTAAATCAAACTTAATTTTAGAGCAGCACTTTTTTTATTCAACATAATTGGAAATATTTATAGCTTAAAATTGAATTACAAAAACAAAAAAGTTGTTATTTGTCAAACAGTACTCAAAGTATGTCAATGAAAATTCATTTCTGTGTAAGCCTTTATGTGACTTTTCAAACATTTAAATTTGTTTCTAGATGCAGTAATATGCATACAAAATAATGTGATAGTTATTTCATATGTTATATACATTTTCCTTAGGGCAACGTTAAAGAATTACCAACATGTACTTTCATTAATATTTGCTGTGAAGCAGATCAATGAGAATCCCGACATATTGCCAAATATCAGCATAGGGTTCCACATTTATGACAGCTACAAGAATGCAAAGATGTCTTATCAGAACACCCTGAAACTTCTGTCTGCCCGGAGAAAGACTATTCCAAATTACAACTGCAAGAAGCAAACTAATTTGATATCTGCAATTGGAGGTCTTGATGCCAAAGTCTCTCTTCATATGTCTACAGTTTTAGGCATCTATAAGATTCCTCAGGTATGTGCAGGTAGGCCATGAATTTTAAAATTCTGCTAAATTTATCTTTAAGGAATAATCACAATGACATTAGAAATAGGTCAGGAATGTAATTTAAGGGCAGTCTCATGGAAGCCCATTTTCTGTTCTCTCTAGTTTTACATTCAATTTAAGATGATAAGAAGCAAATTATTTGCCACCCACTTTATTTCTCTGTTTTTAAAAACTAACTTCACTTTGAAGAATTCTTATACCTTGAAAACATCTGCACCATAATATAATTTTGAATTTTCCTAATAGAATTATATCCTCAAATGGATTTTGGAAACAACTCCTGGTTTTTCCCTTTCTTTTACTCTTTTTTGGAATTAGGTAGTTCAGAAACACCAGGAGAAAATCACTTTAGTTCAGTCATGAAAGGCGATAGTTTCTCAGTCTTAAACAAGTACAAAATGTGGACATGTTCACATTAGCAAATAGACACAGTCTCAATTTCTCTCTTTTGATGGTGGTTTTCCAAAACTATGTGGCTCTTGCCTATTGAGTAAAACAGTTGTTATTTTCATCACTGAAAATATGTGTTGATAGGGATTAAGAGATCCAGCCTGTAGCCACTCCTTTGTGGGACTCGGTACTCTCTTTTTAACATCTACATGAAGCCACTGAGTGACAATATCCAATAACATGGGATGAGATATCATCAATATGCTGACAATACTCAGCTTTACATCTCCATCTTTGTATTGATGTGGCTGCCCTTTCATCGTGCATGAAGGATGTAGGGGTCTGGATAGGGGGCAATAAGCACCAACTGAACCATGGTAAGATCGAGTCATTGTGAATATGCAGAGCCTCAAGATCCGGAGAGTTATCATATTTACTTCTGGATGAGGGGGAACTACCCTAGACAAATCTGCTATAAGACTTGCAGGTTCTGCTGGACTTGTGATTTTTGCTCAAAAAGAATGAGCCAATCATAGCTAGGAGAGTCTTTGCACTATTTTGGGTTGTGCAACAACTGTGTTAATTTCTGGATTGTGAGGCTCTGCTTTCAGTCACTTATGCCATTTCATTATTGCGACACACTCAACATGGGCTACCATTGCAGAGTATTTGGAAGCTATAATTGGTCTACAATAGAACAGTAAAGAAAGTTTTCGAGGTCTCTAGAATGGGTTATATAACATTAATGTTAGGAAAATGGCATTGGCTGCCAATATGTTTCTGGGTCCAATTCAAGGTATTGGTCTTTACATTTAAAGTCCTTTATGGCATAGGTCCAGGATATTGGAGGAGCCCTCTTTACTCATTGGATAGACCAATCCCAGTCTTGCTGGCAGAATAGGCCTAGTGCAGTCCCAACTGGCCAAGAAATTGTGCTGGTGGGATGCAGGAGAAGAGCCTTTTCTGCCATATTCCTTTGGAATACCTTGCTGTAGGAAGTGAGGTATGACCCAACCATTTTGACTTTCAGGAAATGTCATAAAATTTGGTTATGCTGGTTGGTGTAAGGCCCTAAAGGAGAAGCTGTTGGCTATTGGTGACTAGTATACTACAGAGAAGTCATTAATACCTATCTACTCTAAACCTGTTGTTTTTCCATTTGTTTTAATCTCTTGTAATTTAAATATGATTTTATAGTTGTAATTGTTTATTTATCTATATAGTTTATTATCTGTGAGTTACCCAAGGGCCACCTCAAATTGTGAGATGAGTGATGCTCATATTGCACTTTGAAGTGACTTTGAATGGCTTACAAGATAGTCTAATCATATACAGTATATTATATGTATGTATGTATGAATGTATGAGTGTATATGCATGTCTGTGTGTGTGTGTGTGGAGAGAGATGCATGCACAAACACACACACACACACTCTGTGACCAGTTGAGCCACAGTTTTAGAGATAATTGTGAGGCAGAATGACCACACCTAGGCAAATAAGCAGTGGGAACAGGACTTTGACTTCCTGTTGACTTCCCCATTGACTTTTCTTGTAGGAACTTGTCAGAGAGCACTGAAAATGATGATTTTATAATTGTGCCTGATTATCTTAGTGTGCCAGTGTGGCAGCACTAGCGAAGTGTCCACAACTCTGTGAAATTTCTCTCCCAAGGAAGTAATAGGTTCCAGCTTTTAATGAATTTTTACATTGTCTGATGTACATGTATATTGCTTAAAAAATGTTGTCCTATGTTCTACCCAGTTAAAGTTTACAAACAATGAAACAGATATGAGAATGTTAATAGAATATGGAAAATTCAGAACCAACAGTTATCATTTACCCTTCTTTTGTTCTTTTAATATATTTTTAACTTAGATTGCTTGCTGTGTATTTGCTCCAGTGACGAACATTAAAACACAGCTCCCTTTTTTCTACCGGATGATCCCCAGTGAAACAAATCAATACATGGGACTTATTCAGGTGCTCCTTTTTTTCCAATGGAAATGGATTGGAATTATTTCACCAGATGATGATCAAGGAGAAAAATTTGTGCAGGCCTTGTTACCCATGCTTTCCCAGTATGCAATCTGTGCAGCCATCATTGAAAGAATACAAACCCTTTCTGGTGTTTTAGAGAATTTTGAATCATTTGAACCCCTTGTTTCTATGGCTGCTTCATTAGCCAAAGTCAAAGTCTATATTGTAAATGCAGATTCTCAAACTGTGGCATTTTTGAAATGGCTGTTATATCTTTATGAAAGCTTAGAAAGTCCAACACAACTAACCATAGGCAAAGTATGGCTTATGACAGCCCAGTGGGATTTCTCATCAGAGACATTCCACCGACAATTTGATATACATGTTTTCCATGGTGCCTTGTCTTTGGCAAGTCGTTCAAAAGAAGTTCTGGGATTTACAGAATTTTTGTATTCTCTTCACCCTATCTGGTCAAAAGAAGATGGGTTTATCAAGATCTTCTGGGAACAAGCATTCAACTGCCTATTTCCTAATTCTCATGAGGGCAAAGAGAGCAATAATTCTTGCACTGGAGAAGAGAACTTGGAAAGTCTTCCTGCAACACTCTTTGAAATGACTATGACTAGTCAAAGCTACAGCATCTACAATGCAGTCCATGCCATAGTACATGCTTTGCATAAAATGTTCTTATCTTCCACCCAGATTAAAGCTTATGTCCCATCCAGGTTAGATCCCCCAAAACTGCTACATTGGCAGGTAATGCTTTCCAGATAAATACTTGTATTTATTATGGTAAATGCAATATATAACAGGTGTTATTTCTGAGAGGTTATCATGGAGTTATAGTGTTTAACTACATTCAAACTTTTCATCTTGCCTGTTATAAAATACTTTCTCCCACACAGCTATGTTGGGGACTAATTCAATATTCCTCTTTCTCTTTTCCTTTCTTTTTTCTTCTATTACTCCATCTTTAGATCTCTGTTTGCCTATTCTCTCTCTCTCTCTCTTTTTCTCCCTCCCTCCCCCCTCTCTCTTCCTCTCATTTTTTTTATTGTACTGTCTGTTGTTGGCTTGTTTGGCAATTTTTTGCCATAGCCAACAACCAAGCTCAATAAATACCAATAAGTGAGGGTATTCTCTCGCTCTCTCTTCCCATCAATCTCATAGTGATTAGATCTAGGTATATAGCATATACCTAGTTAGGTATATAGCCGTGATGACAAACCTATGGCACACGTGCCAAAGGTGACTGATGGAGCCATTTCTGAGGGCATTGGAGGAATTGCCCTGCTAGCTCCAGCATGCATGTGCATGCTGGCCTGCTGATTTTTGGCTGTTTTTCACCCTCCGAAGGGAGAAAAGCTGCCCAATGGGCAACCCAAAAGTCCATTCCCGAACTTCCGGTTTGCATGTTGGGCTGTTTTTCACCCTCCCCAGGCTCCTAGAAAGCATCTGTAGCTTGGGGAGGGCAAAAAACAGACCTATCAGGCCCACTGGAAGTCAGGAAATGGACCGTTTCCAACCTCTGGAAAGCCACCAGGGAGCGGGGGAGGCCGTTTTTGCCTTCCCCAGACTCCAAGAAAGCTATGAGCACATGCATGGGGCAGGGAGCATAGTGTTGGGGGATTAAATTATGGGGGTGGGCAGGCGAGCTTGCGTGACAGCGTGCATGATTGTGTGCTTTTGGTAACTGAGGCAAAAAAGGTTCGCCATCACTGGTATATAGCATATTTGCAAAAACAGACCACCCAGTTAGCTGCTGAAAGTTAGCACAGATTGACTATAAGCATGGCATGATAAAGTAGCCACAATCATACATTGAGATATCTGGAGAAAATACAATTTCTCTGGAAGTGAGATCTGGTGAAACCACAAAACAGACAAACTGGAAGAAAATGAAGAAAGTAGAGTCCTTTGGGACTTTAAGATTTGAACAGACAAATACCTGCCACATAACACCCCAGATTATAAATGCTGATAAGAAAGACACAGATAATGTGGATAGTGGACATGGCAGTATCTAGAAACAGCAGAATAGAAGAGTAAAAAATTGAGGAAATAAAAAAAATACAAAGGTATGGAAATAAATATAAAACAACTATGGTAAAAGTAAGCAAAATAGTATCAATAATAACAGCTACCTTGGGTGCCATCCTAAACACCTAGTTCCCATTTGAACATCATTGGCTTTGACAATGTCAGATTAGGATTATCTGCAAAAGGCAGATTTACTTAGAATAACATACATCCTGGATAGTACCTTTACATGTATATCAAATCCAGGCCCTTGAGAGGGACTCCATTGGAGAATACAAATATCAAATTGAGTCTGAATATTTTGCTGTGTGACAAATCATAGTAACGTGAATGAGTGAATGAGCCAAGGTGGCGGAGTGGTTAGGGTGCAGTACTGCAGGCCACTTTAGCTGACTGTGATCTGCAGTTCAGTGGTTCAAATCTCACCGGCTCAAGGTCGACTCAGCCTTCCATCCTTCCGGGGTGGGTGAAATGAGGACCCGGACTGTGGGGGCAAGTTGCTGACTCAATTTGCTAAAAAATTTGTAAAACGCTTAGAGAGGGCTGAAAGCCCTATGAAGCAGTATATAAGTCAAATAAATAAATAAATAAATAAATAAATAAATAAATAAATAAATAAATAAATAAATAAATAAATAAATAAATAAATAAATAAATAAATAAATATGCCACACAACCTTTAATGACTTTGGGCAGCATACTAGCCATCACAGTCCAGAGTTTTGTGCAAAGGACATTATATCTTTGCCTCTTGATAAAAACTGAAATATTCTTTTCTCTTCTTTCCTATTTTTATAAATTGATAAGATAAGTCTCCAAAAAAGAGACTCCTCTCTGTTGAATCTCCATAGGAATGTTGGACAAAACATCTTTCAAAATCTTTTATCACTAATGTTATGTTTTGTCATAAGCATCTTCTGAAGCATGAAGCCCAGAGGCTGCCCATCTTTGAATTATATTAATGGCAATATACAAGCCTACTTCTATATAACGGAGATGTGCAACATCAATCTGTGACCCACATTTGGTTCTCCAAAAGCCTTAATTGCAGCCTCCTCCCAAAATTGTCAAATAATATTGCATACACATGATAGAAGAATTATATTAATTCATTTAAATATTTATTAATTTTAGATCTAATTTAAATAACGTAGATTTTGTCCTGGGTTCATGAATCACTTCGTACAATCTTATCATATTTCACAAAAGGTCAGACATCTCAGCCACCAAATTGTGGTGGTTCCTGATTATGGACAATAACAAAATAAAGTCTGTCTCTGAAAGACTTACAACACAAAATTTAGTCTAGAGCAAGCAATAAAGAAAACAAAAACAAAGGCAACAGTAAATGTAATAATTGAATTATTGAAACCATTGAATTATTTAACAATAGTTGTATGATTAGTTCAATATCACATGGAAACCAGATAACTGGTCCTAGAATGTTCTCATAATCAACTTTCCTATAGTTCTGTACAAAGCAACCTACCATTTTTAAATATTGGGAAAGATAAGAATTAGAGGTATCCAGTAGATTTCATATCATAAACATAAACAGGCTTCATTTGGACAATGAAGACAATATTTGGACAATTTGGATAACATGTTCCTGGTTTATTTGGAAGGTTGATAAATATTCTATGAATCATTTCATAATGATAAACTTGAGTTCCAATTTAAGATTTGGAACTTGTCTTAAATCTACTGTATTTAAATATATTCTGCTTGCAGTATTGTCAAAGGAGGTGGTATGTATTTTTCACTTATTTAAAAAAACACAGATGTTCAAGAATAATTGAAAACTAATTTAACAACAGTAATAAATGAAATATTATGCATAATAATTTAACTTTAACTTAAAAAGAAATTTTACAAATGGTTCTTGATCATAACAATATTATAGATTGTTGGATTTCTCAGTAGTAAACAGAAAAACATATGTAGCTAGGCAAACTGATTAGCTTTTTAAATTTCCACCTTTATTATTTTTATGAATAACTCAAGGTGGTAGGTACCAATACTTATTATTATTCTTTTCTTCAGAAAAGCATTCCTCTTAATGAGTCGGGCTCAGAAAGAGTGAGCTCGCTCAAAGTTACCCAGCTAGCTTTCATTCTTAAAGTGGGATTAGAAGTTACAGTTTCTATTGTGGTGCCTAAACTACTAGATCAGACTAATGTCAAAATGTTGACACAGTTCTTGTGGCATGACAAATTTGCCACTCTTTCATATTTCCATCCATTTTTCTATAGATGCAAATGAATAATTATTGGGTGAAATAATTGAAAATTATTGAAATGCATGAAAATGAAGGTATTACATGTTTTTCTTGTGAGTTTCCCAAATGCTTTTAGTGGCTAGTCCATAAACTGAAACAGTTTAGATAAAACAAT